>NC_080070.1:52124697-52795947 GCF_949987535.1 Balaenoptera acutorostrata
GCACCTGAATGAAGCCAGCTGAAGCCCATGCGGGTGAGTCTGAGAGGCTCCAAAGTAATGTGTAAGGCAGTCTGATGTGCATAAATATTGAGAATTGACTATTATATGGCAAACTATGATCTTTTGGAGTTGTCAATGAAGAAAAGTGGATAATTGAGGCCTTAGAAAATAAAGGACACCTTTCACCTAAGAGCCCTATATTTGGAGTTAAAGAAAAGTTTTGGAAGCATGAATTATCTGATTTCCTCAGCTCCCAGTTTCACCTTAGGTGTATAGTATCATTAGTACATAATATCATTTTAATTACTATATTATTAAAAGTGGAGAAAGTGGATTCTAGGGGCATAATAAAAATTGGGAAGTGATTCATTATTATCATTGTTTCAAAGTGAAAGGGTAGATATTATCCAGTTAAATTTCTGGAAGTAGTATTCTAAAATTTTCATTATGAAACTATCTTCTTGTTTAAAAAAACTTCCATTGTTTTCATAATTTATGACTATTAACTAGAAAAGTATTAATATTATTGGGCTGGCCAAAAAGTTCGTTCGGGTTTTTCTGTACCATCAATAAAATAATATAAAACATTTAAAATACTATGAATTATATTTGCTGTATTTTATGAAGTTGAATGATTGGGAAAAGTATATAATTTAACTGAGTCAATAGTGATATATCACCTTCTTGGTCATCACACATCAAGTTGATATAAAGATTAAAAATATTTTTTTCCACTCCTATGGGGTCTATAATCTGGTTAGAGAGACAAACACATATATAAAGCTGAAAATAAGTGTTTTCACTGAATCACCTTGAATCTTTCCAAGGGAGAATGAAGTCTGGGGGGCACTTGGGAGGGTAGTAGCAGTACTGATGGTGGTGATGGCTTCATGAAAAAAATTGGTCTTGGAGGATTACGATTTTGATCAGAGACAATTGAGCCCTCTGTTGAAACCAAGTAAGTATTATGCAGATACTTGGATAAAAAGCAAGATTATTTCTCCTTAGAATCCTACTTGTAATTCTGCTTAGTCACTTTTATGTTACTAAATTATCTATATACTAATGGCATATCACTGAAGCTTCCCCTCGGAATACAAAACAGTCCTCAGCAGGCCTGTGAGATGATTTTCTTCCTTACAAGTTCATTCCCAAACTAGGAGCGCTTCATATTATCTTTAAAGAAATTCCAACTCATTCACTGAGAGCAGATTCCATGCTGCTGGGGTTAATGACAAGGGAGCATGCTCATGGGATTCCATCATAAGTGGATCGTCTGGATCTTGAGAGCCTAGTCTCTAGAACAAGTTTTCTTTAAGATGGGTTTGTAATTCAACCACCTGTGTGTTTAAAATGCAAACAATTGGGCTTCAACTCAGACCCACTGAATCAGACCTTTTTCCATTGAAACCAGGAAAATAGATGTATTTTTTTCAATTTCCCCAGATTATTTTTGTGTATGCAGAAGGTTGCAAACCTTTACTCCACAAAGGAGTTGATCTGAAGGTGTAGAGAGGCAGCTGTTTTACATTATCTAATCTGGCTCTTCTGCTGATGTGATTTTCCCCAAATTTCCTTGTAAAGTTAACTGCAAAGGATACTTGGCTCCTCTCAGGGAGTGAGGTTGCCAAGGGAGCCAGGAATCAGGACTGGCTCTAAGAACTTTGGGGACCAAGGAAGGAGCCTCCTGACGCATGGCTGGATTTGTATTTAACTTTGCTTTTTCCCTCTTCGTTCCATAGCAGTGATTTAAGAGCTGAAAGAGGAAAAATTATGGCTAGTGACTCCAGACAGGGAAATGTATTTAAATGATTGTAAAACCAACAACTCCAAACCCATGCTCTTGTTCTCCTTTTCACCCCTGTGAACTTCTGTGTGGAATATGAAAATTTCTAGTGTTCCTAGCTGTCATCCTGGGGATCCCCCTTCACTGTCATCCTGGTAATTATCTTTGCTTCTCCTTTTTCTTGGATTGTGTGTCTTCCTCTTTCTTGGTTTACTCCCTCAATGTGGTGGAGCACATCATCCAATAGCTTCCTCAGAAAGGGTGTATGTGATGTAAACTCTTTGAGAGGAAAAGAATAACTTGTTCAAGACCGATATCCTACAAATTGACCTCCCAGCAAGTGTTGACTTCCTTCAAAGCTCAGTTTAAACAAGGTGTGCCTGGTGCTTCTGGCAATCAATTCCAACCATCAGCAACATTTGGATCCCAGTTCCCCAATCATTCCAGAAGGGTTGGTGCTTCACTAACCATGAATGTTGATGATATAAGGTCCACCACTACTTGCCTCTTCATACAGTTGCAACCTCAGGGCTTGGATCCCAGCACCCTGATCACTCTAGGGGAGGGGCTGGTGCTATCTCCAATAATGTCTTGGCAGAAGAAGGCTGGAGATAAGTTTCTGCCAAGTACCATTACCATTGTATCTGTGCCTCTGATTACACATAGAACGTATTGATGCTTCCCTAAGTATGCAGTTTAAAAACTCCAAAGCCCAAGTATCTGAGTACTTTCTCCAGAGTCTGACATCTAGCTCTGTCAGACTGTGCTCTTCCCAGAGTGTGGTGAGCAGTGGGAGAACATCACACCAGCTACTGATGCTTTCACCATGAACTTCCCCAGTGAACATTGCTCCAGTAGCACTGGTGTATATGCTGTCTAGACATGTGCCATTGTTTGCACAGTATCTTGAACATGTGAAAAAGTCTCTGTTCTCCTGCTCCTGTCCCATCCTCACTATCCCCACCACCCACACCACTCCTACCATCTAACTGATAGTTTGGCTGGGTATAAAATTCTGGGTTGAAACAATTTTCCCTTTATAATAAGTAAACAAATTAATCCACTGTTTACTCAATTCTACTGTTCAAGAGTTCAATTCCACTCTAATTTCCAGTCTTTTGTATCTGAACTGTTTGTTTTCATTTTTGTTTATGTGACCTGTTTGGATTTTGTTTGGTTGTTTTTTTCTCTCGCTCTTTCTTTCTTTTTCGAAACTTAGAATCTTCTCTCTGAGCCACTATTCTGAAATTTTATACTTATATACCTTGGCATGGGTATTTTTTAATTTATTAAAAATAGATTAGTTGTTAGGCCGTTTCTACTTAGAAATTCATGTACTTTGGGTCTGGAAATTTTCCCTTGAATTATTTATTTGATGACATCCTCTATTTTATCCAGGTATTCCTTTTATTCAAATGTTGGATCTCCTGGACTAATCCTCACTTTTTTCCTCCTCTATTTTCCATTTCTTTGTCCTGTCCTCAACTTTCTCAAGATTTCCTCAATTTTGTCTTCAAATTCTTCTTGTGAATTTTTCATGTCTGCCATTACAATTTAATTTCCAAGAGCTCCTTTTTGTCTTCTATGTTCCTTTTATATAGATACCAGTTCATTGTTTTATGAAGTATCTTCTTGGTTCTCTGGGTATATTAATGAGTTATTTTGTTGTTGTTACTTTTTTTTCTTCTCCCTGCATTATAGTCACTATTCTCTTTGTTTATTTTGATTTCTGTCTTTCATATTAGAAGTTATCCTCACATGTCTATTGATCCTTAGCAGAACAATCATGTTTAAGGTGGAGCCGTAATGACCTAGTTGGAAGCTTTACATGGAGAGGTTAACTCTTTACATGGATAGCTTATAATTGGTTTATCATGTAAAAGAGGTTGTGATTAAAAAGAAGAAGAAATAACCTCCTCCAAAAATGTGCTCATAAAAATAATTCTACATTCATGTTTAGGGTTCACAGATTAAGAACTCCTTAGTTATTTAAGTAAAAATGCTCATTGCTGTTTTTACACCTTAGAGCTAATTAATGAACAAATACTTTTCTAGCCTTTTCTTGAATACATTGACTAAGGTAAGCCCAGTATAAGCCAAGTCAATCTATTTTTATCTTGGAACAGCTCTATTATCAAAAAGATATATATTCTTTGAGCCAAAATATGTCTCTCTGTTACTTCTATTCTTTTGTCTTATTTATTCTTATTGTATACATTAAAATCCAAAGGATTTTTTTTCTACTTAACGTAATTGATATTAAGCATACATCAGTAATTTAACCTTTGTGAGCTAGCACTATAAAACCAATACCTCTGTTTCCTTAAAAATAACTGGAAAAAAAATAGAAAATAATGTATCCTCCATCGAGTCTTTCAAGGACAATCTTGGATTACTAGGTGCTTAGACTTGTATTCTGTTGAGATGTAAAGATCCAACTGAAGTATTTAGAGAGCATAGATTCATTTATATTGGGAAGCATTAACTGCTGGGAGTGGGTGGCAAATAAAAACTAGATCTGGTTAAGCTGGGAGCCGGAGAAGAGCCTCCATCAGCTACACTTCGGGAGTTTTGAGACAGAGAGACTTATCCAGACAGGTCAGACCTTTTAATTTCAATTCTCCAGTGACACCAGGATGCTCATTAGCTTTTAACATTTTACAACAGCATAATACATGGCTTTATTCCCTATCTACCTTACATAACAGGGTTAAAGAGAGAAAGCCTGTTCTTTCACAGCCACTCCACACAAATCCTGGAGTACAGACGTTATGCAACAGGGTGTCCAAGGAGCTTAGTAAATCTTTCACAGACAACAAAAGCCATTTGTTCCTCCTACATACAGCCAAAGAGGAGCTAATGACAAACAGCCACCAATACATAGGGGTGTGTTGCTTTGGCAGAGGCAGAAAATTCCCAACTTTCAAAAAACCATTCTTAAGCTACCATCTTGTTCCCTTAAAAGCCAGTTCTTCCACACATTACCCTCAGAGTGGAATCAAGACTCCTTTAAGCTTTCTATCTCACATTTCCTCCCTTAGCGTTAATATCACAAAGGTGGATGAACTTCCAGTCTCTAACCTGGCTCCACCCCAGCGCCTAGCTCTACCCCAGCGCCTAGCTCTCTTGCCTTTGAGTGAGGACCAGCCAAGAATGAGCTCAGCTGGAGAGAATGTGCAGGGAGGTTGGGAGCCAGGAAGCCAGGGGCAGAACAAACTCTCCCTCCCGAGGTGATGGGCTCCACAGCTGTCCCAGGCCTCAGAGCCCTGCAGTGCCAGTCAGGAGGCTGGCTCTGCCCCGTCTCCTCCTCTACACTCCTGGCAAGGGGTCTTTTTGTTGTTATTCCTCCTCTTTCTCTCCTGATTCCAGGCCCAGTGTTTGCTTGTC
This sequence comes from Balaenoptera acutorostrata, assembly GCF_949987535.1. NCBI lineage: Eukaryota > Metazoa > Chordata > Mammalia > Artiodactyla > Balaenopteridae > Balaenoptera > Balaenoptera acutorostrata. Next base: position 52,129,871 of record NC_080070.1, read on the forward strand.
TTGCAGCCAAAGATAAACTCCAGGCATTCAGAGGGTTACTCTAAATATCAGAATAGAGCACTGCCTAGGGAAAGGAATAATTTGTCTCAGGAATTGCTTTCCTGTTTGCTTTTTCCTTCTTAGCTCATTCTGACTAAGCAACGCAGTGCACATGGATTCAAAGAATCTCAGATTTGAAAACTATCATGAAATGCATCGAAGCTAACCCCATTTCATCCTTGGACCCCATATTCACACCATTCTATATCTGTTTTCCCTCTCTTGACATCAAATTTACTGTTTCCCTAAGAAGTGCCCATATTTGCAGACAGTGCTATTAGAATCCTCTTCTTCTACTGAATTCACTGAAGACATTTGAAAAGAAAAAAAATCAAATTTGTGCTTGTGTATGCTGTGGACAGGAACTTTCTCCATTTCTGGTGTTTCTGTTCCAATCAAGAAATCATACAGCTTGGGAAGTCTTCCTTCAACTTATGGCATATTAAAAAAAAATTAGGAAGACATTGGGATTTACCCCTTTAGAGGATCAGGACTGAAAACAAAATGCTGAAGGACACTGTTGAGTTTTAGAGTTGTGCTCATTTGGGAGAGTACAGCAGAGACAGTGGAAGACAAAAGGGTTACTTACTGCCTTCTGGAGAGGTCATTTGATCTAGCAAATACCATATTCCACTCCAGCTCAGTAATGAGCCTTGTGCGTTCAGTGGCTTATTAAATGCAGAACATGTACAGTCTTTACTGAATAATAAATAGAAGCAAACAACCCCTGAATATGACTAGGGAGAGAGAGGAGAGACAGTGAACATGGGACACAAGCTAAAGATAAAACATGGTGGGGCTTCCCTGGTGGCGCAGTGGTTGAGAGTCTGCCTGCCAATGCAGGGGACACGGGTTCGAGCCCTGGTCTGGGAGGATCCCACATGCCGCGGAGCAACTGGGCCCGTGAGCCACAACTACTGAGCCTGCGCGTCTGGAGCCCGTGCTCCGCAACAAGAGAGGCCGCGATAGTGAGAGGCCCGCGCACCGCGATGAAGAGTGGCCCTCGCTTGCCGCAGCTAGGGAAAGCCCTCGCACAGAAACGAAGACCCAACACAGCCAAAAATAAATAAATAAGTGAATAAATAAATTAAAAAAAAAAAAAGGATCCTTCACTTTCAAAAAAAAAAAAGATAAAACATGGTGCAAAGCCAGAGGCGTCTGTTGGCTATCCAAACCTGGGGCTCCACATAAAGGTGACCTCAAGACAAGCTGAGCAAAAGGGCTCAGAGGGGTACACTGGGGGTGTACTTGGAAGTCCAACCACACTAGCAAGATAAGGATGAACATGATTTGTTATTGGCTGCAAATAATTGGATCTCTCCTACACTGAGAATGAATGTAGAATTGGGACAGTCTCTGCTGCCCAGGCGTTCAGCATGCCAATTAGAAAACCAGGGGCAGGGACAGCATCCGAAGATGCCGCGTAGCTTTATGAATGTTCCCCTGTCTCTGGACAGACACTTTTGGGCCTTGGTGAGGACATAATGGATGGTGACTGAGCTTCATGCCCTCCTCAGCACAGGAGGTGATGCCCACAAAGCCAAGGACCAGAAGCGCATGGGGGCTGGGGAACGGACATTTTCCTTCTGTTCTTAAACCATTCAGCGAACAGCTGGGTACCGAGAAAATGAGCAGGTGATTTCAGATTTACGAAGCTGCATCCTGACCCCCTAGGAAGAGCCTTTGCAGACAGAAGGTGGGAGGCTGACAGAGATAGGTAGATGGGGGCATCTGAACCCAAAGTACTAGCTCTGATTACAGATGGACCCTTGAACCAGCTGCTAGAAAGGGCTGCCATGGTGCCAGTAAACTGTCCCTCTCTCAGCAGGAGAAGCCAGGTAAGGACCACCATTTGTTGAAGATTTCTGTTGAATAAGTAAATTATTGAATTGAGAATGTAATTTAGAATTTCTGCTGGCAGTGTTTCCACTGGTGGTAGGGTCTCCAAATCATCCCCCACCATTCCCTTCCTGTGTCAGTGAGAACAAAGATGGGAAGAACAAAAGGTAGGAGATGTGCAAAAATTGTCATACTGAGAAAGCCACATTAATTTTATAACAATTCCAGTATTTGCAAAGGAGTGTGGAACATTAAACTAGCTAAGTGGCATAAGTGTTACTGTTCACAGATATTTCCTGCTCCTCCCTGAGAGGACTGTATTTTCTTACCCATTGATATTAAACTTGGGCAAATGATGTGCTTTCCAAAATAAAATGAAAGCAGAAATGATGTGTGTTATGTGTCACTCCATGCAAAAGCTTAAGGGTCAGTTTAAGATCTGCCTCTCTTCTCTCTAAAAGGAGATTGTTCCAAACAGAGGCTGCTCCTTCACTATGGGTCCCTGGAATGGAGCTGATGTGGAGCACAGATGGATCTGATCTGGAATGGACATGCAGCCTGAATGAGAATTAAACTTTTGATATTATAAGCCACTGAAATTTGAGGATCTTTTGTTCTAGCAGCATAACCTGGCCTATACTAATTAATACAAAGTACCCTTAAAGGATAAACATCAACTTTGTTCTTGATATGTAATATGTGTATATTAATTTAAAAGGTTGATAAGAACTACAGCAAAATAATAGTGATTATTTCCTGGGTTGGAGATTATGATCTTTTTCTACTTTATGCTTTTCTGTAATTCCTAAATGTTCTACAGTTAACAAATATGGCATTTATTATTAAGAAAAACATAAATATTATGTTCTTTAAAAGGCAAGGTATCAATCCATGCCTAGATGGAAAGTTCTATTGTGAGTCTCACCACTCACCCTAAAGTATGGGAATTTGAGTGACAAGTGTAGTATCTTCAAAAGTATCCCTAAGATCTGCATCATTAACCCCAGCCGACCTCCTGTACCCTTTCATCCTTGCTTCCCCTCAGCCCATAGTCCTCAGCACATATTCCTCCAAACTGGGACTTGACTACAGTGTCCTGAAGTCCCCATCTGCAGTGTGGTGGTACACAAAGCTAACAATCACTTTGCACAGAAGAACCTCCATCCTTCTTGGGAGCTCTGCGGACATGTCCTTTTCTTGTTTCTCATTTATGACCATAGAATCAAGGAACTTTTTTCTAAGCCCTATTCCTTCACTATCAAATGCAAAAAAAAAAATGTCTAACTGTGAGTATGGGTATAGAGATTCCTGCAGATTTATCAGGAAATTAATAGTGTATCCCAGAATTAAAACACCTTTGTATCCCTACTTGAAAAGCCCAAGAATGAGGCCATGACCTTCTAATTGTGGTGGGTATTCTGATTCACCCTGATTCCATTTTTAAATCCCTAAAAATTATGCCAGTTATGTTATTAAATTCCTTCATGACTTAAGCAGGATAAGAAACACTATGTGCTATAACAAACAATCCAAAGACCTTGGTAACTTATCACTATCACCGTAACCTTGGTAACTTCCTAACTTATATTACAGGCTGATGTGGGTCAAGAGGCTCTTCTGGGTGGCTTTTCTTAAAGCAATGACCCAAAAACCAGATTCCTTTTATCTTGAGATACTATCTTTTTCAACAATGGCACTATGGTTACCATAAGAGGGGAAAAGATTAAGTGGTCATACAGGGACTTTTATGCAATACCTGGAAGTGATATACATCATTTCAGCCCACATTCTGTTGTTTAGAAAACAATTAGATGCACCAACCAAACTGAAAAGGAAACTGGGAAATGGAATCTTCTCTGTGCTCAAGAAAAAATAAATAAGATTGGTAAGCATACAGCAGGTTCCTGACTCAGTTTTATGTTCTAGTCATCAAATATCCATTTTATTCTTTCTCCAACACACAGAACTCACTCACTTCTCCCAAGAGGGGCAATTCAAAGTTCTATCCACTTGTGGAGTCTAAAGCACGAGTCTCAGATCTTTGGGAGAAGTGCAGACTTCTCCATCACGTCCAAATGAGACTCCTTTTGATCTGACAACCTGTGAACTAAAACAAAAAGCTGCCGCCGCACTACCCCACCACATATACCCCAACAATGGGAAATACATCAAGGATAGCCTCAATAAACCCTCCCATTTGGAAGAGGAAGAAGGGAAGTCCCATGTCAGTCACTGAACAGTAAGAATTCTGAAGTCCCACTGAGCAAATGCTCTGAAGAACCCCCAACCCTGGAGTGGGGACAGTCCCTCACTAGGCTGGGTTCTGCTCTCTGGAAGGAACTCCTCTGCCTATTGTTCTCCAGGGCCTCTGGCTCTGCCCATGGAGGCTCCTCTTGGTTCGTTATTCTCCTTGGCTTTGTCCAAGGGTGGCCTCATAGGAATTAAACAACATTTGAAGCTGTCTCCTTCCCGCTTCAGGTATCAATATCCTTGCTACCCACCTATATCCCCACTGTAAACTTCCCATGAAGAAATCAGTTTTTGGAACTACCAGGTTTCAATCCAGAAAACGGAAACTGCTCTTGACATTCTGATCAGGAAGAAGTTTAACACAGGGAATTAGAGGACATGCAGCTATTGGAAGGTCATGAGAGCATAGCTCAGGAAGGCCACTTTCAAGAAATCCAGAAATACAGGGTGGGAAGCCACTACCACCAGTCACAGCTTCTGCAGCACAAACATAGTTGATTCTCGGAAAGACCTGCAATGCAGTTGGAAGTCACTGTCAATTACCTCAGCTGCCTGTAGCACAGAGGTGGATTATTCTTAGGAAGATGTTCTAATGTAAGCCACCAGCAAAATCCTACATCAGCTGTCTGCTCATGCTTGTACAAGGATAATAGCTTCTCCTTTCCTTCTGCCTTCCAAATCTCCAGAGAGTGCTCCCTTTCAGAGAACCTTACAGAGACTCTCCTGACAATGGAGTCTGGGAAATGTAGTTTCCATGTTTTATCACTCTGCAGTTCAGAAAAGACTTCTTAGAAGTGTGGTAATGATATTAAAGATCAAAAATAATATTTTGTGCACCGAAGTTCACAGAAATTATTAAAAGTCACGGCCATTTTGACCATTATCCTTTTCCTGCCTCATGTTAGCCTGCTCTGTATCTTCTTTGTATCAATATGTTGACAGTGAATGTGAGCACAAAACAAATCATTCAATATCATCAAAAAAATAAAGCTTCCTTCAGGGTCTAAATTTCTGTATCTGTGAACCAGGAATCTCAAATAAATCTGACCATTGATAAACATTATTGCCAAGTGGGAAAACTATACGATGGGGAGTGAGCCCAGTGAGGTCCAGCCAGTAGTCTGCTACTAGCATCCAACCTGAAAGAAAGTTATGTGCCTTTTCTAGATTTTGTTCTCATCTGAAATAAAGGGATTAGACTAGATATGTGGTTTCCAGACTTTCATATCACTTTGGAGCCCTTCTTCAAATGAAATCTTATGAGGAGTTCCAATAACTGAAATAGATAATGAAGGAGCTACTTGTTTGCAGTAGGATAGAGACCTGGAGCCTAGTACTTCCTGTGGCAGCTCCTGATATTCCCTTAGGCTCCAGGGAGCACAGTCTTAAAACTCCTAGATAAGAAAGACTACCTGTAAAATATCCTATCTACTTCTAAAGTAACATGATGCAATCATTTTCCAATCCTTGATTGTTGGAGGTAATGCCAAATGTTTACTTAAAAATATATATTCAGGGGGCTTCCCTGGTGGCGCAGTGGTTAAGAATCTGCCTGCCAATGCAGGGGACACAGGTTAGAGCCCTGGTCTGGGAAGATCCCACATGCCGCAGAGCAACTAAGTCCGTGAGCCACAACTACTGAGCCTGCGCGTCTGGAGCCTGTGCTCCGCAACGGGAGAGGCCACGATGGTGAGAGGCCCACGCACCGCGATGAAGAGTGGCCCCCGCTCGCCGCAACTGGAGAGGGCCCTCATACAGAAATGAAGACCCAACACAGCCAAAAATAAATATAAATTAATTAATTAATTAAAACAAAACAAAACAAAACAAAAATATATATATATATATTCAGCAAGCTCTAAGACTAATTTGTATATGTAGGGCATACTCAATATAAAAAGGGTGGTTTTATTATAGGCTCCCACCTGTTGAAGTGAGCAGGTTCAATATTTTGAAAGCATTCTGTTTGTGACCCAAAACTCAGATTCCAAATGCTGTATGACTTAGAGATTTAATGTGCCATTATTCAAACGATATTCTGATAGCTGGAATAAGGCCACAGAAGAATGCCCATAAGCACTGTAAAAGAAAAATGAACAGGTGCTGCTTAGGGGACATCAATTAGACGTAACCAGAACCCGCTAACGTTGTCATAAACCAAGATTATTTCCAAGGGGGTGGGAGAAAGAATTCCATAGCATTCACCAGAACTTCTCCGCTATATTAAGTGGAAGACCGGCTGTGGTTAGGGTCCACTTGGAGTAATTTAAATACAGTAAATTCAAGACAGAATAGGGAATAGAAATGTATGATCACTAGAGCTTTTTTGACAGTTCTTTTTGCCCATTTTCCAATTGAGATTCCATGTCTTTCTTTTCACTATACAGCAGCCTTATTTATTGGAGCCACTGAAAAGGCCAGATCATGAAATCTGCCACAGAGAGCTAAAGTAGAAGTAGCCCACTGCAGTAACATCAGGGAACCCAGGAATGTCTATAGTTTTATTATCCTCTTAGTCTGTTTGGGATGCTATAACAAAAATACTGTGAGCTAGATGGCTTATAAACAACAGAAATTTATCTCTCAGAGTTATGGAGGCTGGGAAGTCCAAGATCAAAGTGCCAGAAGATTTGGTGTCTTGAGAACCTGCTTCCTGCTTCCTAGATAGTCATCTTTTCACTGTGTTCTCACATGGCAAAAGTGACAAGGGAGTCCTCTGTGGTCTCTTTTGTAAGGGCACTAATTGCACTCATGAGGGCTCTACCCTCATGACCTAAGCACTTTCCAAAATCTACAGCTTCAAATACCAACATATTAGGGATTAGTTTCAACATAGGAATCTGGGTGTGGGGGACACAAACATTCAATCTATAGCAGCCATGTCCTGAGGACCATGAGTTTCTACCGGCTGTGACATGCCCCCCTGAATCTTTGGAGCCTGGGATAACCCTGCACTTGGCCCTCAAGCTCTCTCATTTCTTTCTGAGGTCACCATGTGGTCACAGATCTGCAAAACACCAGAAGCAGTGTGGCTCTTCTGCTTAACCATGATTCTAAATGTGCCTCTAGATCCTCTACTTCCTCAAAGATCAGCTCAAACACCACATCTTGTTTGATTCTGTCCCTGACCACCAAAACCATGGTGCCTTCTCCTCTGACCTTACTGCCTCTGTGACTTAGGAGTTGTTAAGGGCTGCTAGTGTTAACTCGCTCTAGGTATGGATCCTCTCCTCTCAGGAGAAGAAAATGAAAAGCTCACAGACTTTAATGTCATAGCATATCAGGATTTGAATCTAGGTTATGCCCTTTTCTAGCTGATGACTCTCATGTCACCATGAACCTCGGTTTTCTCATATGTAAGAGATGATGATACCAATACCTCCTAAGAAGCATTAGCATAATGCTTAGCATGTAGTAGCTGCTCAATAAATACAAGTTACCTTCTTCTCCTTCCTCCTTTCCCTGACAAATTCCATGTATTTGTATCCAGGGCACTTTTTATCCCGTAAACAGTTGTTAATTCTTTGTTGTTGATAAATGATTCTGATAATAGTATATCTGAAGCAGAGCTGAGGAAGGCTTGTGGTAACAGAAGATAAATATACAACTCCATCTTTTTCATCCTCCTTTGAGATCTTTACAGTGGAAGATCCCATGGGCTCCCTCTGGTAGGATTCCTGATTGAACGATCATAGAAAATGTTGTAGAAGTCATGTATTTTTCAAGACCTCTATCTGAGTCAGCCTACACTTAAGGGGAATTGGTAACCTGATCATTATCAGTGAATATAAGTGTAGACAAACCGCAAGTGAGTGCAGGTTTTTTATTTTTGGTTATCTACAATACTACCTCAAATTTCCAAATCTCTGTTCTTTTTCTATTATGTTGGTGAAATATAGCAGTGAGTTTTTTTCAACACCTTGATAAACTAAGAGCATGACTCAGAATTACAATCACCTCTGGGAAAAAAACTACCAATCCAGGACACCAGTGCCCCATGAATGTCTAGAGATGTCTCTGAACAAAGTTGTTCAATTATCAAATAAGGCTGGTAAAAGTAATTTTTGCCCACAGGCTTCCTCTGATAGTATTCCTAATTGAACAATCATAGAAACCACATATTTTTAAGAGCTCTCAGACTCGGTCTACCCTTAACTCCTGGGATTCTCAGTATTCATGTTTAATTTAGTTTTACACAGAGTTGGTTGTTTTGTTGGTTTGGGGTTGTTCCAGAAGAGCTATTAACACATGTAGACATTGGTGTCCACTGGAACACAATTTGAGAGAAGTTGATCTTGCCCAAACCCCTCATTTTAGAGGTGGAGTCACTGAGACCCAGAGATGTAGTCTATCTAGTGAGAGAAAATCTGAGTTCCAGATCTTCAGTGTTCCTCCCCATTTCCTGCAGTCTTCTTGCAGCAAGATGTGGATCTCGCCAGAATCTCCTCCTTTCCCTTGCAACTTTTCTGTTGTATTATTCTCGTTGTGCATGGGTAGCATGCACACACCACAAATCAGAAGAACATACTCTTGTGGCTCTCTCATCCTTAAGAGGACAGTAATGTATGCATTAATTCCTCAGAACTAGAAACAGACAATAACATGTGAGGGGTGTTGTCAAGGCAGTATGATCAGAGGACAGCATGCCTGATTCCACTCAGGAGCTGGGTTGTGATCGTTCACTCCTTCCTCATTCATTTATCCCACAAATGTGTCCGGAATGCCTGCTGTGCCAGAAACTGTGCTAGGCACTGTGGATACAAGGTTCAGTAAGACACAATCCCTGCCTTCAAACTGCTTACATTTTAGTGTGAGAAACAGGCCTGCAACAGATGAATGTAATGAAGTTATGCAGCTGCTGTGAGAGACGCTGATTTCTACATGAGCCACAGAAAATCAGGGAAAAGTGTTTCAGGCAATGACATTTTGAGCACCTCCAAGGAGTCACATATTGACTATTTCCCACAGCATTGGAGATCTAGCCTTAAGAGCTGGAAGCGTCTCAAGTTTCAATTGTTCAAATTAATCAGATCAGCAGCACAAATCATACAAAACAGGGGCTAAGGAAATGCCAGCTCTCTGCTTTCATGTGTACAATGTATTGTACGAACAACCACCTCCTCGTCCCACCCCACACCCCAGACAGCACCCCACCCCCCATAGCAGCTTGCCTTGCTAGTGGTGTTTTCTCAAAGAAAATGCTAACATTGGTTTATATCCCTCGAGCACACACCAGCTGGATAGTAGGAGGAAGCCAGTTCAGCATTAAAAATTGACCGCAGATAATTTAGAGGGCAGACAAGCCACAGGCAGATAGATAACAGAGTGGACGGAGTCCATCGTTATTTACAACCTGTGAGGAACTGTCCCCACCTACCCTGCAGCGCCATCTCCTGTCTCCGACGAGGCTGTAGTCTTGTTACAGGTCTTAATAGACCCTTTTTATGAATATATCAGTAGGAGCATAAACAAGGTCACGTGAAATTTACAGGACGTTAATGAGACTTATGTAAATTTAGACCTATGTAAATTTTAACTGGAATGCAGTTATTAGATCATTTTCAAGTGAATAAAACCTGAAACTTGCTTTTCACTTTGCAGATCATCTCACCAGCCAACTGCCCACTGTAAGGGCTCTCCAAAGCCCATAAAGCAACAGACCTACAAAGGATGTTTCACGGAATAGCTGAATCAAATTAAAGTGCCCTTTACTTTTGCTGTAGAAGCTCTGACAAATAAAATGGAAGATGCTGTTGCCATTTTCATCACCTAAAACAAATCTTTGTTGGGGAGAAAAAGAGGAGAAAGAAACTTAAATGTCAGTGGCCGACACTGTCATTCCCTACCACTCAGTAAATAAACATAACGTCTATTGGTTGTCATGGAAACATTCCTCCTGATTCCGAGCATCAAAGCTTAACAATAAAGACACCCTGATATTTGCAACTGGGCGCAAACAACTCTTTTGGCATTTCTCACAAGCTCACCAGCACAAGAGCCATTTTCCCTGTGTGTTTTCTTTCTTAGGCGTGAATGCATTTGCTTTGGAAAAAGAGACATGTATCTTAGAAACCTATCAAAAATATCTGAATACAGCTACCTTGCCAATCTCAGTTTCCCCTCCCCGCCTTTTAACATTTGCCTGAGAAGAATTTAAATGGCATATTTAGTCACTACATATTGTGCTTTCTGTACTCAATGCTGCATAAAAGGGATTGATTTAAATCATTTACAGTAACCGTGTCGGGGAGGAGGGTCCAGTTTTCAGCACCAAGTGTTCCTGGATCCATAATAAACAACCACAAATACAGACAACAAATGTGTGTGCTTGTATTTGTCTCTTCTTGGGTAAAGAATCATTCTTTAGTAAAGACTCATTGCATACTTGCAGCATTCAACAAGAAAGCAGCTTAGATATGTGAGCAGAGATCTCCATCCATCTCCCAGGTAACCAGTCTCAGAACTGTTGGCTACAAAAATCCAAGAATGTTCCTATTATAATTTTTTTTAATCCTGGAATTTATAACCCCTCACAAAGCAGGAATGGACCAGGTGTAAAGGTTACAGCTGAGAGCCACTAAAGCTTTAGGGGCAACCATTGTTAATAATGATCAGCTGAAAGCAGAACACAGTCAAACATTTAGCATTTCTAAAGCCCTAGAGACTCTGACAAGCTAGCCATAAATCAGGCAGTATTTAAATTCCTGATTTTCTGGCATTTTTCAAGCTATAAATCTCACACATTCCTAAAACCACGTTGTCCAATAACCAGAGCTGAGGGCCAGAGTGGGTTCCAACTGAATGCAGCTTAAGTAGAACTGGAGTGAGGACCCCTGCTTCCCTCCTAGTCTTAAAACAATTCTTTCTGAAAGACAGTTAAAGATTTCTTTAAAGCCTTCTGAAGTGAGGCCAAGAGGGGACTGCATTTATCCCAGCACTCTACCAGGCTTTTCTCAACTTTGGATGAAGCCATCTCTTGATTTTTCTAGATGATCCCATTAAACCATGTCTACATATGTGAAATGGTTTGGATAGTCAGAGGTAAGGAAGCGATTGAAAAGGGGAAGCCAAACGGTCTATAAATAAATGAAGTTGATTCATAGTTAAACTGGGCTCCAGGACCACTTGTATTCGGAACTTAGATTCATCTGCCATGTTGAGATCCACATTCTCCAGCCCCACTGATGTACAGAATCAAAACTCTCAGGGGAGAGGACTGAAGCAGCATAGCAGATGTCACCAGCTGATCCTTTTTGTTTGGAAAACCATTTACTAAACCTTAGTCTCAAAAAGTGGAGCCCAGGAATCTACATTTTTAACCACCGGCCAGGCACAAGCGTGAACCCATAAATGTTTGCTATGTTAAATTGAATGTATCTATTATCCAAGATACATTCAATCTATCTTTCTTCCAAGAAAAACTCATTGTGCTCTCTCACTCTTCCATTTATTTTTTATTGTTTTTCAAATAGATTCTTCCCCCACATTGCCAAGTTCTCTCTCCCTTCTGAGGAGATGTTTGAAGAGGTTTTATCTCTTCAGAACTTTGCAGAAGGGGCTTTTGCTCATCCTGAAGGCAGTGATGTCCCAGGAACCCAGAAGACCTCTGTGACCTTGACTAAGTCCTACTTCTCTGAGCACCAGTTTCCTTATCATTTGAGTTCCTCAAACTCCAAGTATACTGCCACGTGGTAAACTCGAGATTCTCTAACACTAGCTAGTAAAGAAATGAGGAAGTAAAAGAAGGAGAAAAGGAAAAGAGAAAAGGCTATAAAATATTTTTGGCCAGTTAAAATTCTTTTCCAGCAGTTGGGAAAAATGGAATTAGAAGGCCTTCTTACTGTAGTACTTTTTATTTTATAACATCTTTTCTCCCTAAAGCTGGAAAAAGTCTTTACCATGAATACCCCCAGTGGGCTTGCTGTGAGCAGTATGATTCCAGGGGAGCCTGTATTGTAAAGGTCAGGAGAGGAGGTGGTCCCAAGTGTGGTCATTGAACTGTTGAGGGACTGACTTTTATCCACTTCTTTACTCTTGAATGTACTGGCCTAAACATGTTTGTGTAGGTTCTTGCCTTTTTGTCCATTTTGCAGACACTGCAGAAAGGAGGGAATTGAAAAGCTTAACATCCTGTTTTGTTTTCACTCTATATTTCTAAATTCCATAAAGAATAGAAATAGGAGAAGGACTAGAGACCTGGGAGGAAGTGTGCACCACTGGAGCAAAGGAGAGGAATGAAACAGTTGGCACACATAGCAGGTAGCAGGGGTGTGTCGACAGTGAGGCCGGCTCAGGCGGGATCATTGCAGACCCCCCCATACCCCCCCCATCGGTTCCCTCTACCATGTAGGCTTCCAGGGATTCTCAGAGACTCCTCTCTGGCCTGCCAAAGTGTGGGGACAGTCTTGTTTCCTCTCAGTCCTGGGAGGGCAGCGTTTGATTTTTTCCAAAGGAGTTTTTCTAGCAAACAAAGGAAAAACGAGACCAATTTTCCATAAACACGTAGCAGCCTGAGAGATCCTTAAGTCCAGGTCTGCTCAGCTGACTTTAACTCACTTCTAAACAAGTTTGGTTTTTCTGGCACAGATCCTGGAGAACCAGTCCCAGAATCTTCTCCTCACCCTCTCCTGCCTGAACTGGGTGCTAAACAAACGTGCTCCCTCTCTTAGCTAGAAGTCGAGTTGAGTTTGCCCCACTTCTAGGCCTGGTAGGGGTCCTAATGCTTTTCTGAACATTATTTCCCATGCCTTCCTGTAGGAAGATGTGGGTGGAAGAGGGCTTTGGAGACAAGAGGTCAGGGTTCAAGTTCCCAGTTGTCACTGACAGTCTGTATGACCTTGTACAAGCTACTTACCTCTTACTTATCGCTCAGTTTCCTCTTGTTAAAATGAGGTAACAGTGCTGACTTCATGGACTGCTGACAAGATAAAAAGAAATGCAAACACCTAGGACAGACTTTCTCCTTAATCACAGGGCACAAGTGCCCAGATCCACCTATCATCCTGGTTCCTCAGCATGTATTTGTTCTCCCTTCTCTCCCCTCTGGGGGTCCTGTCCTGATCCATGACTTTAGCATGAAGAACACATTCACAGTGAATACAAGGAAGAACAGAGCAGAGTCAGGTGTCTCGCTAAGGGGTAATAAGTCAAAATGAGAAGAAATGGGGACCTAAACTAGATGATGGCATTGAAAATGCAGGGTGAATGTGGAAAATTTGATGAAGGCAGGATCTAACTGGATGTGCATGAGGAAAGCAGTAGAAGGGAGGATCAGTCATGGCAGGAAGGGAAGAGGAAAGCATCTGGAACCAAGAGACCTGGTTTCAAGGTTTCTTTTTTTTTTTTTTTCCTGTCATTAACTAATTATATAAACTCTGGGAAGCCATTTTACCTCTGAGTCTCATTGTCCTTTGTAAAACGAGGCTGGAAATACCTACAAATTAAATGAGAAAATGTATAAAATGCCTGAAACATGATGGAATGGACCATTATTCAATAATGGTCACTTTAAAACTAGTTATCACCTTGAAGCCACTTATCTTTCTTGTGCCGCCTTCTTCATTTGTAAAGGGTGGGCCTAGGTGAACCGTACAGGCCCTTCCAGCGCTAATGTATTTTGAATCTATCAGGAAGTGATGAGTTTGCTTTGTACATGTTGAGTGTGGGCTGGTATTCCTGTGGAAAGTTTCCTGGTCAAGTTGCTAACACAGATCAAAACTTCTAGAGAAGTAGTTTTTCAAAGGGTCACTACAGCCCCTAGACGGTATTGTGGAAATTTGTGGGCATTTTTGATTGTCAACATGATGGGAAGGCACTACTGACATTAGAGGACAGGAACCAGAGATATCATGACATGTGCGGTGTGTGCAGTACAAACACAACAATGAATTGGCCTGTGTGACTTTCACATGTGCCCCCCAGAAATCCAACTAGGACATTGGTTCTCAAAGTATGACCAGGGACCCCTGAGACCCTATCAAGGATAGTCAAGGTCAAAACCATTTTCACAGTAATACCGTCATGTTATTTGACTGTTTTACTGAGTTGACATTGACTGTTTTACTGAGTTGACATTTGCAATGATGAGACAAAAGTGGGTAAAAATGTTGGTGCCCTGCACGAATGAAGGCAGTAGCGCCAAACTGTACCATACTAGTGGCCACTGCATTCTTCATTATCATGCACGTGCGGTTAAACAAACAAAAACAAAACCCTCCATTTTCACTTAAGAATGTCCTTGATGCAGCAATAAAATTTATTAACTTCATTAAATCTCAACCCTTGAATACACACTTTTTAATATTCTGTCTGACAAAATGCTACATATCAAAATACAAATTTGAGTTGCAAGCTGAATCAGCCATGTTTTTCAAGGAACATCATTTTTACTAGGAAAAACAACAGGCAGACAAACTATGATTACTATTCAGGTGAGCATCTTTGCAGACTATTTTCTCAAAAATGAACACTTTTTTTCATTTCCAAGAAAACAACTAAAAAGTACATGTTGCCAATGATAAAACTTAAGCATTCAAGCAAGAATCGGAAGGAAAATTTGCACCTACCACCATGAGCTTGACAGCCTCTCAAGACTTAAAGTCCTTTCTGATAAGATTAGTGGCAATATTAGTGAATGTGATTTATTGATTTTATATGATGAAATATGTCAACATTTGGAAGATCTTTATAACTCAGTGATCCAATACTTTACAAATAACCAATGTATGATGTTACAAAATCATACATGGTAAAAGGTCCATTCACAGAGCAAGATAGAACAATGGATTTTAATGTAACAGAGTACATGATACTCATTGATATGATTTCAGATTCCGCACTCCAACAAGCCTTTACGAAACTATCAACTGTTGAGTTTTGCGTCTTATAAAAGAAGAATATCCACAATTACCTGCAAAGTCTATTATAACACTCCTACTTTTTCCAACTACATATCTGTATAAGGCTGGATTTTCTGCAAACACTTCAAACAAAATACCATATTGCAGCAGACTGAATATGGAAGTAGATGTGAGAATCTAGCTGTCTTTGATTAAGCCAGACGTTACAAAGATTTGCAAATCTGTCAAACAATGCCACTCTTCTCACCAAATTATCTTTTGTTTTGGAAGATGTAGTTATTTTTAATAAAAATGTTATTTATGTTAACATGTAATGAGATTGTTATTTTTAAATAGTAAATAAATATTGTTAAAATTTCTCAGTTTTAATTTCTAATACAGTTAATATCAATAGATACAACCCACATGAACAAAGGCTTTTGGGGTTCTCAATAATTTTAAGAGTATAAAGGGGTTCTGAGACCAAAAATTTGAGAACCACTGATGTAGGAAAAATTCAATTTTCTAAGCCTAGACTCTGACTCTATTTTATATATAAATGCAAAGTACTTTTATGTCTCCTAATGTATACCAACTTCTGGGAACACAACTACCATGTAAGTCAATGGTAGGTTGTATGTTGCTTGGTTTAAAATTTGACCAACAACTGTTGACCATTTCACAAAGCCATACCACCAATGGCAACACTAGGCATAATATCAGAGTTGCCAATATAGTACACCTGCATTTCCTGGCTTTGTAGTTGTGTCATCCCTTTTGGTAAGGTGCTAACATCTGACACTTCACTTTGTCTTCTGGTGTAGTTGTGCCCAAGGATTTATACACTGAAATACACATTGTACTGTTACTTTATTTTTTATACTACAGTTAAGGCACTTTCTTTTTTAAATTATGTATATAGGTAATTTATATTATTTATGAGTTTCATTATAATAAAAAGGACATTACAAAATTTTTGTTATGAAAGGGGCATTGGGTCTGACATGGTTAAGAATCACTCATCTAGGAGGTAAAGGCTGATGTGAAAGATTTGTGATTTATCTACATGGAGGTGATAGCTGAAACCACAGGGAGGAGTCAGCTTATGAGATGTCTGGTTCAGAGTGCCGTGTCTTTAAAAGTGATGGAGGAATAACCACTGGCTAGAGGATATCACACAAGAACACTGCTCGTCAAAGTTTGTCCAAAGTTCCCCAGTAAACTGCTACTCCCTTATCTATCTCAGATTCTAAGCTTCCATTTTCCTACCAACTCTGGTGCATAGCTTTTCCTCTTTGGACTTGTCGGCTTGCTTGAATCAATAGATATTGCAGCCCACCTCCAAAATCCATTCTTCTAGCCACATTTTCTTGGACAGCGGACCTCAGCCCGACCTGGTATGTTGTTCTACTCCTGCTGGACTTTAACTCCAGAAAGCCATCTTGATATCTGACCACAGAAAGGACAGAGATCAAAGAGCGCAAGTATAAAAAGAAGAAATGTGAAAAATGACCTTCTTTGATAAGACAAGAGGTTAAGCTCCTGCTACCTAGGGCCTCCCAGTCTCAGCTAAGCCTTTGTTCTCTCCCTCCCATGAATTCTGAAATTCATTCAATTTTACCTTTTTATAAAATAGCAAAATGTCTCACTTTCTTAGCCCATGATTAAAATCTAGTTGTTTATTTGTAGGGCCATGTGTTGCTGAAGACTCTCCTTTAAAAAAATATAATAGTTGCTTCTTCAGATGATTTTCTTCTATCTGCCAGAAGATGTCATTTTGGGATGAGGCCATTCAAACTTACTCAAATCTGAGCAATAACTCAACTAAAATGAGGTCACTGTAAATGACTACCCACAATGGGGGGAAAACCTGTTAAATTAAATCCAGAGTAAGTACCATATCATGTAGTGAGAGTTACATCTGTCAAATGAAGGAGTGTTATGAGGATTAATGAGTCCGTTATTAAAAAATGTTTTGAGATTCTTAGATGAATGGCATTGTTGAAAGTGGGGGTAGGGCTGGCATTTACAGACTGTAGCTAAATCAAAGACTTGTAACAGACTCTGGAGAAATATAGAGAAAGTAATGGAAGAACTTAAAATGTATATTTTTATTTACTTGTATTTATAAAATTTATAAAATTTATAAAAACTACATTTAGCAATCCAAATATTTAATTCAGCAGAATGTGTAGGCAGATGTCAGTGTCTACTTTAATGTTCTACAGAGAGTAATGTAAGCTCATCTGAGAATCTCAGCATGGTGTTGTAGTCCATGAAAGAAACACTGGGGCAATAGCAAGAACCAATTCAGAACAAATTTATTCTTATTCCCCACAATGGTTTGTGTAGTTGGCAGATGTCAAAGATGGAGAATATCAAGGAATTCTCTGTTGGGTAAAGTACAGGTCTAGCCAGAGGCAGTGACATGATTCTAGCCTGTCTCCCTATAATGCTTGATGTTGTCATAGATACTGGGAAGTGTAGTCAATTGTCTGGTTGCTTCTAAATGCCTGCAGGTCTCAGATGGGCTTTCAGATGACTGAATTTTTCGTTTCATTTTCACCTGCAGGTTTATGCATCGTAAAATGGGCAACTGAGATCATCCTATTCTTTGATTATAAAATCATCCCAAGTCTCCTATCACATCTCTTGCAAAGTCTAACACCCTCCATAGCTCTCTGTGACTTCCTGGGGGCTGTTCTTCGTGGTCTCCTTTGACCCTGGGCTCCTGCTGCAGCTGAATCCTCTCTCACAGTCTCCTGCTGCTGTGTGGCACTCCCATCCTCACCAGTCCAGCCATGGAGCCCAGGTCTCCTCCTGGACTCCCCCAAAGCCTGCTAACATAAAGCCTTTGCTGTGCAGCAGCACATTTTACTGAACACTTGGGGAGCAAATGGCATTTAATTCACAGAAACAAAAACAATTTAAACTACAGTAACAGATATTCCTGTTCTCAAGAGTCCCCCAATCACCCCAGGACCAAGAACTGCTCATAGGCCAATTTTCTCTTTCAGTTTCTGTCTCCAGCAATGCCTCAGTTCCAGGATGCCCCCATCCCCTCCCACATCGCCTTCTCCTCTACTCTTTCCAACTTCCAAATTCCTATTCATTTTCTATGCAGAGATGTTTAGCTATTTCTTTGTGATCTCCTCCCACTTCATACTCTCAGAACATTGTGTTCCATTCTGGGTGCAGGTTATCAAGGTATTTTCCTGTTTAAAACGGCTTCTTCAGGAAAGGAATGAAAATAATTCTTTTCCCAAGAGGATTCTGCTGCCTTCCATGTGGAAGCCACACTGCAACTACTTAGGGCCTCTGGAGGGAGCCCCAGGCACCAACTGTGCTGCACTCCCCCCACTTCCTGGTGAGGACCTTCTCCTTCCACCAACCACTGCCCACTTGACACCCTGGTCCCAGCAGAAATGACACCATCCACACTGAACTCCATCCAGATTACACTGCATGAGCCCCTCCTTCACATTAACACACTTAGGATGTTAAATGCTTCAACAGTACACGAGGTATCTCACAGCAGGAAATTACAGATTCCAGTATGAAATACCACTCTGCCTGCTCTGAGAGGAAGAAGAGATCTCTAGACTGAAGACGTCAGAAGAATTGTTTGTTTATTTCGGTTTTCTTTTATCTTGTTTTTGGTCACGCTGCCCAGCTTGTGGGATTCTCAGTTCCTCAACCAGGGATTGAACCTGAGCCCTCAGCAGTGAAAGCGCCGAGTCCTAACCACTGGACCGCCAGGGAATTCCCCCTATTTGAGGTTTTCTTGAGTCATAATTTTTTACAATTAAATTGAATTTATTATTTTGAATAGATAATATATGTACACGGTATTGACTCCAAAAGGTACACAAGGGTATGGAGTGAAAATTAACTCTTCTTTCCTCCCTTGTCCCATAATTGCCCAGTCCCCCTTCCCAGAGGCAGCCACAGGGAACAGTTTTTTCTGGATCTTCCCAGAGATTTTCTGTGCACTTACAATCATAAATATGGGTTTAGTTTTCCTTAGACATTTTTCCTTAGACAGCTTGTGTCCACCCTATATATTCCTCTGCCCTTTTTGTTTTCATTTAGCAATATATCTTAGAGGTCATTCTTCATCAGAAGATACAGAGACTCCTCATTGTTTCTATTGGCTCCATCATTTCACATGGTCTGTAAACACCATAATATATTCAACCACTGATGGACATTTACACTGTTTTTACTATCTTCCTGGTATGAACACTCCTGCAACAAATTCTCTTGGGAATATGGTATTTTAACCATGTGCAATATATCTATAGGGTAAATATTCTGGAGTGAAACTCTTAGGCTAAATGGTATTACATTATAATTTTATTAGATATTGCTCAACTGCCCTCTATAGAGATTCACTACTTTACCTTCCTAGCAATGTGTTGAAGAGACAAGAATTTATCTGCACTTTAAGAGATGGGTAAGAGTTGGAATGACATATAAAAGGGTGAGCAGAATTCTACTAAGGAGAAATGACTTGCTCCTAGTCTGTAAGCACCTTGAGAGCAACTGTGTTGTTCATCATCATACCATCCAGCCAGTGGAACAATGCCTGGCTATGTAAATATGTAGATACCTATTGATGGAGTGAATGGCATAGTAACAGTTTAGGGTGGGAACTAAACCTAGGCTGTCTGAGGGAGAGAGAGTAGATCAAATGACCTAGGGTGTTATGTATAATGGGGGAGAAATGGCCAAAAAAAATGTTAAAAATGTAACTGCTTCTTTTTCTCTCACCTAAGAAATAACTGTGCTCTAGTCATTGCTGTAATCAGGATGAACAGAGAAAGTGTGGTGAATTCTACCATGAAAATTGTAGCCTTCTATGGGAAAATATTGATCATATCATTCTACAAAGATACTTGCACTATTTTTCCAAGCACTGGTCATTAGTTTGTCAATATGCAGCCATTGGATAAGGATGGGGTATGTCCAGACTGGTGGTCTTGGCTGCCCTTAAGGTCAGGCCAATTGCTGGAGCTGCCTCACTGGCCAGCAATCCAACCTGATCATCCCATGGGGAGAAATGATCGGATAAGTTTGTCTGTGGCCAGCCCATTTTGAATGTGTGGAATCAACTGAGGCCTATAAAGGGGATGGAATTCATGAATTCAGTTATTGGTTTAACAATCCAAGAAAATCAAGTAGCTATTATGAGGTAGGTAAATTCATGATTATACATACATAAATACATACACACATACAGAAAGGTACAGATATACTTCATTAAATGCTACTACGTGCCAGGCACTGTTGCTATATTATTGCTAGACTTCACAACTCTAGCTTTAGGTATTACTGTCCCATTTTACAGACAAGGAAAAAAGTCTTATATAAGTGAATTTGACTCTCCCACGATCACTCAGCTAATAAAGAGAGGAAATAGGAATTCCAATCTAAGTGTATGTGGCTCTAAACCCATATTTCTACTATACTGTCAGACTTGAATTGCAAGTATGAACTAATGCCATGGGTTATTCACCATTCATTGCCATTATCACACATCTCTTCAGACTGTCTCACTAAGTCAGTGAGATGGCAGCATTTATGACACGCAATTAAATCTCAGCCTCACTGACATGCAGGCCAACTCCTCTAAATAAAGTGCTACACCCTTTCCACAAAAAAATAGATTAAGCTTCAGATCTTGTAATGGCACATTTGTAGTGTATGACTTTTTTTCCAGAACACATCTGATCACCCTGGGCATTAGGGATACTTCAGCATTTAGGCTCCACATTTATCACAGTGTGTTGCCTGAAATGCCCTTTTTTTTTTTTTTTTTTTTTGTACCTGGCTCATTAGAGAGACCACTAGACGTTTTAAAACCAAATTGAGTTTAAATACATTTCCTTGATGCATCTGTTTTGTTAAATGTATCCCTCGAAACCAATATTAAAAGCCAATGCCATTAAGAGGGCATAAGGTAAGCTCATTTAGTTGACCAAATTGTATAACACAATGAATTAATATGGTAATATGCCTTTGGAGACCAGCAGCAGATAATAGAGGTGAACAGAGGAGCTCGAGCCCAGTTTTGGAAAAGCATAAGCAATTCATCATCATGCTATAACAATATAGGAGAACATTTCTCATTTCCACGTGCCTGCCCCCATTCTGAAAACCTCTGGGTTGTACTTTTTCCAACAGCAACTCTGACCAGTACAACTTTGCTCACTTAAGACTGCTGCATTTTAGCTACCCAAAGAATTCTCTTATTTGTGTATTGAGGCAGTGGTAAATAAGTGGAGATTCCAGTTATAAGTGAGAGGTGGTGGGGCATGAAGCTGTGAAAGCCAGGCCCTTGTCACCCTGCAGAACAACTAGCAAAATACTCTTAAATAGACAGAAGGCAAAGACAGGGAGCAGAAAAGAGCAGGTAGTACAGAAATACCGTCAAGGTTCCAGCTGTCCTCCCCTTGGAGTTAAGCATTAGCAATGATGTACTATGTAAATTGTCAGTCATTTCTTGGACTCAGTCCTTCTCTCAGTGGCTTGGATTTCTGTTTCTATCCTGCCTGAAAGAATCTAATTAAAGCTTATTTATTGTGCCTGGTCAGCAAGAATGTATCCCCTAGCTGCTTAAAAAAAATAAAACTACCTAAATGTTTTCCCTCAACTATAAAATTAGATATGCTCATTATAGAAAACTTCAGAAAAAAACAGAAAAGCATAAAGGAGAAAATGCAAAATCATTTATAACCTCAATGCTCATAGATACTTTAGTGTATTTATTTCACATACTATTAAATAGTCTTCAAAAACAGGATTTAGTTGTACATAAAGTGATTTTTAAATATTTCTTAGGTTGAACATTTAGGTTTTCTTTTATTTTTGATTACAAACAAAGCAATAAGCAATTTTGCATAAATCTTCACCCAGCTTTAGTTTCCTTTAGGAGTACATATTCCCCAAGTATAATTCCTGGGCCAGGGGTTGTGAATAATTTTAGAGCTCTTACATTAAATCCACCAAACACTTTTCAATCTTCATCTTTCTTGACCTCTTGGCAACTTTCAACACACTGATAGCTACCCTTTTCCTGCGATCCTTTCTCCTTTGCTCCGTGACACTGAGTTTTCCCAGTTCCCTCCTCCCTCTCTGGCTCTTATTCATAGTTCTTTCTGGGCCCCCTCCTCTGTCTAACCATCAATGTTGAAGTCCCTTAGGTTTCCACCCTATGCCTTCTTCTCCTATGTATCCACACTCTTTCTCTAAATGATCTCATCTACTCTCAGGGTTTCACTTGCGGCTTCTAGCTCTAAAATTCCTGAAGTTTAAATATGTCCCAACCCCCTTTTCAAGCTCTAAGATGTATATCCTAGACTCCCTGACTTCCCCCACGTCATTAGGTCACAGACATTTCAGACCCATGATCTTACCGCACCAATCCTACACTTTCTGTTCCTTATTTTATTAGAAAGATAAATAATAGGATAGGGTGCGTCATTTTCTTGTTTCTTGATTTTAATGGGAATGTCCCCTCTGTAGCTCATTTTGCAGGATATTGCTTGTTGATCTGAGGTAGAAATTTTGACCATGTGAGACTGTACAAAGGAAGACCTTTCCCTCTTGGTATTTGGACCCTACCATTTGTCTGCAGTGTGCTAATCCTACCATGCAACCTGACCTCATGCTTTAGTCTTACCAACAATCTTTTTGTTGGGTGCTAAAAATGCCCAGCTCATAATGAATTCTATAAAGTTGACAAAGGCCAAAATTGCACAGTAACACAGACCAAAAATATTCAATAAAGGGCCATATTTTATTAAACACACACACCAAAAAAACTAGTAAATTGAAGACAAGAAGTCTATAGAAAAATTTAAAACAAAATCAAAAGCAACAAATGGTTATAGTGTACAAGGCAAGAACAGTGTGGATTTAAGTTGACCCTCAGAAATGTCCTCCTCATGGGGCTTTCCTGGTGGCGCAGTGGTTGAGAATCTGCCTGCCAATGCAGGGGACACGGGTTCGAGCCCTGGTCTGGGAAGATCCCACATGCCGCGGAGCAACTAGGCCTGTGAGCCACAACTGCTGAGCCTGCGCATCTGGAGCCTGTGCTTCGCAACGAGAGAGGCCGCAATAGCGAGAGGCCTGCACACCGCGATAAAGGGTGGCCCCCGCTTGCCGCAACTGGAGAAAGCCCTCGCACAGAAACGAAGACCCAACACAGCCAAAAATAAATAAATAAATAAATAAAATTAAAGTGGAGTCTTAAATTAATAAATATTCTAACAAGAAACCAATTTAAAAATATATATATATAAAAAAAGAGGGGCTTCCCTGGTGGCGCAGTGGTTGAGAATCTGCCTGCTAATGCAGGGGACACGGGTTCGAGCCCTGGTCTGGGAAGATCCCACATGCCACGGAGCAGCTGGGCCCGTGAGCCACAATTGCTGAGCCTGCGCGTCTGGAGCCTGTGCCCCGCGACGGGAGGGGCCGCGATAGAGAAAGGCCCGCGCACCGCGATGAAGAGCGGTCCCCGCACCGCGATGAAGAGTGGCCCCCGCTTGCCGCAACTGGAGAAAGCCCTCGCACGAACCGAAGACCCAACACAGTCAAAAATAAATAAATAAATTAATTAATTAATTAATTTAAAAAAAAAAAAGAATACTTTAAAAAAAAAAAAAAAAACCTTTAAAAAAAATAAAATAAAAAAAAAAAAATAAAAAAATAAAAAAAGAAATGTCCTCCTCAGAATTAGGGTCTGCAAAGTTTGACCCAGAAAATTAGAACTGGAAAAAATAATGGCCACAAAAGAAAATTCATAAAGGCAGAAATTATTATTTGCAAGATTTGATATGGGCCAAAGTAGGGGAAAATCCACTAAAAAATGAATCAAATCTCTGTTGAGCTCAATGAAAATAATTTCAGAAAAATCAAAATGGAAGTGGGAAAAATTGGGATCCATTTAACTGTACTATAAAAAATTAAGGAAGTAGATCTTATCAGTGGACTCCTCATGGAATAAGGGATAAGTGATTTCCTCTGAAGAGGTTTCATATGTTGAATTTGATGGTGTCTCTTCCTGTTCCTCTCCACACCTTACACAGAATGAGGCAACTAAACCACACTCCACATCCTCAGGCTCACAGTGAGGCTGGGTGGCAAAGCCACCCCCATGTACGAGATTACATGTGGAGCTCCGGGGACCAGGGGGCAGAGCTGACCTGAACATCATTCATGCCCTCATCACTCATCATTTATTGCAGGACCCTCTCACACTCTTTCCCTGGTGTCACATCTACGCCTGCTACGAAGAGGACCTCAAAACTGAAGACTTTTGAAACATTAAGTCATCTTGAAAAACACCTGATGGCGCAGTGGTTAAGAATCTGCCTGCCAATGCAGGGGACACGGGTTCGAGCCCTGGTCCGGGAGGATCCCTCATGCGGCAGAGCGGCTGGGCCTGTGCACCACAACTACTGAGTCTGTGCTCTAGAGCCTGCCAGCCACAACTGCTGAGCCCCTGCACTGCAACTGCTGAGGCCCGCGCACCTAGAGCCCGTGCTCCACAACAAGAGAGGCCAACGCAATGAGAAGCCCACGCATCGCATCAAAGAGTGGCCCTCTCTCGCCGCAACTGGAGAAAGTCCGCGCACAGCAACGAAGACCCAACGCAGCCAAAAATAAATTAATTAATTAATTTTTTTAAAAAAAAGAAAAAAAGAAAAACATCTGCTTCAGTTGTTTCCAACCTGAGGCCGCAGCATCCTCAAAACTAAATGCAGACTGAATAAATAATAGATGTTCTACCATTTATTTTAAAATGCCACTAAATTAGTTCTAGTGCTTTCTCATTCTGTAACTTTTCAATCAACAGATTCTAAAAGCCCAAAAATTATTCTGTGGGAGTGCATGACATCTTTTTAAGATTAAATGAAATCTTTAAAGCCAAAATTGATGCAGTCCAATCCCTTCATTTTACAGATGAGGAACAGGTAAGCTCAGTGACTTACTGAGGGCTACTTATTGAATTAATAACAGAGCTGGATCTAAATAGTTGTACTCCTGCTTGCACACCAAAGGCTCTTTCTACTAGATTTCTTTCTAAGGAAGGTCAAACTGAAACATGGCTCTATGCCTTTAAATTTGCTTCTTCTGAGGTTTTTGTTTTGTTTTTTTGGGGTGTGTTTGTTTGTGTGTGTGTGTGTGTGTAATTAGTGGTAGCTAAGTCCAAATATCCTAGAGAAGCTGGAAAAATAAAACATCACACGGATCTTCAGTAAATAAGTATTATATGACAACCATACCTAATTTAAGTGAAATTTTATCATTGATATGAGAAAAGTGACTTTTTTCTTCCTAAGCCAACTTAAGACAATGAAAACAAAGTCTCCATGATTGTGACCTACCGTTCCCTCTTCCAGGCATATAGTCACCCTGGTAGAGTTTCCCAGCCTCTTTGGTGGCCAGGTGAATCTATGCGACTAATGTGATGAAGGACTTGCCAACAGGATGTAAACAGAAGTGATGTGTGCAATTTATGCCTTACTTGCTTAGAAGACAGTTTCTTGCCTTGGATCTTTTTCTGTCTCTTCTCCTTCCCATCAGCTGGACTATGACCACATCTGTAAGCCAGCTCTGACTTAGCAGACAAAGTTAATGCCCCCACATGATGGCAGAACAAAAGTAGGGCAGGCACTGAAGTCTCCGAGTGACTGCGTGGAGCATAACAGCCCATCAGCCCAGATCATGAAAGCTTTGGTCCACGTCACCCACTGTACTCTGGGGACTCCTGGTTACACTCATTCTGCCTTTACTATAATTTATACTGTGAGCAAACATTTTTTTGCCCTTTGGGGGCATTAAGAAAGAAAACTAAGGTCATCACCTTGCCACATTGGCCAAGATATATTTAATTCTAGATTAGTCTGTACAGTGTCTGACTGAGGGGGAAAAATGCCAACTCTGTGTTTTGGAATCAGAAGTGTGGGTCTGGTTCATGTTAAAAAAGTAAGCCATAGATGTCTGACCCATATTTTAGGGATCTCTATCACCTAACAAATAGTTTTTTAAAAAATCTCCTCCTGTTTTCATAATTCCTACTGAAAGAATTATGTGAACAGGCAGAGAAATAAACATGAGAACTATGCTGTGCATTTCATTGAAAAAATATTTATACTTCTGAAATCTTAATAGTAGAGCATTAATTTAAATCATTGACATTACTAAAATATTTTCATGTTGATCTTTTGAACTGCACTCCCATTCTCCCCTTTACACTAAGGGAGCTTTGTAATGGGTCTTCTGGCAACGATGGGAGAAAGGGAATTCTAAGTCCTTTTCCCCTTTTGCCATATCCCTGAGCTCCCAACTTGACACTTTACCTGAACTCATATCCAGATGCAGCTAGATTGGGAGAGAAGGGCCTGTAAGTTTGGGTGCCTGGGTCCTCCTGAAAAAGAGTGTTCCCTGGGGACACTCTTTTCCTAGAGACACAAGAGCCTGAAAACAATGTTATCAATGTTCCTGCCAGCCATCCAATTGATGTCATCATGGAGCCCACACACAGAGAAGGGATGTTCACCTTCTCTTCCTCTCCTTCCCCATCCTGCAAAGCAAGACCCAGCCACCCTTGTCCAAGAAAGTACCAACCCCTCCCTGCTGGGCATCTCCAGGGAAAATGGATTCAGTGAACCCTCTTATTCCTTTCTGGTTTTAAAATCTCATAATTCCATTATTTCTAATTGGAAGTTTCTTCTCTCCAATGGGAAAACCAAGTACTTTGTCCCCAGTCTGCTCTGTATACCTGAATCTCTCTCTTTCTCAGCCTGCTTACAACTCCCATTGTTCTCCCAAAGGACTGATGGTGGCTGAGTACTTTCTTTAACATGAACGCATCTTTTTGTTCTTGTCTAACCATTCAAGTCAGGTAATTTCCAGTTCTTAAATTAGGGATTGGGCAATCTGAAACCCAATCTGTGTGTCATTTTCAAAAAAAATGGTTGCAATAAATGTAACCCCATCCACCTCCTCCCAACATGTGAAAAAGAGACTAAATCAGGTTTGGTGCACTACATCCATCCAAGTCCAGAAATATGTAATAGAGTACCCTTCCAAACCGCAGGGAAAGGATTTCTTAGCTCTTTCTCATTTTGTCTACTCTGATTCATGGATGTTCAGACTTTCCAATCACTGTCTAAAGGAAGTGAAAGTTCTTCACAGAATATAACCTTCTCCTGCTGCTACTCCTAGCTCAGTACCCACCAATAATCCCCACTGAAGATCTGACAATATTGAAAAAATTTTTATAAAGGCTATGGCATTATAGATAATAAATATGTAATAATGTGAAATACAGTTCCTGTTAACAATCTGTTTGTATTAATTTAAAGGTTGAATTGACCTACCATATCTTCAAAGAAACAGCAATTAAGGATACCATTAGTATTTTATTGCTTTGTAACAGTGAGCAGGGTCATGAAAAACTTTTTCCTCATTCAACTCTGTATTAAAACCATTCCTTATCTAAAGACAACATCTTTGACTGACTTTAATCAGAACAATCATCCTCCAAAAATTTAATTATTGGCTTTTGCATAATACAACGAGCTGATACAACCTAAATCTTATACCATATTATCAACTGACACAGTAGGTCTTGGGTAGACCAGTAGTGTTAGAACTTTTGGCAGGGCATTGGGTTGATGGTGTCAAAAGTCATGTAAATACAGAGTTCCAGTTAATTTATTTTTAAGCTCATTCTCTCCATCTAATCCAGACTGCAACTTAGATCACAGAAATCTCTTCCTTCCTTTTCTGGCAGAAGCAAAAGTCAACACAGCTTCCCTCCCAGCTATAAAACAGACAGAGAGACCAATATATTTTTGAAGACCATATTCAGTGACAGTCAAGTTTAGAGATATGCTTTATTGCAACCATTGATTATAAATAGTGCAATAATTCAAGCAGTCACCTTCCTTCCATTGTTTGACCCCAAAATGTTAAGTATAAATATGTAATGCTCCTCACAGACAAATGAGATTTCAGGAAGCAGAATTGCTTTATGATCAAACTAAAACCTATTTAATAAAAAGCCTTTAATAGAGCTGTGGTTGAAAGCCAGTCAAAAGCAATGACGTATGATAAATGTTCTACCTCATAATAAAATCATAAGGATAATTCAACCCAATGCTCGCACCATTCTTGTGTTCTCCATTTATATGTTGACACTCCATACTGTGACTGAAGAAGAATCGACACGTTAAGAAGAAAAGAGAGATTAACCAAGATGGCGGAGTAGAAGGACGTGCTCTCACTCCCTCTTGCGAGAGCACCAGAATCACAACTGGCTGCTGGACAATCATTGACAGGAAGACCCTGGACTTCACCAAGGAGGATACCCCACGTCCAAGGACAGAGGAGAAGCCACAGTGAGACGGTAGGAGGGGCGCAATCAGAGTAAAATCAAATCCCATAACTGCTGGGTGGGTGACTCACAGACTGGCGAACACTTATACCACAGAAGTCCACCCACTGGAGTGAAGCTTCTGAGCCCCACGTCAGACTTCCCAACCTGGGGGTCCGGCAACGGGAGGTGGAATTCCTAGAGAATCAGACTTTGAAGTCTAGTGGGAATTGATTGCAGGACTGTGACAGGACTGGGGGAAACAGAGACCCCACTCTTGGAGGGCACACACAAAGTAATGTGTGCATCGGGACCCAGGGGAAGGAGCAGTGACCCTGGGGGAGACTGAACCAGACGTACCTGCTGGTGTTGGGGGGTCTCCTGCAGAGGCAAGTGGTGGCTCTGTTTCACCGTGGGGATAAGGACACTGGCAGCAGAGGTCCTGGGAAGTTCTCCTTGGCGTGAGCCCTCCCAGAGTCTGCCATTAACCCCACCAAAGAGCACCGGTAGGCTCCAGTGTTGGGTTGCCTCAGGCAAAACAACCAACAGGGATGGAACCCAGCCCCACCCATCAACAGTCAAGTGGATTAAGGTTTTACTGAGCTCTGACCACCACAGCAACAGGGAGGGAACTCAGCCCCACCCATCAACAGTCAAGTGGATTAAGGTTTTACTGAGCTCTGACCGCCACAGCAACAGTCAGCTCTACCCACCACCAGAGCCTCCCATCAAGCCTCTTAGATAGCCTCAACCACCAGAGGGCAGACAACAGAAGCAAGAAAAACTACAATCCTGCAGCCTGTGGACCAAAAACCACAGTTACAGAAAGACAGAGAAGATGAAAAGGCAGAGGGCTATGTACCAGATGAAGGAACAAGAAAAAACCCCAGAAAAACAACTAAATGAAGTGGAGATAGGCAACCTTCCAGAAAAAGAATTCAGAATAATGATAGTGAAGATGATCCAGGACCTCGGAATAAGAATGGAGGCAAAGATTGAGAAGATGCAAGAAATGATTAACAAAGACCTAGAAGAATTAAAGAACAAACAAACAGAGATGACCAATACAATAACTGAAATGAAAACTACACTAGAAGGAATCAATAGCAGAATAACTGAGGCAGAAGAACGGATAAGTGACCTGGAAGACAGAATGGTGGAATTCACTGCTGCGGAACAGACTAAAGAAAAAAGAATGAAAAGAAATGAAGACAGCCTAAGAGACCTCTGGGACAACATTAAACGCAACAACATTCGCATTATAGGGGTCCCAGAAGGAGAAGAGAGAGAGAAAGGACCAGAGAAAATATTTGAAGAGATTATAGTCGAAAACTTCCCTAACATGGGAAAGGAAATAGCCACCCAAGTCCAGGAAGCGCAGAGAGTCCCATACAGAATAAACCCAAGGAGAAACACACCGAGACACATAGTAATCAAAGTGGCAAAAATTAAAGACAAAGAAAAATTATTGAAAGCAGCAAGGGAAAAACGACAAATAACATACAAGGGAACTCCCATAAGGTTAACAGCTGATTTCTCAGCAGAAACTCTGCAAGCCAGAAGGGAGTGGCATGATATACTTAAAGTGATGAAAGGGAAGAACCTACAACCAAGATTACTCTACCCAGCAAGGATCTCATTTAGATTTGATGGAGAAATCAAAAGCTTTACAGACAAGCAAAAGCTAAGAGAATTCAGCACCACCAAACCAGCTCTACAACAAATGCTAAAGGAACTTCTCTAAGTGGGAAACACAAGAGAAGAAAAGGACCTACAAAAACAAACCCAAAACAATTAAGAAAATGGTCATAGGAACATACATGTCGATAATTACCTTAAACTTGAATGGATTAAATGCCCCAACCAAAAGACATAGACTGGCTGAATGGATACAAAAACAAGACCCATATATATGCTGTCTACAAGAGACCCACTTCAGACCTAGGGACACATACAGACTGAAAGTGAGGGGATGGAAAAAGATATTCCATGCAAATGGAAATCAAAAGAAAGCTGGAGTAGCTATACTCATATCAGATAAAATAGACTTTAAAATAAAGAATGTTACAAGAGACAAGGAAGGACACTACATAATGATCCAGGGATCAATCCAAGAAGAAGATATAACAATTATAAATATATATGCACCCAACATAGGAGCACCTCAATACATAAGGCAACTGCTAACAGCTATAAAAGAGGAAATCGACAGTAACACAATAATAGTGGGGGACTTTAACACCTCACTTACACCAATGGACAGATCATCCAAAATGAAAATAAATAAGGAAACAGAAGCATTAAATGGCACAATAGACCAGATAGATTTAATTGATGTATATAGGACATTCCATCCAAAAACAGCAGATTACACGTTCTTCTCAAGTGCGCACGGAACATTCTCCAGGATAGATCACATCTTGAGTCACAAATCAAGCCTCAGTAAATTTAAGAAAATTGAAATCATATCAAGCATCTTTTCTGACCACAACGCTATGAGATTAGAAATGAATTACAGGGAAAAAAACGTAAAAAAGACAAACACATGGAGGCTAAACAATACGTTACTAAATAACCAAGAGATCACTGAAGAAATCAAACAGGAAATAAAAAAATACCTAGAGACAAATGACAATGAAAACACGACGACCCAAAACCTATGGGATGCAGCGAAAGCAGTTCTAAGAGGGAAGTTTATAGCTATACAAGCCTACCTAAAGAAACAAGAAAAATCTCAAGTAAACAATCTAACCTTACACCTAAAGAAACTAGAGAAAGAAGAACAAACAAAACCCAAAGTTAGCAGAAGGAAAGAAATCATAAAGATCAGAGCAGAAATAAGTGAAATAGAAACAAAGAAAACAATAGCAAAGATCAATAAAACTAAAAGTTGGTTCTTTGAGAAGATAAACAAAATTGATAAGCCATTAGCCAGACTCATCAAGAAAAAGAGGGAGAGGACTCAAATCAATAAAATCAGAAATGAAAAAGGAGAAGTTACAACAGACACCGCAGAAATACAAAACATCCTAAGAGACTACTACAAGCAACTTTATGCCAATAAAATGGACAACCTGGAAGAAATGGACAAATTCTTAGAAAGGTATAACCTTCCAAGACTGAATCAGGAAGAAACAGAAAATATCAACAGACCAATCACAAGTAATGAAATTGAAACTGTGATTAAAAATCTTCCAACAAACAAAAGTCCAGGACCAGATGGCTTCACAGGTGAATTCTATCAAACATTTAGAGAAGAGCTAACACCCATCCTTCTCAAACTCTTCCAAAAAATTGCAGACGAAGGAACACTCCCAAACTCATTCTATGAGGCCACCATCACCCTGATACCAAAACCAGACAAAGACACTACAAAAAAAGAAAATTACAGACCAATATCACTGATGAATATAGATGCAAAAATCCTCAACAAAATACTAGCAAACAGAATCCAACAACACATTAAAAGGATCATACACCACGATCAAGTGGGATTTATCCCAGGGATGCAAGGATTCTTCAATATACGCAAATCAATCAATGTGATACACCATATTAACAAATTGAAGAAGAAAAACCATATGATCATCTCAATAGATGCAGAAAAAGCTTTTGACAAAATTCAACACCCATTTCTGATAAAAACTCTCCAGAAAGTGGGCATAGAGGGAACCTACCTCAACATAATAAAGGCCATATATGACAAACCCACAGCAAACATCATTCTCAATGGTGAAAAACTGAAAGCATTTCCTCTAAGATCAGGAACGAGACAAGGATGTCCACTCTCACCACTATTATTCAACATAGTTCTGGAAGTCCTAGCCACGGCAATCAGAGAAGAAAAAGAAATAAAAGGAATACAAATTGGAAAAGAAGAAGTAAAACTGTCACTGTTTGCGGATGACATGATACTATACATAGAGAATCCTAAAACTGCCACCAGAAAACTGCTAGAGCTAATTAATGAATATGGTAAAGTTGCAGGTTACAAAATTAATGCACAGAAATCTCTTGCATTCCTATACACTAATGATGAAAAATCTGAAAGAGAAATTATGGAAACACTCCCATTTACCATTGCAACAAAAAGAATAAAATACCTAGGAATAAACCTACCTAGGGAGACAAAAGACCTGTATGCAGAAAACTATAAGACACTGATGAAAGAAATTAAAGATGATACCAACAGATGGAGAGATATACCATGTTCTTGGATTGGAAGAATCAACATTGTGAAAATGACTATACTACCCAAAGCAATCTACAGATTCAATGCAATCCCTATCAAATTACCAATGGCATTTTTTACGGAGCTAGAACAAATCATCTTAAAATTTGTATGGAGACACAAAAGACCCCGAATAGCCAAAGCAGTCTTGAGGCAAAAAAATGGAGCTGGAGGAATCAGACTCCCTGACTTCAGACTATACTACAAAGCTACAGTAATCAAGACAATATGGTACTGGCACAAAAACAGAAACATAGATCAATGGAACAAGATAGAAAGCCCAGAGATTAACCCACGCACCTATGGTCAACTAATCTATGACAAAGGAGGCAAAGATATACAATGGAGAAAAGACAGTCTCTTCAATAAGTGGTGCTGGGAAAACTGGACAGCTACATGTAAAAGAATGAAATTAGAATACTCCCTAACACCATACACAAAAATAAACTCAAAATGGATTCGAGACCTAAATATAAGACTGGACACTATAAAACTCTTAGAGGAAAACATAGGAAGAACACTCTTTGACATAAATCACAGCAAGATCTTTTTTGATCCACCTCCTAGAGTAATGGAAATAAAAACAAAAATAAACAAGTGGGACCTAATGAAACTTCAAAGCTTTTGCACAGCAAAGGAAACCATAAACAAGACGAAAAGACAACCCTCAGAATGGGAGAAAATATTTGCAAATGAATCAACGGACAAAGGATTAATCTCCAAAATATATAAACAGCTCATTCAGCTCAATATCAAAGAAACAAACACCCCAATCCAAAAATGGGCAGAAGACCTAAATAGACATTTCTCCAAAGAAGACATACAGACGGCCATGAAGTACATGAAAAGATGCTCAACATCACTAATTATTAGAGAAATGCAAATCAAAACTACAATGAGGTATCACCTCACTCCTGTTAGAATGGGCATCATCAGAAAATCTACAAACAACAAATGCTGGAGAGGGTGTGGAGAAAAGGGAACCCTCTTGCACTGTTGGTGGGAATGTAAATTGATACAGCCACTATGGAGAACAATATGGAGGTTCCTTAAAAAACTAAAAATAGAATTACCATATGATCCAGCAATCCCACTACTGGGCATATACCCAGAGAAAACCGTAATTCAAAAAGACACATGCACCCGAATGTTCATTGCAGCACTATTTACAATAGCCAGGTCATGGAAGCAACCTAAATGCCCATCAACAGACGAATGGATAAAGAAGATGTGGTACATATATACAATGGAATATTACTCAGCCATAAAAAGGAACGAAATTGAGTCATTTGTTGAGACGTGGATGGATCTAGAGACTGTCATACAGAGTGAAGTAAGTCAGAAAGAGAAAAACAAATATCGTATATTAATGCATGTATGTGGAACCTAGAAAAATGGTACAGATGAGCCAGTTTGCAGGGCAGAAGTTGAGACACAGATGTAGAGAATGGACATATGGACACCAAGGGGGGAAAACTGCGGTGAGGTGGGGATGGTGGTGTGCTGAATTGGGCGATTGGGATTGACATGTATACACTGATGTGTATAAAACTGATGCCTAATAAGAACCTGCAGTATAAAAAAACAAACAAAACAACTAATACTAAACTTTCATTGGGTTATTTGTATGGAAATATGTTAATATAAATGTTTCAGACATTACATGAAGTTTCTAAAAATCTTATATTTGTATTTGTATGGAAATATGTTAGTATAAATGTTTCAGACATTACATGAAATTTCTAAAAATCTTATATTTGTATTTGTATGGAAATATGTATGGAAATATGTTAATATAAATGTTTCAGACATTACAGGAAACTTCTAAAAATCTTATATGTTCTGGTATAATGTTATAAGTAATAATCCTAGTTATTACTTTAAAATGTATATCTCAGAAATAACTAATTTTCTTGTCAACTGCATTATTATGAACTTTCATCAAATCTTTAACCATGGTCATTTTTAAGTCTTTTGTCATTTACAGACAGTTCTG
Organism: Balaenoptera acutorostrata; assembly: GCF_949987535.1. Taxonomy (NCBI): domain Eukaryota; kingdom Metazoa; phylum Chordata; class Mammalia; order Artiodactyla; family Balaenopteridae; genus Balaenoptera; species Balaenoptera acutorostrata. The sequence continues at coordinate 52,164,454 of NC_080070.1, forward strand.
GGTGTACTCTGATGATTTTGCAAATATGTTCCTATAAAAGGGTTTCATCTTCAAGAAATTCATGGAAAAGACTCTGACAAGTACAGGTTTCTGGTAACTGACTGTACTGCTGAACTGAATGAATAAGCATTTTCAGAACTCTAATGAAAAACTGATGAACTCATAAAAGTGCTAACAAAAGATCAAGATGAAAAAAAAAAAATTAATTACATGGGACTGAGTGAACTGATGAGGATGAGTATAATTTTTGTGACTTTCTGTCTGAATTAAAAAAAAAAAAATCCCACAAGGACTCAGAGGCAAAGAATATACAAATCAATTTTCACTGCAAAGTAAAGGAGCTGTTACAGTGGAGGATTACTGGACTGAATGTCAATATTATGACATAGTATGAGTGTGTTTCATGTTTGGTAATTGCAATCATTGTTGCTTTTGTTGTGGTCATCCATGTACAATGCTTGGTGTCAGTCTATTTATCTCTTGTAAAAATAAAATACAGTGTGTGTGTGTGGGGAAAAAAAAAAGAAAAGAAAAGAGAGAGAGAGAGACAGAAGTATCACTTTCCTTCAAATGGAGAGAAGGCAATGTGAACTCTTATTCACATTGTACACACACACACGCCACCCACAGCTAAATATATATACTTCTCTAGTGTCTCAGGGAGCTTATTTTAAGTGAAATCTTTAGAAAGCTGTATTAAAGAATCCATCTATCAGAGAAAACTCTGAACCCTCCATTTTTAATGATTAAAAAATCTTTATTTCTAAACTCAACTGTGAGTACTCATACAAGCTTCAAGTTAGTCTTGAAGAGAAACATTCGCTAAGTCACTGTCCTAGCCTAAATGAAGTTGGGATCAATCTTGATGATTTGAGATCACTTAAATGATCACTTAAACCTAAAGGCCAGAGGTTGGACTAGGTGGTGTTTCCAAATTCTTGACAGATATGAATCAGAATTCAGGATACAGAATTGGAATTCCTGGAATTTCTCTGGAATTCCCCAAATCATAAACTATTATTAAAACTTTTAATATTCTTCATACTCTTTACTCATCACCATGGATATCTTAAAAATTGTTTAATTAATAAGAAATATTAACTTGATCAGTATTTACAGAGAACTGTATCATATGGAAAATACTGAAACATTGAAAAACACCAGCAAACATTATCTGGTAATATTCAAATAACATCCATATGTCCTAGCAAAATTAACAGCACTATACAGAATCAAAATGTAAATTGCCAATTTAAGATCTTATTTTGTTTCCAAAACTCATTATTTCTTGGACCACCACTCAGAGGATTTGTATAAAATACACTATGTATATAAATTCATTAGTATTTATTTTATCTGCAAGAATGAGTCACCAATAGCAGCAGACTGGCCCACGAACAGATAGTTACAATGGCCTCAGCTACAAGCAAGGCTGGCTGATAGATTAAGACAGTTTTTCCCTCTGTGCTCTTAACCAGGTTCCTGGAAATGTCAGCCTTAACCTCAGAACCCACATGTTAATGTTTCTTGCTCGTGCTTTCAATTTGGTGTCAGTAGATTCTTTCCGATCAGTAGTTGCTCTATGTTGATCATTAAACTTTAGTTCTCACAGGAGAATTATTCTTTTTTTTCTTTTTCCCAATTTCTTGACAGGTTTTTCCGGGGATTTAGAAAAATATAAGTTTCCTGAAAGATGTTGGGACGGAATTCCTGCGTGGACACACCAGGTTTGACAGGAGAAACAGAGACGTGAAATAATGCAGAGTTCCATGATAGCATTTTGCTATATTTTCAATAGTTCCCAGCAAAAATATGAGGAACATGAAAAATGGTTCTTCAGCCATCCTTTATCTTAAAACTTCACCATCAGCTCTCTGCCCCTCAGCTCCCTCAGCCTCATATAGACACCAGCTCCCTTCCCTAATACCACATCCCCTAGGAACTTAGTTTCATTCCAGTTCATCTCTGGTCACAAAACTGATTCTGGCAAGACAGGGTGTTCAAACCATGTTCCATGGAACACTTCAGGGTCAGAGAACACCTGAGGGATACCTAGGGTGTGGGGTTTATGCAGCCCTCATCTCTGCTTTCAAACACAGCAGCTCCACATCTATCAGTTTAACAGAGCTGGTTTTTACCAAGAATTGTTTTGTGTGTTTAAAGGAACAGTTCTGCTACTAAAAAGAAACAGAAAAGAGTTGACAATTGTTGACTCAGATTGTCCTGCAAGGCCTTGGTGACACTTGGTGGTGCAGATCTCTGGGAGACTGAAGTCAGTTTCAGGCCGGGGCCTAAAAATCTAGTGTAGGATGGGACCACAGGAAAGGAAGGCCTGTGGCACTAGAGGCTGGCCAGAGCCATCTCCTCTCAGCTCAAACCCTGGTGGTAAACATGGAATGACTCTGCCTTCAAAAACCCAACCATGGACTGAACCAGACCTTCTTGGTCTTTCTGGCCACACATAACCCACCTGAACTGGTCCAGCAAACCAAGGACAAAGTTGGAAATGGAAAGACCTGCAGACTCTAAATTTCGTTGTATTTCTAAGTATTTTTCCCCCCAAATGAGTTTCGTATGATATTGCAAACACTTCCATGGAAATTGCAAAGTGGGTAGGACTTCCCTCCTTCTCCCCCTCCTTCTCCCCCTGCACTCCACTTTCTTTTGCCCCTTCTTCCTTCAGCTGCTGCTGCAACTTATTCTGCATCTGCTTCTTTTTCCTGAAGAACAGATTTCTCCCCATTGTGTTACAGAACAAACCTCCTAAACTGCCATCCAGGATGCAGTCTGCTTAGCCAGTCAGTCAGCTTACGCCCTCTCCCTCCCTCCTTGGCCCCGCCCCTGCAAAACTCCAGGCCTGCTACACCTGTCACTGAACACAATTGTACTTTTTCTCTCCTATGCCTCTGCTCACACCGAGCCCTCAGAATGGGTGCCCGTCCACACAACACCTCTGCCTGTTGAGATCCAACTTGCTCTCAAGGCTCTGTTCACACACACTTGAGCTGCCACTATTCCTCAAGTCATTGTCAATTCCCCTGGAAGATGAATGATCCATCACAGCACATAATACTCTGCCTTATAGGTACTACATTTTCAGTAAATATAAGGAAGGAATTAAACTAAATCCCCAAAACACACATAATGCTCTTCATGTAGTAAGCTTGGAAAATAGGTTATTGACTAGCTAACCAAATAGGAGAAGATGAAGGAAACATCCCAGAATATTTATGTTACCTTAGGTCTCAATTTCATGACATGCATTTTCTCATACAAAATGTAAAGAAACAAAAAGATCCTGCATTTTATTCAGGTGGAAATGTTTCCAGATTTTTTTTCATAATTTCACATATGTTCATTCTATAAAGTTTTCAAATCTTACGTTTAGCATTGTCAGAACAAATCTTAGCAAAAAGCCAACAGCTCCCCTGCCCAGGGTAGCAAATTCATAGGGTATGTTAGCAATAAGAACGTAGGGGTGGGGAATACTAAGTATGTCATTCCCGACTACATACCCTCGTTATTTATCTTACCATCCTGTCTCAGCGACTTGGGATGTTGGATCTCCATGGCAGCAAGTGAATGGAAGATTGACACGTCGAAATAGATCAGACTGCCAAAACATATGCACCGAATAATTCAAACAAAAACCGTCTTGTTGGATAAACTGCAACTTTGATGATAAAGAGGGATACAGTGGACCAGGATCCATTGCTGCCTCAATTTCCTCTTCCGTAAAATGGGAATAATAACCACTTGTAGGGCTGTCATAAAGGTTAGATGACATATCTTGTAAGCTCTATGAAAACAGGGATTATGTCCTGTTTACAATCCTTGCTGCACTGCCTCGACATGAGAGGCACTCAACAAATTTCTGGGGACTCAGAAAAATATGTAAATGTCCTGAGAAATGTCAGGAAGGAATTCCCACATGGAAACATTAGGTCTGACAGGAAAATAGATCAGTGAAATAATTCAGAGTTTCATAATAGCACTTTGCTGTGTTTTCAGATGGGATCCATCAAAAGTCCCAGAAACACTGTAAATAGATGAATAAGTAAATTTCGTTAATTAATAAAACCCTCAGCACAATACTTGGTATCTATTGAAAATTTAATAAACAAAGCTTTAAAAGCAGACTTTATAAAGAAAATGACTCAATCAGCAGATCATGTGTGGCAAAGTGCTCGCTGTACTTTCAGGCCAGGTCAGGCTGATGCCAGTATTTATTGGTATTTATCACCTTGTGTGAGGGAGGGGAAAGGCTTTGACCTTTACAGCTATGTGGTCACGTCTGCAGCATGAGCTTTTACCAAACTTAGCTGCAGTATCTGAAGAGCTCCAAGGACTCTTCCTTGAACCTGCAGAGAGCTGAGACATTCTATAGAGTCTGGGAGCAATTTACACTTAACTCTAAGTGCCAGAACCCTGTTTTCCAACTCCCCATTGCCCTCTTATGACCTCCTGGGACTGCTCACTCTTCCTCGTAGCACGTTCCTCCTTCTGAGAATTAACAAGAAGGCAAGGAGGGAGGGGGGAGTCAAGGAACGTCCCTTTCTTCTGGACAATCATGGGTGATTTACTTTGTTCTTTTACCAAATATTTACTGAACACCTACTAAGTGATGGCCCTGAGAATACAATGGTGAACAAGACACAATTGCTGCCTCATGCAAAAGGTGATAATAATGGTGCTGAGGTAGGATGTGGGGACAGCTACAGCAGGAGCAAGTGGTGGGATGGAAGAAGGCAGCTCTACAGAGAGCTCTACATGCTGCTCTCAAACTGGTCTGGGGGATGGGCTCTATAGTCAGTCTTTGGCATTGGCTGAAGAGTATTGGGCACTCATCTGCCCCCAAATTCTTCCTCATGGGCCTGACATCTGACATATCATCATTTCATTAGAAAAGTGGATAAAGCAACTCTGAGGCTGGCGAGGCTGACCCTCCCTCCTTTAACAGATGTGGCACTAAAGCCCACAGGGACTAAGTGACTTATTCAACACTATGGACCTAATTCAGGGCATCACCAAATCCATCAGGGCAGGTCCTAAACCCAGTTCAATGCCTTTGGCTTCCACACAGTTATCTAAACCATGTAGGAGTCTCCCTTTTGGATTAGCACAGCCTCCAGAAGAGAAGGGACTTAAGAGGAATGATAGCCCTTCATTCCAGCACTTCTAGCACACCAACTCCAGTGATTCCACGCAATGAGCCAGTTATCAGGAACATCTTTCTGTTTCCACATGCCTCGGCCCCTACGAGCAGCTCCCAGCTGCCTCTTGCTGCAGCTGTTTGACTAAGCTGATCTCACTGGGAGCCTGGCTCTAGAAACATAGCAGCTAATACACGTAGCGTGCTTGCTAGGGGCCAGGCACTGATCTAAGTGTCTCTACATGTATGAAACCATTTAATGCTCACAGCAACCTATAAAGGAATTAGGTACTATTATTATTCCCATTTTGCAACCAAGGAAACTGAGGTGCAAAGAAATTAAGTAAATTGCTCAAGGCCTCAGAGCAAGTTTGTGAGGATTCAGACTCAGGCAGTGAGGCTCCAGAGTGCATGCCCTGAACTACTACTCTGTACTCATTCCTGTCTATTATCTATGGCTGGATAAAAACCACTCCAAACTTAGTAGCTTCAAACAATACAAATAGGTTTTGCTCACCATTCTGTGTGTGAGAAATTCAAGCAGGAAACAGTGAAGACAGCTCATCTCTGTTCCATGACATGTGGGGCTTCAGCTGGGATGGCTCAAATGACCTCACAGAGGTTGTATGTTTGAGGCCTCGGGTTTTCCTTCACCTGGTCTCTCCATGAGGCTAATATGGGCTTCCCCACAGCATGGTGGTATCACAGTTCCAAAAAGGAGCATTCCAATACGCAAGTGCTTAGTAAGCTTCTGTCTGCATCAGACTTGCTAATTGGCCAAATTAAGTCACATGAGCCAAGCCCAGAGTCCACAGGGGAGAACAGTACATAAGGGGGGAATACCAGAAGGTGGGGTTCATCTGGGACCACCAGAGGAACATCTTACTACACCAGACAAGTGGGACACAAAAGTAGGGTGAGAACAACAGATCTTGGGGCAGGGTTTCTGCTTCATTTTTTCCCTGTACTGCCTTTTACAATGAACACGCTCCCCAGAGGAAAAAGGAGCCTAAAGCCAGTGCATGTTACATTACAAAGTGCGGGAACAAGGCTTTCTAGCCTCACAGACAGTTGTCATTTTTGGACACAAAGGACAGCATCAATTGATTCACAATCTGAATTTGTTTTCACCTCATTTGAAGAGACCCGAGATAAATAAACCATTCAGGATGCTGAATAGGTTAATGGAAAGTTTTCTTGAAAATAATATTATAGATTTCCAAGGGACTTCAAGATGTCCTACATCAGATGTAAACTGTTAATGTTAATAAAATAAAGTAGAACAAAAAAAACCCCTGTGTCTTTAGCAAGTTTGTCACTCAGTAAAACCTGATTGGAGAAAAAAATAAGTTAATACCAGGCTGTTGAGACATCATTTTAAAAAATGAGCAGGTCAATAATTTTCTGAGGTACCAGGTGAGGAACTTGAAAAAACTACCCAGATATCCTTCCTTTGCTCAGAAAACAATAGAACCACCTAGAAATTTCAGTCCAGTGAGTAGAATCCTGCTTCTATTCCCAAATGATACAAGTCATTTATTTCTCTACTGCTTTAATTCCTCAGTTTTAAGTTTCAATGATTGAGGAAAAAAATTTTAAGTCTAAATTCTAATTTTAAAGGTAAGTTTTGGCCCCATTCCTCACCTAAAACCAATCAAAGTTAATCATACTGTAGCAAATAATTTAATTATAATTATATAATTATAATTCAGTCCAGTTCCTGTCACACAGGTACATTTTTACACTGCTAGAAGCGTCATTTTAGCAATGAACTACTAATATGTACATCTATCTGTATTGTGTATCTATGAGTATGAACTTGCATTTACTCTGTTCTGAAGTGTAACTGAAGTTATATGAGGTAATGTGAGGCAAAGCTGTAAACCAACGCACAGAATGACCTGTGTTTAGAACTCACTTGTCCCAGTAAAACCACACAGAGATAAACATGCACACCCTTCAAAATATGGAGCAGTTGAATTTAATTCTGTTACCCTCAGTCAGTTAATTAGAAAGAATTCATTGGTGATGTCATTATGTCACGCTTGGGACAAAATACATTAGAGTGATCAGACAAAATGTGGCAGCCAGAATTTCCAGGGCTGAGCAGAGATGTGATGGTGTTTTTAGAAAGCATTCCCAGATTAGAGTGGAGAAACTCTTGAGTCATTTTCAACCACTAACTCTTCTAATGAGAGAGCCCATTGCCAGCAAGTTCATAGAAGACCATAATTCACCAAGAGTTCTCTTAAGAAACTGTTATCCGTGGTGATTTAAGACTCTCAAAATACAAAAGAAATGTACAATTTTGTAAGAGCCTTGGACTCTGTAATTCCAGAAATGGAGACACGTCTAAGTTCACACTGCTAATTTTCTAGAGTTCAAGGGAGAAAGGCCAAATCTACACGCAGAATGAAGGAATTTGTAAGGGTTCTGTAGTGTTCACACATGTACCTAGGCACAGCATTTTGGAAAGAGCTAAATCTATTGGACAGATTTCATTCATACCTGCTAGAAAATGTGATGACCCCTATCCCACCAGAGCAATCTACAATTTACCAAGTGCTTCCGGGTACACGATCTCATCTGATCCACATGTCTATGCTTGAAAGTGGGTATTAGAGCCCCCATTTTGAGGTGAAGAACACAGGATGGGAGAATTTTAATCTACTTACCCAAGGTCACACACCTACTGAGTGGCAGTGCTGCAACTTGATCCTAAGTCGCGCAGACAGACTTGATCCCAGACAGACTTGATCCAAGACGGTGCTCTTTATACCAGGCAGAGCCTCACCCTCCCACTTCCTCTGTCTCCCTTTGGTTCTTAAAAGTGTTCTCAAAAGATCATCTCAACTGCTGAAAAACTCTTGATCTCATGTTTAGTCAACTCTCCATATCCATGGAGTAGGGAAAAGTTATTTTTGAAAAGATGAAATCTCTTAAAGTGAGAGTTTTATAAGGCAGTATTTCCCTGAGGATGTTGCATAGAAATTTTGAGACAAGTCAAATTAAAGTGGCTATTCCATTCTCTTAGAGCTCTAAGATTCAGAGTCCCTGACCTCTTGGGGTCAAGGTTTTCTCATTGATACAGGTCTCAACTAGAAGATATCTCAAGCCTTTTCTGAGCCTATGATTCTATGATAATACCTATAGCCCCTAAATCTTCTTTGAATTATGATAGCTAGAACCCACCTCCTCTATCCCAGCCAGAAATAACTGCTATCAAGATGTTTTCCTTCTTAGGAAAAGCTATCAAGAAGGGGGCTTCACAAAAGGAAAGAGAGTTAACATTTATAACTGTCCACCCTGATAGTTGCCTTATACATGACATTTCACTCAACTTAACCCTCACAACCATCCTATTATTCTTATATTAGAGAGGAGGAAAAGCAGATGCAGAGAAACTTAGTTTGTACAAGGTCACAAAAGCTATTATCAGCAGAGCTAGGATTCAAACTATTTGCTTTCAAAGCCTCTGTTCTCTTTCCAGGGACCTATTTTGGCAATAGACAAGCTAAAGATCAAGAACACAGATAAAATGAAACGTTAGCCCCTAAATAATAGAAAAAGTACTGGAGAAAGGTGAATTCCTCAGATAATGAGCAGTGGCAGGATTGAAAGAGTATAGATTTTATGGTACCATGTTCCCAAAGTGTCCAATGGTAATGCTGTGACAGGGGAAAAAGCATTGATCTGGGAGTCAAGAGACCAGGGTTCTGGTCCTGATGCTTTTCATGTTCAAGGAAATACATTTTTAAACGCCATGCCCTAAGTAAGTAGTAATTCTGACTACAGGCTAGAAAATAATAACAACAATAGCAGTTAACATTCTTGGGGTACTTACATTGTGCCAATCACTATACTTGGCATTGCCTCATTTTCATCCTTACGATAACCCTAAAAGGTGAATATATGATTATCCCCATTTTACAGATGAGAAAACCAAAGCACATAAAAGTGATGTAGCCTCCTCAAGGCTGTACAGTAAGTGTAGAGCCGTGATGCAAAACAAAGGAACATGATTCCAGTGCCCAAGTGCTTAGCCTCCATGCTTTGAGTACAAGACCCCTATATATGTGGCTAAAAATCACTTAGAAATGCAAATCCAAAAAGCAGGTTAGGGGAGAAAGACTTCATTGAAACACCAGATGCCCCACCAAGAGAGTGTCTTACATAGTGTCATTATTATGCTTCAAGAACTGGCTCTGCCAGAGGTTACACGTGAGTATCTGAACATTTTGGTCAGAACACCTGGTATGATCACATAAAACTGCATCTAACAGAAACCCAACAACAGTGGCTTAACTGAATCAAGGTCTACTTATCTCACATAACAAGCAGTCCTGGGCTGCACAGCTGCCACACTGACTTAGGGACCAGTCCAAGGGCTCCTCTTGCCTTTCCAGGCTGCCACCCTTAAGAGTGTTGCTGTCATCCTCTTGTTTGAAAGACGGATGCTGCATTTCCCTACCCCACCAGATATGGAGTAACTAGCCACATGTGGCTATTTCAATTTAAATTAAAATAAATCAAAAATTCAGTTCCTCAGTTACGCTAGCTACATTTCACGTGTTCAATAGTCACATGGGGCTAATGGCTACTATATTGGCCAGTGCAGATGTAGCACATTTCCATCATCTGCGGACATTTTATTACACAGCATTGCTCTAGACATCACATCTGCAAACTTGGCAGGAAGATGGGAAAGGGGGCGGGGGGTGGAAATTAATGCCAAATGAGACTATGCCCTTTTAACAAGAAACCAATAGCTTTCATAGAGTCCTCAATCCATAGGATCTTGCTTTCATTTCACTGGTCAGAATTACACCACTCCTAGATCTAAAGGAGTTTTGTTAAGTGGGTCTATTGCTGCCCTGAACTAAAATGGGAGCTGTGGGTAAGGAAGAGGAAAGAATGCATAATTAGCTAAGCAAGTAGCTATCTTTGCTAGCCTCATCATCACGTGTGAGCTGTACTTAGGCCAGGTTTACCAAAACAGAATGGAAAGGCTAGGCAGTGAACATCTGTCATTGCACAGATGTGGGACCCTGTGCAGGCAAAGGCAATAAGTCAGTGATGACTGCCACCTCGTAGTTCCTCTCAGGCATAAATGAACACTGAAGCAGGAAAAACAATGTGTCTAGAATTGTCCAAAAAGAACCCTGGCTCTTAAGCCCTTAGGCCTTCACCAGTTGGAATTTCAGGATAACAGACTGTATTGGGCAAAGGATATGGTCACGCTGGAGGAGAAAGTTGGCCTGCTGTCTGCCCCACAGACATGGCTAATGTGGGCAGTGGCCAGCTTCTCTGAGGTGGTCACCTGGCCTGACATGGCCTCTGAAGTTCACTTCCTCCCAGGCTTTCTTAAGGAGATGAGCATTTTCACTGGGCTCAGACTGCACATGACCTGGGAGGCTTTGCATAATGGATACGATAGCAAGAAGGATGGCTGCAGATAGCTTTCAGGCCCCCAGCTGGCAAAGCCCTAAACTCCTGCGGTAATGAATTCAAATTGTGGTGGCATAAAAATGGGGGGTAACAACATCTGGTTGCCTGTACAGTCATAAATGGAGTGTCTCGAGATGATAGTGAGCAAGAGGTGAGAGCTGGGGTTAGGAGAATGAAGGTAAACTTTGCTTCAACATTTTGTCTCTGGCCAGTCTACAGGAAAACAAAAAATAATTGTATATAAATATGTAAAGACAAAAGGCAATGAGCTTACATCTTTCACTTATTGTCACCAGGCCTTTGTCTAACTCCAGTTTTTGACAAATGCTTGTTTTTTGTTGTTGATAGAACAAAAGGATGACTTCGTTTGAGATGCATCAGGAGACAAGGAAAATGATTTGTTTGACCCTAAGTAATTTTTCATGAGGAAAAGCAATGATGACACTTAGTTATTTCATCTCTAACAGATGCAAACCCATCCCCCAAAAGACATCTGCAGGCTGAAACAATGAACTGATACGTTGCATCAATGATCACGTTGATGGCTATTTTGAAATAAGGAGATGGCAAAAATAAGTCTGAAAAAGCATTTGGAAATAAAATCTATTGCTATCTAGATCTTTTAGTAAATAAACATCCAGCCCTGAAACTATGATTCAGTGTGAGATGAAAGGTGGGGAGAGGAAAGGGAAGGAATTCTGCCAAATATGTGCTGCAAGCCTATGAAACTTGGAGAACGTGAAACCCTTAGCTACTCTTGAAGAGAGAGGAGCCCCATTGCTATTGTTTAGATCCATGGCCAGGATTATATTTGCTGAAAAGGTTGAGATTGATCCATTTATCCAGATGGTATTAGTTTCCTGAGTCTGTCATAACAAATGCCACATACTAGATGGCTTCAACAACAGAAATGTATTGTCTCACAGTCTTGGAGGCTAGAAGTCCAAAACCAAGGTGTCAGCAGAGTTAGTTCTTTCTGAAGGCTGTGAGGGAGAATCTGTTCCATGCATCTCTCCTGGCTTCCGATGGTTTGCCAGAAATCTTTGGTGTTCCTTGGTTTGTGTCAGCGTAAGTCCAATCTTCACATGGCACTCTCCCTATGTCTTTGTGTCCAAATTTCCCCTTTTTATAAGACATAGTTATATCGGATTAGGGGCCACCCTCAGGGCCTCATCTTAACTTGATCAAATGCAAAGACCCTAATTCCAAATAAGATCACATTCATCAGGACTGGGGGTTAGGACTTCAGCATTTTTTGAGGGGATGCAATTCAATCCATAACACCAGGTAGCCCTAGTCAAAGAATTACTTCACTTTTCCACTTTGTCATTGTAGACCAGGCTATGTAAAAATTAACTTGATGGTATCACTTTTGTTCCTTAGGAATTACTGACACAGAAAAACAGCCCCTCTCGTTTTCTGGATATTTTCAAGCTATAGTCCTTTTCTTTATAAAGCTCAAAACATATTGTTCCAATCTAGGACTCAGTATTAGATATTTCCAGTAGCTTTCTCTACGTTCTCACCTTTTAACCCACGTAAGAAAGTCAAGACCTTGAATTTGGAACCTACTCCTGTTTTAAAGTTTAGTGCCTTCCTTAATCTAATACAAAAATTAGAAAGTTTGGATATTTAATACAATTCAACCAGCCTTTGCAGATAAATTTCTCTGTGTCAGGCATTGTGCTGGAGATTTGAGGACAAATTCCATGATTCTGCTACCTGGTTGCTGCTGAAGGGAGAGTCCAGAATGGCTGGTCCCTCCTCATCTAATCATTCTCAGCTCTCACAAGTGGAAAGAATAGAGGGCAAGGTGGGGATCTCTGCTTTTAAACAAGTTGCTGCATTTTTAGGGAAGCAATAAAAAAATTGAGTGACTTTATTTAGAGGGCACAGAAATTCCATAAGCCCAAGTCCAACTCCACATTAATGTTCTTTTCCTTGTCCTGCTACTTAAGGTCTGTTCCCAAGGGTTCCAGAACACAGAATAGAACTGACGTTCCTTTGCTACACCCTCTTCTTTTCCCACTCTTCCCACCCCCAAAATAAATGAAGAGATAAGAGAAAAATACTCAAAATCACTTCCTGTAAAAAAAAAAAATCCAAGAGATCATGGATCAAGTGAGTGTGTTAGGGGTGGTTTTGACTTTTTTTTTAATAACCTCCCAGAAAACAGCACTTACAGACTCTGTTGAACACTATTAAGTCACCCATCATTATTCTCTTTTCAAAGCTAAATAATCTCAGTTACTTTAACCTTTTCTCCCTGGTCCTATTTTATAACCTTCTGATTATCTGCTCTCCTGGACCCTGTCTGAGTTCTTTTCAATTTTACAGTCAAAAACTGGGTGCTATAATCAACTCAGTGCTGAACCCATGTGAAGGATGCTGCAAAGAGTAAACACACTGTTGTAGCCTAAGACGTGTGGGCAGGGAAAGGGAGGGGCAGTGGATGTGGGATAAGTACAGGATTGTAAATGATTAAAAAATAAAATGCATGCTATAAGTGCCAAAGAGCACTGGTGCTAACTGGACAGGCTTTCCCCCCAGAAACATCAGCATGTGATATAAGGCACAGGAAATGTTGAGGCTGACAATTTCTCTGTTAGGAATGGCCTCGTGTCAGCAGTGTTTGGGAAGCTTACCGGGAGGATGTCAGTGGCATGACAAGTTAGCTCACAGGCCTCCACTTACAACATAATAACGTTCACTTTGTGACAGCGATTGGGTCATTCGTTTCATGGGGAGATTTGTCCGTCTTGTCAAGGGCTCTCCAACAAGCCACTTAGAAACTAGTAGCAGTGAGGACGTGGCAGCACCGATGCTGCCCCGCTGCAAACTCCTTTGGCCCCGAGCCTCTATCACAGCCCTAAACTATGTTTAACTTGACCAAAGTTCTGTACAGCCTTCTATGGGCTGCTTTAGGAAGCTCACTGCTTCCCGGGCTCACCTTTCCTTGGGCACCCAAGCCTCACGAAGACCTTTTTCCCTTTACAGCCAATAGGATAAACCAAGTGTGCTCCTTACTACTTACCATCTTCACTGCTCCTGGTGTATCTCCTTCCTCATCTATTTCCCAAGACCACCAGTCATACTCTAATTTCCTCCCAACCTCAATACAAAGGATTCCATGGTAAGAATGTCATCCTCCAGTCTACCCTTTATTTATGTTGCCCCTAATTTATTCTTCATATTTCTTCTTTCCCTCCCACCCTCCTCCCCACACTCCCCACCCATTTTACACATACACACACATCTCCCCCTTCATAAAAACATTTAGTTCCTGAGTTGAGTCCCAGATAAACAAAATTGACCTTTATTTTGCAATCCATTCAAATCTCATCCTTTGAGCATCCAGGACTTATTTGTCATTGTAATCTAGATCAGGGGATAGATTATCCAAGTACCTGCACACTCCTCCCTTCAAGCTTTCAAATTCACAGGCCTCAGTGAATGAAAGGGACATGTAATCTTGGGTAATAACAGAAAATTTCATGGAAAACCCCAGGCATTACAGGGAGTGCAAACTAAAAGTAATCAAGTAGAGGAACAAACACAGAATTTACTGGGAGAACAAAGGTTATGGGAGAGCCTCTACTTATTTTTCATGATACAAACAATTCTATTGACTCTTTAACTTCCCATCCCAAGCCCTTCCTGTATCATTCGGTATTTGATGAAGATGAAATGCAACAGGATCACATGTCATGTCATTTATGATAACTTAGCATTATGGTTGGTTGGGAAATAAGACCAGGCATATGAGGCTCACAAATTTGCTTGCTGTAAATTCCCAGCACCTGTTTATTATGCATCTTTACTGAGAAAATAACCGCAATAATATTATAGAGTGTGGCTCATAAATGCTATTAACCATTTCTGGTGCACATTACAAATTTAAAAGGTTTTTAACTTTACAAACAATCCATAGGTTTATGAATTAAAAGCCACTGAAATAAATCATCCTTGGTAATGAAAAAGAAAAAAGGGCATGATATAATTCCTATTTGTCAAGGTATAATGATGTCATCGTCCATTTATCCTCTGCACTTAAAGGTTGAAGCTATTCAACAAAGCTCTCCTCAGCCAAATATATCTAGTACCTTAATGGAGGCCACGGCACAGGTTTCTGATTAGTTCACACATCACTCACCAATTAGAACAGAAGGCAAAACTGAGCAATTCATTTGAACAATAACCTTTAATGTAATGAATAACAGCAAGATCTTAAAAAATGTAATCACCTTTACATGATCTCTCTGAGTAGTTTAAAGATTAAACAGATTTGTTTCTGGAGGTGCTATTTGTACCCCAAACACTGTTTTGATTTAGTGGTTCTTTTAACCAATAATTCAGTTAACCTTCAAAAAGACAGAATATGCGGTAAGGGGCTGTTGGTCAAGTTCTACCTTAAAGACAACGTGTACCTATTTACAGGTCTGCCATGAACTGTTGGACAGGTTGTTCACTGCTCAAGAGGGCCAAATTGAGGCCCAGTATGGACTGAAATACAGCCTTCAATCCAGAGAACAATCCTCATGCCCTGACATTGGCTGCATTTGCCAGGGGAATGGGGCACATGTTGTCATACAGACTACTGGCATCCTTTGTACTTAGGGAGTATTGGATATAGGATAATCTTAGAAAGAACTGTCTTAATTCTGCCTTTATGGCTGCCCACATGCTGGGGAGTACCAGGCAACACCAATTCCTCACTCAAGATTCAGTGCTGGTTGAGTGTAAATTGAATGTGCCAAAGAGCTCAATGAAAGGCCTGGCCTCCTTTAAATTCTATTCAGTGATGGAGAACATCATCTCTCAGCACTCCCCTGGGAGATTCGTTCTGGTTAGGAAATTGGTTTGAGAAGATGTTGGGATAAAAGTAAAGTCTAAGAACATGAAGCTTCAGAGAAAGGGGGTGTTACTCTAGATGTTAGAAGGGATAGATAGAGAGTGGGCTGTAAGAGGGAGAAGGCGAGGCTTCAAAAGGAAAAGGGGGAAAGATCAGAGGAGAGAGAAAGGAGTATTATGGCCCATTCTTCCTGTTGTGAAACCTCACCCCCTCCTATAAACACCCTCCAATCATCAGTGAAGTCTACAAAAATCACAAGATTCTTGGTATAATTGGTTGCTTGCAAAAAAAATTAAAATAGTTAAGTGATTCAATTCTGCTTCCAGGTCAAAATAGACATATCAAGTGAGGCTGCAGGTGCCAGAAAAACCCCAGGTGTGTGACTGCAATTTCTTCCAGCCATGAAATCTGGGGCCTGAAGACAATCTCTCTTAGAACAAGGGGAGCTCCCCCACCCTAGAGTTCACATTACACTCTCTTTTACCGAGTGATAAAGAAAGATGTTCGTAATGTAAAAATAAGCACTTCAATGTTATATGTACATCATCCCATTTAATCTTCAGAGCATTTTTTACTGGGCAGATGGAATTATTCATCCCATTTTCCAGCTGAAGAAACTGAGACTTGGACACAGTTATCTAATCTGTCCAGAGTGACAAAGCCCATGAGAAATGGAGCTGGAATTGGTATCTAGCACTTTCAGAATCCAGAGGCTCTATTCTTTTTTTTTAATTGGGGTATAGTTGTTTTACAGTGCTGTGTTCGTTTCTACTGTACAGTGAAGTGGAGTTCCCGGTGCTATACAGCAGGTTCTCATTAGTTATCTATTTTATACATATTAATGTACATATGTCAATCCCAATCTCCCAATTCTTCCCAACACCCCCCCGCCTTTTGCCCCTTGGTGTCTATATGTTTGTTCTCTACATCTGTGTGTCTACTTCTGCCTTGCAAACCGGTTCATCTGTACCATTTTTCTAGATTCCAAAATATATGCGTTAATATATATTTGTTTTTCTCTTTCTGACTTACTTCCCTCTGTATGACTCTGTATTCTTTTTCTTTAAATGGTGGTAAAATCCACATAACATAAAATTAACCATTTTAAAGTGTACAGTTCAGTGGCATTTAGTACATTCACAATGTTATCACTGTCTAGATCGAGAACATTTTCATCAACCCAAAAGGAAACCCTTTATGCTTTAAGCAGCCACTCCCCACTCTCCTCCCCACACCCCTCCCTCCAACCACCCAGAAACCACGAATTTGCTTTCTGTCTCTCTGGCTTTGCTGAGGCCCTGTTCTTATCCATTGGTCTATACTGTACCCGGCACCCTGGTGAAACATGGAAGAGGCCTTAGGGTGCTCACAGCAGCCCCCAACTGAATCATGGGGCTTAAGAGCCAGAGCTGGACAACAAAAAACAGTGGGATATTGAGAGGGTAAGAGGCTCTGCTAGTAGCTTTACTTGTAAAGCTACATCTTCAGTGCCTGGGTCTCTGAGCAAGATACAGATTAATTTAAAGATGTGAGGGGAGTTGAAACTTGAAAGCTTAAGTTACAGAAAAAGATGAAAAGATTCCAATGGATCCAGCTTAGTAAACCATGGGGGTGAAGAAATGGAAATAAACATTAAGTGAACAGGAATACATATGGAAAGGCTTTTGAATAGAGAGAGAGTCCCTCCAGGTTATGGGAAATGATTCAAGAAAGTGAGAGCTTTTAACAAATGAACACAATCTGTTTTTTAAATTTTCAAAACACTATTTTGTTCTCCATATTGTTTGGCTGTCTTAAAAACCAGAAACCACTGCACTCCTGGCTGCAGGAGATACAGACTATAAGCTGTTATTGGGGGAGCGGGAGCAAGGGCGTCAGCCACTCGGTAGCCATCCAGCTAAACAGAACAAGATGAGAAGGAGCTAGAGCCAGGGGTTTGGATGCTTCTCTACCCCAGGTTCATGGATGGCCTTTGGGGTGGTCAGCCCCATTGGGACCACTATTCGGGGTACTCTGAGAAAGGAATTACTCTATGTATGCTTGTGTGAAGTTGAAACAAAAATAGCTGTCATATCTCTGGCCCAGGTGAAAGCTTTCCTAAGCTTTTTTGATTCCCAAAGAATCTAGTTCCCTTATTATTTCCCCAGGCTTTACCCTCCATTTAAAATAATCTACAGTCTTAGAACACAGGCTTTCAATTTCTCTGGAAGAATACTACTCTCTTATTCCCACATCACAGACAAATCTCTGGGTCCCACTTTTCTTTGACCCCTTTGTCTGTGGCTACCTGTGCCCACCTGCTGCGAATCAGCCTAAGCGAGCAGTTTTCACCTAGGAGTCAGGGACAGGGTTACCGTGCCCAGTAGGTCGTAGGAAGCTGGGGGCAGAACGAGAAGAGGCAGCATCTTCTCTGTCATAATTTAGGACTTGTTCTTGCCTCCGCATAGGTGAAAGCGGACTGGATGCCCTCCCTCCTGTCCCCTCTTGGCACATAAGCCCCTCCTGCACTTAGGCAGTTCCTAGCAGGGAAGACCTGAATGCCCAACCACCAAGCCTCCTCCCCCTTCATTCTGTGAGTGAACTGAGCCTTCCTCAGGCTGAGCATGGTTTGGCTTTTCCCCTTTGCTCCACCAGCTCTCTGCCATACTTGCTTCAAGGTGCAGCTCTCAGCCACTTGTAGCTTAATCTGGGCCCCGGGAATTTTTCCCTTTTCTGTACTTCTATATGTATTTTATAGTCTGTGCCACAAAATCTAGTATTTGAATCTAATTTAGAGCTTGGTTCTCAACCCTTAATTTTAGCTCATATTCCTATGGGTAACAGTGGCTCCTCATGGGGAACTGCTTTTGAGGTCAGAAGATCTAGGCTGAAGTCCTGCCTCTGCCCATTACTCTGTGACCTTGGATAAATCCTATAACTTCTCTTTGAAGAACAGGGATAATAACACTTGCTCACTCATTTACAATTATAAGCATCCAATGAGATCATGCGTGTGAAATTATATTGTAAAGCACACATGAACAATATATTTTTTAAATTTCACGAATCCAGGTCTTGTGTCTTCCAATTAAGCTGTGATTTCCTTACCAATCATCATCATTATCATCAATCAACTTTTAAAAAATAAAACAATGATATCTCCTTCTAAACTAATTTTTAGGCTGAAGTATTTATTTCCTTTCTCCTCTTAACGTAAATAAACATTTAAATGCTAACCTGAGCATGCCAAATAATTCAGTGTAGGCAATTCTTTTTAGGTTTCTGTGTCTTATTAACCTTATGCTAAGAACAAAATTCTGTCTTATCTACAATACTATATGCAGAAGAAAATACACTCAATATGGAATTTGTGAATTTAGATAGGCATTGAGATGAGTGTATCCATTATGGGGTTAAAGCGGGTTCAAGGCTGCAAAACAACTAAGAGTGAAAAGAATATTACAAAAAAGATATTTATATTGCTAAAGAGAACAAACTTTTTGAGCCTTCTGGAAGTGCCTTTTTATATACAATTTATATGCTAATTGTAAATCATTTGAATATATTAGATAAAGCAGGTTCCCTAAGGACCTAGTGCTGGTACAATTTGTCCTTGAAAAAAACAAAGAGAGTTAAATGTTATAAAAGCCCAAGTCTCTGCAATGGCCTCAAGAGCCTACCTAGTCTGCCCCCAGTGCTCTACAATTTTCTTCCTTGTTCCATCAGCTCTGGCCACATTGCCTTCCTTGCTGTTCCTTGACTAGACCCACCTGGGGGCCTTGGCACTGGCTGTTCTCTTCACTTGGAGTGCTCTATTCCAGGACTCCCATGGCTAACTGCTTCCCTTTCTTCAAGTCTTTGCCCAGACATCCCCTCCTCAGACAAGCTCCTCTGACCACACTACAGTAGTTGAATTTGCAGTACTCCATTTTGTACACTGTTATTCTGCTGTTTTTTTCCATAGCACTTATCACCTTTTAACATAATAGATAACATACTTCCTTCTTGAATGTATTGCCTCTCTCTCCCTGGTAGAATGTAAGCTCCACAGGCAGGAATTTTTGTACTGTTTATTACTGTACCCCAAGCACCTAGAACAGTACCTGGGATGTAGACACTCAATACATTGTTTTGAATGAAAGAATGCTAAAGCTGCTTGGTACTTGTAATGTGGAATTTGACTTCAGAGATCTACCTGGAAAGAGAGATTTCCAGGGAGACTGCAGAGATCTTCTGGTGAGAAAATGAAAACCAGTAGAACAGAAAAACAATGGAGCAGAGAAAATGAAAAACAGAAATGAGGAAGAGGAAATGGAAAGGGAATGAGGAAGGAGGGGTGAACCCATGGGTCCCCTTTCCCTCGTGGAACCAAAGACTTTTCCACACAATACATAGGTTGGTTTTAATTTTTTGTCTGTTTTGCTCTCTTTTAGGCTGGTCAGCAAGGAATTGAGAGTAGAGCTGAGACAATCTAAAGACTTCTGGGTGGCTTGTGGATTCCTGGAGTTCAGGGCAATTTGACCACCAGCCCAAAAGGGACTCAGCAATAAGAGAGCTGAAGAGGAGTAAATTTCTTCACCATCCCCACTCCAGAAGAGAAGGATGGGAGGGAGGAGGAACTGGCCAGCTCTTTAAATGAGCCACAGAGTTCATGGTAAATGTCTTTCATTTGATCAAACTTCTCAGTATGAACTGGATCTCATAGGGCTTACAAAGAGAGAGAGAGAGAGAGAGAGAGAGAGAGAGAGAGAGAGAGAGAGAGAGGAGAGAGAGAGAGAGAGAGAGAGTGTGTGTGTGTGTGTGTGTGGTAGAAGGAGGAAAGGTGGGGAAAGGGGTACTGGGCCTAATCTAAATGACATTCCCTTTTATAATTCATTCTAAACAGAATTGGATATTCATCCAAGTCTTTATCTGGACACTCATGGTCTTACTGAGTAAGCCAGGAGGTGATGCTTTTTAACAATCTATAATTCAGAATGCCCATGCCAACTTAGTGACATTGAGCCTTTAATTTGACACTTTGATCTAAAATATAAGTGTGGGGCTTCCCTGGTGGCGCAGTGGTTGAGAATCTGCCTGCCAATGCAAGGGACACGGGTTCGAGCCCTGGTCTGGGAAGATCCCACATGCCGCGGAGCGATTAGGCCCGTGAGCCACAATTGCTGAGCCTGCGCGTCTGGAGCCTGTGCTTCTCAACAAGAGAGGCCGCGATAGTGAGAGGCCCGCGCACCGCGATGAAGAGTGGCCCCCACTTGCCGCAACTAGAGAAAGCCCTCGCACAGAAACGAAAACCAAACACAGCCATAAATAAATAAATAATTTAAAAAAATATATATAAGTGTGACCTTGGAGGAGAATGAAGGAATTAGGTTCCCTCACTCCAGATTGTATAGGACTCCTTCTTGGTCGCAAGGACATATGTTAACTTCTTATTTTTCTCCAGAACCCTAATACCAAAGTGTTCTAATAAAATTCCCAGATTCAGGAAGGAAGGAAGGAAGGAGGAAAAGCGAGGTGGGAGGAATATCACTTATTTTCTTCCCCTGAAGTATCATCCTCCCTTTGTCAGTTTCCCCTGTGGGTATGAAGTCACCTCTGAAGCTACCTGGCCTCTGCCACACCTGAGAGCAGAAGCTGCTTCAAAAAGGAAAAACACACTTAATGGAATCGGGTAGGAAGAATGTATATCAGCTGTATTTCTCAACTGAAAATTTAGCAAGATTCAGACTCGGCCTCCACTAGTTACTTAACAACTACCCTCAGGTCAAGAACAATCCCAAACGGTTGGGACATGAGCCTAATATTTCCTTTCATAAAACACAGCAAGAGACATGTTGGTTCCCTATTTCTTTCTGTTCCCCAGTCTCATGCACTCCCCATAAAGCAAGCTTAATTGTGTTACACAATATGGAAGCAGGTTTTCAAAATGAAATTGGGTTTCTATTGATTGCCAGCCGATGAAATTCTCATTACACACAATGGGTCTGTAAGATGCTTCTTATGCCACTGCTCTGGGCGACATCCTGGGCACCTATGTTTTTTCAAGAGATGGCCACACATAGTAATATAGTGGTTGAGAGTTTTATCTTTTCCCATTAGGCAGGAGTCATTTCAACAAGCTCTCCTTTGAAAGAGAACATGACAAGCTATATGACAGTTTGTCCTGTACTGTTATGAGCTCCCAGTCACAGGGACTAGAGTTTCTTTAAGCACAGACCTCCCTACAGATTAGAGCATATATCTTAAGCACCAATGTTAAAGTTAATGCAAAAGTTCAGAGGTGCAAAATAATTTAAATGTGCCCAAGTAGTAGCAATAACATCTCTAAAATCTCGGCAGTGAATTATGGCTATGTGGAATATTAAAAATGCAAAGCTAACTCAATTTGCATTTGCAATGCCCCCTAGCTGTTACTGGGAAGGAGGAAATTGCTTTCTGCTGAATTCAAGGGCACACTACTTAGTGCTGTATTTAAGTCAAGGAGGAAAATCACTCATTTTTATTTTACCACTTAACTTGTGCTTATGTAATCTGTCTGGCACTGGAGTCAGTTGTCTGATATTAGTTTCAATCACAGAAAGAGAATATATAATTCAGTCATTACACCTTTATTTTCACTTGCTTGGTGATCTCCCAGAGCCTTATTACCACCAGCAAATGCCAGTCAGTCATCAGTCAGTGCTTGACTCCGGGTCCATCTCTGACAGACAGCACCGGCCACAAGTTTATTATTTTTATTTTTGAGAAGGGGTATGCAGCGAGGGTAAGGTTACATTTCCCCAATCAGATGGACAGATAATGCATTCCTTCACTAGGGGCTCCCCCACCCCCAACCCATCATTCCTCATCCATAGGCTATCTCGCTCCCCATCAGGGAAATCCTCAAAGGTAGGGTAGACATGCAAATTAGTAGCTAATATGTTGCAAAGCAGAAGCCTGCTTTCAACTTTGTGTCTTCTCCCACCTTGTTCCTCCTCCTTTCCAACTAGTCCTTCCTTCAACTGCTCCTTTTCATTTTCCCTTTTCGGTGGCATTGCCTGCTGCTGCCCTTCCAACATTGGGATGGATGTACAAAGAGCAGCTCTCCAGGCAGAAGAGGCAACAGTTGATGTTTCTTAAGATGGAAGCTCAATAAGAAAAACTACGTGAAGGGCTAGAGTCTGTTCAAGGGGGATAAGATTCCTCTGATTCACAAATAATGTGAGGATCCCTGGTTACAGTGAAAATGAGAGATAACACAGTTTGGTGGCTGAGGTTGACCATAAATCCCAGTTAAGAGAAAACCACTTGGTGTTGGTCCATTTCCCATTGATCTTTGTGATTGTGTTTGACAATCATATTGGTCGTAAGTTGGTTTGTTTCCCTTTCCTCCACATTTCCTTGTATTTATTGCCTCATCAGGAGCCATTGCTTTTTTAAAAAATTTATCCTGGGTAGATATGATATGACTGATAATAGTGGATCTTAAACCTCAGTTTTATAAGAACTATATAGGCCACACACCCAGGAATTCTGTCGCATTAGGTCTGAGTAGAGGGTCTAAGGATCTGCATTTTTAATAGGGACCCCTCTCCCCATCAAGTGGTTAGTTCCAGACTACTCTTTATGAAATGGCCTTTTGAAAGCCACAGAAAGAGGAAGATACTGTGGTGTAGTCTAGTCTAAATGGTCTCTCCACTCTCATCTCTTTCCTCCTCCTCCTCATTCTTCTCCTTCTCCCCTTCCCCTTCTTCTTCTCCTCCTCCTTCTCCCATCCCCCTTCTTCTGCTTCTTTCTCTCTCTCTCTCTCTCTCTCTCTCTCTCTCTCTCTCTCTCTCTCTCTCTCTCACACACACACACACACACACACACACACACTTGCTTTAGTCCATGTGATGAACGGGTCAAGGTTGTCTCTTTGTTGCTGCCTAATGAAATCAACAATCTTTCTGGAAGGTTGACATAATAGGCTAAAAATGAAACGGCAGAAATTATTCCCAAACATCAAAGATGAGGCCCAGGGGATCCCCAGAGGGTGGCATATGAGAAACTGAATTGGAAATTGAGTTCCGCTTCCTAAAACCCATTCCCCTATTTTTCTAACAAATGAAGCATCCCTGGATTTTGTGGTTTGGGATTTGGTGATTCTAAATAGAGCACTCAGAAAGATGAATAATTGTAATGGGGGGTAGGTAGAAAGGGGTTATTCAAAAGACATGGGATTTCCTTATAATGCACATGAGCTGCAAACCAGGTGAGACAAGCTAATTAGGAGTATCTTAGACAACAGAAAGCCCATTTGGTCCTTGGAATCTCAAGCTCAGTCTCTAGTCAGATAATATTTTACAATCAGAAGTCACGCTATTGTTTTGAAAAATACATCAGACAGAAATGAGAGCAGACAAATGAGAGATTTATAATCCCCACGGTACATGGCTCATAAATTGGCTGCCCTTTTTATCTCTGCAGCAGGAGAAATGGGGAAATCCTGAAAATCCCAGAAGGAACAGTCAGGATGTCTAAGTTAAGAACACAAGGGGGAAAGGACTCCCTATTAAAACAAAATACTGCCCCCTTTGCCCTGCATGTATCATAACTTACCTGTTTTATTCCATTCTAGCCGGGCTTTGCTAGGTGATTTATTAGTTGGTCTGAATTTAGCACAAAAGGAAGGACAACTAGAAAGTGGCTCCCCACAGCGTATTTCATGAATCTCACTTTCCTCTTGAAATTCACACATTGTGATTCCCACTGTTATTCACCATCTTGTCCCAGATATAAGCAGCTTCCATTATAATTACATGAACCAAGTATGGACGGAAGCTCCTTATCATTGATTTTAACACAACTAAAACCAAATAAAAGCTGTCCCTCCTTACCATAATTTATGAAAATAATAAGGCACTGCGTTAGTTCAAAACTACAGAGCCCCTTGAGCACATCTACTCTGTTCCTTTTTCCAGGTTTAATGTGTCTCTTCTAAAGCTGGAGGCCAGGGACAACAAACAATCTAATTCTTCAGGTGAGAAATGATCAAATTATCCTTTCCTTACAGGAAGGACTCTGTCCCCATGGGTCTAACAACATACCAAAACCATAACAATACAACATCACAGTGTCCGTACAATGGGAATTATATACATACAGTAACAGGAAAGTCATGCCATCTCAAAGGAAAAGAAAAGGTTTAGATCCATGATATACGTTGGGATGATAAATCAGAATACTGCTAAAGATAGGGCAGCAGAATATGGAAGCTGGCCCAAGGGGAAACCCTTACAATACAGATAACACTGGGTTAAAGCTACAGAAAAATGAAAAGGGAAAAACCAAACTGTTTAAACATTAAACATTTGTTTAAATATTAAAGTAAAGTTAGCCTGACAGCAAAATCGATATTAAATCAGGCCTGGAAACTGTTTTACAACCTCAAACCCTGGGCTTCCTAACTGCTAGTGTCATAAATGATGTCACTTTTCAGCATGGTCGTGGCTGCCAGCAGGCAGGTCAGAAATGCCAGCTTTCATTTAAATTGTTTATTTGTGATATAATTTAGAGTTTACTCCCAGGGACAAATGTCACTCTCTGGGCACCAGCCCCTGAAAGTGCTGCTGTGAGCAAAATACTTGCCCTCCTGGTTCCCTTCCGCCCCCAACAGCATGGTTTCCAGAGGGTCCTATGAGTTCTCTTGGGTTTGAACAAAGATTTGAGGACAATAATAATGAGTTGAGACTCTTTTCCAGTCAGGGAAGGCAGAGATTTTGAGGAAACTCTTCTGGGGTGAAAGGAAAGGCAGCTGTGGAAAGCTGTACCTGCTAGAGAACATTCCATGAGCAGGTTGGGATTTGAGGCCAGCGATGTGGACACATGGGGTTTCAGCCCGGGGCACAGCCTCCAGATAACAACTGCACAAGGGGACTTGCTGGATAGATGGGGAGAGACTTCCTTTGTTCCCAAACTTAGCCCCATCGGAAACGGTCCTCCCCTTTCCAAATACCTCCCCACTGGCCTGTCATGTTGACTTGTTTAGTTTGAAACACGGAAGGACCTGCTAAAATGCAAACATGCTCTGGGAAGAGCAACACCAGGCTTTCCCAGGTCTGCCTTGTAGAGGTGCTGGGGTCCCTTGATGCAGGACTGTCTGCAGCGGGGGTTGCTGCCTCCAGTAAGTGGGGTGGACCTGGTTTACATTCTTCAGAAATAGTTTCAGCAGAACATAGTACAGGATTCTTCAGTTATGGCGGTCCGGTCACACCCTGGAGATGTGTCATTAAACTAAGCGGTCACCCATTAAGGTCCTGCTACAATGGAACAAAGGAAAGCTAAAGTTTGGAGTGAGCAAGTGAGTGAGTGTGTGTGTGTGTGTATGTGTGTGTGTTTGGAGGAATGGTGATAATGAGAAAATATATTAGTTTGCTAGGCTTCCATAACAAAATACCACACACTGGGTAGCTTAAACAACAAAAAATTATTGTCTCATAGTTCTGGAAGCTGGAAGTCAGAGATCAAGGTGTCAGCAGCCATGCTCCCCCAGAAGGCTCTAAGGAAGAATCTGTTCCAGGCCCCTCTCATAGTTTCTGGGAGTTCCTTGGCTTGTGGCAGAATAACTGCAATTCTCACATGGCATTCTCCCTGTGTCTCTGTGTCCAAATTTCCCCTTTGGATAAGGACACTAGCCATATTGGTCTAGGGGCCTACCCCACTCCAGTATGACCTCATCTTAACTAATTACATCTGCAAAAACACCTCCAAAAATAGTCATATTGAGGTAGTGAGGGTTAGGACTTCGACATATGAATTTGAAAGGGACACAATTCAACTTGTAACAGAGACAAACAGGGGTAGAAATCAGGAAGGATACGGATAATGAGAATGATAGAGAATGGCCTTGAGCAATAAGGGAGTAATGGGTGTCCAGTAAGTAGGAAAATCAAAGACTAGAACTTGTTCAGGAAGGAGCATTGCTTGGAGCTGAATTCAACCTGGCCATTCTTAGCTCATCCTGAGACACCAGTGAATACTTGTTCTTCTCAAACAGTGTAGTCATTTATTTTGTAATTGCATTTCTACTGAAAATGGAGTGACGTTCATCTTTCTCTTCTTAAAATTACAAGACTGTGAGAAAGAGATTAGTGGTCAGAACTATTCAGAAAAGAAGTCAATGGTCAATTTATATTCCCCTCCAGGGACAAAAGAAAGCACAATCAAAAAGCACACATGGAATCAAGAACCACACAAAATATGACACCACCAAGCAGCAGCGCCTCATCCGCTACCTGCTCAGGAAGGGTACCGAGTCAGTGGGGGAATCTGAACTTCAGAACAAGCGCAAAGAAGAACGCAAGCTAAAGCAGTCCTCATCCACTGCAGTTGCAATTATGGAAGTTCAAAGTTATACTCAGAGGTGTTCCAGATTTCTACAAATGGCATAGAGTTGTTACACTATAATTTTTTTAAATCACAAAAGTCACTTCAGCCCAAAATTCTAGAATTGAAATTTCATTTTGCAATTTTCTTCCATTTGGTTTAGAATAGGACTCTCTCTCTTTCCCTACACCTTTGGTCCTCTATAAACATATGGACATGATCCTTCCTGTAAAAGAGATGTGTTGCAGTAAATACTGGTTGTAATAAACTCCTCTGTTTTCTGTCTGCCCCAGTTCTGTCAAATTTGTGTTCACAAAGGGAGGTAGACAAGGAAATTATCCAAGAAGGCACAATCTCTAATTAGAACAGCATAAACAAAACACAGCCTTGGTTTTGCAGGTAGAAAACAATGTCTTCCATTCATGTCCTGCCTAACCATTCCCCTGGAGAGAATGTGCTGTTTTGATTTTCTCGTCTATAATAGGAAGGCCTGGTGTTTTGCTTTGGGGGTAGGGGTAGGGGGAGTGTTGCACAGGGGTTACGGGAAGGGACAGCCTCCAAAGGCTTGTAAAAAGGTTAAAGTTTGGGTTCTTTTAAAGTATATGCTCCCCGACAGCTTCTCACACAACAAGGAAAGGCTGCTATTTAACAAAAGACGATTTGCATTCAGACTCACAAAAGCAGGAGTGCTTACAGCCAGTTCTAGGAGTAGAACGTGACGGTGACTTTTTATGTCACATCACAGGCAAACTTTAGCAGACGACGCCTATGGAAGATTTAGTGTCTGCTCTGTGGAGCTGTTTCTTTTATATGGGCATGGGGGTTAATCACTTTTGTCAACATTTAATAGATTCTATTTTTATTTACAAAGAGGTTGAAGCAAATAAGAAAATGTATTTAATCCAGAGTTCTAATATATCAGGCTTTGCCTTTGAGGAGATCCACAGTGTCCTTTCCTATCCAGGTGTATAAATTTACCTTTTTATCTTACCTGACTTTAGTGCAATAACACCAAATTTCTATTTATTAGCTGGATTACTTTTAGTTTTAAGTAACTGAAAACCCAACCACATTTGTTCAAAGAACAAAGAAGGTGCATTGGCCTGGGTAACTGGAAAGCCCAGAGAGGTAGAGTAGCTTCAGGTGTAGTTTCCTTCAGGTATGGATTCTTACTAAATTAAAGCATTCCAGGTGAGCCTGAAGCACCTAGGACAGAAGCATCACCCCGGAGTGTGTGATCACGGGAACAGTTTGGAAATGGAAACAGTTGCCTAGACAATTGCAAAGGCCCTCCTCTTTTTAGCTGGAGCAGCAGAAGACTTCCTGAAAGTAGCAGCTGGTTCCAATGAACCAACACAGAGCAACTGCAGCTAGTTTCTGTCGCCTTACCAAAACCCTGATGAATCTTTGTATCATTCAAGAACGTTTATTTTCAGCAATGTAGGTTTCCAGTTTTCAAAGAGCTTTAAAGATAGCATTTGACATAAAGAAGTAACACCCATCACGATAATACTGAACTTGCATAAATTGTTTTGGACTTAAGGTTGCCCTTGGACCCCTCAAAAAATTTCAACTAATCCCCATTCATCCAGAAGAGCCTTGGGCCCTTCAGAAGGCCCCAGATCACTGCTGTGCTCTATCTTAACTGCCGAGAGGACTGAACACAGCCCTGCTGACAACAATGAATAATCAGATTCATCTCAGCTGTGACAGGGATGATTCAAAGTCCCACCCCGAAAGCCACGATTGCCTCTTCTGTTACTCCATCCATGAGGATGCTGGTTTCCCATTTCACGCATCAAAGGTCTCACGTGGTTCAGGCTGGAGGCTGAGTGAAGGCGGTTTCCAGGGAAGAAGGTAGAACCTGCAAACCTGCAGCAGGCAGCTCTGCTTTGGAAGGGCATGAAGGAAAAGGATCAATGCCCCAGGAAGTCTGGCCTCTCCATCTCCTTGACCCCTAACTGAGAAGGAGAGAAGACAAGGAACCCTGTCCCTCCTTTTGGCTGAGGGATGGGGCCTGGAGCCTTTGCTGAACTGAAGGGATATATACCCCCCACCTCAGCCACCTTACAGCCCAGATCCCCCTAGCTGAACCCCAAGAATTCCTAGTGGCTATAAAATTCCCCGCGGCCCAGAAGCACTGGGTTTGCAGTGAACCCTCATTAAAATGTGCTCCTGCAGCCAGAGTGTCAGTTCCAAAAGAAAACTCCTTTTAATTTTAACTAGAGCCCTGAGCATCAGAAACAGTAGAGAAAGGGGATTCATTTATGAGTTTCTATGGCAGATTATGGGTTTTATTTGCTCCTTTACACCACTTTTCAGTCTGTCATTTTGGTAAGGTTAACCCCAGTGTAAAATGTTCCCGTAATTATGCGCGGAAACACTCCCAGCCTGCCGCATGCCAATAAATGCCTGGAATAACTGTCAGGCTAAATGAATCCCATTTGGACAAAATGATTATTGAAAGTTATTTTAGTTCCCTATTAAGCAGTTGCGGAACAGAGCTGTAATCAAAATGTTTATTTCAATTAGAATTATTATGGTCAATAAAAAGCTCAAGTAGAAAGTAAACTACACTTTATCAAATAAAGGCCACAGCTAGTTAAACTTCTTGTTTCACACAGCCTCTATCCTTGAGTCTGACAAGAGGCACAATTATCAGCCTTTTCCATAGTATTAATGGCTTTTATAGCCCAGTTTCTATCTAGCAGATCCAGAGTCGCTTGCCCTGGGTGGACAAAAACCCCAGTTCTTTCTTGATGGTTACCATGGTCAGCAAGCAGGCATGAGCCCCTCTGATTCTGTAGCTACAGAGTAGGGGAGCTTCCCTCACACTGAATAGCTGAGAAAAGGCCATGGGGGGTCGTAAGGCCAACAGCAGTATTTATTCATTACCCTGCCCCCAGGACTGACTGTGCGCGTGCATTCTCCATTACTATAGTAGTGATTTCTTTTCCTGTGGCTCCCAGGAAAAACGCTTTTGCTTATTAGGTCAATGCAGTCATCCTCACCAGAAAACAGCTTTTGGGAGTTTTTTGTTTGTTTGGAGAGGGAGCTAATAAAAAGAGCCTATTTCTATCCTACTATGATCTGCCCTTGAAATGAAACCTTGAGTACACACAAGCAAATTACTTTCCCCCCCTAAATCACAACAGTTTCAGTCGTAATCCTCTATGGCTAGAAGTATTGTGCTGTTCTTATAAATTCCAATGCCCAGGCCATACCCAAAATTAAGTCAGAATCTCTGGAGTGGGGTTTTTTAAGTTCCCCAGGACATTTCAATGTGCAAGTAATGGTAGGAATTCTGCTCTAGGACAGTGGTTCTCAGAGCGTGCTCCCGGAACCAGCAGCATCAGCACCACCTGGAAAGTTGTCAGAAATGCAAATTGTCAGCCTCCATATGTTAATTACTTCCTCAGAAACTGGTGTGGGCCAGACAATCTGCACTTTAACAAGCCTCCGCTTGAGTCTGATGCATGCTCAAGTCTGAGAACCACTCCTGTAGGGGATCTTCTTTAAAGAGGAAGATAGAGCAAAGATGTTTATCACTAACTCACATATTAAGAGAAGCCAACATTTACCCCTAATAGAACAGGAGCAAGATTGATAAGCTGGCAGTGTCCACTGATTGTCTTCCTGAATGTTAAGACAAAGAATATAAGAAGAGATCCTAAAAGTACCTCTTAATTCCTACCTAGACAAGGGAGAGGGTCTCTAAGAACCGTCATCATAAAAGCCAGGGTTGGCTGAATAATGAGAAAATAATGAATTCAAAATCTACAATCAGAATGTGAAAGGAAGCTAAAAATGCACAGAAAGAAAGGAAAGCTGGCTCAAAAACAAAACCTTGAGTCAGGTAAGCATTTGCGTCACCTCTTCTTTTATGTATAGCAGTTCTTCTGACTTCTCTCGTTCCTAGCTTCCCAAGGTCCCCATGATTCTCAGAGCCCCTAAGAACAGACAAGGGGATTAATTCATGCTAAACGACTGACAATAATTTTGTGTTCTTACATTTCCTTGCTTTTTTTGGATTTTAAACAATGTTCCTACGACATCAATGCTTAACTCGGAGACTTGCACTCCTTGCATGCCAGTTCCTGTTCCAAGCCTTTTACATATACTAACTCATTCAACACGCATAACAACACTATGAAATAAGTACTAGTCTCTACCATTTCACAGGTGAGGAAACTGACCCACACAGGTGTTACGTATTTCTCCCCAGGTCATCACCTGGCACCAGGCAGTCTCCCTTTAAAGTGTGTGCTCTTAACGATTATGCTAAACATCCTCTCAGAACACGTGGGCTTTTAGTCGTGGAAATCCTGTGCTGGGAAGATTTGGGGAAGGAGCTCTCTGAGACCTACTCCCTCCACATCTGGTAGCTAATTGCCAATTCTATCTAAATATCGCGTCAGATTGGTCATACGTTTTCCACTTCGGTGCAATGTTCCCCTTAGAAGATGTGTAGTGTCAGCCTTGTCCTCAAAAACTTATCCTGTTCCGGCTACTGCCCTGGGTATTTGACTAATCCAGACAAAAATCCTGAACTAATTATTTTGGAAGGACTTGCTTTTCTTATAAAAAAATATGATCCAAGTCTAGGGCTTCCAAGACATATTTCTTCAAACATAGAAGCAACGCAGAAGGAGCGGGCTGTGAAGTCCAACATCAGGTCTTTTGAACAGAGCTGCTTTGGCCTGAGTGGAGGATCAGAATAAGGTCTGAATTTTTTTCTCCGACTTTTTTCCCCTTAAGTCTTTGTTAGAGCCTTTTTCATGAAATAAAGTCTTGAATTTGACAGAGGCATCGCTTTCTGGCTTATGGCAAGTCTGTCCAAAAAGACGACGCATTTCAATTTCATCCCATGTCTAAAGACCACAGAATCCAGTGGCTCAGTGTTAACCCAGAGAGTGCTTACTAAGGATTACACATCTGCATCTTCTTGGCAAAAGCCTTCTCGAGCTGGCTGGGGAAGGGCTGGGGTGGCAGCTCTGAGTAATCTTCAAATTTTATCCCTTGACACTTTAATTAAGATAATTTAACAGCCTGTTAAGCACAATATGCAGAATTTCCCACTAGGAGCAAATAAGGAAAGAGTCTTAGGGAACAGGGAGATATGTGCAAGGATGGAGATCCAGGCAGCATAGAGTTGGAAGGAGTTATGGTTATTATTCAGCCTAATGACTGTGACTTTCCCAAGGTCACACAGTTAATTAGTGAACTCCCCAGATCCCACACTGTGTGACATGCTGTGGGATGTTAAATGGGACTATCCAAGCATAACAAATTGTGAGCACTTTTCTAGAAAATCTCAGTGTCTGGCCTCCTCAGAAATTCACAGTCAGCTTAAGCAAAGCCTTGGGGTGGGAGAAAGTCTGAAGCAAATGCCAATGACATGACTCAAAACCTTATGATTTTGTTTCAGAGGGTGGAGGGGTTGCCAGATGCAGTCGGAGAGCCTCTGTCTCACCTTGTCTGCTGGTTTCACTGTGTAGCCCGCACAGCAGCTGCCTGCATCATGGGTACTCTACTCAGACATGATAGTGTTCCCCGTGCCTCTACCTATAAGGCAGTTTAGAAAAGTGCCTCCTACTCAGGCTTGTGCAACCAGAAGTAACACCCACACCATTAATCATTTTAATCAAGAGACACTGTCAGCTCTGACATTCAGAAGTTCTATTCTTTGCCTAGACTTTCTTCCAAGACCCTGAAGAGCTTACTTTTAAATTCTACCTTTTGAAAATAAGAGTTTTCAGTCTGATAGATAATATGCATTCACCCTAAAAGTGGGTGAATTTACCCTATTCTCCAGAAATTACAACCATTGTACTTCGACATATGCTCAGCATTTATCAGGATTCATTTTGATTATTTATTTCCAGCTTAATTGGCTAGATGCATACATATATAAAATATAAAAATATACATGATGGATTTCAAATCTACTTATAATAGACTGAGAACTTCACAATGCAAGCTCTTAGATTGTGGGTACCACTAATCCCTTCTTTCATATTTAGGAGTCAAGAAAAAGGACAGTGGGCAGTTTTAGGGTAAGAGACTAAATTACGTAAAGGCAAGGAGCGAGGTGAGCCAGGGGAGGCTGGGACAGGGGAAGCAAGGGTCAGGAGTTCTGTCTTAGTTTAAGTAAATGATACACTGTTCAAAAAAACTTTGTGATTCTGTGATAACTGGGCAAAAATAAAATAGAGGGAAGGAAGAAATGCATGTGTGTGCAAAGGCATGGAATTGCAAAAGTGCCTAGGGATCATTGAGAAGCTCAATTAGATGAGGTAGATGGTTGGAGGTGGATGGTAGGAAGAGGCAATCAGAATATGATGGGAAAAGGGGTAAAGTTAGTTGGGATTAGATGGTGAGAGTCCTCCTCCTCTTCCCTGAAGCCTTCCCTGATTACACAGGCACTGAAACACATCTTCCTGTGAAACTTCCAGCCTGTATTACCCAAACCTTAAAGTCGAAAGGAACAAAAGAAGTCACTGGTAGTTAATCATGTGACAGATTCCATACTGTTACTTAACTCTGTATTTTGTTTATGTTTCCCCATGTCTGTAATTTGACTATTTAAGAACATTATCAACAATTTCCAGGGGAGGACCTTTCCTTAGATAGTTGTAACTATAGTAGGAACACGCATGGTGCCTTAAGTAATAATGACAACAGTTGTTAAGGGACTTCTACATGCAAAAGCTTCTTATGTATTATATCTAATTCTCAAAACAATTCTATGAGGCACATACTATTTCCATTTTTTAAACGAGTAAACTAAGGCAGAAGAGGTTAAGTAGCTTGCCCAAGGTCACAGAGCTCTAAATGGAGGAACCAGGATTTGAAACCTGGTTGTCTGATTCTAGTGTTTGTGTTTTTTAAACCACAATACTCTACCCTTTTCCCTAGCAGGTACTTAAGAAGCCTTTGCTGAATGAATGTGATGAGTGGATGTCAGATAAATTGTTAAAAAAATTTTTGAGTCTATTAATTGAAATGCTATGAATACATTATTTAATTCTTCAGCAACTAACAGATTTTCTTTATCAAGTCACTAGTGGGTTCCATATTCAACGAAACATAAAGATCCTATGAGTACTTCTCAATAGAGATCTATGAAGAAGAAACTCCGTTTCATGAGCTTGTTAATTACCAACTTTGTCCAGGCCACTGGGCTCTTTTCTCTAATGCATGTGAAAGCTCTCTGAATGTTTGTCTTCCTTTCCCAGGGACTCAGGCAATCTGATATTACTCTTCATCTCAGAAGCATTTCAATAATAAAAACAAGAAATTAATCCTTGCAAGATCAGTAGGGGAAGGGCTTGGAAATGCTACATAACTGACAGGTGATGGTGAAGAATCAGTCAACTCCCCAGTTCAGAGAACAGCCTGGGTGGGGCCATTGTCTCTGGCTATCACCAAGAAACCACTAGGAGCCAGGATACTCTGAGGGAAGGTCTCAGGTAAGATTTCCATTAGAAGCCTACAATGATGGGAGGTGGGAGCCTCTGGAGCCGAACGATCACACACTGCTAGTTCACAGCCAAGTGCAGGCACTTGGGAATCTGAACCTATTACTACTTATCCTTGGCTGGGAAACAGGATGAACAAAAAATGAAGGTGCTGACAGTTCTGTTTTTAGACAAGTGCCAGAGCAAAATCGAAGTCAGGAAAAGAATCAAAATAATGCAAGTAATGTGACATTCCTGCATCGTTCAGGCCTGCGAGAGAGAAGGTGGCTTCTCTCCTGAGGAAGGAAAAGCCCTTGCTCCTAACAACATTCCACCAAGATGAGAAGTCTTCCCACACAATCCCCTTTCTGCAGAGCAGCTGTGCAGGAAAAGCACCATCCTTTCCCATGATTCTCATGTGTTTTGACGGATGCCTGTGAAATAATTTAAACTCAGTAAGGTTTTCGAGAGTTGGCAAAAAAAATCTTGCCCAGATATGTCAGGCTTCAATAAACTATCATGTCCAATGTCTCGATTTCAGCTCAGTGTTTAGACTGGAAGGAAAGCAGATGAACAAAGCAAGCCCTTAATTTGTACTAACATATATTCACGTTTGATCACCATGAAAATGTCCTACTGCTGCCAGATAACCAATCATAAAGGTTACAACAGAAGCAACTACAGAGCAATGAGACTATAAAAAATGATAGACATAAAGTAGTTTATCATATGAATGAAAAATGTCCTTCAAGATGGCTATAGGAACTGGTCACTTATTCTAATGATATTACTGTTCATCAAAACATAGGAATAGGGCTTCCCTGTTGACGCAGTGGTTGAGGGTCTGCCTGCTAGTGCGGGGGACGCGGGTTCGAGCCCTGGTCTGGGAGGATCCCACGTGCCGCGGAGCGACTGGGCCCGTGGGCCACAATTGCTGAGCCTGCGCATCTGGAGCCTGTGCTCCGTAATGGGAGAGGCCGCCATAGTGAGAGGCCCGCGCACCGCGATGAGGAGTGGCCCCCGCTTGCCGCAACTGGAGGGGGCCCTCGCGCGGAAGCGAGGACCCAGCGCAGCCATAAATAAATAAATTTAAAAAAAACAAAAAGCAAAAAACATAGGAATCGTTTGTGAAGTACACAAGCAAGTGTTAAATGCAATGCTGGAAAGCTCAAACCCTGTCACTAACTAGCTATGTCATCCTGGAAAATTTAACTTAACCTCCCTGATCTTCCACATCTTCATCGGTAAAATACGTATATTAATTTCTTTGACATCTGAGTGAAATATGTTTGTATGCAAAAAAATTAATATCTTTGACATCTAGAAAGTATTCAATAAATGGTGGCTATAAAAATTATCATCATTAATGATAATAATAATGAAAGAAGATCAGTTATTTAAAAGCTACAGTATCTTGAGAAAGTTACTTAACCTCTCTGACTCTAGGTTCACTCCTTTAAAAATGAGGTATGTTCATAGGGTTATCAGGGAGATAAATGTGAAAATAAGAAAACCATCTAGTATAGTACTAGTAGATACACACTAGGTGCTCAATAGATATAACTTCTTTTTAGTGATACTTTATATAGCAATATGAGATTATTTAATCTGCAAATGGGAGAAAAGTCAGAATAAAGTATCAAATCCAGTTTTACCCAGAAAGTACTTGTCTCTCTGTTTAAAACCCTACTATAATCTGTTTAAAACATAAAATAAAAATTAAATCCTGACGTAAAGTTGTAATTAGAAACACCAGAGATATTAAAAATACATTCTTGTGTGTTATATTTACAATGCAAGTTAAGTAAAATGCCTGCAAGTACCAATAATAATAAATTAGAACACAGAAGCTGTTGAAATAAAAGTTATAGTCATGAGAGTCTATAAAAGTATATTTTCACATTATTATATAAATTTCTTCCTCTTATATTTCTGTGATGAGGCTATAAAAGATGTAACCCCTTCCCCCCCCCCCAAAAAAAATGCAAAATCCAGGCTTTCAGCTAGAAAGCAGGGATGATCAGGAATTCTAGAAGAAATAAATAAGTCCATCTTCATTAATTAAGAGTCTAAATAAAATATAGTCCCTTGCGATTGTGACAAAGATCAAAAGATAATTGGGTGTCATTTCAAAAGCTTTTGACTCCAAAGAATCTTTACAGTCCTCCCCAATCTGGCATGTTTTAATTCTAAATTCAGTCTATTGACACTTCCAAAAAAGTTAAGAGGTAGCTATAGCAGTTATGAGAATGGATAAAGATTGGGAATAAACTATCCAATCGAACTTATTAATCAGTGATAATTTAAATGATGCTTCTTTCAAGTTCTTCTATTTTGTGTATCTAGATATGCATAAATACCATAGAACGTTTTAATAAAGAATAAATGTTTTTTATTTTATTATTTTAGGAAATCTTTGAGAATGCTAGTTTCTCAGTTAACTAAGTTAACTCTTAGTCACTAAATCCACCTGTTTGGATAATATGGCAGCTAATCCACATTATGGAGAGCACAGGGAAGGAAATAGCCACTTGATTATTGAGCTTGTAAATTTAAACACAAAAATTGATCATCCTCCGCACAGGGGATTAAGTATGAGCATCACATGCAGGGTTTTTTCAAACCACACACAAATACACACACATACACACAATTCTGATAGATTCCCTCTTCCCACCACTGAGACCTACTGCTAAACATCGACGGTCCATGTTGCAATTATTTTTTGTATTCTTCCAAAGAATCAACGTATTTGCTGTTATTGTAACAGACTCTTATTCCAGAAAATGCTGTAGAGATGCATTTGAAATGATGATAATTGACTTAGTCAACTGAACACTCTGTCACTCTCTTAGCAGAAAAAGCTCAAAACAAGAATTTCCTGTTTTTAGCCAGAGGCAACTGCAAAGCATGTGTTTGACCAAAAGTTGGTCACTTGAAGAAATACATGAGAAAGAAGTATAATTTATAGCATGCTTCTCACTATACATGGATCTGCTGTATGGTTTTCCTACCCTACCCCCAAGTTTATAGTCCCTAGGACACCAGAGACAGTTTTAAGAGGATGTTAAATCCAAAAGCAAAAGGAAAGTTTTGAATTTCTTTTATATCAACTATTTCAATATATATTTTTTAAAAAGTATTAGGGTCTACTAGTGATTTTCATGCATAATCCTTTTCTTTCAGTCTTGATATACAATCTCTCAGCAAACCCTTTGATCTGCTTTATTATGTCCTCCTCCTTGCTGTCACTTCATTGTGTCCCAGCTGTCTGCTCATTTCTGTCCTGATTAATTTCTTCTCGGGTGCCTATATGCCTGGTTTGGGAAATGATGCTATTCTCTTTGAGCTGTTGGCTTTTTGTAATAATGAATAAAATGAAATGTAATAAGAAACTACATAGCCTGAGAAATAAATGATGCTGAGAACTAGAAAGGCTGACAAGAGATACTGGTAGTGTGTAAATCTTACTGGAAAGCAGTTTTATTCTTATTTTTTAAAAATTCATTTATGTAAAGAATACGTATGGTCCACTCCAGATGGGTCCATGGCTAAGACCGAGGCAAAGTCAATCCATTCAGTTCCCCACATGCTCGCCCTCTGGTACACCTTCTTGTGCACTCTCTTTTGAGTTCACGCTTTCTCTTTAGTATATTAGTAAGAGTGAAGACTTTAAAAGGAGAAAAATGGATCCACTCTGGAAGATTATTGCACTGAGGACTATTCTGCTTTTATTAACCTGGTATCCTGATAAAAAGCTATTACTCAACATTTTAATAAGAGCTTTCACCACTAGCTTAAGAAGAATTAGAATGGCAGTATCTATAGAATATCAGAACAGCTGGTTGAAGAGATCCATTTGTAGCCATGGTGAACTCCTAGCCAGTCACTCCTTTAAGCTCTTAATTTACAAGAGTTCTCAGTGTGCTGTCCTACCTATTGTTATAAAAATTATTTTAATAAGGTTTGTCAAAATAATTTTCAGTTATTGGTAAGTCTCAATTGCCCCCTGGCTAAAAACTGTCAACTAAATTGTCAGCCTTGCAGGAGGCAAAAATTGTAATTTCGTATTCTGAAGTAGAGAGTCAGATAACCAAAACAACCATTAAGTACAGAATGTCATACTTCAAAGACATTTCAAGCAGTCAAAACAACCTCTTCATGCCCATGAATTTTGAAAACATTAAGAGTTTCTCAAAAATTCAACAGTAGTTTACACAGAGTATAAAATGTGTTCACATAGGTACTTGAATTTTTAAATGAACATTTGCTGTTGGTAGCAAAGTTGCTCAAGTTTTGCTGGAACTTTGGATCAGAGTGGAGTTATAAATACAAACACTCTCAGAGCTCAGATAGTCCCATCACCAAAATCTCTCCACTGGAATAGGACTACATCTAAAAACCAGTCTGGGGACAAGTAATGAATTGACTTTTAAGATTTTTCTAAAATGCTTTACATTTGCAAAGCTTGTTGCAAATTTTTCATATTTAGAACATTAACTCCTCTGTACAATAAACCTTTTTGCATGGACAGATACTCAGGGCTATGATTCAAATATATAAAGTAGTAGACTCAGTTCTGCGCTTCTTGACACACAACACAACAGTACACTCTGCAGAATCCTGGATGGGTGAAAACCTCTCCTCCAGCTCCCTCCTGATTTTTCAAGGTGGTTGTGCCTGTGATGCCAATCCTTCCTAGGGATACAATGGTAAGTGAAAATAATAAAAAAGGCTTCCAAATAAATGTACTCACAAAGGATAGTAAAGGAAGGTGTCATGTACAATGTTTTAACTTTTTAATGTTAACTATATTTATTGGGGTCTCTCCGGATTATAAAATAACTATAGGCCCTTTGTAGAAAATGTCAGGCAATTATTTTTTTTAACCTCACACACTTTAAAAAAAATACCCGTCGGTGCATTTTTCTTTTACTCCACCCATCATGCAAACATTTAGGAACCTGCCAAAAATGAAGTCACTGGGAGATGTCCATGCAAAATGTTGATTGACATAAATATGAAACTTCTTTCGGCCTCACCCTTACACTTTCTCTGAGCTGAAAATGCTAGCAGAAATAGGTACTTAAAATCCCTCAAGTAGGATGCCCAATAAATGCTAGGTAAGAAAGAAAAAAGAAAATAATAAGATTCCATGTGCTCTAGCAATAGCTGCCATGACCACTGCTCATGGAATTTCTAATGGCTTATGGTTGTCGGAGGTGGCTAGAAATTGGTGCCACTGAGTCTCATGGGAAGATGGACTTGCGCATGAAGTGAGAACTCGTGCTATCCCTTTGTCCCTCTCTTGCTTTAGCAAATATCAGCATGAGGGAACCTGGGAGCAGGAGACAGAAGAGGTACTACACGTTTATATTATCTGACACCCTAACTGTCAAAGGCTAGCTCTTTCATCTTAAAACAAAATCTAAAATCTTTGTGACAATTTAAGCACAAAATGAAGACACCCCTCATAAACCAACTTCCCTTCTTTGACAATATTATCACTAATTTTCAATAATGTACAGTAGATCTTGCTTTGCAATAATAAAACTACCCATGTTACAAGTTTAGTTTTACGTAATACTCCATATGGTAGATTCATAATAAATTTCTACTGGGAATACAATCACAAACCACTATTTTCTGCCTTAAAAAACCATTAAAGCACAGACATGCACAAACAAGGTAATCTGCAATAAATTCGGAAATGTCAAAATACTACAAATGTAAATGTATTCAGCTCCATTGCAATGCATGTAATTTCCATAGCTTTATTAGAAATCTTGCTTTTGCAGTGGTTCAGCGATAGGTTATAAATATAGTAGGAATGAGTCAGCATGCAAATCCCTTCTCTGTGAAAAAACAATTTGAAAGGTTTTATAGCTCAAAGGTGTTTATTATTTTGTAAGAATAGTAATGCAAGTTTGTGTTTGGAACCTGCTGAGAGGAGAATTCTCAAAAACATCTGTTTATAAAACAGCAAGAAGGAAAAAAAATCTCAGCAAATTAAAAAATAGAAAAAAATGACGTTTGATTTATATAAGGTCATGGAAATAGCATTTCCCAAATTCAGCATTTAGCTGATGGACTTCTCCCTGCACACATTAGGGTCACACAAGAGATGATCAATATATCCCACTAAGAAAAAGAAAGCAGTGCTAGTCTGGATAGTTTGAATCCTGGAGGCAGATAAGTAAGTATCTCTGGAGATGAGAGGAGACAAGGTTACAAAGGTGAAGAAGAGGACTAAGGACAGAGCTGTCAGGAACAGCTACAGTAGGGCGTGGCATGAGGAAGCGGTTTTGGCAAAGCAGGAGACTACCGGGTGCGAGACCCTGAGCTCAGCACGTAGGCTGTGAAGGAGAGAAAGCTGCAAGGAAGAGCGTCTCAGATATGGAAGAAAACCCAGGAAGAATGAGGATCAAGAACAGATGGCTGGATTTGGAAGTCAAAAGCTCCCTGTAGCCTTCACAAGACTAGGTTCAGGACCTGGTGGGAAGCAGAAGCCAGCCCACAAGGACATGATGAGTGAGTAGATGGGTGATGGTGTGGAAATTACAGACCTAGACTACTTAACAAAAGGAAGGGAGGGACTTGTTGGCTTGAGTACAGATGGATCAAGGAAGGGGCTCTTGAGACAGAGAAGAACTGAGGAGGTTTAAAGCCACTG
Source organism: Balaenoptera acutorostrata (assembly GCF_949987535.1). NCBI lineage: Eukaryota > Metazoa > Chordata > Mammalia > Artiodactyla > Balaenopteridae > Balaenoptera > Balaenoptera acutorostrata. Next base: position 52,205,364 of record NC_080070.1, read on the forward strand.
AAGGGGGCAAAACCAAAGATGCAGGAGACTGAAGTTATTCCTAATAGGATGAAGTTCAGGTGGGATATCAAGGAAGTGGTCTCAAGGACATGGGTGGAGAGATTCGCTTAGGCAAGAAGTGGAGCATTTACTTGGGAAGAAAGAAAGAAGGAACTGGTAAAGATAAAGAGAAAACCTGCAGGGAGTACAAGGAAAGAAGTTGGTGAAACTGAGGTCCAGAGGCCTTCAATGACTTCAAAAAACCAAGAAGAAAACTCTTAAATCTATAAACTCATTTTAAAAACATATTATCATTTCTTTGTGAGCATGCAGAGAGGGTCTGTGTGTATGTTGTGAGGGACCCAGAAACTATAAAAGATCCCAAACTATCTAAACACATGTGTATGCACTCTGTCATGCACGTGCACATAGATACACACACACTCAACACATACACATGCACACGTGCATGTACACAGAGCAAAAATGCAAGCCCATTACAAAACTAGATATCATCATTTACTACATTGCTCACAGTACTGACCTATGACTTTTTCCCAATTTCTCTTTTTCCCTAGAGGCTCCTTCTATGAATCTTGTGCCCATCTCAAGCAGAATGGAGCTGAGCACCCACCACACTGTCCATAATGCATGTAAGTGCCTAAGCGGAAGTGCCTGTCTACAGAACCAGGCCACATCAGCACAGGGCCAGGAATGACCCTTTTAGATAAAATGAAATGTGGAAGGCCAGAGATAGAATTTGAAAAGACAATGTTAAAAAAGGAGGCGAAGAACAAGTTTATTTCCCAAAAGAATGCACCTTCTTGTCTGATCATGTGAAGAGAGGAGACTGTGTGAACGAGGCCAGAAGGATATATGGAGATACTATTTCAGGATTCTGATCCCCCCAAATTGAGGAATTCATTCTTTTATATTAAGAGGAAATTGGAGAGGAATGTAAGGGAATATATAAGAACCAAAAACTCTTTTAAAAGGAAGAAAAGTTTAATAAGGAGGAAATAAAGTGGTGACATGGATGAACATAGAAAATTACTTAGGGAAGAAAAAAATCAAAAGTGTGAAGCAAAAAGGTAACCAGAACTCACAGAGCTATTTTGAGAGTGAAAACCAAGTGAAAAATGTCAAGTTTAAGATTATTCTTATTTGACATTTTTATGCAGCAGCAACTTATAAAAACATCAAACACTGACATAATCCTTCCTCTAGCATTTTAACACATCATTATATTGTTAACGACAAATGGCTGTAGCCATTCATGTGACTTTTTAATAGATTACTTTTATCATAAGAATGTCATTTTTAGGATAATCTGCATTCTCACATTTTTATGTTCAGTTATGGTCTTAAAATGTCAAGTATAGGAGATATCTATGTCTCCAATGCTTAGTTTTACTATAGATCTTGAGAACATCAGTATAAAATAAGCCTTAATCTTATATGACTGCTGTGCTCAATTCATTTTTTCTACAATCTTTCTCCTTTTAAAAATATTTACGAAGTACATGAATTAGGTAAAGATGAAATGGTGGGTTAAAGCCGTAATAGACAGGAAATTTGTTGTGAAGGCTGCCTTGACCTACATGAAAGTTATCTTACTACGTGTTCCATCACCCAGGGTCACATTCCCGTAGGCACTATTATATAGGAGACATTTGGTCTGCCTGCTCAATTAGCAATGATGGTAACAATGTATCATTTCACTTTCAGGAGCTAACATGTGCCAAATGTCCAACCAGATTTCTTTGACCATTCCTCTTAAATGTGGGGAAAACAAAGCAATTAAATATTGTATCAAAGATCAGGCAAGTCAGCCACAGAAGGAGAATTAGAACTCCAGTGAGTCAATAGACTAGGGCAGAGTCTGACAAACTTTTTCTGTAAAGGGCCAAATAATATTTTACGCTAGCAGGCTACATGGCCTCTGTTACAACTCCTCAAATCTGACACTATAGTGCAAAAGCCAATGAAGACAGCACATAAATAAATGAGCATGGCCCAATAAATGTGTACCAACAAAATTTTATTTACAAAACCAGCAATTGGGCCAATCCTTGGTCTAGTGGATCAACTCACACAATCTGTCAGACTGAAGCTCAAACCTTAGCAAACACTAAATTCATCTAGATTGAATAATTATAATAACATTCATGAGATTTTCCAAATACCAAGCAACATGCTAGGCACTTTACACAAATTATTTCATTTTCATCCTACTCAGTAAGTACTGTTATTACCTTCATTTTGCAGATGAGGAAACTCAAGTTCAGAGAGGTATATGAATTACAGAAGGTCACTCACCTTAAAGTAAAGGAGACAGAATTTGAAAGTAGGCATCTGGATCAAAGCTTATGATCTTAACCACTGCCTGATGCTCAATGCATGTAACTTGTGGATGCTAAGAAAACATGAAGGCATAAAAAAATGGACATTTTCCTGAAAAGGGATTGTAGGGTGATCTTTAAACTCTTTAAACTTACAAAACTAGAGAGGGAACACTCCCAGTGGCTAGGTATCCCGAATTTGTCCCATTCTGATCTATCTAATTGTGGGCATGCTACTGCAAACCCATCATCACCACACTGGAGAATAAGACCTTCTATGAACTGAATTCTCCAGCCAGCTGGAGACCAGACCATTAAATGCGCTCAGCTAACACTGGGAAAAGGCCCTGGACTAGGGCCGCAAGAAGAAACATGGTAGATGCGTTTAAGTCATAGGCAAAACCAGAAAAGAATCTACCCTCTTATGGCCACCTGCAGAAAGGCTTGCACCCTGAATTTCTCAGCTCATCCTTCACCACTCTCCAGCTCCATTGAGAATGAATGAAAAACAAATTTTCAACATAAACGGAAACCAAGATGTGATGCTTCTAGCATCTTTTGTTTGCATGGCACATTCCCAACTCACAACATCCTCCAAAGTAGACAAGTATTATTTTATCCTCATCTCACAAATGAAGTAAGAGGGGTCATTAAGACTCAGGCCACATAATAGGAAAGACTCAATCCCAACTCCTCTGCATCAGCCTTGGGGCCTCTTTACTCTCAACCAGACTGTCTGCTAATCTTCCAAAGTGACCTACAGAGTGACAGTTTGAAAAAGGAAGCCACATCAAACATTGAATAGCATTATACTAACATAGACTTTTTTGTTCAACCGAGGACACAGTTTTTCAAGACAATCATAATAACCCAAATCTTAAATGATCTCCCTCATTCTGGTGAATTTCAGACAGACTATAAAAATAAATAAAGGAGGGGGAAACTTTGGTAAAATTTTCCCCAGAGGCCCAGAACTTACAAGATCTGCTCTCAACCCTTTCCACCCAGAAGCATCTCTTCAGGAAGCCTTGGCTGCCTAGGTCATGTCACGCCAAGCCAATTCTTGATTTGGTGGTCACAGTAGGAGGGGAGCTCTGGGCTCAGTCTCTCCTGCATCCTTTCCCATCTTTGCACAATGGCTGCTCTTTGCTTATCTGCCCCAGCAACTCCCCTCCCTCCCAAACAAAGGGCAAAGAATGCAAAACATCAAAGTGAGGTCTAAATTTTGTCAACTAAATTTGATTACTCTTTCAAACACTGAGACAGACCTCTAGTCTGAACAAAGTTGTCGGGAGCTGGGTACGAATAACTGAAGACAAAGACTGTCCCCATTTATAAGAGATAAAGTCAAAACTCTATCATTTCTCCTTGAAGCAGATGTGAGTGCTGTTTACCAACACACACACACATTACTTTTTCTAGAGTCCTCGTTAAAGAAGAAAATGTCTAATTTACATGTAGAGTCCACAAATTATAGCCATGCCAGACAAGGAAGCAGATGAAGATTGTAATTGATATTCCAAAATTTCCGTCTTGATTTCCCCATCCTCAGAATTAGCCGCTCTATAAATCAAACCGACATATGAACATCTGACGTTGAAACCAAGAGGTCACATCTGTGAAAAGCATCAGAAACATAAAGAATTGGATCCTCCTGTTTTCTTTGAAAAAACACCACCCTTTCCACTATCCCCACCACCATTTCCACCATTATACCTTAAAATGTCCTGTCTCTTCTAAGAAAATATTTTCCATATGTGTGTTGGTATAAACAATGGCCATTTTTTCTTTCCCCTTGGTTGTGTAGAAAACTAGGAATTAGCATTATTTTCCACAGTAAATCTGAATGAAACCTTGGCTGTTTCTAGGTAAATAGGTATTACTGAAACACACGTGTGTATATTGTCCACCAGTAACCTAATAGAGATGAAAATCCCTCATTTCTTAAGAGTGTTTCTGTTTCTGTGATCTGGGTTAATATAACTCAGAGTTGAAGGCACAGACTACAAGTTTAGGAGACGTAAGAGTTGCTTCCTATTCTTACCCACATCACCTTAGGAGAATCACTTGTGACTCTGGGCCTTGGGTCTTCTCTCTCTAAGAAGCTCCAAGCACAAATATTCATGAGGGCAACACTGGTGACCCACCACCCCGGAACATGTGTTCTGAGCTCTTTTCTAGTCATGGTGATGGACTTACAATTGTAAAATGTTTAGAGCTGAAAGAACCTCATAGACCGCTTCAACAAAATTTCTTATTTACAGCTAAGGAATCTGAGTGTGAAGAGCGTAAATGACCTCTTCAAGGTCATACAACTGTGGACAAAAGACCTTGGTCTCCTGATGCCCAATCTCATTCTTCCCCACCTCCTTGCTTACATTTTCAGCTGAGTCATCTGTACACTTGCAAGGTGTCTTTGGTGACCCCAGCACACTTGCTGAGTGGCTGGTGAGGATGGGAGCAGCCCCTGACTACTGCAACAAACTTTAGTCTTCCTGAAGTTAACCAGTCCCTACAGGAATGATCCATGGCTCACCTCATACTGCCTGAACAAAATGACTATACCATGTTGCGCATGGTATAAATTCAATTAAATATTTGTCCAGTGAATAAAATAAGCTAATCACCCCAGATGACAGAACCACATGGTTTATTTTGTGGTTATAAAGAGACAAATGTGGGGCTTCCCTGGTGGCCCAGTGGTTAAGACTCTGAGCTTCCAACGCAGGGGGCGCAGGTTTGATCCCTGGTCAGGGAACTAGGATCCCACATGCCGCACGGCCAAAAAATAAATTATAAAAAAAAAAAGAGAGAGAGAGACAATAGTATTGCACTGTAGAACATTGTAGAAATGAATATAGCTTTCGAAATCAGGAGACTGTGAGCCATCACCAACCTCAGGGCCACGGTGACCCTCACTCTATGTGATGACATAGTTAAAGGTTCACGTGTTATGGAAGAATTTAATAAGGTGCCAAATGAATGGAATTGGGAGTTGGAGTCAAAATCATTAGAGAATCTTTAAGATCATGATCTTATTTTATCTATTTGGGAATCACAGACTCAGAGAACTAGTGGAATTTGCTAAGCTGCCCCTGACCTCAGGTGCAGCTGTCTCTACCACTACAGGCTGACTCCTTCACAGTGGAGGGCTTTTGCCCATGAGACTAGATCTCTACAACATGGAACCAGTTTCTAGAGTTCAATGTTCTATTCATAGACCTTCAAACATCTACTGGCTAATTAATATTGGAAATTTAGTCAGTTTAGCTGGTCCTGCACCCTTGGTAGGTTATTAACCATGAGATTTCAGTCTGTATGCTGTGTTGACCAGCTAAATCAAATTGCGGATTCCTTCCATCTAACTTGGATAGGTGATCTGACTCAACACCTGCTCAGAGGCCAGCTTTGGTTTCTTTCTCCAGGTGGGCTGAAGTTTGACTTCCGCCTTTTCTCCATTCTTACACTTTCTGAAGGCTCTGCAAATGGTAGCTACTCTGTGGGCAGAGAGAACACCCAGTCCACAATCGCCAGGCTTGTCATCCTAAGTGTGTCAGTTAGACCGGCTGTTCATTCCACAACCTCCACACACCACCCAACTCTTCACAAATGTCTGTAGGATAGATTGAGCCTTCTGCTCAATAGCCCAGGAGAATGGGGATTATTGCCCTCTTGGTTAAAAGCGAGAAAACAAGAACTATTTGTCTGGGAGCATCTAGAAGACATGTAAGGGAATACATCCTCCATGCCAGCTTCTCTCTTTATCGTGGGCAAAGGTCAGAGTCTACACTCATGCTCAAGTGAAATCTAAAGAACTGCAGACCTCCCCCTCCTCTCCAACACAGCCCCCAACCAGGGCTGGTATAGGTAAATCTTACCTCTTCTGAAGGGATAGAGAGAGATTTACCTGTGTGCTCACTGTACATCCAGGAAAATCGTTTCTCTGCAAGCTCCTCAAATGCTCCATGTTCTTAGGTAGTCTTACTGCCTTACCAAAAGGCTTCCACTGTTGACTCTACTTGACCTCAGTCCCCTATCTGAAAGAACCATTCTTTTTGATCTATATGTAAGTACTGCCCAGCCAGATTGCCCCAATCAACCTGGTGATCCAGGAAATGACATGTCGCATCCAGATTGTTCTCATAACCCATTGGTTCTACTTGTTAGCTGGCTCTCTGAACTTAAAAAAAAAAAAGAAAGGAAAGGGAAAAAACTCTAAGGAAATATGGTCAAGTAGGAAATGGCATCCTCCTGTTTCAGAAAATGTTGGCAGTATGAGGTCAGCAATCTGGGCTACAGTGCCAACTCTATCGGATAGTATTAACAAACAATAATAATAACAAGCAGGGTGAGAGTGACAACAGATGGTTTCACTTAATTGATACTTATTGTATGCCAGGCTACATTCTTAGTGCCTTACACATATCTCATTTAATAATATTTCCAGTGTAAGCAAATTGGTCAGACTAGTTTCTCTTTCCAAGGTTTTGATTTTCAGATCTGTTACACTGAGATGATAGTTACATCACAGGGATGTTGTGAAAATTAAATGAAAAAATGGAGACAAGTGCAATTATTAAACTCTAAAGTGATTTACAAATATTCCTTATTATCCTTATTATAGCGGTTCCATTCCTTCCAAGAACATTCAAGTAAAAAGTCTTCAAGCCATAGCTGCGTCCTGATCAAGTATAGATGTCCCCTAGCGGTGAACCCTGTATCCTCAAACACAAAGCAAGGCACCCAAGCATCATCTTTGAGAAACCAGCTTCATCCTTCACAAAATTTAACAAAAGGTTCTAAACTAAGTGAATGCCAACATAAAGGTTGGGAGGTTGATCTCTCCTTCTCCCTCACAATACAGCAGTGACATAAAGTAATCTGCATGATTTTGACAACCCCCCTCCCCACCTAGAAGTTTCCATGAAAGCAGAAGAGGCTGTCAGCATGCAAGAAGGCCTTGCTCTCTGGAAACTTTCCCAGACTGAAGAGGCCGCTGGAAACCTGCTCCCCCCAACAGGCCCCTCAGGCAAGGAAGGGCATCTTAAAGGGGCTTCAGGCCTCCTGTGCCTCTTTCTGGGCTGCTTGCTCCAGAACTGAATACCCTGATAAGAACATACAGTTTGGTTTTTTTGAAATGCTTTTAATGGCTACCCTTCCTGCTAACTAGGGTTTTAAGTGTTTCCCCAGTATTTATTTTTAAAAATAATCCCCTGTCCCTTCAAGAACTGAATTAATTTTCACATTTTCCACTTTCTTCTCCCAGCACTAACTTCCTGGAAAACTGCCAAACTGAACTGGGCGAAATTCTGCCCAGATACCCTCAGGGTTGTATTGTGCTCTCAAAGGGAGGAATGCTTTCTGTATCTCCTACACCTCTGCAACCTGGGAGAGTACAGCTTTCACTTAAATTGCCTTTTACGGAAAATTACTCACTTTAAGACAACAAGCTCTACGTTCTACTCTGTTGGATTTTCAAGAGGCCCTGTCACCACAGCCTTACAGCAGTGAGCACCATCAGCTGTGACAGAATACAAAGTGCTGGTCCCACTGGCCAGTGAAGAAAATACCACATGGCGGTCTCCATAACCACCACGTTATTGACAGATAGGAGGCAGACCTTAGAGGTAAAGGAAAATGGACTCTGGGTTTGAATTCCAATTTCACTACTTATTAGCTATGTGACTTCAGGCCAGTTATATAACCTCTCTGCGCCTGAGTTTCCTAACTTCTAGAATGTCAGTAATGATAGTACCTACTTTATAAAATGATCATGAGGAATAAATTTATATAAATAATGAATGTAAAACTTATTTAGAACATTTAGTAAATAGTGGTGCTGCTATACTTTCTGTATTAGTTTTTATGTGGCTGCTGTAACAAATTACCACAGACTACATGGCTTAAAGCAACAGAAACTTATTCTCTCTCAGTTTTGGAGGCTGGAAGTCTGAAATCAAGATGTCAGCAGGGTTGGTTCCTTCCAGGGGCTCTGAGGGAAGATCTGTTCTATGCCTCTCTTCTAGCTTCTGATCGCTGCTGGCATGTCTTGGTGTCCTTGGCTTGTAGCTGCATCTCTCCAATTTCTGCCTAGGTCTTCATGCGACCTTCTCCTCTATGTGTCTTCTGCCCTTTTTTCTCTTATAAGGACAGTTGTCAATGGATTTAGAGCCTTAACCAACATGATCTCATCTCGAGATCCTTAACTTAATTACATCTGCAAATGTAATATGGTGATAACCACATAAGGTCAAATCCACAGGTTCCAGGTAGACATACCTTTTCAGTGGGCTACCATTTAACCCACGACACCCTGTCTCCAAATAAAAATGTCAATTTAGGTCACACAAGCCTCAAACTTATTCTCCCTGTGTGAAGCAGGACATGGGTCAGTTTTTTCCTACAAATTTCTTCACTCACTGTTCCTGTTCAGAGGCCCTTCTGATCAGACTCTTCACAGATATGATAACACTTGTTTTCTTCCTGCCGTGTGGTTCACGGATTTGCAGATGGAACATGGGCATAAGTGATGGGAAGTGGGGAATAGTGTTTTAGACGGAAGAAACAGAAGATGGCCTCGCTCAAACCCTCATATCCTAGATGAGGTAACAGAGACCTGACAAGGGAATGTGCCTTGTCCAGGTACTTCAGGTGACATGATGACAGAGCCATCACAGAGTCAGGCACCTGGCACAGGACCCTGCCTCTCTTCCCTGTCACCTCCCACTGCGTCACCTCCCACCATACCCCACAGTTATAATAAGGTCACACCCAGCTTTCTGTAAGTCCACATGGGGAAAGCCAGCTTGTAACACACCTTACTCGACACCCCTGATTAATTCTAAAGGTCACACCAGTTTTAGTCCATTACATTAAATCCATAAAATTAAGATGTAAATAGCAAAAGTTAGCCATGCCAGGATGCCAATCATCTTTTGATTTGCTTTTTTAAGTTTTGGGGTACAAGGAGAAAGTTTGGAAAATGGTTCCCATCCTATATAAGGGCAACAGAATCTTCTAACTTCATGTGAGTCTTTGATCATACTAATAATCTCACATCCCGAAGATTCGCCTGATACACCAATTGTTTGGAACTCAAATATTCCATTCTCTAGGATTGATATTAACCATAATGAATAAGTTCCCAGGCTAAAGCACACAAAATAATACAATTACAACAAAAAAAGAAATCAAGATTAATATTAACAATATAAGTAATTAAAAAAGAAAACTTAAATTGAATTAGAAAGTTAATTCTTTTATTAATTTGCCCAGAATTTCAGCTTGAGGAAAAACAGGTTTAATAAAAAGAAAATGAGGAGGCAGAAGGGAGGTTTTAGAAATGCTGATGGGGGCTTCTGGGTATTTTCAAGGACAATTTAATTCCATTTTGAATTTATAGATTCTTTTTCCCAAATGGAGAAATATTGTATAGCTCTTTACAATTTCAAACTGCTTTCAACACAAAGTTTCATTTTCAAGACCAGACAGATGAGTGAAGATTTTTTTTTTTTTTTTTTTTTTAATTTTATAGCTACTTTATTTATTTATTTATTTATTTTTGGCTGTGTTGGGTCTTCAGTTCGTGCGAGGGCTTTCTCTGGTTACGGCAAGTGGGGGCCACTCTTCATCGCGGTACGGGGACCGCTCTTCATCGCGGTGCGCGGGCCTTTCACTATCGCGGCCCCTCCCGTTGCGGGGCACAGGCTCCAGACGCGCAGGCTCAGCAGCTGTGGCTCACGGGCCTAGCCGCTCCGCGGCATGTGGGATCTTCCCAGACCAGGGCTCGAACCCGCGTCCCCTGCATTAGCAGGCAGAATGAGTGAAGATTTTATCAGGCAACCACACCAGAGGAATTCCAGCAACTGATAAATTAGCAATTGGGGAAGAAGTCATTACTGGTCTCTCTCAAATCCTCCTTACTCAGAGTGCGGTCAGGAGCATCAGCGTCCCTGGGGAGCTTGGTAGCAATGCAGAACCTCATCTTGACCCCAGTCCTACAGGAATCAGATTCTGTACCTTAACAAAATCCCCAGGGGGGTTCCTATGCGCAACAGCATCTGGGAAGCAGTGCTTCTACCAGTGAACAGTGGTGTCTTTATGAAATAAAATAAAGTGGTTAACAAGAGAAAATTCTCATAAGAAATACACATTTGATTTTTAGTTTCAGCAGTGTTGCAAACTGAACTCAGATCCTCTTTCCCTTTACAAAGCAGAGATGCTGGATAAACTACAGTATTTTTTTTTAAGTCAAACTCAAAAGACAGACAGGGGAGTTTTCTGGTTTCCAAAAAACTACATAGGAACTCATACAACTTGAGTCAATGCAGCAGAACCCTGGAGGGCAGCAGACCCTAAAAGAGAGAGACTAGAGTCATAAAGTCCCAATGAAAATCAGAGATGAGGCCTTGGGTCCATATGAAGTGTGATGCTAGAATTTAACACTTCTACATAAACCCTCCCTGCATTGTGTAAGGTGAATGGGAGAACTTTACAAGAGGGCCGAGTAAGAAGCAAAGAAGCATCAGGTCTGTTTGGCCCACAAGCCCTAGTTTGTGCCACGTATAGATATGGAGTTCAAATGAATACCATCCACATGGTGCTGGAATCTCAAACGGACACATTACTGTGGAAATTCACCCTAGACAAGTGAAATCCTGGGGACACCCAGACAGGTCAAATATAAACCATCTCTGTAAACATACTCCCACAACCCAGGGCACATATGACTCATACATTATGATAATAATCCCAGCTGAGGATGAGCCCATAAGCACAAATTAAAACAACATGAGAGAAGAAGTCACTACAAGAGGGCATTATCAGGTACCATGAGCACTGGATTAGCATGCCCCAGAACACAGGATAACAGAACAATCCCAAGGAGACTATCATTTTATTTAAACCTCAAAGCAATTTACTAGATAAGAAACCTGAGGCTAACAGGTAATTTAAAGATGTGGAAACTGAAGTTCAGAGAGTCTAAGTTCTAATAAGGATTGAGGGCTTAAGTCCAGTCCCAATACTTTTTCTACCACATCACATTATCTGTTGTTAATAAATGTATGACTAACTCATTCCCTAGTTGGATCAATTCTTTGATTCGTTTAAAACAGAATAGAGAGAAGTGACTTTCTTAGATTGGGAAGGGAGAATTCTCATTCAGTTAATTTGATCTTAAGCAGTCCTTTTATCACACAACAAAGGAAGGAAGGTAGGTAGGTATCTTTGTATGCTCAAGAACTTTTATTGGGGAAAAAGGAAGTGACAGTGTAAGAAGTTTGGGGCAGTTGGACAAAATGGGAGGTAATAGGTAAATATCCATCTGGATTTCCAGAATGTTCAGAAGACAAGGATTTATACCTTGGCAATTGTCTTTATTTTTCTAAGGTAGGATGTCAGGTAATCACTGGAACTTGAGCCAAGATGAGGTTCTGCTTTTACTCAGAGCATCATCATGGTGTCCCTGAAAGGCTTCTTGAAGTCGCAGCTTCTAACCCACAAACCCCCATGAAGGCTGCTAAGGAATTGGTGTATAGCTCAGGCATTACAGCAAAGCCATAATTTCTTATCTCTTACCCCTTTACTAAATTACAATTAAATTCCATTATTCAAAACTGCCTGATCTTGAGCCAGATGCATATATCACAAGAAGGCATTAAAATCTGACCTTTTCCAGTAAGAAATGTCATGAGTCCATCACAGAAATGTAACTCCCTTTCAAATTAGAGCTAAGAAAGAGTTGAACTTCAAAGGGGAACTCTTCAATTACAGGTGAATCAGAGGACTTTTCTAGTAACCTCTTAAAATTATGAATTCTAAAGAAAAAATAAGATGACTTGTGTGTTTCAGAGCACAAGTAAAAATGAATGAGTAAATAACAGGTGGGAAAAAATGCTACATACAAAAAGTGAAAAAGGACCGCACTGATCCATGTGTTCGAAGTCAGTTCTAAGTTTACTGGAAACCTGAAAATCAGTAACATTTCAGCAGAGGCCCTAAAACCCAAAACAATTATCCATTGTCTCTTTTACTGGCTAAGATTGACATCTAGTGGCTTCATCAGTATAGATAGCACAGAGACTGCAAAGAGTACTGTGGGGCTTGGTGATTTCAGAGCTTGCTCTTAGAATATTTACCATTTTAGCTCAGTAAATAGCTAGTCCTCTGTCAGCAGGGAGATAAGCAGGCACCCCTATCAGTCTTGGTACTCTCAGAAGCACACTGTGGAACATCCATCTTCCCGCTGATGACCATCCATGCCCAGAAAGTAAGTATTTTACACCTTTGTAAAGAAGAGTCATTCAAATAAGAAAGAAAAAACTTAACTGAATAGTAACAAGAGGAAAGATGGGGACTGGGAGCAACCAGAGACAGAGATTCAAGAGCAATGGCAGCTGGGCTCTGCCATGGTTGGGGGCTGGGGTTGGGGTAGGGGGGATGGCTATGAGGCAATTCTAACTGAGTGTAGACTGAGGCCATACATAGGCATCTCAACCTCCATCAACACAAAAGCAAACCTGGTGTCCAAGGGAAGCAGGATGGCTTTCCCATCATCCATTTATGTCTTCATTTAATAAATACTTATTGAGTTCCCACTGTGTATACATACATATCAGAGACATATCATGAGTATAAGGAGAAGGAAAAGAGATAATAAAGCATATGATAGGTAGAAAAAACAGGCCAAAATAAAATAATAACTAATTCGAAAGAAGAAGAAACTATGCCAATTGTGGGACTCTGTAGCTTCATGTAGAAAATAGTATTTGAGCTGGGCCTTAAAGAAAAGGTAAGATTTGGACATACAGACACACTACGTGGGACTGGTGTCCCACCCCCAGATATTTTTATTTACTTAATCCAGGGTAAGACCAGGCATGGGTAGTTTTGCTTTTTTGAACACTTCCCAGGTGATTGTTACGTGCAGCCAAGGCTGAGAATCCTGAGCTAGAATAGGGCAGACATGGAGACTGGTAGTTTGTATCCTTGGAAGTTTGTACCAAAACTTTGTAAGAATACCAGCTCCCAGTGTGTCATGACTCATGAATTGACACAATGCCCCACAGATAAGATACAGGAAGAGAGGCCAAAACAAAATACTGACTTCAACATAATCATAGTCCTTTGGGAAGTTCCATTTAGCAGATGAAAGGCAATAACATAGGACATTTATGGACACTGTTTGGTGCTCTGGTGGACTCCCTACCAGAACAGCTCCCACTTGAAGGAACTAAATGAAGAAATGGCCACACGGAATCAGGAGTGGACAAACTCACAGAGTGTGCACAATGCTACTTTTGGATCTGTGTTTGAGAATAGAACCAGAAACACCCAATGGTCTCACCATTGTGGTGGTCTCTGTGACAATTCAATAAAGCAAGCATGAGCTTTTCTCAATGAGAAGGCACCTTTCAAAGTCTGAACTTTAGAAGCTATGATATTGTAAGCTTAGGTGGGCCAAATATTTGCACTGGGCAGCAGGGAATCTTCCAAGCGTGAGGCTTGTGATCATGTCTGAAAAGAGTAAACATGGAATCATCTGGCTTTAGAGTGGCCTCCTACTATAAGTAAGTAAAGTAACTTGTGTTCCACTTACCTACTGCTGTATGAAAAACGACTCAAAAATGAAGTGGCTTGAAAGATTTATCATTCTTTCTCATAGTTCTGTGGGTTGCCTGGCTCAGCTGACTGATTCTCCCTTGGTTCTCTCACACAGCTGTGGTCAGACAGTGGCTGGGGTCATCTGAAGGCCCCACGGGACTGGACATCTAAGATGGCGCACTCACGTGGCCACTCGCTGTGAGCTCAGCTAGACCGCTGACTGGAATGCCTACATGTAGCCTCTCTCTGTGACTTGGATTTCTCACAGTATGATGGCCAGATTCCAAAAGACAGGAAGTAGAAGCTGCCAGTTTCTCAAAGTCTGGGTCCAGAAACTGGCAAATATCATTTCCACTATATTCTGTTTTTGTTTTGTTTGTTTTTTTTACCTGTGACAACGATCAATTTATTGCCTCTCAGCTGTGTCATTTCTTCTTTGTCAGCGGAACTAATGTTAAGCTTTGTTAGTGGAGATGCTGGAGGAGGAAGGGGCTTTCTCTTCCTGGTTCTGATGTGCTCCTGTTACCTCGTAGCTTCTGTAGCTCCTGGCTCCGCAGTGCAAAGCAGCCAGCAGCACGTAGCAGCAAACAGCTTCCCCTGGCATTCCTTTGGTTTGGTTCACAACAAATTCTGAGGAGTGCCACTTCTCCGTGGGAGGTTTCTCCAGGCACCTCAGAGGGCAAGTCTCCAGCAAGTTCCAGAGCAAAGATTTCCAGCTCGTTCTTCTGGCACAGCATCAGAGCAACTTCACAGTCATTTAATGGTCATGGCCGTGCCCTGACTGTATTCTGTTGATTAAAGCAGTCACAGAGCCTGCCCAGATTCTAAGAGAGGGGACTTAGACCCTATATCTCGAAAGAGGAATGTCAAAAATACAGCCATCTTTAATCTTCCACAACTTGTGAATAGATTAGCTCTTATTCTCAACACCATATATTTGAGCTTTAAATGGATATTTTTTCACAGTTCTTTAATAGCAACTCCCACAGCAAATAAAAAAGAGCAATACTACATACAATACAAATATAAAAGAGTAATATTGTGTTATTCTTCACTGCAAGCTCATCACCTATAAGTCTGAGTTGTTTCTTTCCAGCAGTCAGGATGAGTTAGCACCAAATATCTCTTCTCTCTGCCTAGTTCCCTCAGTGACCAAAAACATTATGTCTACAAAGACAGGGGCAAAGACAGGGTAAGAAGGACAATCAGTGGACCAGGACACAGATCAGGCCACACAAAAGGGTCAAATCCATAGCCTGGGTTTTACGGCCACTCTAGAATGTTTCCACAGATCGTGACTGCTGGAATTCTGCCAGCGTCAGCCCCACAGTCCATGATGATCCAGCGCTCAAGAGCCTCTGCATCGCTAAATGCTTGTGGGGCTCAGAAATCAATATCTAATCACACTTAAGCTGGAGCCCGATATTCTGTACACTCAGCAGTGTAGGTTTCTGGTTGCTGGGTACATAAAAGTTAACATGCGAAGCAGAACATTCGTTGGAATGAGCTGCATTAAAAATATCACCACTCTGGTTCAAATCACTGTTAATGACATTATCGAGTGCGCATTTTGCAAGAGTCCCACTTTACCAAGAGCTATAAGATGGTACAAAGGAAACAGAAGACACTTTTTTTTTTTTAAACCTCAGAAGCTAATGTTACCTTTTTCTTTTCTCAGCCCTTCACTAGGAACATAACAACTAGGTTATGTCTCAAAATCTGTCAGCTTTAAAATCCTGAGTAATGGGAATATCAGAGTAATGGGAACATCAGTTACACCTGGTTTCCTGGTAGGAAATTGCTAGTCTCTTTTCAGTGAGGAACATATCAAGAAACCAACGAGGCCTTTTAGTAAGCTGTTATAGAGTCCCAGGTGTAGCCAAGTCCCTACCGTCCCTTCTCTGTCCCTAAGCTATATAATTCACACCAAATTCACAACGAAATCCCTAATGAAATTTCTAGTAGCAGCTAGACATCTAGCTGGGAAGTTTGTACATCTAGTGATGTCCCTTCCCTTTTTAATAGGCTGGCTCCCCTATCACCTAAGACACGGATTTGTGTAACACTTCCCAGATAATTGCTTCTCAAACATTAATGTGCACACGAATCTCACCTGGGGATCTTGCTACAATGCAGGTTCCAATTCAGCAGGTCTCAGATGGGGTCCTGAGATGCTGCATTTCTACCAAGTTCCCAGGTAGTGTTGATGCTGCTGGTCCTCAGACCACACTTTGAGGAGCAAGGATAGAGGTCACTATGGAGAGAGCTTTACCTGCTTCCTGCAGTGTTCAAAGGAAGAAAAACAAAACAGAGGTCTCCAGTTCCCTATCTTTTCCTCTCTCTCACTCAAGCACTAGAGACTATATGACAATCAAGCCTCAAGAATAGCCTTGGGAACCTCAAAATTCTCCAAGTTGGATATGAAAATTAAACTCCGACCATGGCCTCAGGTTTAAAATATTAGCCCAGTTTGCGGACACCAACAACCAGAAAACACTGAAAACTTAATTTGAAAGCTTTGAATCTATCCTCACAGTCATGAATATCCGAGAATCCCTTTAAATTCACTGTCTTTTTTTGACACCAAAAAAAAAGAGGGTGCATGTTTGCTTGCCTTATAGGTCGTGCAAATTTGTTTCTTGACTGAGAGTTTAAGACAGAAAGTTAGAAACTAAACTTTTTCCTAAAGCATCTATATATTAGAAGCATAGAGGTTTGGATTTTTAAATTTATTTTGGTTTGAATTATCTAGATACTTGTCCTGACTCCTCAGATCATGCTAAGAACTTATACTGTTGTTGCTTTGTTGTTTTCCCCAAGTCTTTTATGTTCCTTATCTGCATATCATCTTAGGTCACCCTGTCCCTTAAGGTCCATAATATTGGTTCAACCTCCTGTTCGGTACACTCTGGAATGCCTGCCCAGGACCTCTTTGTGTTCCTGGGGGAACTTATGTTCTATGCTTATTTCTATTTCAAATTATACTGAATGTCTGTTCTCTGTTTTGTACTTCTTAGCTTTTTTTTCCCTCCTAGATTATCCGCAGCCCAGCCCCTTCCCACCTTCATTTCAAGCTCTTTTGTTTTTTTACTGAAGGTCATAAGTGGAGGATTTTACTGCTGCACTGCAAACAAACAAATTTAAAGCATGTATCACACAGCACTCTTCTTGAAAATTCTGCCAGGCGCCTGCCTTCAGTATATCTCCAGACCTTTGGCCTTCTTGCTGATTATTCCTCTTTCCTTCCTTTGCATTTCTCTCTCTGTACCACCTCTCCCCCTGATTGCCCCTGAACAGTCCAACTGTGTGTTCACCCCCAGTTATGCAGAGCAGTTTGGCTCTCCACATCCTCTATTCCCAAACTGTGCCAAACTCACTTTTTAGGCAACATGCTAATGAGGTTAAGTCCAACCTTTGGGTGCTAATTTGTTTATTCTTGTTCCACAGATGCTTTAACCCAAAATTCACAGAGCAGTTCCTGTAGTTCAAGTGAAAAAGTGAGAGTGGTTAGTACAAGGGCTCCAAAGCTCTTAGTAAACCTATCCAAAATACATACCACTCGTTTGTATGTATCGATGAAGAGATCGGTGGACACAAACAAACACTCGATTTTGGAAATCACATGGCAAAGCTTTGCCTTTTTCCTCTAACTTAATTCATTCAGAACAAGAGAAAAGCACCCTTGACATCCAAGAAGCTGACCTACTACTGTTAGCTGGGCCTTGACATTCTCCTGTTGAACATAAACAGTTTCACAGAAAATCATCATCAGACAAGGCCACTCTGTGACCAGGATGGAATAAGACAAAAACACAGCCACTTAGTAATCGCATCTAAACACAGACAAAGCGTGAACATTGTCCAGACCACAAAATACCAGACAGCCTGGCTAATATGAGCAACTGCTGCTTCTTTCCCAATTACAGCTTTAGCTTTGCCGCACTCCCTATAGATAAGACTTACAGGGATATTCAATAATAGAATTGTCCTTGATTTCAGAGAGTAGCAATCCAGGATGAAAATCTGCTTCCTTGGGTCTTCCCCCAAAGTACTCAATCAAACAAGTTCTATAATAAGTCCTTCCTAACAGCCTCTTGCTGAGACACACCATGGTTGTCCATGGTGTGCATTCTCCCTTTCTGGGATGAGTAATAAGCACACTTGTTCAAATACAGGGGTGTTCCTATGGGTCTTTGACTGGAGGGCATTGACAGGAAGCAGGACGGATCTGAAACAAAGGTTGAAAAAGTAGGACCATGAACGTTTTGCCTCTGGCAGACGGTGGTACAAACAGTGGTGTGGCACAGCTGAAGTAGTGACTGTGTGGCCATTTTCTCCAGGACGCCATTTTGCGACTACATGGAAACTAGACGACTACCACTGATGCAATCTACATGAGTCTATGTAAATAGCAGCTGTGCAACTGGAATCTGCATCAATGTTCTCTCCAGTCCAAATTGGATTTCTTCATATAATCTCTACACCTTGCATGCTGGGATGTATCTTGACACACAAAGACTTCTACATTTTTCATTTTGAATACAAAATAACATCCAGACGCTCATTTGAAGATTCCTGGCAGACTACAGCACCACCTGTTCTTGATTTTCTTTTTCAACCAATTAAGCATTTGAATTGTTTCTCATCTAAATTGAATTTGCTTTTATTATTTTTTTCCTGCCCTTGTTCTTTTCCACAGCCATCAACAATATCTAGAAAACAATTGCTTAATGTGCTAAGGAAACAAAAGTGAGGTTGTAGGGAAGTGAAAATGAGAGGGGATAGTATGGAGTGAGGAAGGAGAGCTGTAACCTGGTACCAGACCTGGGACTGACCTTGTGTGAAGTGACCTTGGAGAGGTCACTGCACCTCTCTGGGTTTTGGTTTCCTCTGCCATAAAATGAGGATTAGATGAGGTCTCTGAACTTTTAGAAGGTAAAACTGTCACCATCCTCCTTGCTCCCCTTCACTTCCTCCTGACTCAGAAGAGGAGCAACTTCTTCATTCTAAGACTCTCCCTTCCATTGAGATTCCAAATTCACCCTTCCTAGCTTCAGTCAAGTTGTTGTGCTTTCTCTTGAAGCTTTGATCCCCCCTTTTTTTTTTCATTAACTTCTTCCCTTTTTTTTTACCAAAAGCCCTACTACCAATTCACTGTCAAGAACTGACCAGTGGGGGAAAAAAAAAAAAAAAGAACTGACCAATGACATATGGTTTCTTTCTCCACAGTCCAATTAGTAGATTTCCTGCTGACTCCATGCTTCTTCCTTTGCATCTAATCCATTTTCAACCACTCCAGTTTTCAAGTGATTTGGAAAACAGGTATGAGTTCAACACAGCTCAAGGAAACATTTTGTTTTTAAAGCAGCATGTGTTGTAAATGAATTGCTAACACAACAGTGTTACACTTACAGCAATCAATATGTATTTAATAACTTGTTTGAAACAGGCCATATTTCTATTTTTCCATGAAATTAATCAGAAGCATTCATGGAAATCTTTATAGAACACATGATTGTATAAATGTAATTTTTAATTTAATTTGCATTTAAGCAAATAGGTTAAATTATTTTCAACCAACTACTAATCTATTTTCTTTGGCTTATGGTTTTATTAATTTATGATTGCTTTTGTTAGACTAAAAAATATATGAGAAGTCAGCTCTCCTCTTAAAAGGACTAGACTGAACTTAAAGGCTGTGCCAGTTAAATAACTGAAAACCAGCTTTTGCAGCTGTCTTTGAAATAGGAAGTACAGAGCTTTGACTATTTTTGCCCCCAAAATAGCAAGTAGAGAAACTCAAGGCTTGTCTCCCCTGCTCTCACATTAAGGAAGCCCTGAACCCACTCCCTGACAAGCCTCAGGACTGAGGAACAGGCATTGACAGGACTAGCCAAAGGTGTAGCAGCTTTCAAAGTGCTTTCAGTAAATGATCTCATTTTATCCTCATCACTCTAGGAAAGCAGAAGGGGCAGATAAGCAACCTCCCTTTTTCTCTCCACAGTCTCCTAGTGTCATATAAAAGATAATCTTCCTCACCTTCACTCATGAATTCATGCATCCAGAAACATTTATGGTGCACTTATCGTCTGCCAGCAACTGCTCTAGACAAAGTGTGACCCCCAGGCCAGCAGCAGCAGCAGCAACACCTGAGAACTTGTGAGAAATACAAATTTTCAGCCCTAACCCACACCTACTGAACCAGAAACTCTGGGGATGGGCCAGCAATCTGTGGTTTAACAAGCCCTCCAGGCGATTCTGATGCCTGCTAAAGTTTGAGAACCACTGTTTTAGATAAAAATATGAGCAGTACACATGCCTTGGCTTCAAAAGTTTCTCTAGGTCAGTGGAATAGATGGCCAGGTAAATAAATCATTAAAATATAATGAATGGGGGCTTCTCTGGTGGTGCAGTGGTTAAGAATCTGCCTGCCAATGCAGGGGACACGGGTTTGAGCCCTGGTCCGGGAAGATCCCACATGCCACGGAGCAACTAAGCCCGTGCGCCACAACTACTGAGCCTGCGCTCTAGAGCCCGCGAGCCACAACTACTGAGCCCGCGTGCCACAACTGCTGAAGCTCGTGCACCTAGAGCCCATGCTCCGCAACAAGAGAAGCCACCACAATGAGAAGCCTGTGCACAGCAACGAAGAGCAGCCCCCGCTCGCCGCAACTAGAGAAAGCCAGCGTGCAGCAACAAAGACCCAATGCAACCAAAAATAAATAATAAATAAATTTAAAATATATATATATATATATATATTATAATGAATGACATCCAGACTAATAAAAACATAGAAGAAAAGCAAAGTAAGCTGACCAGTAGCATTCAGAGAAGGCCCACTGACTCTAAAGCACTGCACTGTGAAGAATTATGAAAAAAGGAATTAAACAAACAAAAAGTTCTTTAATGAGGTGTGGGATCTCAGGCCTCTGTGCTCATCAAGGGAACAACAACATCAAAAACGCTGAAACCAGTTTAGTCCAAATACAGGCTCTCTGATTCTCCTTCCAAATTCTGTGACTCTCTGCTCCCACTCCACAAGGAGATTACAATCAAACTTGAAGTCAGATACTAAGAATTTCAAAAAGGTTGGATTCAGGGGCTGCTGTAGTTCATTTTCTTTGGGGAAAGGTAGTAATCAATTCTCTGAGTGGAGGGGAGGTGAGTGCTAGGCGTGTCTCTTACTTTGTTAACAGATCCCTTATAACACCAACAACTTCCTACAGAGGAAAATCCAATGACCCATTCCTGTCTTTCTAGCCGTGATGAGAGAACGAGGGGCTTGAGGAGTTTCCTTTAGTGTTTCTCCGTGCAGATCTCTTGATGGGAGCCTATATGCAAACATATCAGCATTATCGCTTAGTAACAGCTACCATCTGGATAGCACTTTTCCATTTACAAAGTGATTCATCTGTGTTATCCTATTTACCTTCCTTTGGTCACAATCCTATGACCAAAGGGTCTCTTTCGATTCTTATTAAGAAAAAACTCAAAAAACTTTGTAGGATCAGTGTTATGGGTTTAATTGTGTCCTCTTAAAAACCAGATGTTCAAGTCTTAACCCCCAGTGTCTCATAACTTGGAAACAAGGTCGTTGCAGACGTACTTAGTTAAGATGAAGTCATACTGGAGTAGGGGGGACTCTAATCCAATATGAACAGTGTCCTTATAAAATGGGGGAATATGGAAACAGACATGCACACACAGAGAGAACACCACGTGAACATGAAGGCAGTGATGAGGGTGACATTTCTATAAGCCAAGCAACACCCAAGATTGCCAGCAAACTACCAGAAGCTAGGAGAGAGGCCTAGAACAGATTCTCCCTTATAATCCTGAGAAGAGACAATCCTGCCAACACCTTGATTTCAGATTTCTAGCCTCCAGAACTTTTTTTTTTTTTTAATTAATTTATTTTATTTTTGGCTGCGTTGGGTCTTCATTGCTGCACACAGGCTTTCTCTATTTGCGGCGAGCGTGGGCTACTCTTCGTTGCGGTGTGCGGGCTTCTCATTGAGGTGGCTTCTCTTGTTGTGGAGCATGGGCTCTAGGTGCACAGGCTTCAGTAGTTGTGGCACATGGGCTCAGTAGTTGCGGCACACAGGCTCTAGAGCGCAGGCTCAGTAGTTGTGGCGCACGGGCTTAGTTGCTCTGCGGCATGTGGGATCTTCCCGGACCAGGGCTCGAACCCGTGTCCCCTGCATTGGCAGGCGGACTCTCAACCACTGCACCACCAGGGAAGCCCCCTAGCCTCCAGAACTTTGAGACAATAAGTTTCTGTTCTTGAAGTCACCCAGGTTGTGGGACTTGTTATATCAGCCCTAACAAACTAATACAAATGGCTTCACCAAAATCTCTGAGGGGTATTGGGCACAAGTGGCTTTAGTGCCACTTCAACAGAGAGGGCACAAAGAGGAGTCAGTATCACCCCACTGTGCCACGAACCTTATGAAGCTCTGGCATCTCACAGGCTTCCTTTCATCAACAGTGGTGCTCAGGGTCGTAACCAAAGGAGCCAGCAGAACTGGCTGGCACGATGGGATGCTTGGGGGACCCAGCAGAATCCCAGAGTAGAAGGAAAGAGGAAAAGCTGAGGCTGCCACTTGTCTGGGAAGGCATGTGCGACATGGACCCCCCATCCCCCCCATCCCATGGGACCCCCATGAACACCTTGGGGGCTATTACCAAGCAGGAGGTACAATTCCCCCACCAACAAGAAGAGCAAAAGTCACTGAAACAACCAGTTTAATATGATCAGAATTTTAGTTAAGAAAATGACTCATAACTTTGAGTTCTCTTCTGGGATTGCTCTGTTCATCTTGGGAAAAGCAGAAAACTCTCACTTCCCATATCATTAAGGTAGAGATGTTAACCAGAATCATTTTGTGCCTGAAGAACCCAGCAGTTTGGCAAGATTGCAGACAGGATGGAAGGAAATGGCTTGAAAACATGTTAACAACTTCAGTCAGGTATGTTGACCACCAGTCAAGTACAACTTATACAACTATTTCAGGATGAAAAATGGGAAGTAAAATGAGGAAAGGAAGAGAGAAAAACATAAAACAAAATTATGATGCAAAAATGTTGAAGTGGTCATTTCCAATTTTCTAGGTACCCTAAATAAAATGTATAACAAGAGAAGGCCTTGTTTAATAATGTAAAATCTTGTTCTTTTTTACTGAGTCCATTAGAGCAGGGCTATGCAAAGTGTACCAGGAACATGCAAAGGGAAGCAATGAGATGGATAATTAACTTGTCGATGAAAATAAATAATTTATACATATTTTAGACCCTCCAAAATCAGTTTGTGATCAGAGAGTCTCATGGAGAACCTAAGAATATTAGCTACAATAGGTACAAGGAAAATGGAGATCCTAGTGGTTTAAAAGATTGTGTCCTCAAATATTATTAAAATTATAAAATTTCATGACGTATTATAATTATATCATTTTAAATATCCTTTAAAATGATATAATTATAACTGTATAATTAATATAACTAGCTTAGAAATAACTATCACAGATATTTTCACAACCCAGAACTGACAGCTGTTAATAATTGTAAATTCTAGTTGGCAGAAATATCTGTTAGTTACATTATTCTTTTTCCTTTTCTGTTTTCAAAAATATCTCCAAGAAATCTTTTTAAAGAACTCTTATCTACCAACCTATCTGACTATAGGTCTGACATTTACCAGCATTGTGAGTTTGAGCAAATGTTTTACTCTCTCTGAATTATTTCCTCATTCACAAAGTGAGGTTCATAATAATACAAAGTTATTTATGAGGATTAGAGGTGATGTATATAAAGAGGTGATGGTAGACAGTAGGCACCCCCAAAATGGTGACTACTCTTATTCTGAATCTCCTCACTAATGTCCCCAACGTGTGATCATCCAGTCCAGCCATGAGCACTTTAAACTTTGACAAGGAAACCTGACTTCTCAGGCTGGCCTGTTACATTTTTTAATTCTTCATTGTTAGAAAGTCCACTAAATAGTCTTACTGCAAGTCACTATGGTTCTAGTTGGGGCACAACATCCTTCCATTCGGTATTCTTTCAGCACTTTAATTCAGCTAAGAATCTTCCACCCTCCTTCAGCGCCCCCCCCCTCCAATCTTTAATGCTTCTCTTTTCCATGTTTAAATGTCTCAATCTCTCTATCATCTCCGACAGGACTTAATTTTGAGTTCCTGCACCATGATGGTGAACTTCCTCCAAGCATGCTTCCATTGACATTTACCTCTCTAAAAATTGTAATGCCTGGAGTTGAGATTGGAGCTGAACTCTTCTCCCTACCCCAAATCCTTGTTCTAGATCATGGATGGGCAAACATTTTCCATGAAGGGCCGGATAGTAAATATCTTCACCTTTACTAACCATACAGTCTCTGTGCAATCACTCGACTCTGACACTGTAGTACAAACGCAGCTATAAATAGTATGTCAAAGAATGGGCATGGCCATTGAAAATGGGAATCTTTCTTTAGTAGAATATCATCTAAAACAGAGGTCAGCAAATTGTGACCCATTGGTCAAACATGGCCTGTTTTTGTAAGAGAGATATTTTACATAGCCATGCCCATTCTTTGACATACTGTTTATAGCTGTGTTTGTACTACAGTGGCAGAGTCGAGTGATTGCACTCTTGGCATAGAGAAAATCTGATTCCCTCATGATGGAAGTTTTCCACAGATACACAGCAGATCTGGAGCTCCCAAGTGGAGAACTTTGCCTTCATCTATATTACATAGCATCTTGATAGATTCAGCTCACCTCGCTAACCTGTTGAGTACTTTCTGGGTAATCATTTTATTATCTAATGTGCAGAGTCACATCCATCCTTTCCTTTGTTTATACATTATTTTCTCCTTTATTCATAAGCTGTTTGAATAATTAAGGTATTTATGTGTAGCAATTAATTAGCAACTAATGAGGCACCAAAAAAAAAAAAACACAAAATTCCTTTCACCAGCTGTTCATAATTCAATCCAATTTTTTTTGTTTACTCAGACTCAGGAATGTCCTTAATTAACATTTGCTATCATTTCCTGCCTTGATGATTCAGTGTCTATAGTGTCACCAGCCTATTATTGGCACAGGAATGAAAGGAACACTGGATTTTGAGTCAAAATACAAATATTATTTCCATTTTTGTTACTTATTAGTTTGAGCACTTAAGCAGGTTAATTAAGTTCTCTCCATCTCTATTTCTTCATGCATAAAATAGAGTAAATAATACTTTCCCTGACTATTTCATAAAGTTAATTTGTCAAACATGGACATAGATTTGAAGGTTATTTTCTCCATGTGTGTAATGTGTTTACTATATAGAACGATAGTCACAATATACTGTTAGCAGAAAAAGGTAAAAGATCAGTGTTACCTTATCATTTTAATTTTTCTGGAAGAAACCACATCAAAATGTTAGTAATGGGGCTTCCCTGGTGGCGCAGTGGTTGAGAGTCTGCCTGCCAATGCAGGCGGCACGGGTTCGAGCCCTGGTCTGGGAGGATCCCACATGCCGCGGAGCAACTGGGCCCGTGAGCCACAACTACTGAGCCTGCGCGTCTGGAGCCTGTGCCCCACAACGAGAGGCCGCGATAGTGAGAGGCCCGCGCACCGCGATGAAGAGTGGCCCCCGCTCGCCGCAACTGGAGAAAGCCCTCGCACAGAAACGAAGACCCAACACAGCCATAAATAAATAAATAAATTAATTAATTAATTAAAAAAAAAAAAATGTTAGTAATGGTCATCTCTGTGTGGCAGAATTACAAGCGACATGTATTTTGCTCTTTTTTGCTTACATGTAGTTTCTATGTTTTCTATAATAAGCAAGTACTACTTGTATAATAATAAAAGGTCAAATTTTAAAATAATTGCTTATTGAATTATAAAATAATCCATGTTAGTTCTAGAACATTTGGAAAATACAGAAGAGTATAAAAAAGATTACATATATTAACATGCACTTACTTACTGGGGTGTTACTACAACTCATAAGAGGAGTTGCAGTAAACCATCTTTAAGGTGAGTTCCCACATTCCATGGTTCCTGGTACTCACAGAATTAGCCTAAAAGAGCAGCTGAATAACCTACATGCATCAGGCAACATTTTTAGTATGTAAACCTCCATGGCAATTTAAATAAGGAATTAAAATGGCTATGGCCCATGTAATTAGAGGTGAATCATGGAAAGTCATGGAAAGTCATTTCAGTTGGCAATGCTGAAACTTACCTTGTGATGCTGTCAAAAAGAGCAACATATAAAGAGTTAGCTTGTTTGGGGGACCTTGATTTTAAATAACTGGAAATAAATAAATTTTCTCTAAAAGAATAGATTGAAAAAACAGAGTAAACAAGACTTTTAATTCCTTTAAAGGGCAGTAAAGTAAGGGTGAACTTTGGAAAGGGCTTACATTCTGCACTAGAATTCTTTCAAATGCCTCTCAAGTCTAAAGCACAAAGTCTAGCTGTTCCATCACAGTGACTCTAAATCAGCTCTGAAACTTGGGGAAATACACTAACGCTAATGCAGAATATTAGGAGCTTATATATAGTACAAACAAATTTCGTCCCACTCTTGTATTACCACCAAATGGGAAACAGAATGAAATTCGTGACTGACAACCTATACAGCAAGTACATTTTACATTCTCCCTAAACCTAAAGCCACATATAAGAAGCCCCTGAATAGAATTTCATAGTGATCATAAATATAGTATCCCAGCAATTCCCCTTCGTTCTTTTCAGAAGGCTTTCTGCAGTGGCTAAAACTGCTAACTAAAAATAAACCCAGAGGGAGGAAATATTTACAAATTATATATCCAATAACAAACTTCTATCTAGGATGTTTATATCAATAGAACACTTACAACTAAATAATAAAAAGACAAATAACCCAATTTTAAAACAAGCAAAGGATCTGACTAGACATGTCTCCAAAAAAGATATACAAATGGCCAGTAAGCACATGAAAAATGCTCAATATCATTGGTCATCAGGGAAATGCAAATTAAAGTCACAGTGAGATACCACTTCATACCCACTAGAGTGGCTATAATCAAATACATGGAAAATAATATATTGGCAAGGATGTATAGAAATTGGAAGCTTCACATACTGGTAGTTGGAATGTAAAATGGTACAGCTAATTGGGAAATAGTCTGGCAGTTCCTCAAAAGGTTAAACATAGAATTACCATATGATCCAGCAATTCCACTCCTACACATATACGAAGAGAGATGAAAACATAAGTCCACACAAAAATTTGTACACTGTCCATAACAGCATTACTAGCAATACCCAAAAAGTATAAGCAACTCAAATATCCATCAAGTGATGAATGGAAATATATGGTCATACAACAGAAAATTATAAAAAAGAAATGAATACTGACACAAGCTACAACACGGATGAATCTTGGAAACATTATGATAAGTGAAAGAAGCCAGTCACAAAAGACCACATATTGTATGATTCCATTTTTATATAAAATGTCCAGGGATAAGCTAATCTACAGAGACAGAATGTAGATTAGTTGTTGCCTAGGGCTGGAGGAGAAGGTGACTGGGAGAAAATAGGGGTGACTGCTGAAGGCACACATTTCTTTTTGGAGTGAAAATGTTTTAAAATTGATTGTGGTAACAGTTGCACAAGCCTGTGATATACTAAAAATCACTGACACTTTAAAATGGGTGAATTGTATAGTATGTGAATTATATCTCAATACAGCTAGTACAAAAATAATAGATAATTAGAAAGATAAATAGGTAGTAGGTAGATAGATAGATAGATAGGTAGATAGGTAGCCGGCAGAGAGACAGGTAGACGGACCGACCAACCCAGGGCAGAGCTATTGAGGCTGACTTCCAGAGCTGACTGGCTCTCAAAATTGGTCTAGAGAGGATGGCTAAGCCACTGCTAGGTAATGGTGTCTTCTCTTCTTCTACCTTCACAAATCACTCAATCAATGAAAAATAACTGGTGCCTTGGTGGGATGAATTGGGAGATTGGGACTGACATATATACACTAATATGTATAAAATAGATAACTAATAAGAACCTACTGTATAAAAAAATAAATAAAATTAAATTTTTAAAAAAAGAATCAAATTTTTCCCCCTTAGGGGTGATATCATCCCTGTTAAGAATATGTTTCAGGGGGCTTCCCTGGTGGCGCAGTGGTTGAGAATCTGCCTGCCAATGCAGGGGACACGGGTTCGAGCTCTGGTCTGGGAAGATCCCACATGCCACGGAGCAACTAGGCCTGTGAGCCACAATTACTGAGCCTGCGCGTCTGGAGCCTGTGCTCCGCAACAAGAGAGGCCGTGATAGTGAGAGGCCGCGCACCGCGATTAAGAGTGGCCCCCGCTTGCTGCAACTAGAGAAAGCCCTCGCACAGAAACGAAGACCCAACACAGCCATAAATAAAAATAAATAAATAAATTTTAATAGCACTTGGCAAACAAAGAGAGGGAAGAAAAATATAGTTATAAAAAAAAAAGAATGTATGTTTCAGATGAAATCGTGTCATTTTATGCAATGTTAATTAATAAAAATTAATAATTATAAAATTATTTATAATTTTATAATTATAAATTATAAATATAAATTATAATTATAATTATTTTATAATTATATAATTATTTTATAATTATAAATTATAATTTGTGGTTTATAGTGGCACCTTCACTAAAGTTAGTTCTATCATTTAAATTTTTTTAAAAGATATAAAAGTAATTATTTTAACAAACATCTTTTGACTACTTAAGAGACAGGTACTGTGCAGAAATTTTCTGACTTCTTTTACCTACCTTTATTTCCACTCTCTATATCAAACATTTCACCCCACTTACCAACTATGGAGTATTTAGGACCCATCCACTGAGCTGGCATCCTGTCAATCCCATTCCAGTCTGGGATTTGATCAAAATAACCCCATTCCTGTCCCCATGGAAATACAGACTCCTTTTTCAGAAAGGAGAATGTCATTTAGATATGAAATTAAGTATCTTGCTTATTCAGACACAGTGATGCAAATCCATCATCTGTATTAATAAGGAAGCCATATTTATGATATAGGAATAAGAAAAAGTAAGATTAAATTTAACAAACACTCTGTTCTGTCATATGTGGCAGATCTTCTCTGTCATATCTCCTGTAAAAATATTCATATTTCCCTAATGACAAATTTGCTAATGACACATGAACTTACCTTTACCCATCTAAAATGTAAAACTCTGTATTTATATGAACATCCATATCAAGATGTGTGTCTATTGCTGTAAATAGTGATAGCTCAGGAATTGCTTTTAAGTACTCATTTAAGGTATTAGTGAACTTATTAGTTTATTAAATTATTATTATTATTTTCTCACCTAGTCCTAAGCCCCTTTCCTTTTTAATACTATAAAAACCACAACACTTCTGGTTTTCAAGATGGCTGTTTTAAAACTGTCAACTCCCTGCTGAAACATTTCACTACAAGCTTAAATTAGAAGTACTCCTGACCTTTCTAAGCCTAAAACAAGACACGGAACTTTATATTTTCTCCTTCAGTGGCCTTCAGCCCCTCTTCACTGCAGATTCTCATGACTCTGGCCACACCCTAGACTCTTTCCTCTTGCTGCTGTGTGTTGGAGGGAGTTGCCTATGCTGTAAAGAAGATATTTGCTAAGAGTCTCTGGTCTTAGCCACCCTTCCCCAAAGGACTCCCTAACCAGGGAAAGTAAACAGTGGGTTGAGCTGGACCATAGGGAGCACCCTTTTCCCATAATCTTGTAAGTCTCAGACTAAAGCAGTACATGAGGGCCTCACTGCATCTTGGATTTCTCCAAAAACCAGGTAGCCAAAAGGAAGAAAAAGACAAGGGTATGAGCCCACAGTACTTATGTATTTAAGCTGCATGGACAAGGAAGGCAGAGGAAGAAAAGATGGACAGTAGTCCTCAGAATAAACCCTGATCAGCTAACCACTTTGGCCACATGGATGAAAGAGAAAAGAGAGTAAGTCATATCCATGAACTGACATCTTTTCTCAAAATGACTTCTCCATGAGTAAACGTGGCCTAATCAATATCCTGGATCTGACCAAGGAGGTCACCACGTCTTCTACTTGGAGTAAAGGAAGAAACGTAGGCATAGGGAGCCTCCCCATTCTTTGAGGCCCATGATTTGGAATACTCAACTTTTGAAATCTTAAAATCCAATAAATTACCAACTTCCTTTGACCCCTCCATTTTCACTTCAACTATTTGTTGCCAGTACTCTTGCCCCCTGGTCTCTCCACTTGATCTTCTCTGGAACCCCCAAGATTTGTCTTCCTCGCTCCCCAAATAGGCAACTGAACCATGCTGTAGGAGACCACATTGTCAGACCAGCAACTCAGAGACACGCTGCACCCAATTCTTTTGCATCTTCCAGTTAACACTTTCTTCCATTCCACACAGATGTTTTTCCACATCTCCAGTCCTCTCTGATGCCTCTTCCTTCCTTTCCACCCCACCCCCCTTTTCCCCAGCAGATGTGCTTGACTCCCTCTATATAGAGAAAATATGTTTGTGAAGGCAGGAAGTTGAAGTTCTTGCATCTGAACCAATCCTACTTCCTTCCCTCCAGTCTCATAGAAAAAGATGTTCCTTCTCTTCAAACCATAAGCAATATGCACGTTTTCCCTGAGTAGGATCTACTTGTGTCTTAGTGATATTGCTAGAATTGAAGTCCTTATCTTAGTGTTTGTTTGATTTGCATTTCTCTTAATATGAGGGAAGTTGAGCATCTTTTAAATATTTTTATATACATTGGATCTTCTTTGCCTGTTTTTTCCATCTGTCATTTTTCCTCATTCTTTTTGACCTTTTCCTTATTTCTTCTTATTTTTCTTCTTTTCTTAGTTGATCCTCTATGTCCTTTAATATATTTTAGCAATATCTATTCTTACTGTTTTCCTTCCACTTTTGCCTTCATTTCTATGATGATTTTACCTCTTTTCTTATATTCCTTTCTTGAGCTCTTCTAGTTTACATCTTATATTCTCCTACATTTCACCATCTCTTCCCTGGGCTCTTACATCTGTTTGAAGCTCTTATTTCATAAAAACAATTGTTATATTGATTCTTTTTAATTCATGCAATATATTTTGTCACAATACTCATCTGCTCCAAGGCAAAATTTTTCTCATGAGTATTCTCTAACATTTTTTCCTGTTCCTTCTTCCCTTTCCCTATGGTCTATTTTTATATGGATTCTCACTTTTTGGTTCCTCATTATTGAAAGAGATGAGTTTTTCTGGAACAACTAATTGCAAGTGTATGCTGGGAAGGGGCTGGTGTCATGTTCCAATCCAGGTGGAATTTTCTCATTACCCAGTTTTTTGTGAGTGGTGGTGATTGACAGCAGTGACTCACAAAAGAAACTTTCTCTTCTCCCCTGATGCCATGAGACAGGGAATCTATTTCCTCTATATATAATCTTTCTGAGTGACTTCTTATTTGGTCCTGCTTCCTCGGATTCTTAAAAGCAAACAAAGTCCCCAAACACCCCTGTCTCCTAGATATGCATCCTGTTGCAATGAGGGTTTGAGGTTTTGTACCTCAAGGAATTTCCACTTTACCTTTGCTGGCTCCTTGAGATCTGCAATCTCTACATTCTCATAAATTCTCCCCTTCTCTATTACCATTGCTCGGGGAATTTACAGTTCCTTAGTTTCATCAAAACTATTGTTCGCGAGTTTGCAGGGTTTTCTTGTGCTCATTTTTGGGGGGATGATTTCTAGAAAGAGCTAGAGGAAATGCCCAATTTATACTGTAATATTCACAGCAGAAGTCTGTCTCTTTATATTTTCTCTGAAACCTTGCTTCATGTGCATTTTTCAAGCTCTTCTACATTTTTCCTCAAATTTAGTAAAGAAAATAAAAATCTTCCATTGTACTTTATGCCTTTTATCTACCACTGTGCTCTCTTTTCTCATTCACCAAATATTTATTAAATGGCTACTGTTGATGGGGACTGTGCTCAGTACTAAGGTTATAATGTTGACCAAGATCAGTGATGTCCCTACTGCCCCGGGGCTTACAATCTGGGAGCAAGAACTCAGATTTAAATAAGCAACATAAATAATCTGCATTCAATATCCCTACTTTCCCACCCTCCATTCACTTTTCAGCTCTCTGCAATCAAGCTGCCACCCCATACTCCTGCTATTATTTAGGCAACACCACTGGAGAAATTTTCATTGACAAATCCAGTGACCATTTATCGGTCTTCATCTCGCCTTTCTTCTCCATGGCACAGTTCACCATTCCTTTCTTATTAAAATGAGCTCTACCCATATTTCTATGACCACTCATGTTCCTCATCTGCCCTTGCCCTCTCTGTCCTCTGACAGTTACTCCTGCTTTTCACTGAGAGCTGGAATTCTCGAGGGCTTTGTCCTTAGCCCTCTTCTCTTGTCACTCTGCATGTTCGCTCTAAATGACTTTACACACACACACACACAGTTTAGCCACTCTTTCTATGATGAACAACTCTCCAATCTGCATCTTTAGCCCAGACTTCTCTTTTGTGCTCAAAGTTCATAGATCAGCCACCTCCTGGACATCTGCACCTGGATGTCCCTCTTTCAATTCCAAATGGATAGATCTAAAACTGAATTGATACCTTTATCTCCAAACCTATTAGTAAGTCTATATTCCCCAGACTGTTCCAGTGGCTTTACCAAATACTCCATCACCCAATGCTAAAACCAGCCATTTACCCTTCATCTCTGCCACTTTCTGATACCGTTTATGTGTTGTACTTTAAATCTGCTCCCTTCCCTCCATGCCCACCTTTACTTCCCTAGTTCAAGCCCTCACCATCCCAGGCCCGAACTAGTGCCATAGCCTCTTAGCTGGTCTTCCCGCCTCATTGTCCCCCTCTCTAGGCAATACTACCACGAGTGCCAAAGTGATCTTCCAAAAATGCAAACCTAATCATGGTATACTCCCATTTCATTTAAACCTTTTAATTTTTCCTCCTCCCCATGGATAAAATATAAACTCCTTACTATAATATAAAAACCTTTCATGATTTGGCCTCTGCCTACCACCCTGTGTCCTGTTGCTTCCCTCGCTTCCCTGCCCTATACCCTATGGTCTACTGTATCTCTTACTCTCTCAAACCTACCATGCTAGTCAAAGCCCTATATCATCCAACATCATCCTTCCTGGAGTACGCTTCCTGGAACCTTCCTTTTCCTGGAATACACTTCCTGCTTGTTTCCATCTGATGAAGTCTTGCTCATTCTACAAGATTCAACCGAAGGGCTGCCTCCCCACTGAAGCCTTGCCTGCCCCCCGGACCACTCCACAATGTTATCTCCTCTGAGCCTGTCTGATGTCCTAGACGCACCTAAGAACATCTGTTCCATCACATTCCTATTCTGTGTTTATTCATCAGGACTTTGACTAGGTTGAGAGACCCTTGAGGGAAAGGACAGGGTCTTATTCATTTTTGCACCCCAAGTGGCTTTCCAAGGCCTGACACTTGTGAATGAATGAAGGAGGGAGTGAATGAACCAAGTGTGGCGAGATCACAATGTATGGAACAGTACACCCCAGTCAGTGGGGAAAGGCATTTAACAGCCGTAGTGGTGTTGAAAGACAGGAAATATAGTCCTTCCCCTGGCTATTAAGTGTTTTACATCAGATCCTTTCTGAAGTGTTAAAAGTTAAATCAATTCCCAGGAAAACATGATTGCCGATGTAAAATATGTCCTGAGGGGAATATTTCCCTCCTAATACTTTCCACACACATGAAAGGGCAAAGTGTACCTGCTGCTCATGTCTGATGTTGTCATCTAGAAGCCCACGTCCTCTCCATTCTCCAGGCCCCTGTTCAAAGGCTAGTAAATGAGTATGTTGGCCAGGCAGCAGTCTGTGCACAGGTTCTTTGCAGTGTAACGAGCCATCTCCCCGTCAGTACCTGGTCAGGCCCAACTGTGAGACAGAGCAGGCCAATCTAACCAGACATGAGGAACAGTGCTCCAAACAGGCAAGGGGTCGTCAACAGAGCAAGGACAGAGAACCCCGTGCACTCTAGAAGACACGTGTTGGATTCTGGGGGTGCCCGAGATGAAGCCAAACGGGGTACTGGGCCACCATTTAAGGAATCCACAAGTATTAAGAAATATTGATAAAATGAGCATCATGTCCTGTCATGGAAGCCCCATGTGAGGGCAGGGGCAGAAGCCAAAGGTACAGCTTCAAACTAGACCCAAGGCAACAAAGAGAAAGCAGCATCACAGTTTCCTTAAGGGACAATCTCACACTATAAGGCAATGGCAAGATAGTATTACTCCCTGGAGCAGTAGCATTCTTGATGTGTATAGATAAAGACACGTAATGGACATTTTTTGGTGTTGGGTGCCCAGAATCACTTCCCCATATGATTTAGTAATGGAAGCTACCTTTCCTGTGGAAAGCCCATTCCTTGTAGTTTGGGTGGAGCTAACCTCATCCACCCCTGGCTCCAGGGGTGGGCACGTGACCCTGACCTGACTTCACATTCCCTCCCCAGTCTGCTGAGGTCCCTAGGGGGGTCGATTGTAAGTCTCAGGCATCTGGCAGCTATGCTGCCTACTTGGCTAAAGAATGAACAAGTGCAAGTGAAAAATGCAGAGAAGTCCAGTAACATCACTTGATCCCTAAAGAAAGAGGCATCCCTGGAGTTCCTTTTAAAAGAAGTCTGAATTGGGTGTCTGTCACCTGCAGCTGAAGGAGTCCTTCCTCTTAGAGGCCAACATGGACTGCTCCCGAGAGCAAGCAAGACTTGGCAGAATCTGGGGCTGGGTTTGTAGTACGGGCAGAACACCGGGTCTTCTGAGAATTTCTCACAATTCTTTATGTGACTGCCAGATTTTATGTTGAGATTTTTTTCAAAAAAGAAGATAAGTCTATATTTTTGGTCACTGCTCTTATTTTTTCTACTCCTTTTTGTTTCTCATCTTTTCACACCCACACTCAACCTTCCGGCTGAGGTGAAGGGAGGGGTTGGTCATGTAACAACACTAGACCACGTGAAGCCACCTATCCATGACATGCTAGAAACCATCCTCTGGATACCTAGCGTCCTTCTGTTTAGTGGAAGGGAAGGACGCCTAGACCAGGATTACCTGCCATCTGAGAAGTCAGCATAGGCATGACCTCCCTTGAGGTTTAGTTTCCCCCTAAAATTAAAGCGGAGATGGAGCTTTGCTTCATCCTGGTCCCTGCGGGATCCCATAATGGTCCTGTATAATTAGCCTGAAGATATTCCTTGCTCTTTGTTTGTCAAGAAAACAAGTGGAAAGCTCTAAAAAGAAGAGTAGTTGTTCAGAGGTAAATAGCAAGGGAAAGGTGGAAATGTTTGATCTCATATATAGATATGGCCTTTTTGTTCTCCAAGCAATTACTTTTGGTTTACTTTTTTCTAAAGTGCATCAGACTTGATGGTAAGAATGAACACTAAAATTATGTACTGAAAACAAACGAGGCTCTCAGGGGATGGAGCCAAATAAGAGAAACCCAAAGCCTTGGCGCTTACACTTAGTTGAAAAAAACAGACATCATGAGTTTGTCAGCCCTTCTGCATCTATCAGACCTTCTCTCCTAACACTAATTAACTAAGAGAGGGAAACTCAAAGTCTGAGGCAAAGCCTTTGATTTTCAGTTAAGAGATCACATCAACTTTCAGAGGAAATTCCAGATGTCCCTGTATTTCTTCATTATTGAAACTTCTCCTCAGTCTGTATTCCAGAAAAGTTTGAATCATGTTTCTGCAAGGTACAAATTAACAGCCCTGACAAAGACCATGTCAGAGATTTCATTTAAAAACACTATTAAACCAAGAAGGTGGTGGCCAAACTGGAGAGGATGTTTGATCCTCTCCCAATTTTCCACTGCTGCAAAGACAGAAACCAATGGTAAATCATTCTTTATCATTAGTTCTCCTATTTTTTAAGAACAACTCATTTTAGCAGGCATTTCTTTCTTTTTTTTTTTCTTGTCAGGGCTTCATAACATTGGGATGCAGCTTGCAACACTAGAAGGAGAAAACCAAAACCACACCCAGAAATAATCATCTCCCAGTCACTGTAATGGATTATAAATGTTAAAGGGGCCGTCAATTAAATTAGCGTGATGGTGTTTCATAAAGTAGGTAAATCTTTTTTTTTTAGTAAATTTATTTATTTATTTACTTTTTTTTTTTTAATTTTTGGTTGCGTTGGGTCTTCATTGCTGCGCACGGCCTTTCTCTAGTTGCGGCAAGTGGGGGCTACTCTTGTTGTGGCGCATGGGCTTCTCATTGCGGTGGCTTCTCTTGTGGAGCACGGGCTGTAGGCGCGCAGGCTTCAGTAGTTGCAGCATGCAGGCTCAGTAGTTGTGGCGCACGGGCTTAGCTGCTCTGCGGCACGTGGGATCTTCCCAGACCAGGGCTTGAACCCGTGTCCCCTGCATTGGCAGGCGGATTCTTAACCACTGCGCCACCAGGGAAGTCCTAAAGTAGGTAAATCTTAAATGGAGGTAATGCTCTTCTCATTATACTTAGGGATGAGGAGGTAGTGAGACCCAAGACCTTACTACAGAACAGTACCTTTGCTTCACTTCTTCTTGTGCCACCAAATTTAACAGACAATTTGAATAAAACTGTGGCCTCGCATACTCACATAAATTGACTTTTATTGCTAACTGGGGCATACTGAAAAGCATGAGACTAATGGAGCCAAACTTCCCATAATTATTTGATCAATTTGCTATCCCTTTATTTTTAAATTTGTTTTAGAAGAGCAAAGTTGCATTTTCCTCTGTCCTTACTCAACCAGTTGATAGTAGAAAGTTCTTATTATTCCTTTTAAACTCGCAAATGGGATTCTTTATCTTAGAGGCCCAATCACCATTTCAAAGAGAAGATTTTTATTTTTAAGAGATTCTGTTTTTAATTGGCTACTTAGAAAGTCTATTTTGGAAAATGTACATTCTCGCTGGAGTTAACTCAATCTATATAGTTCAAAAAAGGGCAAATTCTACCAGAAGGAAAATAGCATGGACATTGGAATGCAGTTATCTGGGATAATAATACTTAACAACTTGGGGAGGTGGAGGAAGTAGTTCCTCTTTAATATCTCAGCTCAGACTTCCTTTTGTTATCACTATGTCAGTCACATTATGCTCAGAAACAATCACGTGCATACGACAATTGCTTTTTAAGCACCAAGGAACTAGCTGCAGTAATTTCGTTGTTTCCATCCATTCTCCAAATAAAGATATTCCTTTAACACAAAGGCTCAGAGTTTATGAATTTTTCTTTTTTTTTTTTTGAAACTGACAGACACACTTCCATCCACTTGATCACCTTGCACTAAAAGTATAAGAGAAGCAAAGACTGCAAAGGAGCTGGAAGAAATACAGAAGAGCCCTTTGCAACCTTTTGAAATGCCTGAAATAATAATGAACATGTAATGTATAGGCAATAACCCTCCAGTAAAAAAAAAAAAAAAAGACAAACAGAAAAGAGAGCCCTGCATAAAAGCTTGGGTGATTCTACACTTTAAATAAGCAGGTGAGATGTCAAAGCGTTTTTTTGTAGGTGATATCTGTTTAACTGTAATTCTATATGCCATATTATGTGAGAATCTGAGTTTGAGCAAAGCTGGCTTTTTTTGTCTTTAATCCACCCAGGCATTGTGCCGAGAAATAGGGCTCTAGCTGTTGAGGGACATGAAGGGCCACAGGGAGTGAAAGATGAGGTCAACGTTGAATCCTCTCTGCACCAGGACGATTGCGTTTTCCCTGCAGCCTTCGCATCTTGTTGCTCTTTCTTGTAAGTCGAGTCTGCCCCCACGTGGTGAAAGTGAGAGGCTGCTCTCACTTTCCAGGACGCCCTCCTCATTCTTTCTAGGTCAGTGGGAGGATATTTGGAGCATCTGGTCCCTTCACCATTGTCCTATCCATGAGCTGCTTTTTACTGCTTCTCTCCCCTCTGTCCTCCATCCCCCTTTTCTTCTTTTTCTCCTTCCTTTTGTCTTCCTTTTCTTCCCCTCTTCTCCCCTCCCCTTGCATTCCAGAGCTATCCACAGTATTATTATTATGCAGCCCAGCCATGAGGGCTAAAACCAGTACAGACCCTCTGCCAGGGGTGAAGATCTGAACTCTGGTTTAAGGAATTCAGACAATACAGTTTCAATAAATCATTAAAGACTAATCACCCTAAGGGGTACTACCATGACATCAAGATCCTAGCAGACACTGAACAAGAAATTGAGAGATGTGGATTTCTCTGGCCTTGGCTCTGTTCCTGGAATATGATATGGATGTAACATGTTTGTATGAAAATCAAGAAACCTGGACATAAGCACAACTTCACAGAGAAGCAGGAGGCAGGAAGGTAAAGTGGGTTCCTCTGCCCTTGGCAAAGAAAAGCAGAAGGGCACCTAACCAGCTCCTTGGTAAGCCACCCCCCACACACACTCTAAATAATCAAAAACAATGCTCATTAGGCAAAGGCAGCCTCAAGGTAAAGCTCCTTGTTCCCCTCGTGGCCCTGTTCCAACCAGCCTGCCATCCTTAGGGCCATCCTGGGCAACCAATCCATTTTGGGTATCATTTTCATCATATCATCTCCCTACACAGAAATTTTCAAAGATACCTTCAGAGGTATGAACCTTCAAAGGTATATTGCCTTCAACGTCTGAATACCTCGTGCATTCGGGATCTCTTTCTCACGCACACATACCCCACACACTCAAGTTCTCCACTCTAGCCACACTTCTCTCCTGGGTTTCCTCCCACATCCATCGTTTTCTCACCTTCATGCTTTTTCATTTGCTCTTTTCCAACCCAGATTGGTCTGACTCAAGGACCACAGCCTTTTGTGAAGCTTATGTCAGCAGAAGTCCCTTTTTATTTTGCAAAACTGAAACTGCATTAGTGCACAGAGCAGGACAGGTCACCCTGGGACATGTAAGTTGAGGGCATTTCCATACCCATATGAAAGCCTCATATTGAGGTAAAAATATGTGTATTGTAATACAACTGTAATTTACGGAGTTATTAATCTTCCAAGGCAGGCGTAGGGTGGGGGTGAGGAGGGTGAAATGTTCATAAGCTAACAAGAAAGAACTCAAGTGGCTTATACTATTGCCAGAATCCTGAGATGGAATTATGGCCCCATAACTCAAAGTTGCCAGCTCTTTCCATTCTCTAATGGAGGTGTTGGAGGACTGGGCTCCTGCACACTTTCCCTGTTTACTCTCTGGCTTCCACTCCCTTCTAGTCACACCAGGAAGCCCCCTAACTACTTCATGATCTGCCTCAGAGGCAAAAAGCATGACAGTTATTTAAGTTGCACCTTTGTTGAGGAAATGCAGAAGGAGGTCCCCATAACCCTCCCAATCCAAGGACTCGGCACAGGATTATGGCGGCAAAACCTCTCTTTCATAGCAGATATAAATACGGTGAAATGTCCATCCATTGCCCCCAGATCTGGCCAGCACTGATCACTCCCAGGAGCAATAATGCATGGTGCACAAAACACTCACAGGAGAGGGAAGACCTAAATACCACTCAAGAATTACAGCAAATGCTCATTGTTCATCTTTTGGCTATTTCTCTAAGTGTAGTCCATCAGCCCCCTGCATCAGAATCACCAGGAACGATCATTTGCAAATGCAGGTTCCCAGGCAGCATCCCAGACTTATACAGTCAGAATCCTGGAGACAGAGCCTTGGAATATGGATGTGTAATAAGCAATTGAGGGCATTCTTGTCCATTCTTCCAAGTATTTGCTCTGTTTTCCTTCACTATATTTCAGACAGGGCCCATCTCAGGCAGAAACATGCAGTTACTAAATATGTTCAAATCCCTGCTTTGCGGACCCACTTATGCCCCTGAACCTACTGTCCCAAATGCCTTCTGCAACCCTCGGCCCTGAAGGTGTATCCGTGCACTCACACTGCTCCTGGGCCTCCCCTGAAGTTCCAGCCTGGACTTTTCCTGCCCATATGAGCACTCTGTGAGCATCTAGACCTTTCCATCCACTCTCCTGTCCAACAAAATGTATTTCATCTGTGCCTGATATTCCCAGGCTTTTGCTGTTCATTAGATGACATTCATCAATTTAACCTGATGAGGAATCCATGGTAGAGGGTTAATGGGTAGGTACTTCTTACACTTTGGCAGTTTTAAAGGACGTATTCTGGGACAGACAAGGAAAGCTTTGACGTTCTCAATCACATCATTAGGTCTAGACTGAACCATTTGCTAGCAGATCTGAAACTCTCTGCAACTTTATCTCTAAAATGAATTAATAATCCCTATTTATTCCCACAGTAGGACTTCAAAGCACTTCAGAAACAGAAAAGTAGTATATAAAAAGAATTTGTTATTATGATTCATCTCGAGACCAGCCCTGATTCAAAGATATCATGGCCATTGTTTTCCCGATTTCCACTCTCCCAGCAGCAAGCAAAAAATTCTGATTAAGGTCCTTCCAGCCAAGTCTATGTCAAACATGTCCTCTGATTGGTGAGGGTGGCTGGGGCTCCCAGAGCTGGCCCTGCCTGCAGCTCATCCTCTTTGTCCTTCTCTCTCCTCAACATTAGACCTGTCACACCATGTGGATGTGGCCTACTGGGGGTCACCCAGGGAGTCGTACCCCCCTACTTGACAAAAGGGAAAACTGTTCCACAGAAGTGACGAAAGGTCCAAGCAGAGCTAAGGCTGGATCTTCTCTCAACCCAGTACATCACACTGCCTTAAGGTCAGTTTCCAAATGCACCTGAAGATGGCTTTGGGACAAATTCATAGTCCTTAGGCATGTGCCTGTTACTGGCAAAGCCCATTAACAGTTCCCGGGAAATAAAAATAGAATCTGGGTAATAAAATAAAGTCTAACCTTTTTTCTTCGCCTTGGCGCTTCGTCTAGCTTCACTTGCTCACAGGGAGCCACGGGCAGAGGCCTCACACCAGCCCTTCAGACCAGAGTTCCCGTCGCAGAACCGCCCTGCCGACACCTTGACTCGGGACCGTGCGCAGAAGCGCCGGGCACGGGATGACGCGATTCAAGATGGCGGCGGCGGGCTGTGTGCAGAGAGGCTGCGCCCAGCACCGCGATGATGTGGAGCCTGAGCCGTGCAGCCGCGCCCACCCCTCGAGAGCTCCGCCCCCTCCCTCCCCCTCCCCCCCCACCCCCCAGCTGCCCGGGTCTATAAAGCAGCCCTGCCCGCGGCCTGTCGGGGAGGGTGTGTGCTCTAGAGTCTGAGCTTACCCCTCTCCGTTCTCCGATCAAAAGAATAAAGCTTTCCTTTGCTTCTAAACCAAACTTCGTCTCGTTCTACTGGCTTGAATGAAAATGGGCAGAAGGACCCTTGCTGGGGCCCAACTCAAAAGGGTCAGTAATAAGCCCATGTTACCGGGCCCAATACCTTGATTTCACCCCTTCTCCTCATTCTGTGCCTTGGACAATATTGCCCTCTAGACAGCTCTTCCCAGAAGGCATTTCTTTCGATGGTAAAAATATCCTGCAGGAGTGACATAATACATCCAGGTGCTGTAGGAACAGAACCCACTCCCTGTGTTTTGCTGGCCGTTATCCGAGTAGATTAGGGCTTTCTCTGGAGTTCGATGCCATGTTGACATTTGGCTGCCGACTCACTGCCAAAAGCCTTTCATGTGGAGGAGTAAGTACTACAAATGCGGAGATGGATGGGTTGTTAGACTGTCATAGAGTCTGCTCCATACTAAGCTAGGTTCTCACATGGACTATGGAAAGAGATCTCAAAAGTCATGACTGACTCCTCCAGATAGATGGACAAGATAGGCCAGCAGGGCGTCATTCAAGGAAGTTCCTTGAACTTGGACATGTTCAAGGAAGTTTTCTAAACCTGTATTTCAAAAAACTGAGCTCAAGCTTTTGACCTTTAGGTTATATTAGAACACTAAAATGGGCCCCATGGACAGCCTCTGTGCATAAATTGCTGGCACACT
This sequence comes from Balaenoptera acutorostrata, assembly GCF_949987535.1. Lineage (NCBI taxonomy): Eukaryota > Metazoa > Chordata > Mammalia > Artiodactyla > Balaenopteridae > Balaenoptera > Balaenoptera acutorostrata. The sequence continues at coordinate 52,247,294 of NC_080070.1, forward strand.
GGTGTTCTTAGCCTCAGAACTGCCTTGAATTTTGAGAAGTGCTAATTGAAATGCAATGCACATGTTCTTTAGCCTGAGCCAGAGGGAGAAATGTAAGGGCTGGACAAGGCTGTCAAATAAATATGATGCACAATAGCAACAGTGGTCATATGTAACTAGCCTAGTGAATTTGAAAACCAAATCTGAGAACATTTGGTGGCTTGATTAATTTGCTTTGCCTATTCGCCATCTGTTTTTATCTCCAGGAGGCCAGGGTGGGCAGCCCTGCTTGGTTCTGCTGACTTAGGCCAGCTGGAAACTCTCCTTCTATAGGGATTGGGGGGTGGGGTCTGCAAACGAACAGAGGTCCCTGGTCCCTGCTCTCATCTCACCCTGTGGCTGGGAAATCAGGTTTTGTATAAGCAACTCCTCCCATATGCTTCAAAACTACTTTTACATCACCTACCTCTGTTTAAAAATTGTGTAAACTCACAGGTTCACCTGTTTTATATCTTCCCCTTGCTGATGACTGAGGAGAAAAGTGAGGTCACCTGGTGACAATCAGGCAACTGTTTCTTTTGAGCTGAGCTGTAGAACCTCACATTTGAATTTTGCCTTTTTTTTGGCTGAATTAGTTCATTCTTTTCACAGCAAAGCTTTTCATCAAAAGCCTTATGTAAACTTGGAGAGCAGGGCCCTAGGTAAGCCAGCTTTGCTTTCTGAATTAGGTAATGAAAGTATCGCTCATCTTCCCCTTGTCCTGCTCCCCCGCATTCATACACTTTACTTGCTTCATTCATTCTTCAACAGAAATATAACGAGTGCTTCATATAGGAGGGGCAGTGAGCTAGATACTAGGGATTCAGAAGTGAAAGCACAGGCCTTGGTCTTCAAGGAGCTCACAGGCTAGTAGGGGAAGATAAATAAATGTATGCTACAAATATTATGATAGAGATTTACACAGGATACTCACGGCAAAGATTTATGTCTGCCCACCAAAATCGATTCCACTCTTCTTCCCCAGTAATAGAGTTTTAGCCGAGTGTAGCGCCAGCTCCCCACCCCCAGAACTCCCTCCTGGGCAACTAAGCATGGTCATATGACTAAGGTCTCCCCATCAAGAATACAAGTTGGAAATGTCATTTGCCACTTCCACAGCTAGACCTTAAAACATTGCATGTGTGTTCTATGCCTTCTTGCCCTTTCTTATGGGCTGGAACGTGGATTTGCCTGCAAACTAGGTTCAACTATGCAGAACAAAACAGTGCCCTAAGGGGTGGGGAGAAACAAGATAGAAGGAGGAACCCTGAAGACTGCACAAAGCAAATGGGCCCACTTATCCATCCTGGACTGTTTCGTGAATGAGCAAAAAAAAAGATCTTTGTTCCTTAAGCCACTGTCTTTCTTACGACAGCTTAGTTTTCATTCTAACCAATACAACTCTGTGCTCTACACTTGTAGGACCAAAGCACTGTCTGAAATAGGGGTAAACAATTCATCTGAGATTATATCACACACTGGGTCAACCCACTTCCCCAGCACCTAGCACATGCTCATATCTGCTTATGCAGGCTGACTATGGAAGCACTATTCTTAAAACAACAGGTGCATTGAGTATTAAGGGGCCAGAACCAGAAGGAACATTTGAAATTACCTAGGAAGCACTGTGTAGTGGAAAGGGTATGGGTAGTGGCATCAGAAGAATCTGGGTTTGAATCCTGGGTGTGCTTCTCACTACCTCTGAACCTTGGGCAAGCATCTTAAGGCCTTTAATTTTTAAAGAAGTTTTCTAAATAAGAAGACGAAGGAGGAGGAGAAAATGAATATCTGTCTTGCAGCACGATTGAGGATTATAACAGACATAAAAGGCAAGCCCAGTGCCTGGAACATAGTAGCCTTCTATAGGTGATTATTATCATTAGCATTTTGCAGGCCCTGTGAGAAAAGAACTAAATACTCTCTCACTGCAGAGATCATTCTTTCCTGCACTCACTAAGCCTGCTATTGGCTCAGCTAAAAAGTTTGCCTGGGCTGAAGAAATGTAGAATTTGACCTCCTCACCTACAGAAGCAGGTACAAGCATATTTTACTTTGAACCTTCCTGTACACATCTTCAAATCTAGAATAATGGACCAAACTAACTTACACCAAGAGGACAAATACATTTATTTAAAGCAGAGGAGAAGAGAGTCGACTCCTCGGTAAATTTATTTTAATGCCAAATTTTGAATCACTTTTTCCTAGATGTCCGTTTCACTGGATTATAAATGTGGCAAAAGCAGAAACCATGCATTGTTCATGCCGACTTCCTCCAACTTAAAACATCTCACACCATGGCATGCATTCTGCAAACATTCAATAAATATTAAATGTCATATAATTTTAGAGCTATAAAAGTCTTTAGAGATTATCCAATCTTGCTCTCATCTTTCAGATTAATTTCTTCATCCACTCATTCAGTCAATATATATTTATCTGACAGCACTATAATGTGCTGACAGATTGGGCTGCACAAGAGATGTGGAACGTGACATCACAACTGGGTAAAATGACTTGCTCAAAGTCAAGCTATTAGAATTAGGAATAGCACGTAGGTCTCCCAACGTCAGTGGTCTTCTTATAGTGTCTTGAGCACACCAAGATCTTGCTCAGTGGGATCTTTGGCCCTTTTAGTTCCCCGCTTCCCCCAGATCTTTACAGGGCTGTCTGGTCATCCTTCAGGGCTCTGGTCAAAGAGACTTTGCTTGATCGTCCCAATTAAAGCCTTTTATAGCTTCCTTTCCACAGCTGATGACAAAATCAGGCCATTCGTAATTAAAACAACCCTATGTCGAATATTCTAAAAGTTAAAAACTCTATGAATAAAAATATCCTTAATATTTTCGTCCCTCAAAGTCCTACTCCCCTGAAGGAACACTAGGAAGACCGTGACCCCCTTTCTTCTTAAATTGTGTCCAAATCTTCTTTAAATGTGGATATTTTACCTTGTCTATTGTGATTGCTCATTTCTTTTTAAACTTTTTCCAGGAAATGTTAATGCTTTTCAACATGTATTTATTATGCTGTGTGTATATATGTAACTATGTGTGTGTTTCCCCATGAACAGCTTGTGGGAAAGTTACAGATATAAATATGTGAGTATGTATTTCTTTCAAAAAATCAAGAACACGCTCTCTTATAACCACAGTACAGTATTACTCAAGGATCCAATCCAAGACCATAAATCTCCTTAGTCTTCTTTAGTCTGGAAGAATTCTTCAGTATATCTTTGTCTTTCATGACCTTGACATCTGGAAGAATATAGGTCAATTATTTTGTAGTATGTCTCTCAATTTGGGTTGGTCTTATATTTTCTCAAGATTAGATTCAGATTATATCTTTTTGACAGGAATCTCACAGATACTATGTTCTTCTCAGTGCATCTTTTCAGGTAGCACACAATTTCCATTTATCCCATTCCTGGTGATGTTAATTTTCATTACTTGGTTAAAGGGGCTAGATTTTGCCACTGTAGTTACTATTCTTTTGCTGTGTAATAAAAAGCATTTTGTGGAAATAAAATGAAAAGAAGGAAGAAGTCACCACTTCCAAGCAATTTTGAAATCTGGCAGGGCAAATTCTAATAGGTTTCAATGCATGGGAATAATCCTCTGGGCCTGAGGCTTTGCTCTTGGAGTAATTCCTTCTTTTTCTTGAAAGGTATCACATGTTTGCAGATGAGTAGGGTTAGGGTTAGGGGAATTAAGAGATACAAATGAAAATGTATCAAATAAGCTACAAGGATATATTGTACAGCACAGGGAATATAACCAATATTTTATAGTAACTATAAATGTAGTATAACCTTTAAAAATTGTGAATCAGGGCTTCCCTGGTGGCGCAGAGGTTAAGAATCCGCCTGCCAATGCAGGGGACACGGGTTTGAGCCCTGGTCTGGGAAGCCCTGGTTGCCACATGCCATGGGGCAACTAAGCCCGTGTGCCACAACTACTGACCCTGCGCTCGAGAGCCCACGAGCCACAACTACTGAAGCCTGCCAGCCTAGAACCTGTGCTCCGCAATAAGAGAATCCACCGCAATGAGAAGCCCATGCATGGCAATGAAGACCCAATGCAGCCAAAAATAAAATAAATTAATTTTTTAAAAAATTGTGAATCACTATGTTGTACACCTGAAATTTATATAATATTGTACATCAACTATACCTCAGTAAAAAATAAACAAGCAAAGATACAAATAAATAAATAAAAGAAGAAAAAACCAGAAAAGAAACATAGGCGGCGTCACCAAGTACTTTCAGCCTTAGCCTCCATACAGTGCATAACCCAAGACTGCTCAGGGAGAAGCATGTAAATTTCTATCAGTCAAATTGAAACAAGGTTGTGCCAGGCTGTGTGTCTATAACCATCGATGGCATCAGACACTGCAGAATAGTTCAGAACCAATCATGTCCAAGGTCTCTTTTGCCCAGGCTACCGCCTACCTGTAAAGCATACCAACCAAGCTGACCTGGGTTTGCTGTTAGAGAAAACAAACACATAACAAACCCAGGAATATCCAGGGTGGAATCCCAAATTTTCAAAATAGGTATATATAACTCTCTACTCCTTTTGTCATGACCACTGACCAGGAGTGGCCAAGAGGAATAAATCCTTCTTCAAACAGCCACGTTAAGTGACCAAATTGCCTTACTTAAGTATGTGGGCCAGGAAAAGATAAGAGATAAAAAATCAGAAACCTTTTTTAGTTGATTTTTAAGATTGCCATTTCGGCACTCAACAATACTGCTGATGGTAGAGAATATGGAATGTCCATCAAATTCTTTGACTATTAGCCCATTGTTGGATGGTCTTTGCAAATGATCCAGAAAGCCTAACAACACATGACACAGTTTAGTTGTAAAGGCCACAATGATGTGGCTAGAGTTGGCTAATTGGACTGGAATAGCAATACCATACCCTGACAAAATGTTAAAGCAGAGAAGCAACATCAGTAGTCCCAAAACGGGGTCAAAGATTCAATGTAGTCAATCTGCCAGGAACAGACAGAGCTAATATTCCATGTAATGTGGCCTCCATCACCACAGAACAAATAGGCCAAATTTTTGCAGGAGTCACTAGTCTGGTATGCAGTGGAAGCTTCTGCATCCATGAGAAACATCCTTTACAGTGTGCCCAGTCTGTGATGGTGGATGTGTTACCATGCCCAGTACAATGATGAAACCAGATGGCAATGGTGGCGATCTTGATCAATAGCCTAATTCTAGTTCATCTGAGCAAAAAACAGACCTTTACCATCACCCAAGTGATGTCTGATGGGCAGACACGATGTGTTTACCCAGTTCATGACACAAAGAGGAATATCTTTAATCTACCAGTCTTAGTTTTCCAAGTGGCAGACCAACTGGCTAGGCCATTGGTAAACAACCCAAAAGTCATTAGGGGTCCTTAAGAGCGTTGTCCAAGGCAAAGGTGGTTTAGCACATTGTGCTGCATTTGGTCTTCCAGAATTGTCATTGGGGTTGGATGGCTGCTGCCACCTAGTGAACACCATCAACTTTCAACTTTGCTGAACCATCGGTGAGCTAGATAACTCTAGTGAGACCACAGGCTTGATTATTCACAGCACAGCAAGCATCATGAGTGTTAGCATGCTTACTGGGTTCCCCTTGCCCCCAAATCCCATGAGAGCAATGTGAAGGACCCAGATAGGTACCCACATATGAAGCCACAATACATGCATATAAAGCATCATTACCAATTAGACATTCAGCAGTGGAAACCACAACAGTACACTGAATTGACCCAGGAGTCCCACCCAGTAGGCCACTTTAGCTACCCTTCCCCGCTTCGAATAGTGCCCAAATAATGAAGTGTGCTGTGTTATGCGAGAGAAACACTTACCTTCAAAAATCTACCAATTTTATAGCAAGTAGTAAGCAAGTTCGCTTTTTGTCCCAGAGGGAGACGTTATCTCGTCCTTCAAAGTTGTTCACTGTAGATACAACCCTAAGAAATAGCCTGGGTTAAGAGAGGTCAGTCTTCCATTCTTGGCATACTCAGCAAGATGCATAGAAGCAGGAGAGACCTATGGTGGTGTTTCTCCTAACAATAACCACCCCTCTGGAGAAAAGTAATAATTTTAAAAGGTCTGCACTGTAGCATTCATTTACCGATTTCCTGGTTTAAATACTCCCACCATGGCTGACTTCAAGCTACCACTGTGACATCGTTCAAGTCAGGGTTGGGAAGAGATGAATCACCACTTGCTAAACCTCCCATTGGTAATTCTTACTTGAATCAATTATTACTGTGATTATTGCCCTTGACTTTGAAGTACATATCTGAATCTTTTATTAGTTCTGTACACGATTTCACATACTATTATTTCCCCTTTTTTCGAAATGTATTCCTGCTTAGCTTTTCAAGTGTATATTATCAACTTTATATAGTTTGTTTACATGTAGTACAAGAGCCTCCCTCCTCTGAGGATCCTAAAATAGTTTCTGGAGAAGTCTAGGGGGGAAATATTGGGTTATACTCATAGATTAAAAAGAATCCATAAAATTGAAATGTTGAGAAGTGGGGTGTGAAAGTTCAAACCTCTGGCTGGTAGTCAATCCCTTGCATTTCTTTCTGTATCTTTAGTAAACCATCAAACCCATGTTTATAAATTTCTGAGTCTGTGGTCATTTTCTCCAACATTACCTGGTTTTAATTTTCTTCCTAGTATTTATTACTCTCTTAAATTTCCTGCCTTTTTTTTACTTTGTTGATGACCTTACTGCCTTTAGAATGCAAAAACAAGAATTTTGTCCATCTTGTTTACCACTTTATCCCCACACCTAGAATAGTGCCTAGCGTGTGAAAGATAATAAATATACAATCAGCAAATGAATTCTGCTTCCTGTCCTAGTACCTCTTCCACCTCATTAGGCTGCCTCTACATCCAGTCACTTTTTTGCGTGGTGCTCACTGCAGATAGCAATCAAGGTGCCAAATAGAAGCTCCAAGTGTTTCCTTCATAATTAAACCTTGATTGGGTTTCAGGATATCTGATATCTCAGTGCTGCCACTCATACACTAAGTCAAATTAAACAAGTCATCAAACCTTTCTGTGCCTCAGTTTCCCCATCTAGAATGCTCAAGGATCTCTGAAAGCATGGCTTCAGTTTTCATTGTTGTCTCTGGGACCATGCAGTGCTGAGTATGTTATCAGTGGGTTTTCGTCTCATTCTGATAATATCTTTGCCTCTGGACGGTGGTGGGAGAAGAGATGAACAGCTGTAGTCTTGCTTTACTGTCACCAATGGAGTGATTCAGAAATTCTGAAGATTCTTTGAAGGCAATTTCTCAACTTCTCTTTAACCAGGATTCAAACCATTCTTCTGACATGTATCCCAAACTCATCCATTATTTCTTCTATAAAGTGGGGCCGATAACACCTACATCACAGGGTTGTGGTGACAGTTAAATTAGATAACCTAAATCAGTGGTTCTCAAAGTGGGGTCCCTGGACCAGCGGCACCAGCATCACCTGCCAACTGCTTAGAAATGCATATCCTTGGGCCCCACCCCATACTGAAGCAGAAACTCTGGGGCTGCCCAGCTGCATTGGTTAAAAAGCCTTCCAGGTGATTCTGATTTACATTAAAATTTGAGAACCACTGACAGAGATGAAATCAGTTGACACTTGTTTGACCTTCAAGTGTCTGCTTTTCACTTATTCATTCAGATTTATTAGCCACCCAAACCAATACCAGATAAGCTGCAGAATTATTTGTCCTCACCCCACTTGGCAGATGTGAACAGTGGGTGGGAGACTTGGGAGTAGACCCTGCTCTAAAACCCAATTATAAACACTCTGGGCTGCTTTTGCTCTTGTCCACAATTATCGCAATTTGACAAAATTTTACCTTCATGTTTATATTTTTCTTCCTCCTATCTTTTTATTTGTCAAGGAGTTGGTTCAACAGACATTTTGTGCTTCCATGAGTAGCTAGATGGTTGCCTGCATGGCAGATTTTAGCAGCTGGTGGGACACAAAGAGCACAGGCCTCAGAATCAAACAGCCCTCAGTTCACACCATCTGGATGGCACTGGACAAGTTAGTCTTGGGGAAGCCTGAGTTTTTCAAATGAAAAATGGGGTTAATCACAAGAAAAGCCTCCATTTATTGAGTATCTCCTAGGTGCCAGGCACTATGCTAGGCATTTCACATTTGATGTATATTACCTCATTTAAACCAAAACCATGAGTTATGGGGTTTTTTCTTTAAACATATCTTATTTAAATACTTCTAACATTTTCAACATGATTTTGCAACATTCAGGGCCCATCATTTCCTTTTTCAATGTAATTAAATGATAGTAAAGACACTTGGTGAGAAAACAGCACCTAATTAATAACTAGCTTTTCGGCAAACTCTGCTAGAATGCTTCAATTCCATTAAGTGAGTGATATCAGTTGGAAAAATGAGGCTAATTTTGCAGCAGTTTTAAAGAAAGAGGAAATAACCTTCAAATGGTGGTATATCTGTGCTTTGCAGTAGAAGTTCTTAGTTCATACTTAATTAAAAAGCAAGTTGCTCTTGAATGTTGAAAATCCTGGAAGAGTTTTTTAAAGTAATTTAATGTAGCATTTTATGGTTGCTTTTGCAGTTTAGAATTTGCGATGGATATCGAGGGATGTATATGCCTTCTGATCCCTTAGATTTAATCAGACTTCTCACTTGCTTGCTTGCATAATGGTTTATGGTACCTTTGATGATTTGCCGCCAACCTAGCACTTTTAATAATTTACTGTAAAAGCATTTAATTTTTAATGGACAAGAATGGGTAAGAGGTAACTTTTGCATTGGTAAATGCTCTCCTGAAGACTGGAAAAAAGGAACAGTATGTTTAAATTCCAAACACTATTGAAAAACATGAGTCTTTTATTACCAAAATCAAATGCATAATTGAAAAACATACCTAACCCAAAATTATTGTTCATGCCTTATTTAACCAGAAGATAGCATTGCTTTCATGATGCTATCATGAGGACATTTTTTTCAAATTCTCATTTTTTTCTTATCTTCCATGCTGTTTTCAATATTCTGTTCCACTAGACAAAGCGTACCTGCCACAGGGTGAGAATATATGTAATTTTATTACATCTTGCTAATCAAGAAAAGCCCAACAAAAGAATAGTTTGTAACATCTGCTTCATAAAAGAAATATCACTTTATATTCATTTTCTTTAAAAGTTTTTCTAAGATCTCCATGTAATGTGCATACCTAGGAATGATTTCACAACTAGTCTTAAAAATATCAGAGTTTCCATGTGGAAAGAAAAATGGGAAGATGCCAGGGTAAATATTTTTTAAGACTTGATGGAGGACAAAACATATCTTGCCTTCAGAGGCACATAAAACAAAAAATGTTGCAATTTCCAGATAATCCCTTTTTCAGATATGCCATGTGTAAAAAATAAGAATGGCTTCACAGGACTGCTTTCTGGGGAATCAACTAACAGCCTACAGCCCTGGAAACTTATTCTACCCTTCTAACATTCCACAGCTGACTGTCCCCAGGCTTACCCTGAAATGGGCTACAGGGAGAACTCTGATGGTCAAGGGACCAAGTCTGAGCTCTGTTTCTGGAATGCCTTTGGAATTCAGACATCAGAGCAGTTGCATGAGAATGTGAAACTCATTCTCTTTGTTTTGGCCTTCAAATAGTCTCAAGTCTAAACCCTGCTACAGAGGATTGGTTCCCAGGAACCCCTGGTACTTAGCCAAGGAGTTTGTGCTCTGTCAAACTTACCCCATCTAAAGATGAGGGTTTGAAGATCTAATCACTATTTCCATGCTTGGTTTCCTGGGATGAAGCAGCAGGTGCCAGACTTAACTGATAAACAAGGACTCTATCTATTGCCCACCATCTTTTGGCTTCCTGGCAGGGGTTATATATAAAACAACTCCTTTCTTTGTAAGCCAGATATTCATCTCCACCCCAGCTAATGAACAGAAACTTCTAGGTCTAATCAGGTGTTCCCCAGATTTGAGAAAGCAGGAATTGCTCCTGAGCAAATTCAGGTGCACCTGAGTTGGGTGGCTTTAACAATCCTGTGCACACATATATTTTTCTTCTCTCCAGCTCTCTTAAATTCTTTATATCACATCACCAACGTAAACTTTCAGAGGTAGAGAGCCCTTAGAGATCATCAGCAATCCACAAACTTTTCACCTGAAGAAACTCTGAGCTAGCTAACTTGCCAAGGTTACAGGGAAGATGGGAAACCAGAGTTTACTAAATTGAGTGCTTTTCCCGTTACATCACATGGTCTCCCTCTCCTCTTCCTCTGTCTCTTTCTTCCTCCTCCTTTCCCTCCCCAACTACGGTCATCCCTTTTGGTTTTGTTTTAGGCCTCCCGTGGTGCCAACAGTACCTATGAGTGTCACTTAGCTACAGTGGTAGTCTTCATTGATAAAAACATTAAGTGGGGAGGTGGGGAGAGAGCAGGTGTTCCTGACCCCAGTCTAACAACCTTTCTGGCTTAACCCTATTTTTCCTCCTCCTCTTCCAATCAGGTGTGCTGCCTCTTTTTTTACATTCTGACAACACTTCACAGTGAGCTTCTTAACCCCAGCTAATTTGCCAGCCTAGTATCTATGACAGAAACATAATTAAGTTTCCTGGGCATATTCATTCCTCTTAATGTCCTTAGTAGGTTGGGGCTTTGTGAAACATCTTCAAAAGAGAACAGGGTAGGGCTTCCCTGGTGGCGCAGTGGTTGAGAGTCTGCCTGCTAATGCAGGGGACACGGGTTCGAGCCCTGGTCTGGGAAGATCCCACATGCCACGGAGCAGCTGGGCCCGTGAGCCACGGCTGCTGGGCCTGCGCGTCTGGAGCCTGTGCCCCGCAACGGGAGGGGCCGCAATAGTGAAAGGCCCGCGCACCGTGATGAAGAGCGGTCCCCACACCGCGATGAAGAGTGGCCCCCACTTGCCGCGACTGGAGAAGGCCCTCGCACGAACCGAAGACCCAACACAGCCAAAAATAAATAAATAAATAAATAAAGTAGCTATAAAATTTAAAAAAAAAGAAAAAAAAAGAAAAAAAAAAAGCTACTCTTTAAAAAAAAAAAAAGAACAGGGTAGTGTAGAAAAGACTGTTATAAGTGTAGCCTTCTGGGTCCTTACACCCTCCAAAATTTATGCCAACCAAATATACGAAGTGATACACCAAAGGGTTAACATTGGCATTGAACTAGAGCAGGGTAGAGTCAGGGAGGGAGATTATTATCTTTATTCTAGCCCATCTTTATCTTTTCAAAGATGGGAAAAAAAAACAGAAAGGAAGGAAGAACAAAGGAAGGAAGGAAGGAGGGGAGGAAAATATGCCTAAACCACAATAAAATTTATAAGCTTGAAACTTAAGAGTATATCAGAAAAATGTTTTAAATATTATAAATAAAAGGGCTAAAAGCATAATATAGCCTAATCTGCAATTCTTTTAATCTATAATGCTAGGTTTTTGAGGAAAAGTAAAAGGGTCTATAAATGTCATTTTTTTTTCCTTTAGCAGTTAAATAAAGGAAAATTCTGAGTTATGGACTGATAGTGAGTATAGATATGAAAAATATCTCTGCTATGAATGGGTACTAGAATTTTTCATATATAGTAGACTACTCATGTCTATACAAGGGGAAAAAACAGACTAAATAACAGTCAATCTTGTATTTTTGGCAGACTAAATGATTAACCATTTCACATCAGAGTCAATCTCAATCTAATCAACTGTATGGGAATTAGTCACTATAATGGAAAAATTACTTAACTCAGAAGGATTCATTCATTAATCACATATCAACACCCCAGAGAGATAATTTTTCTGCTTAAGTTCCCAAGCTTTACTTACTCATTCATTCCTTCAGCAGTTATTTGTTGAACTCTTACAATGAGCCAGGTGTTCTGTAGGACACTGAGAGTAAAAACACACTCCTTCAAATAAAGAAATTGTAGACTAGAAGGGGGAAATTAAAAATAAATAACTCATGATCTAAACACTGATATGGACTTGAAAAAAAATGCTATGGGGGTAGGGGGTGAAGGGAAGAACTACATATTCATTCTAGGGCAAGTGGAGAAATCTTCACGGAGGAAGTAACATCTGAGTCAGAACTTAAAGGATGAATTGGAGTTCATCTCAAAGTTCCCAGTGAAAACCAAAGCTTAAAAATCGAGGAGGGGGGCTTCCCTGGTGGAGCAGTGGTTAAGAATCCGCCTGTCAAGGCAGGGGACAAGGGTTTGAGCCCTGGTCCAGGAAAATCCCACATGCCACGGAGTAACTAAGCCCGTGCACCACAACTACTGAGCCTGCGCTCTAGAGCCCGCGAGCCACAACTACTGAAGCCCGCGCTCCTAAAGCCTGTGCTCCACAACAAGAGAAGCCACCGCAATGAGAAGCCCGTGCACCGCAACGAAGAGTAGCCCCCGCTGGATGCAACTAGAGAAAGCCCGCGTGCAGCAACGAAGACCCAACGCAGCCAAAAAAAAAAAAAAAAAAAAAAAATCAAGGAGGCCCAGTTTATGAACACCTCCACTAGGCCAGCATTTCCAAATGTGTTTATAGATCTTATTTGAAAAAAGGGATTTCATGGTCAAAAGAAAGTTAGGAATGCTAGAGTCTACCCATTAAATAATTTTCTTTACAGCAGGACTTCTCAGAACCTTTATACCCCAAAACGGATACCAACTAAATACATGAAATGATACCCCAAATGTTGACATTGGTTACTGCATGAGTGGAGAACTGGAATAGAATGAAACCAATGCACATCACGAATTTAAAGACATAGTGCAGTGATTCCAGGCTTAAGGAAAGCCCCCTCTTCCTTATAGAACTTGAGGGTCTACATGTCTGTGTACACAATTTATGTCTGTATTCGTAGTCTGTACTTATGAATTTATTTTCATGTGTGTTTTGGGCTAAGGTAAGAAAAGGTGATTATATGCTCCCTAATGAATATTCAAATTTCTGCTGAAAAAAGCAGCAGATGAATCTTAACATTTATTATTACTGGCATTTATTATATTGGTATCAACACTGCAATCATTCTCATTCCAAAAAGACTGTCATTGTCTTATAGGATTCTAGAGAGACTCAGCCACCATTTTGTGGGGTGTCAGTGTTAGAAGACTACGAAACCCGGAGTAAGATGAACAATACACATGCATATGGTTGATAATTGTGTACTAGATAACTAAATCAAATAGCAACCCAGAAATCACTTTTTTCCTTGTATAATGATTAACGAATAGATTAAGAATCAGATCTTCCCTTCATACTCACTGCATGTATGAAATAGTATGTGTTGAATTATGCTTTTTCTATTTGTGAAAAAAAGTATGATGAAGTATATTTTAAGGAACACTAAATATTAATAAAAAGGGGAAAATGCAAATGGTCTAGATGACGTAATTAAAGATGAATGACCCGGTGGGTCACTATTCCTGTGAACAAAACTTCAGAAACTGCAGATAAAGAAAGACTTCAAGTCTCCCACATGACACTATTTAAAGCATGTGCTGCCTGTATAATAGGCTGGAAAGGGACTATTCATTTGATGAAGGGAGACTTAGATCTATGACTTACATTATCATGATGAATCCTATATTAATATTAAAGTTCTATCCATCACATTGGAAATTTCCCTAGAGGGTTTTTAACATTTCCCTGGTGACTGCCTTAATATGTATATCAATGCCATCCTGAGAGGCCAGAGCAGAATCTCTGCTTATAACTTTTTCTACATTACATTTTTTCCCACTTTATTTCTATGCAAATTGAGTCCTTTTTAGTTTTAGAAAAAAGTTGCCCTCTCTTCAGATAATCCGAGTTCATACTGCTCTCACAAATGCTCTCATTCAGCCATCCCATACGGTTTCCTATTTCCCTTTTCTTCGCTGATAGTAAAATTAGCAGCAGTAAGAGGTCTTCTCTGTAGGCTTAGGAAACTTGACTCAAGCTGTTAGTACAAGCAATAAATGCTGGCCAGCTTATGTTTTGTAGCCTGTAAAATGTTGGATACTGTAGTTCAGATTCTTTGGTCAGTGGCCACAGTCTTCAAAGGTCACATTTCATCAAAATCACTTCAGCAACTGCTGTTCAACATGCCTGTCCAAAGAGAGAGAGAGGGTGATGCAATCAGATCACGTGGGAAAGGAGTCTCTCGGTACTAATTTGCAGTGTATTAGGAACAATGCTGCCCCAGGTTCCCAGGTGTAACAATAATCTCGGGATCTCCTTGACCCTAATTACAAGATGCTCCAAGTTGAACTGCATTTGAGATTTGGAGTGGGGGTGAAGGAGAAGAATAACAGGCCAAGAATCATTCACTAGGCCTGATTCCTTCTTCTGTGCCAGAAAGAAAACCTAAAAGATAAAAGTCCATCGTCTACCAACCTTCCAGTTATGCTCTCCTCTCTCCGAGGCTGCACCCCACCTTCTCTTCCTCCAGCCCACAGTGAACTCTAGAAGATAGTAAGAATAATAGCAGCAGTGGTAGCAGCAACTAGTACCCATCCCTTTGGGGGAACTTTCTGGGCTGATGACTCAGCCAGCCCTGCAGAGCATTTGCTCAGCTTTTTCTCCAAGTGGGCTGGTCAGAACCTTTGACTGGACCACTGAACAGAGAGCACGTGGACACTGAGAGGCTACCCTTCACCCCACAGCTTAATTGTGTTCCAGACGTAGCCAACCGACATCACCCTCCCCAACTCCCTTTTCACAATTTACACCTCAGAATGCTTCCCGGAGGAGGGTGTATGCCCTCTGCCCAGGCTCTCTCCCGAGGGAGAGGGGTCAGCATAATGCAGAGGATCCTGAACTCTCTTTACTGTTATGTAGTTTGAGGAGAGGGCTGTGGAACCAAACACTCAGCCTCTTAGATGGAGACCATCTACTGCCAGCAATGCAAGGGAGAAATTACCTGGCAGATTTTTCATTTGAAAAACTTTATAAATTTTTAAATCTTACTCTTTCAGAATGAGCCATAAATGGGTCAAATGATACAGAATAGTAAAATGGATGTGATATGAATTCTTTATAATTATGGAAATGGCAGCTTCCTTATTGGTTAGGAGTCACGTAACATGTAATCCCCATCTTGGGTTATTAATAATGGATACACAGTTATCAAATTGTTTTAATGAACACTTCTGAAATACTTTGTCACTAAAAGCAAATATTTTATTGTAGACAGATATGGTTGTAGGATTGAACTAGGATATCCCATTATTACTACTTCTAATTTAGTGTAAATACTGTCAAAAAAAAAATGACAGAGAACAATGAAGCTAATTACCAAAAGAATATATGCCTATATTTGGAATTATACATGAGTCTTATTTTTACTGTCTCCAAAATAAACACTCCTTGCTGATCTCTACGTAGTTCATTATATAAGGAGAGGAAATTTTGGAGTGTTTCCAAGGAAGACTACCCAAGGATCAGGCAAAGAATGGTAAATCTGCCTAACTTAATAGAAAAATAAACTTTCTTGCTCAGAGGGCAATGAACCATTCTACTCTGGGTCACAGAACTCACCTGACCTTAGTAAACTCAGTGCAAAGAAATGAAGCAAGCCAGTATCACACAGCAGCACAAAGGGCGTGAAACATTTAGGAAAGAGGACCACTTAGGGACCAAACCACCTGGTCCTGAAATTCTCAGGACAGTACTTCATATCTGGTGCTGAGCATAATGCTGGAATCAGGAGTGCCTCCAAATGCCAAACAGGAACACTTGAGCCAGGGCTCTCACCTGCCAGGGGAGAAAGGGAATCTTACAGGCTCTGGAAGTTGGCACCGCTTTTCATGGATATATGGAGAAATAGCTGGGAATTGTGCCCTCAGCTGCCCCTGGGGAAGGAAGATCTAGAATTTATTTTTTGTTGTTTTGTTTTTATCATCAAAGCCCCACACGAGCCACAAAAATATCACACAAGAACACCTGCTTGCAAAAACAAAGATCCAGATGGCACCGATGCAAGCACTGTCTGCTGGTATCACTGGGCTAGGATAGAGACCTCCTCAGCACCTTTGGAGAGAAACAGAAATAGCCACACCATCACAGGATGGTTAAGATGCCCTTTGACTGAGTGTCAGAACTAGTTTTTCGTCAGCTTGGGAAGCAGCTTTCCTCTGCAAAGTGAATTGGATTTAGGGAGAGAAGAGTCCAGATTCTCCCTTATACTCTGTCTTTCCTGCTCTTTTGAACACCTACTGTACTGTCTTCCCAGTAGCACCACCCACCCCCAGCTCTTCCACAGGTTTGCAGTTGGATCTTCTATGTTAGTGCAGTGTGACCCACCCTGGCCACACATGACTGGTTCAGGAAGGGGTACCTTATCTAGACCGGGCCAATCATAATCTTTCCCTGGCATGTTGAATCTGGAACTCAGACAAGGCAGTTTCTCATAGGGTGGCTGAAACTGAGGATGTGTAAACTCAGAAGTTATTGGCAAGCAGATAGAGAAGCAGAAAGATCAAGATGGAGCGGAAGGAGGGAATAATGAAGCTGATGCACAGAGAGAAGAAATGAGGATGCCGGAGAAAGTCCTGATGGTGACTTGAGTCCTAGGCTCCAGATGTTCTATAGGCCCCAGTCTCATTCATAAGACATCCCAGTATCCTTATAATAAATTCCCCACTTTGTTTAAACACATTAGAAATTTTAGTAATATGCAACAAAGGATTTGAGTAATCTCTCAGGTAAAGGAGAGCCTAGTTTTGCAGCTGTCCTCAATAATGAAAGCCTCAACTACAAAACATTTACACAAACAGGAAACCACTCAAGAGGCAGGGAGGTCCAAAGTGAGCCCACAGTGAGTATTCTTCTATTCCATCTCTCACCACGCCCTGCTTAGCCTGTGTATCAGGGACTGCCTAGGATTATAGGACTCCTTCCCCCCTGGATATTTTAATCCAAATGAGATCAGGTCAAGATATTCATTAAGGAAAGTTTTAAAGAGATAAATTTAAATAAACTTCAGCCTAAAGTATATGAAAACATAGGAAGGGCTATTCTACTGCTCTTGACGTAGAGGTTAGGGAATGGGGCACAGACAGAGGGGGTATTTACCGGAAGATCCACATTGATGCTTCTAGACCATGGATCATTGGCTACTGCTATCATTAAATCAGAAGGGGCTCCACCAGGGCCCATCAGCCAAAGCCCACTATTCTTAAACTGCTCTGGGTCATTCAAGCCTGTGTTTATAGTCGGCTATTGTCCCTAGAGATGGTATGCCTGCTTGTGCATCTAAATATATTCTGAAACCTTTACTAGCTTTGTCTATTTTCTTTACTATAGGTACTCAAAAAGGAAATATCTGATTTCTTAAATTCACCTGGTACAAAACCCCTTCTGGATAAGGTACCCCTTTCAGTATAGAATTAAATCCAGTTGATATTTAATAGGATTAGGTTAACACTTATTTAGTTCATTTAACCTCCATAAGTACAGAATTTTCTGTCTAGATCTCACCTTTTACAATGAGAAGATTACCAGAAAATCTTCTCCTTTAATTAAATTTATACCCAAAGTCACTGTAGGTTTAAAAGTATGTTTTTAAGTGCCCCTCCAAATACAACTATTTGGCCGAGGGTTTTTCTGTTTGCTTGCTCAGAGTTGGTTGCATTTTATATGTCATGGACCTGACTGAGTTTAGCCAGCAAAACTGCCATGCTGTAATTCCTGGCTATGTCATGGACACATCCCTTTGGGGGTCTAATAAAACCAGTGTTGAAGAGAAGTGTAACCCCCTTCTCAGTGATGAAGTCCAGCCAGTGTAATCCAGGGGCCCACTGGTATGAGGTACTCACATGAGCTCAGACCTAGAGCAAAGAGGCAGGAAGTATGGCCAAAGCCAAAGCACTGGTAACAGAAAAGAATAAAGTCCAAATGCCCGTGTGTTAGTGCAAGCGTGGTCAGAGCCAGGCCAGCTTCTGCTCAGAACCAAGGAAATCGCGTGGCTCCTGCAGACCTTGTGGGAGCTCTCACCAAGAGCCCATGGGAGGGCTTCCCTGGTGGCGCAGTGGTTGAGAATCTGCCTGCTAATGCAGGGGACACGGGTTCGAGCCCTGGTCTGGGAAGATCCCACATGCCACGGAGCAACTGGGCCCGTGAGCCACAACTGCTGAGCCTGCGCGTCTGGAGCCTGTGCCCTGCAACGGGAGGGGCCGTGATAGTGAGAGGCCCGCGCACCGCGATGAAGAGTGGCCCCCGCACCACGATGAAGAGTGGCCCCCGCTTGCCGCAACTAGAGAAAGCCCTCGCACGAAACGAAGACCCAACACAGCTAAAAATAAATAAATAAATAAATAAATAAATAAATAAATAAATAAATAGAGTAGCTATTAATTTAAAAAAAAAGAGCCCACAGGAGCACAGAAATCACGTGACCCCCAATCAGGAAGAAAAAAATAAACATACAACAACCCATTCATATGCATATTTCAATTCACCCCCTTCTCATTTTTTTCCATCAGAGATGAAAGAGCATCTAGGAGGGTCCATTTGAATGATGATGCTAATTTTTATTGGTCACCCATCTGTCCTTATTCCTCTGTTTGAGATGAGAAACAGTTGTCTTTTTAAATACCCTCCAAAACCCACATCGGTGTAGGTTTAAGCAACAGATTTCCTCCCCAGTGAAGGTGTGGCCAGGATAGTGGAAAAAGTCAGCCTAAGGATTAGGCTAGGTCCTTCCTAAGCTATTCAAAGTCTCACACTTTCTTTTTATTAAAGCAAATTATTATTTGAAGAACACATTCCACATTTTAGAGTAGAATCCTTCAAAACAAAGATAAAACAAGAAAACCCAAGATATTGAAAAAGCACACACTTTGTAAGAAACTAAATTCTTCTGCTCAGGTTAGAAAAACAAGATGGCTGCTTGCTTATTTTAAAAATATCAAAAGACAAGATTGGCCAAAAACAGAGAAAAAAAGAAATCCCAGTAAAGGTCTTGGTTTCCATTACCTATATTTGTATAAACGCTATGTGTTGTTTTAACTAAACATCTGGCCTTTGTCCCTCATGTAGAGAATTCGTAGTTTTCTTGACACTTTGGCAAGAGGTACCACAACCCCCTGCCAGGCTAGTAAAAATCACACATTTTTCCTGCAAGGGAAAAAACGTCAATAAAAATGAAACATTAAAAACCATAAAAGCTCAAGTTGGAAGGCCTTGCTGAGGAGAGTCTGCTTCCTAATCAGCCTTGCACAATTGCTTTAAATTTTTTTTAAACAGTACCACACCATATTGTTTGAAAGATCTAATACTGATACTGCAAGTTTGTTCAATGTATTGTTCTAAAATATGTCCTTTAGATATAGCGACCTTGCCATTTAATCAACCTTCTAGAATAAATCATGTGAATTAATTTTTATAAATATTTAATGTTTATTCTTGTATTCTACAATTTGACTCTTTAAGTTATTTCAACCAGAATTGAATTTCAACTGCTTTTACTACATAAAGGAGTAGTCTTTGTCTCACATTCACATCGGCACCTTCCAAGGCCCTGGCATTGTAATCTGTCATCATAAACAGGGAAGTAAATACAACCCTGCTACCAAAATATGACAAGCTCATTATAACAAGCCACTCATAAATCCCGAAACAAAGGCACCACCACACATTTTAAAAATAATAATTTTACACAATTTGCATAGGGATATTTTTGTTTGGAACCAAGGCAGGTATTTCTTTCTCTTTGCACACATAATACTGAAATAAATTATACAGTAATACCACCACCCACCTCTAAAGAGGGCCAGATATTAGTTAACAAATGGTTGCAAAATACTTTGCAAACATGAAATGCAAAATAAGACTATAATGGCCATCAATTCTTCTGCATAGCGTAACAATTGGATTATGCTTAGAGAGAAAGGAAGAAATAAACAGTGTAAAAAGGCAAGTGCCTGGAAAGTAAATGGCTGGGTTGAGGGTAAGAAGAAGGGCTCTATAATGAGGTTCCTCTGGATACTAAAATTCATCACCTCTTTGGTAGATCTTGCCACGGCCTCAGGGGGCCTGGATCAATGTGTGGAATGAGCTGGCCCTTCTATATAAAGATTTAAATAAAAACATACAGCCCATGGCACAAAAACAGTCTCTTATTTGAAATGTTTTACTAGGAGTTCAGATAAACCAGAGCCTTACAAAGTCCTAAACCCAAAACAAGTCAGCTCACTTCCTGATTGATGGAAATGATTTGTTCCCAACTCTAACTGCCTGCCAGAGGTTAGGGTGCAGCTAGTGGGTGTGGACAAATAATAAGCAAACAGAGAACCCTTTTCTGTGCTCAGCCCATGGGCCTAAGAAGTCTGCCTAGTGAGAGACCCTGAAGCATCATCAGGAAGTCCTCCTTGGGGCTGTGCAGTCCCCTTTCACACCCTTCCTGGTGTTTTGGCCCATCAACACAGCAGGATCCATCAGGACATATTGAACTTATCAAGCTGCATGCTCCACTACAACAGAATAAGCCTAAATTCACATTCAACCTACCTATCCCTGACTGTCCATGTAGAGGTCCCAGTCTGGGAAAGCCCTCGATACGAATCCTCAGCAAGAGAATGTTAAGATGTTATGATTTCAGAATAAGCCACAAACTTAAGGTCTAAAAATATATGTCTCAGTAAAGAGAAAACTCTGGTCGGTGGCCAAAACCGGGAAAAATAATTAACAAGCAACTTCAGTTTTAACGCCTATTCCCAATACTAATGAAAAATGTATTCATTTATTTAGAAATAAAATTTTCTGAGCATCTGTGAGATAGACAATAGAAATACTCCTATGATCTGCACAAGCAAGGTCCCGCCCTCACACAATTTACAGAGCAGCAGAAGAGGAGACAAGAAACAGGGCAAGTCAGTGAAAGGAGCCATTGATGGAACGCGAAGTCACAAGAGTCTTCTCCCAACGTAGGATGCCTCAGCTGAGACCCAAACAATGAATCGGTGTAAGAAGGACAGAGGGGAGTGGATACGTACCCCATGCACAGGAAATTCATGGGCAGAGGCCTGGAGGCAAGAGAAACCTCATCCATTTGGAAGAACAGAAAGAAGTTAATCATAAAACAAAGTTGGTAGGGAGTGGTGAGAGAGAATGCTGGAGAAATAAGCAGAGAACAGGTCCTAAAGAGTGGGCTTAGGAATTCTGAGGGAAGTGGGAAACCATTGGAAGATATTAAGGAAGAAATCATAAATATATTGTATTATAAAAATTTTTCTGATTGTGTGGTGGAGGAAGAACTGGAGAGGACAAAGACAAAGGTCTAGGCAAGAGAAAACGATGAAGTGAGTAAAAGCAATGGGGATGGAGACAAATGATCAGCTGTAAGAGCTATCTAGAAGTTAGGAGATAACAGGCTTGATTGGGCAGACCAGCATAGGGAGTAAGTGTTCAGACTACTTGCATTCAAATCCTGGATCTGCCACCTATAGGGAAAGTTACTTACTCTTTCTGTGTCTTAGTTTCCCTTTCCGTAGAATAGGAACAATAATGGTACCTGCTCATGGGATTATTATGAAAGATAAACAAGCTAATTCACAAAGTGCTTAACAGCACTTTAACAGAACAGTTCCTGGCACATGACAAGTGGTCAAAAAATATAGGCCACTATTATTGAGTGCAATAGCTCAAAACTAGAAACAACACAATTAACTGTAGACCATGATGTGGAAGACAAGGAGAGGAAATAGTCAAGGATTTCACAAAGGATTTTAGCTTGGATAAATGGGTGGATGATTGTAACTGTGCCAGTTATCTACTGCCTCTCAGCACCAAATCCACCCTTTATTCCTTCACTGATCATGGAGATGGACCCAGTAAGCGCTTCCCCTTTGCAGCTGGCACAATTTTAAGCTTTGTCAGTAGAAGGCACTAGAGGGATACTGCCAGAGGAAGGGACTTCTCTTCCTGGTTCAGGTTTGCTTCTTTGCGCTCCTACACATGGCTGCCAGCAATCCACATAGGGGACATC
This sequence comes from Balaenoptera acutorostrata, assembly GCF_949987535.1. Classification (NCBI taxonomy): domain Eukaryota; kingdom Metazoa; phylum Chordata; class Mammalia; order Artiodactyla; family Balaenopteridae; genus Balaenoptera; species Balaenoptera acutorostrata. The sequence continues at coordinate 52,269,313 of NC_080070.1, forward strand.
CATTAGCACTCACCCCCATCGAGTTTCAGTGGCAGATTCTCAGTAAGTCTCAGGAATATCCCAGAAGTTGCCTCCCCAGCACTAGCCCATCTGCACCGCAGAAGCATGTCTCACACCTGTGATTATGGACAAGGCTCTGGCCTGGGGTGACCCAGCAGACTTCTCTACTATCCACACCTTCTCCAATACAGGCTGAATTCCAGTCAGTTTGTCCTTCCCTTGGATACTCTCCCTTGGCCCTCGAGTATTCTTTACCCCTTTATAGCTAATCTCCTGTTATAACTAGTAATTCCCTATATTAACCATTTCCTATTCAAATTACTGCGTGTTTTCTGTCTTCTGATTGGACCCTGACCAATACAGGAACTATTCATTGAAATGGAAAACAGGAGGAGAGACAGGTATTGAACGGATAAATTCCATTTTGGACATACTGGACTTGAGATGCTTGTGGGACATCCCAACGGCACTGTCTGGTAGGAAGCTAAGTATCTGGGGTTTCCAAAGCTCAGAAGTGTCCAGGATGGAGAGAAAAGCTTAGAAGGGAGTAGCCTTCAGTTCTCTAAAGTCTTAGTAAACGAAGCATGTGTGTAAATGCCACACGTCAGGGAGATAGATTTTATTTTTGTATGCTCCTATGTCTCATCAAGAATCTCTAAGTGTGCTATGTATATGGCAGCACATTTCATCAAAAGATTTATGGTGATTTCATATTGTGTATGTTAGGTAATGTTCTCTTATACCTGTTAACATTTTCAAAGCTAACGGAAGATGTAGTTGAAAAAAGCCAAGCCCTATATTAATAAGATTCGAACTCTAATTACACTCTAAACTTGGAAGTTTAAACCCAGTCGAGGCAAGGGAGTAATTAGTCACATCAGCTACTCCGGATACTGACTGCAGTGAGAATAATTAATTGATGTGCCAAAACCCCAAGTAGCAGCACTGAAAACTGGTGAATTGCTCAAGTTTGAAACAACTACATACAAGCAGGTTTTGAAAGAGACCCAGGCTGATCCATTCCACTTTTTCCAGAGTCTGAACTCAGCCAACATAACTTGCTCTTTGCTTCACCCATTTCTCAAAAGTTTGGATCTACTGACCACAATAAACAGGAAGTTCCATCAGCAGTTTGCAAAGGAACAATTTGGAAGAGAAATGTATTAAATCCTCAGGGAAATTAAACCCAAATAATCCAATAACAACATTACAAAATTAACATTAGACTATGAATTGAATTAATTGCCTCCTACTGTGGGGATTCTTGGCTACCAGAGTCCAAAATAAATGAGGCCAATGATGTCAACTGCCTTGAGAGGCCACAGGCAAGTGTGACCTTGGGGTACCCAAGAGTTTACCCACAATTGTTTTTCAACTTTCTGATTTATTCTGTAGATCTTTAATAGAGAGAAAGGTCTTCACTTCTGCCCATCTCATACCTCAAATTATGGTAGGTTGGTGAGAGAAGCTGGAGGTGGTACAATTCTTGACATAAAAGGTGCAATTTTATGACTTGCTCTTTTGTGAATTCACCTCTAAGTGCCTATATCTAGAAGTAGCTGGAGTGTTAGAAATTGATCAGTGCAAGGTCTTTTTCTCCTGAGAGGGTTGAATGGAGAGGTGGGAACAAGTAATGATTTCTCCAGAACCTAGGCAGTCTAGTGATAAAGGAGGTCTTTAAGAATACCAGTCAGGGACTTCCCTGGTGGCGCAGTGGTTAAGAATCCGCCTGCCAATGCAGGGGACATGGGTTCGAGCCCTGGTCCGGGAAGATCCTACATGCTGCGGAGCAACAAAGCCTGTGAGCCACAACTACTGAGCCTACGCGCCTAGAGCCTGTGCTCCATGACAAGAGAATCCACCGCAATGAGAAGCCCACGCGCTGCAACCAAGAGTAGCCCCCACTCGCCACAACTAGAGAAAGACCGGGTGTAGCAACAAAGACGCAAGACAGCCAAATAAATAAATAAATAAGCAAATAAATAAATAAATAGAATACCAGTCAGCTGCTCCAAAAGAGACCTGCTTTGGCATTTCAGTAAATAAGCATTTATTTCTGTAAATTCTTTTCTTATGCCATGGTGTCCGTGCACCTGTGGCAATCCAAGATTACCTGTTGTGGTCCAAGCGCAGGTTGGAAAAGAACTTCCAGACACAAGGCAGAATGTAAGGAAGACAGAGTTTATTAAAGAGAAGGGTCACTGCAAGAACAGCGGGCTGACTTCCTGGTAGCCAGGGAAAGTCGACCCCCTTTGTGGGCTAGTAGCCAACTTTTATAGCCTCAAGACAAGGAAAATTCCTGCTGGCAGGATGGCATTAGGTGATTGGTCAGGATGCTATAAGGTTGCTACATGGTGAATATTTTACCTCATATGGAGTCGGGGGGCTGTCCAGTTTAGATCAGGAGAGCCCATGGCAACAGCTGTTATGGGGGCTTGGTTAATTCCAGAGTTTTTGTCCTGTGTCCTTGATGTAGGGTGTCCTTGATGCAGGGCTCCACATTCTCCCCTCTTTTTATTTATGGGCCAAATCTTTGGCCCCTTAACACCCCGCTCATGACTGACTATCTACCTATCCCCATCTCCAGCCAGAGGAACCCAGGTTATCGGGGAAAGGGGCGATGACCGTTCCTAGCTTCTTCCTGCTGGACGGGGCGTCGTCGTAGGGGCCCTGGGTTCCCGATGCCTGCTCTCTGTCAGGGTGTATTTACGGAGGGAGATGAGAGCCCGCGGAATGATAAGGCGGCTTGTTCCAACGTAGTCCGTGTGCCAACTGGCTGGTATCCTTGTTGTAGCACCATCTGCAATTGAATCTTTTGAACCTCTTGGGAGATGAATTTAGATAATGTGTTAATATGCAGGGGCCAAACAACAAAACAAAGGCTAACAGGATTAATGGTCCCAGCAAGGGAAATAGCCATGTCCATATCTGGATCCCCATAGAGGAGAGGAGGCTGGAAAGCCACCTGGGGCTCTGTTCTGCTCTCTCTTTTAAATCTTCTGTTAATTTGATCTTTTTCTTTAGAATCTGAAGGTCTTCTTCAACCTGGCCAGAAGTATTAAAATAGAAGCAGCATGTCTCATTTAGTAGGGCATGGACACCCCCTGTCTCAGCTGTTATAACATTCAGGGCCCTCCTGTTTTGTAAAACCACCTCGGCCAGAGAGCCTAGGGCTGACTGCTGTTCCTCAGTGGCTGCTACCATAGCCTTCCAAGGTTCCTGGACCATGATGGTGAGATGGAGAACGCTCCTCTCTAAGAGGGGTATGCCTGCAAACCAGGAGAGCCCTCTAAAGATGCTACGTATTATTTCGGGCAGATCAAGAATTGGGTTATCATAAGCATGTCCCCCCAATCAGTGGTTCGTTTTTGTCTCTCCCAGACAGGTCTGAAGGCCTCCTCGAGGAAGGATCCAAGGTTGGGAATGCCTCCTAAGGAAGCTAATGTAGTCATAATGGTCGCCTCCGGGACCACCACAGTAATTGCACAGGAGCCCCTCCAAGGTATGGGAAGATCCATACAGACCCTGTTACTGCACAGAAATGAAAATCTGGTGCCCCTCAAGGATACCCCTGTTGTGGGTCCCCAGAGCCAGGCCCTGACGTTTTGGGAGTTTTCCTCTGGAAATAGACTGGGGTCCCATGGCCTAGGATTACATTGGGAAGACCAAACACCGAGGAAATAATCATCTATACATAAAGGGGAGAAGCCAGGCTCTGACTGATTATGAGTGTGATGGAGGGATTGGCATAACAAATTTCTAAATATTAGTTGAATTATGTTATATTTTGGAGGAAAGTCTTGTCGGGAGGTTAAACTAAGTGTCAGGTGGTCACACCGATTCCCACATATTTAGTTCCCAGGGCCAAGCGATTTATGGGTATATGGTCTTCATTAATATATTTCTTAGTCTCATTTTTTCTTGAATTTCCCCAATACAAAGTGAAATTACCCTCATGTACATCATATTTATTTTCCTCTGACCAGGGATTCCACTCCAGGCTAGTCTGATTAAAATTGAGGGTGTAGTTACAAAGAGAATCATTTAGCTAGCCCAAAATGCGTCCCCATCCATCCAGGTTTTGGAAACAGAGCTGTGCCTCGTCTGCCCAAGCTTGGGCTAATGCCCATATCCTGTTTTTCTCTTCGTGAGTACAACAAGTGGTCAGGATTACGTGAATGGCTTGCCAGGTCAGGTCAAAGGCTATAGTGAGGGACTGAAATTCCTTAATAAAAGTGGTGGGATCCTGACTGAAGGAACCTAACTTGTTTTGAATTTGGGAAAATGTCAGACATGGGAAAGGGAACATGGACTCTAATAATGCCCATGTCTCCATTTGCTACTTCCCTTAGGGGAAGCATATTAGAATCTGTTTCCTGGCATTGGGCAGTTCTTGATCTTGTGTGGGGAGAGGGGGCTTTCGCCCCGATAAGGGGGTGGCTGTTGGGGAGCTGTGGGTTGAGGCGGGGGCGGGGGCTGAAGCAAAGGGGATTGATGGGGTGGGGGACAGGAAAGGTCGAGTAGAGGGTCGTCTAGGAGATCTGATGGAGAGGGAGACAGAGGGGGTCGGGGGGATGACGCAGCAACAGAAAGACACATGCGGCATGAGTCCCTCAGATCCGGATTCTGACTAAGGGCCATGAAGGTCTGGACATAAGGAACCTCTGAGTCCTTTCCTTGTTTCCAGCAAAAGAGATCAAGTTGGAGGATGGTGTTATAGTTTAGTGTGCCATTAAGAGGCCATTGTTCTTGGTCCCCCAGTTTATACGGGGGCCAAGTCGTGTTGCAAAAGAAAATGAGCCTCTTCTTCTTGAGATTTTCAGGGTCAAATTTTTCCAGTTCCTAAGGATACAGCAGAGGCGTGAGTCTGAGGGAGGCTCCCGAGACGTACCAGAACCCATTCTTAGCCTGTATGCCATACAATGGGGGTACTGAGAGTCACCAGCTGACAGAAAGGCATCCCCTTTGTCCCAGTGATCTCTCCGTGCGACTAAGGCACAAAATGGGCCGACCGTCCCAACAATCACGTCTGACCGTGAGAGGTGACCCCTGAGCGTGTGGCTAAGGCACAAACCATGCAACTGAGGTACGAACCGTGCGACTGAGGCACCACGCGACTTGGGCAGGGAAAGAAAGAAAGGAGAGATTCCTGGGACCCACCGGGTGACTCACTGTTTGGCAATCCCCTGAAACGTGACAAGGCACTCTTGGGATGGCTCAGAGACAACACCTAGGCTCCTGTAAGTCAATCCGGACCGAGAAAAAGGTGAAAGTAACAGAGAAGACAGGCTGAGGAATCCGCCTCGTAGTCCTGCCGGGAAGGCAGCGGCCAAGGGGAGGGGGCTCAGTGTTCTTTGCTTGAACCAATATGTGCCTCACGGTACATGGAAGTTGTCTTGCTGGGGGCAGACGCTCTAACAGCCTGGTCTATTCCGTGACCCCCTTATCCTTTCACGGGAGTCTTCAAGCGGCCAGCGCCCTGATGGCTTTTAAATGCCTGACCCGTGCCCGCACAATATCAATCGGCCTAGCCCTCAGTCAGAAGGAAGACAGAGGGACCCTCACCTGTTCTGGGCGGCAGTTACTGGGGCCAAGTGAGCCATGGAGACTTCGGAACACACCAGGGTGTAGCCCTGGCCAGAGTCCTCTGTTGCTTCCATGGCAACTTGCCTGTTCACAGAGGGTCCCAAGGCATGAGGAGAGGAGGTTGGGGAGGAGATCTCCCCAAGAGATATCCCCGTACGGGCCACCAAAATGTTGTAGTCCATGTGCGGGTTGGAAGAAGAATTTCCAGACACGAAGTATTTTAGAAAAGAGTGAGTTTATTGAGAACAGAGAGCAGAATTAGTGAGGGCCGCTGCCAATACAGCGGGCCGACTTCCTGCCAGACCAGGGAGAGCCGACTGGCTGTATCTGCAGTGCCCGTCACTAACTCTGCTCTTCGTTCTCAATAAACTCACTCTTTTCTAAAATACTTCGTGTCTGGAAATTCTTCTTCCAACCCGTGCACGGACCACAACATTACCTAAATAATATGGGCCAGGGGAGCAACAAAATTAGCATGTGCGTGATTTACCAATCCTCTGCCAGGGTTCTTAAGGGGTTTGAGGTGGAAGGTAGGATGCGTCATCGTCATAGAAATAAAATCCCGGTGATTTATACAGTTTTGCCAAATAAGGCCCACAGGGCAAATACAAAAAGCCTTGAGCTGCCTCCAGCTTCTCCTGAGACAGCCAGTTTGTCAAAATGCCAATCGCTGGGTCTTATGCACACCCTTCACGTTACAGTTGACATTTACTCCTGAAGCTTTTTAATAACCAAACAGCATTTTACAAAAAGTTAATTAATGGCATTTTATTTGGGTCTTATGTGATTTGGAATTCTTTTCACACTTGTAATTTTGTCTGACATTTTGAAAATACTACACCTAACTCTTTTGTGTGAAGAAAACCACTTTTTTTTAACAGAGCTAGCATGTATTGAATACTTTTTTTCCCTTCTCCCAAGAATTGACGTAAACACCAAAAAGAAAATACTTCTTGTTTGAGCTCAGAGAAATGAAGCATTCTGTTTGGAATCTTAATGATGATGGCCCCAAACTTATCTAATTAAATGCTCCTTCATAATGAAGAAAATTATTTTCAAAGTTAATGAATTTGCAAGCAGAAACATTGCTGTCTTCCTAGAATGAATTACCCACATTCCTTACATACATATTTCAGTTAAACACTAATTAATGTTGGTGCTTAAAACACGTGGGATTGAGTTCTCTGTGAAAGTGAACTTTCCTTTGTTTTTGGACAGGATAAAAAGACCACAATTTCGCTTCATGTAGACATCGGGCTGCACATATAAACTTAATTCTAGATTTTGGACAAAATGGAAATTATTTCATCAAAACAATTCATTTTACTGACTTTAGCCACTTCAAGCTTATTAACATCAAACATCTTCTGTTCAGATGAATCAAGGATGCCCAATCTTCACAGCAAAAAGAATTATGACAAATATTCTGAGGTAAGTTTTTTAACTCTATCTAACATGACTAGCATTAACTACTGAACATTTGTCCTGAGTCCAGTGCTTTTGTAAAGAGTAAGGAAGAAGTTTGTGCTTTGTTTTTTGTCACACTTCAGCCTTCCCATGGCAGTGTATGGCTCTAACTTGTATTTGGTAGCACAACAGCACACAGCCTGGCCTCTCATGACCATTTTAGTGCAGAGTTTGATACTTTGCAAGCATAAGGCACATTAATTTTCGACTGACTCAGAAGTGCACAGTTGTAATAAGTAGTTGCAGAAATAAGTACTGGATACATGTCAGCTGGACGTTTGAATTGTCTTTCTATATCAAAGCAAAATATTTATCCCTAGATGATAGAATTCCACGTTATTTTTATTTTCTTCTCTATGCCTTTATATAATTTCCCAAATTTGTTGAAATGAGTAGGTATTACTTTTTACAATCAGAAAACAGTTGTTTAAAAATCTTCATATGGACAAACTTTCATGGTAAAACTAAATCCAATTAAATATTTGCTGTATTTTAAGTGGTTGCTTTAAAGTTGGTACAGTAGTGGTGTAGTAACCCACAAACCAATCAGTGTTTTACTAATATAATTTACATACTGACAAAAATACAATCAATTTCTTGAGAAATGCTTTTAGAGTGGAACTCTGAATATGAGCAGGTAAAAAAGAAGTCTCCTCCAGCTGTACCCCAAAATGTGGCTAGCATCTCTGCTTTCATGAGTCCACCACTTTGGCTTTTAAAGAGGAGGGAAACAAGAGACATGGAGAGGCAGTGGGAGGTGTCTCTAAAAGCAAAATATAAAAATCTATGAAATATTTCATAAACAACATGAATCAAAACTGAAGGAGAATAACTGCAGTAAAATAAACTTTTGCCTCATTTCAATACTTCATTATGTTCTTGCTGCTCGAACACATTGCTGCATGCACTGTATATATTTTATTAATATTTTACAGTTGTCTTACAATAGTCCAGGGACGGTGAAACTAGATTGCTTTAAGAAGCTTAATACAAATTATTTATTTTAAAAATTCTGCACATGAAAGCACAAACTTTGTTCATAGCTTTAACAATTCTACAGATTAAAGTCTGGATTTAACTTAATTTGGGGTTTAAATCTATTGCTTATAATAATAATATTATTTTAATGGTTATTTCTGATTATAGCCTAGAGGAGATCTACGCTGGGAAAAAGAAAGAAGTCTCAATTTTGAAGAATTAAAAGATTGGGGTCCAAAAAACGTCATTAAGATGAGTACACCTGCATTCAACAAAATGCCACCCTCAGTAGCCAACTTGCCACTGAGATTTGGGAGGACCGTGGAAGAAGAAAGAAGCACTGGGGCAATGGCCAACCCGCCTCTGAGATTTGGAAGCAATACAGAGGACAGCATCTCGAGACGTGTTCCTAACCTGCCCCAAAGGTTTGGGAGAACAGCAATAGCCAAAAGTGTCACCAAGACACTGAGTGATTTGCTCCAACAATCCATGCATTCACCATCTGCCAATGGGTTACTTTACTCCGTGACCTGCCAGCCCCAAGAAATCCAGAATCCTGATCGAAAGAACCTAAGGTAAATACTTGAATACCAATTAAAATGCATAGGCAGTTATGTAGAGCTAATCCAGAAAGTTTAAGAAGGCTTACATGTTTTCAAAAGAAGTTTCTAAGGAAGTTAAGTTTCTTGGAAGGAAAAAGGAAAAGGCACAGGGAAATAAACACCTGTAAATTGAGAGCTATAGAAGGTCAGTTATAAACATGACTACAGGTATGAAATAATGAGATAGCTTCCCCTAAGCCACATATGGGCATCCCTCTCATTACTCTACAGCCACTCACTAAGTAGCAACAGGTGATGACAGAATTGGGAGTTCATGCCTATGACGTATTGTCCAACATTTGACCTCTCTAGCATAAAAGGTCCCGCATGAGGGAGTTGCCTGCAGGTACAAAGGACACCATCTCAATAACCCAGGTCTCAAATTCAGAAGATCTTTTTCCTCAACTTTAAATCAAAATTTCTTTTTCCAGGATCTCATTTTATAAGTAATTCCTGTTATTATAATCATTCTTTATATTGGTATGTATTTATTGAATTATCTACTAGTACAAATCAGAGCACAAGCTACCACAAGAGGTTCAAAAATTTAATAAGCTACCTACCTATTATGTTCTAGTACAGAGCATATGTTAAAAAAAATTTTATATAAAATTGAACCTGACCCTTTAGTTTAAGACCTGAAGGAAATAAGGAGGCAGGTTGTGACATCTTATCAGTGAGAGCTTCTCAGAGCACTCCTGATTTATTTTTACCATGGTACTTATCCTCATCTGACATATTATATATTTAGGGTCCATCCTTTTTACTAGAACTTCAGTTCTATAAATCCCATAATTTTTGTCCATTGTCATATTCCCAGCACCTAGAACTGTCTGGCAGGTAGTAAGCCCTCAATATTTGATAGGATAAATGAAATGATCTGAGAGGCACTAATAAGGTCTTACAGAGATTCAAAAAAAAAGAATGTTTCTTCATGTGGGAATCCAAGGATGTTTCATGAGTTGGACTTTGAGTGGTGACTCTATTTTGAACATTCAGAGACTAGAGGGAAGAGAGAGGGTATTTTCAGGCAGACAGGAGTATGAGCAAAGGCACTAAAGCAAGGTGAGGCAAGAAGAGCTGGGGCTCAGTTTGGTGAGAAGAGGAAAGAAGACAAGAAGGGTGAGGTAAGAGCAGAGGGTGCAGATATTCAGAGCCACATAAAATATTCTGAATGTTGTTTATCAGGAAAAGGAGAACCACTGATGTTTCTGCTGAGGTCCTGAGATACTGTACAGGTAGAGGTTGGCAACTCATCAGATGTTGGGAGTGGGGTGGCGATGAGGGAGAGAGATGAGTCAACGGTAACATTGTCATTCTAAGTGCCCATGACAAATTCAGGATCCCGTCAACATCTCATTTCAAGTGCAACACAATTCAATTCAGGTATAATTAGGCAATTAGGATCATGACCTGCATTTGCATATGCTTTCTTTTACATGCTCTTGTTGTGATGGATGAGAATATTTTGTACTGCTTACATTTTAGGAGACTGGGATTGAAGAAAATAGATGATGCAGAATTGAAACAAGAAAAATAAGAAATCTGGAGCCTGTTCCTAAAGATGACATAAAGCTGTAACAACTCTGAGGTGAAGACAACAAGGAATGAAGTCATTGCCCTCTCTTAATAGATTATCATTCACAGCAATTTTTCCCTCTCAGTACAGCTAATATATTGAAAGTTTTAAAAAAATGTAAAGAATATTATAATGTAAAGATGAAATGAAAGATGAAATAATTTTGTCTAAATAAAAAGAGCATTGAATATACTTAAGAAGCCTCTAGTAATGGGGAGAAGAGGAGAGAGAGAGACTGATTGCCACATCACTATCGTATGAACACAGTCACACTTAAGTAAAAAATTAGAGGAGTAGCCTGGCAAATTTTATGATGAATATTAAATAATTTAACAGAATAACATTTGACAAATAAATGAACATGAATAATAAATTATTTACAAATATTTTTATACACCTATTTCTGCCATTGCATCAACTGTTAGTGAATCCATGATAGATTGAAAAATTTTTTTTAAGAAAGATAAAAGAAAAAGGCAGTTATTAGATACCTCTCTAAGTGTCTCTTCTATCTATATCTGGAAATTTGCCTTCTGGTGTGCCTCTTTTCTCCTCACTTAATATTTCAAGTTTTTGATTTGCAGAGAAAATCTAATCACACTCTTAAAACTAACAATTTATAAACACAGTACACCACCACGTGAATGCACAGTGATTCAACTTCTGTCATAGAATGAGAAGTCCTTAGTCAGATATTAATCAGTTTATTGAGCAACCTCAATTCCTTAGGGTGCAAGCCAGAAATGGTATTAATTCTCTCCCATCCTGTCCCCAGCTGGGCTGTGTTGAATCTCCTTTTCCTGCTGGGTAGAGACCGCCTTAATGATACCCTGGACAGACTCTGAAACTTCCTCGTCACTTCTTGATATTAAAGAACTCAGTCAAGTCCAGCTGAAGATGGCAGCCTCATATCCAAAGCAAAGTTTCTCCTCCCCCATTGCTGGCAGGGCTGGGGGCTGGAAGGATGTGAAGTGGGAAAGGAGCAAGGCTGCTCTTTTTCTCTTCCGCCCCTTTCTCACCCCCGAGGTAGGGTTGTGGGAGGGAAAACGGTAGGCCTCTGGAAAAAAATCTCCTCTCTTATCTTCTCCAGGGTGTTGGGTGGGCAAGGGAGGGGGATGGGCAGGATGGGGATGGGGAATCAAGAGTCGCTGTCTCATCCTCTCTATACAATGCCACTTCTTCTATAAGGGAGTTCTTCGGGAAGCACTGAGGGAACCTCACACTGCCTAGGTCAGTGACCTAAGAGACCTGGATGCTCCTTGATCTCTTCCAACCACCCTCATCCCACCTGTACTCTCCATGGCTTCTTATTGCCAGAAAGAAAGGTTCAAGACAGCTACCTTCTCAGCATCCACTTCATCTACAGAAAAGGCAGATGGCCTTGTCATGCCAAGGCAGGACTGAAGCTGCTCCTCGGCTGCCCCACCACTGCCCCCATTTGTCTCCAACCCCCTTTGCCCTGCTTAGGAGGGGCAGAGGCAGATCAGCAAGCCTACTGCCTATACAAACTACCCATCGGAAATGAACCGCCAGTACCTGCTTCATGATCCCGCTCTGTACGAGTGATTTTCTAGGAACCTCTCTTGCTTGGTTTCGGGGTGAGGGGCAGCTGCAGCAGCCCCCGCCCAGTCAACCTCTCATACATCGCTGGGAGGGGGATGGGCCACGGCAGGGGCTGATGTGGCTCTGCCATCTCTTTGTAAACCCAGAAGGGGTGTCTGGCCCCTGCCATCCATGGTTTCCATTACAATGTCAAGTATTTAGAGCCTCTGTACTTCCAGATTTGGTCCCCAGTTGCCCATCCTGAGCAAAGTGAAAAGTATGCAACATCCGGCTGCACTAATAAATAAACAAAAAGGCCATTCGATCCCTTGATACTACATGACACAAGGAAATTTCTTGTCGTAGAACATGGGTTCTTTACCTAAACCTTTGAAATTTATGGAAAATGTTAGGTGAATAACCAGGTGTCAGCTGTCCCCTTAACCAGGTAGCTTACTCTGTTTTAGCCACTTGCCACTCCCTTCACCAGCTTCTACAAGAAATCCATTCACATAAGGAAGTTTGCGATCTCTCTGCAGATTTGTGGGATCTCAAGGAGGCGATCACATTGCACATCATTACACTGAAAAAGTCTTGACTAGACAAGCCTCTTCTCCCATCTCTTTACCTGGACCCCTAGCAGGGTCTCCTCCTCTTCTAACCTCTGATGCTCACCGGGGTGGCTTTATGGGCATGTGACCCACGCAGGTGCACAGGGCCCCACATTTGGTTAAATGCTTTATTGTCACTGCCCTAAAATTCTTAATAATTTTGATTGAGTGCTGCATTTTTTTATTTTCCATCGGGCCCCACAAATTACGTAGTCTGTCCTGCTCCCCCCCATCTCAGCCCTGCTGGCTCCTCTGCCTACTCTCCCAAAATCCAGTGCCCCCCCTGCCCCGCCACCGATTTATTAATCAGAGCAGCTTTCGTTTTCTACATGAAACACAAGGGCCAGGCTGTCACACAGGCCTGAGAGGTCTACTTACATCCCACAGTGGGTAAAAAATATAATCGCACAATTCATGAAATGTAGTCAAAATGCAATTTTTTGTGTGTGTCTCACTACCCCCTTTAAAATGTAAAGGGTGGGGAAGGAGATGTGCAGAAATCTTCCCCTGGCCCTGGATGGAAACTTGGCCAGATGCCAAGAAATTCCCTGATGCTCTTAGCTGTTCTTTGGCCTAAGTCAAAATGCACAGTCTCAATTCCACTGTAATCATCGTTTCAATCTACATTCTTTCATTCATCTTCAACACTTCCCATGTGAGGTCTGAGTTGGGGGACAGGAATGAGATCGACTTCCGCTGTCTTTTCCAACCTCAACTGCTTCCTCACTCTCTGGCTCTGTTGGACTCTTCTGGGATGGAAGAGAATTTGAGATGAGAGGCAAGGAGTTATAGAACAGTTCTTGCCAGGGTGTATGGATTCACTCTCAGGACCCAGAGGATGGTACCACCCATCATGGCTGGCCTCAGCCCTCGCCCTGGGACACGGTCTTCTAGGGGTCCTCTCGAGTAGGACTCGAAACAGCTTCTGCAAATCTCTCTTCCCTGTAGCTCATACCTGGTTATCCACAGATCGCCCTCCACATTGGGTGTGATCCCAACATGGCTCTTCTATCTTATTGCCCCCAGACTCTTTAGCTTTTTGACCTGGAGTTAAGCACCAATTTTTTGTTTCTCTCAACCACGTGGAACACGTTTCCTCATCGTATAGAAACCCCTCCCTGAAGAGTAATGGACTCAGTAATCCCCAGCACGTGGGCATGGGTGGGGGGCATTCGCAGTAAGGTAACAATGCTCTCCAAAGAAATCTCTTCATAAACCCAAATCTTATCCTTTCATGGTCTCCATGTGGGTGAGAAAATTGAGGACTTAGTGGAATCACTTTCCAACCATTTCCTTTAAAAAGTCTGCACACAGTGATCTGGCTTTGGAATTTTACATCTGTCAGATTTTGGTGTTTTGATTAAAACTTCACTTTTGATATTCTTTGCAACAAAGATGGATCTCTACTTGTAAAGAATGCTTACAGCTGCTAAAAATGACATTGTCTCTGAGTCATTACACATATATGTGCATTTTTCTGGGGGAAGAGTTCAGAGTTCTAGGGTAAATTCTCAGTAGAGTTTGTAACCCATAAAGTTTAAGAATTACTGCCACAGAAGATTTTTATTTCTAGAATTATTTTAAATTAACATCTAATTCAATTTATAAATGAATATTGTTATCTGACTGGCCATTTAAGTGCTGAGAACATAACGTGCCAAAACAATCAGAATCACTCAAGTGGTTTAGCCTGACCTTCCTCCAAATACTGGCTTTTTATAGTAGCAGAAAATAGAAGCGAGGTGGTAATTGTGCTCTTTTCCTTAGTGTGCTTTCCCAGGCACCTCCTCCCAAATACTTCATTCTTCACCCCTCCTCCTCTCTTCCAACACTTCACTTCCTCAAGGAAATTCCATCTGGATTGGGCCTAACCTAAACCTCGGCCAGTCTGTAAAGGTGAGCAAAGTGTGGAGCTTCAGGGGAAAGTTGGGGATGACAAACGCTATACATCAATGATTTTCAGGGAAGGGAACTTCCATGTGCTCTCAAGTCCACATTTCATACATCATATTGTGACAATGACCTTGAGAAATACAAAAAGGAAAAAAAAAATGTACTGGCTCTGGGACCAATTTCTCCGTGAGAAAAATGAAAGGTCCAACAAAATGAAATAGTCAAGAAAGGGGAAAGAGTTGGCCTCTACTTACTTCATGTGTATTTTTTCTTTTTCATTTTTTTCCCTAAAGATCTTCCTGCAAACATTACGTGACACTCTTCCTATGCAACTTATCATTTTATTTAATAAGCATACCAAACTACATGTTATTCCCTAGAAACATGCACTTTCACATTTCTGTGCCTTTGTTCATGCTAATTCCTTCGGCTCAAAGGCCCCTTTTATACTTATCAAAAATCCTTCAAGACCCTGGTCAAATTTGGATGCAGCTGCATTTAACAGAAAACCTAAATAAAATTGTTTTAACCAGGAGAGGCTTTTCTTTCCCCACACATAAAAATGCCTGGAAGGAAGCAGTTCTGGGCTGGTGTGGGAATTCCACAGTCATCAAGGATCTAGACTCCTCCCATCTTTCTGCTCCATCATCCTAAGCACAAGGTTCCCACCAGGCCATCTCGCAGCAAAAACAAAGGGGCAAAGCACAGGCGTGCTCTTTTTCCAAAGGGCCCCATCCAACAACTTCCTCTTTCATGTCACTGGCTGCCCCAATCTGCAAGGGAAGCTGGGAAATGTAGTTTCTCCTTTGGGCACATTGCCTCAACCACGATGATGATAGAAAAATAGCGCATGGATATCGGATAGGCAACCAGAAGGGTCTGCCCAGCCTCTCCTCAAGCTCACTTCCTTGTTGTATAAAATATATAGCATATTTTAATTTTTTTTCCTTCACTAGACCAAGGTCAACGCTACTGACATTTTGGGCTGGACAATTCTTTGTTGTGGGGCTGCCCCGTGCATCATAGGATGGTTATCAGCACCTGTAGTCTCTACCCACTAGATGCCACCCTGCAAATGGGACAACTAAAAATGTCTCCAGACATTGCCAAATGTTCCCTGGGGGGCCAAAATCATCCCTAATTAGGAGCCCCTGCACTAGACTGTCCTAATCTTCTTTGTATCCCATCCCCAGCTAAATAATAATGACTGTTGATTGTTATGATAACTCTGTTTTAACATTTAATGCTGTTTTAACCACTCCTGTTATGCTCATTTTTACACATGAGAACTGAGCTCACAGAGAACATTCTAAAAAACGGGAGCTAACAAATGGGCTCCACCGAGGTCTGTTTCACGTCAAAGTTTACACTCTTCCTCCTCCATCCACTATCCTATCCACCACCGCGTCAACCACCTCCCATCCAGCCCTGAAATACTGTAAGCATTCAGGAAACATTTGTTGAATGAAGCTTTAAATAGAAAATATGAGTGCACTGGAGCCCAGGAAGAAAGTCTCACTGTTTTAAACATTATATACAGATTTTAGAAAGAAGGAAGGAAGGAAGGGAAGAAGGGAAGGAGGGAGGGAGGAAGAAAGGAAGAGAGAGGAAAAAAAAGACCTTAGATTCCTAGACAGCTTTAACCTAGCCACTCCTTAAGATATCTACCTTAAGAGCAGGTAGGGAGGTGCCTACCTTATCAGAATGAATGACCATAAAGGGTAAAAACATCACAGAAGAAACGCTGTACCATTTTTAACTTAGACTCTAAAGAAGCAACTAATGATTTTTTTTCCTTACAGCAAACAAAGTGCTATTGTTGTTGATGAATCTCAAATATCAGTTTCTGCTTCAGTGGGAGAACCGTACAGGTCAAGAGAGCCACTGAATTACACAGTCACTGGCAAGTGGCGTGGGAGAAAGGCATCAGTAAGTACGCTCCTGCCGGGTTAGGTCTCTCACTCCCTGGGTTGTCTGCAGTTTCTTACCAATCCCATTAATGAAGTGGGACAAAGCAATAAGGGAATTAAAATAAATCTAAAGTAAGCCTGTCCCAGCCCGACGACATGAATTGTGGGAGTACTCGGGTGCTGCAGCCTTTCCCTGCTTCTCACAGATTGATGTTTGTTACTGAAAGCCCTGTGGAAACTATAATCACTTTGCTGTTTGGAGTCAGACTGAATTAGGAAAATATTACCTGGTGAACATTATACCCAATGTTTATTTTATCTTACTGCTTATTAAGTGGCCTTGTGTTCCTAAAATGTTTATTAGACGTTGAACATTTTATTCACTGTTAGAAGTATTAACATTAAAAAATCAGGGAGATTTCATTTGCCTTTTTTTATGTATTCTATTTTGCTATGGTAAAATATACGTAACATAGAATTTACCATTTTAACCATTTTTAAGTGTACCATTCAGTGGTATTAAGTCCATTTCACTTACTTTTTACATAGTCGGGCACTATTCTCTAATTATACTCATATTATTAATATTTAAGTAACCATACCCAAAGCTCTAACATTATTTTGCCTGCCAGGAAATGCCTCTGACAACAATAAGGCTGATGCTTTTTAGAGATGCTCTGATTCTGACAGACTTATTTAGGAATATTAGATTTTTTTCACCAGAACATTAAATTTTTCCTAAATTCCCTTGAAGCTTATTTTGAAAGGAAGTAATTGTTGCTAATTTTTTTTTCTCCTGAAGTATTTTATCATCTCACTAGTTCATACTATTTTGTATTCACCTGGGGCAGAAGCTAGTGCTTCTTTAGAAATACCTGGGACAGCAAAGGTTCTGTTACCAGTCAGATATGAGAACACATTTATTTCAGAACAGTAATGAAAATGAAGCATTTGATTAGTTTAATTTCCCTGAGAAATGGAGGATGGACAACAGCCATTCACCTACTGTGTTATAGCACTTCTCTTTGAACTTCGGGGCTCTATCACATTCTTCCTAATAGCCCATTTTTGTTTTTCATATATCATGAAGTTTTCCTCTCACAATGTAACACAAAGGTAATACATAGTATCATATTTGTAGCTTAGGAAATGGGAAGTATTATCACCCATTATTCTCTTCCTAAATATAGGAACTAATGTATTACAGGAGTCAACAGGAAAATCACTATTAGAATGAGGAGTGGCATAATATTATAATGAGATTAATGTGGAATTAATACTCTCTTTGTAGAGATAGAGAAATATTATTTTAATCATGAAGAAAAACTGTATCAAAATTTATTTTACCTCTTGGCAGATTTCCAGGCATTGGTATATTGTGGTTAATAAAACATAAAACTATTGTTTCACTTTCTTAAAATATGCAGCAATACTAATTAGCTACGGCAATGCACCTACATAATTTTCAAACTGCTTTTAAAATATCACATAGCTTTTCCCTTGTAATTTAAAGCACTGAATTGTAACCGATATTGCAAAGTTATTTTTAACCACTAGAGGGAAGAAAATGCTCCACATTTGTACGTAACTAATTTTAAATTCTTAGACCAAAACAATAATAACCACACCACCACCACAACAACAAAAAGTCTTTAAGATCCTGTTTTATACTGTACAATATACTGCACACTAAAGGCTCAGTTAACAACTTTAAAATTTTAAACCAATGCACAATCATCTCAATTCAACAGCTTATAGTAGGCAAAAGTAAACATTTTTGCAGCCTGAGTCTACCTATGAGTTAAGGATTATTAGCATTAGGGAATCAGCACATCCTTAAGGAAAGGCAGAATACTTAAACAAACAAAACAGACAGTACCCATTAAGAATCAGCAAGGTTCTTTCTACATTAAAATATCTACAATGGAATGCAAAGGTCGTATTTATCACAAAATTGAAAATTAACTGAAGTCACAAATTGATCAAATGCTAAAATATTTACATTTGACTCTTGAATTTTTATATATACTTTCTTTTACCACAAACCAACTGCAGATCTAACTGTGACAGAGATGCTTTACGTTTCCTCTTAATATAACTTTTTGACCTGATTAATTTTTGTTAATTATTTCTCTTAATTTTTGTTCCTCCCAACTAAGCCATTTGCACTTCAGTAACTAAAGCATTACTTCCTTTGATTAGAAACCACAACCTCTTTACTTTTTCACTCTCATTGATTAAAACGTAACACGGTGAATTAAGCCATTTGGATTTCAGTCTGTGTGGGTGACATTTTAACAACTGTCCCTTCAGCCTTCTCTCTGTGTCAATCTTGGCCATGTCCTACATCATAGAGGACGGCAGGAGGGCAACGGTGGCAGCCTGACAGAAGAATGGAGCAGGCATGGGGCCAGGGGTTACACAACAACGAAGTCAGCGATTTCTCTGATGCATGAGCCTTTCACTTGCCAATCAAACCTGATAAGGCTTTTACCCTGTAGAGTTATTCCTGACCTTACCCAAGACACTAAATCATTTCTGAAGTCTTGTTTCTTAGCCTAAGCAAACCTGTTCTCCCCACTTTTCAGGTCTGTGTGCACTGTTCACTCTAATACTAATGGTGCAGAAAAGCTGAGGAGGTGTCACTTCTTTTGGACTAATGAAAGTGATGCACATCTAAAACCAGAGCTAGTCAGAAAGCCTTCTGTATTATGACCTATTGGCAAAAGTTATAAACTAGCAGTTTTGAAATAAGCTCCTAACAATTATAGTTGCCCAGGAATAGATCTGACCCACACGTGCAACGGAAAGGCGTTTGAGCAGAGACTGGATAGTTATACAACAGATAGGAATATCAAAAATGAGTTATCACAGATGTCATTTCTGCAAGTGTGAAGCTGTACTAATTGACTTCCAAAACCTTATCAATGTTCTTTTAAGATTAATTTTATGTTTAGCAAAGAAATACATGCGCAAGTTTAAAAAGTCAAAAGAATTCTGCAAGGCTTATAGTTACGGTGACTGCATCCCAGTTTTCCAGGGACAGTTCTGATTTATGCCTATTATCCCAGTGTAATTATTAATAGTGCCCCCTCTTTCACTCTCAAAAGTGTTCCAGTTGGATGAAAAACCACTGTCTCAAGTACCAACCAAGTACCCCCAATTTCTATTTCCCAGAAGCAATTACTTTTAATACGTTGAGGATTTTTTTCTGTATGGGTTTCTGTATGGGTTCAAATTTCTAAGAAAAAACAAAAAACATGATTATACTACTTGCATCAGTTTAAACTGCATTAGAATTCAAAGACCGGGGGTAAAATCATAAACAGGTAGAAAGAGGTGCCTGGAAGTTACATTGTTTGAAGACTCATTCATCTGAAAATGACTTTTCCTCCTTCATACATTGTTGGGATTTTACCTCCATCCAAATTCTCACAAAGTGTACGGGTAGCAAAAGTAATGACATTGCTGAGACACACTACCTCGATCTCCCTTCAAAATAAGATTTGCTACCCAAGATGTCAGCTCTGTCAGGGACTGCCTCAGCTGCAGAGAGCTACCTGACCCCACCATAACGCCCTTCCCAGATCAGAGGCATCCAATGCCTGACTGAGGCAGGGGTAAAAAGACCCTTTCCACCCAACCTAGGACTGCTCTGAGAGGCCATCAGTGCTCCAGAGCTCCCCAGAGGTTAGCCAAGGTTTTGTCAGGCTTATATAACAGATGGACTTGTCCCTCTGCCCAATCCTGCTTCCTTTCCTTCTTTCCACAGGTGTTGATCTTTAATAAACAGCTTGTACCCCAAACTCCATCTCAGCATCTGCTTCCAGAAAACCCAATCTGCAACAAATAGGTACTATGGTTCAAAATTCAAAAGGTGCAAAAAAGGAATATGGTGAAACACCTCCCTCCCTCCACTGAGATCCAGTTATCAGTTCCCCTTCTCAAAGTCAACCAACGTGGCCAGGTTCTTGTGCATATTTCTAGAAATAGTATGCATATATAAGAAATGTTTTATATATATATATATATATGTATATATATACACACATAATTTATAAGGAAACATATTTCTTTCATTTGCTACACAAATGGTAGCATACTCCACAACTGTTCAGTACTTTTTTTTTTTTTTTTTTTTTTAATTTATGTCTGTGTTGGGTCTTCGTTTCTGTGCGAGGGCTTTCTCTAGTTGCGGCAAGTGGGGGCCACTCTTCATCGCGGTGCGCGGGCCTCTCATTATCGCGGCCTCTCTTGTTGTGGAGCACAGGCTCCAGACGCGCAGGCTCAGTAATTGTGGCTCACGGGCCTAGTTGCTCCGCGGCATGCGGGATCCCCCCAGACCAGGGCTCGAACCCGCGTCCCCTGCATTGGCAGGCAGACTCTCAACCACTGTGCCACCAGGGAAGCCCGAGACCCTTTTTTAAAAGGCCACGCTCTAGGAGTGGGGACAAAACTGGAAAAGGCTCACCCTAACAAAGTCTAAAACCAAGCCTCAAAAAATTTAAGGTAATATGCTGGTAATTTAATAAAGCAGATGCGGAAATGACTCATAAATTAGAGCCAATGGGTATAAAATAAACTGTGGTCAAGATGTTTTAAAATAAACTAGACTTCTAGTTTCAACTCTGACATGTAAAGACCTTAGAAGTTCCTACTCCTGTCCTTACAAAAAAAAAGTCTGAACTAAAAACGAATGACTTTTCTTGGACTCATCAGAGAATTGAGGTCACAGGGCAAACCATCATCCTAAAACCTGAAGACACAGACAAATACAAAAAAACTATAGCTTAGTTCTGCTTACCTGGAGCAGAAGCTATTGGCACCATAAACTGGTGGTAATACTTAAACAATAATTTTGATGAGTTTCTGGAAGCTGAGTGTGGATTAGCAAGAGAGTGAAAAACTTCTTGAGGCTGCAGTCTTAGAGGGTTTTATCTTTTGTGAATTTTGTCTCTAGGAACCCCACCAGGTTTTCATGATAAAGAGTCAAGAAAGATTCCCTCCCGGCTCTGACCAGGGTAGGGGAAAAGTAGTCATTTAAAAATATGCCCAGGGTGTTCTCCATAACAAATGCTTACTACTCCTTAGGAGGAAAGAATTTACCAGAGCCTTATCCCACCTGGGGTGAGGGGGTGGGGGGGAGGGGACTTGTAAAGGCCACAGTCCAGGAACACAAGCCCACTATAAGACTGAGATTTTATCATAATATTATAGAACACTTCCCCTCCTCCACACCTTACCACCACATCAACAAGTTCTAGTATAATAATAGCAGATAACATCTGAAAGAGCTGCAAGGTGTAGATTCTATTTAAGAAGGAGTTCTTAGGGAAACCCAAAGTCAATAGGGGAGACAAAATCAAGGACACTAGAGGAATTTGAAGCCTCTAGTACCTACAGCTATAGCACAGAGGACTCCAGCTAAGGTCTGGTTATTGATAAATCCATTAGCTGGAATTTCCTGATTGACCTTTTCAAGCCAGGGATACAAGGAATTGGGATAACATTCTGTGAAGGTCCATCCCATCCTAAAAGGGTCTTTTCTAAAAGCCTTGTAAAGAGGAGTCAGCCCGTTTGTATTTCCCTTGGGTGCATGAGGATAGATCGTATTTAGAAAAGAATGTGGGGGAGTGAAGACTGTACAATTGACCAAGGTAGAGGTGTTTAGTATGACTGGGGAAAGATTGAAATAAAGTATGGGAACACTTGGTCATAATAGCCTGATAGGTAACAAACATAGGCTTATGGGTATAGTCAGCAATAACACTTGCGATTAAAGAGAAATTGGTTACAGATAAGACCAAGGGATGTTCAACCTCATGAACAGATCAGAGTTTCTGGTGACAGCTCCAACAGTCAGAAAGGTTTCTCCTTTTTGCAATAGATTGGGAAATGCATTGGAATAAGAGCATTATCTTTCTCTAAGAAGAGAGGGAGAAAATAAGGTAAGAAGCAATGGTGAGAAAAGGATATACAGGCCTGGTCCAGTCATCTTGTGAAAGCTGTTTCCTTCAGCTCTTGTCTGCTTTGATTCTTGGAAACCTTCAGTTTGAGTTCATCAGTTGGTGTGCAGGTCCAGTCAGGGTTTAGGGCTTTCTTTTGGGTGGTGGTGAGCAGGGGGGCAGGGGGTCAGCTTTCTTTGGATGAGACACATGGATCCAGGAGTCAACTCCTTGAAGTCTGGCAGCACAAGAATTGATCAGTAACACTTGATAAGACCCTTTCCATTGTGGCTGAAAAGAGTCTTTTTTTTTTTTTTAATTTTTTTTTTTAACATCTTCATTGGAGTATATTGAAGAGAGTCTTAATGGATATGTCTTTTCCAAAAAATAAAATCTCCAGGCCACAAAGTATGGTGTTTTGAGGTCTTCATCTCCTGGGAGCACACCGTGGAAAGATTGCTCTACTAAAGCATGGTTATTTTCAATGGACAAAATACTGCAGTATATACTTTGTAATACTGAAGTATACCTCCTTTTATTAGCTGTGGATCAAAGGAAGCGGGAGCTAGATGCATGAGGCACCCAGCAATTATCTCACCCATGGTGAGAGTTTATGAGTTCCAGTCGGGGTGGATCTGAGATTTAGAAGGACCAACAGCAACACTTTTGCCTGAGGTAGTTGGAGGGTTCCCACAAATTTTGCCAATTGAGTATTGATGGTGCCATTTGTTCCTTCGACTGGTCCTGAAGACTGAGGAGGATATGCACTGGGAAAATGCTATAGGACTGGCTAAAGAGCACAGACTTGCTGTAATATTTAACTAGTAAAATAGGTTCCCCAGTTGCTATGGAGTTCAGGAGGGGTTCCCCAGGTAGAGGTAAACTTCTCTAATAGCATTTTAGCCACTAAGAGGCAGTAGCTTATTTACATGGAAAGGCTTTGACCCAGTGGGAAAACAAACAAACCATGACTAAAACATATTTATACCCATGAGACAGGGGAAGTTGTATAAAATCCATCTGCCAAAACTCGAATAGTCTATTGGGCAATTTAAAGTGTTTGGGGACAGTGCAGACAGTTTCCCAGGAATGTATTTTGGACAGATGGGACAAGAAAAGTAGACACTTTGTGCAGCCTTATTAATATTTCCTCACCAGTATTGATTCATAAACATTATTATTTTATCCACAGACCAATAGTTTAATGCATGTAAAGTTATCAGTAATGGGAATTTTAGAGTCTCTGGTAAGACCAGATTATTTGGCCCAAACCAGAGTTCTCTCTTTTTATAGAACCAAGTTATTAGATTTCCAGTATTGTTTTTTCCTTTTCTGAGGCCAATTGTTGGGCACCTCTAGTCAATTTTTCTAGATTATTATTTGGGGGAAACACCACTTTGGACCATGTCAGAGGTTTGATTGTTGGTCTTTTGAGAGCAGCATTCTTGGCAGAAGTATCAGTGGCATGGTTTCCTTTTGCCTCCAGGGAGTTGAGTTTGGAATGCCCAGGGACCTTAATAATAGCCAAAGCAGCTGGTAGGAGTATGGCATCTAATAAATTTTGGACACAAGAGCCATTTTAAATTTTATCCTCATTAGAAGTAAGGAGACCTTGCTGTTTCCATAGCATTCCAAAGTCATGGGCAAGTCCAAAGGCATACTATCAGTATAAATGTTTGCAGTTTTGCCCTTAGCTAAAGTGCAAACCCGAATAAGAGCATATAATTCAGCCTATTGGGCCAAGGTAGCCAAAGGCAAAGATGCTGCCTCAATAACTTCAAAAGGAGTTGCGATTGCATATCCAGCACAAAATTTACCATTTTCATCCTTTAAATAAGAACCATCAGTAAACCATGAAAACTCAGCCTTAGGGGAGTTTCCTGTAAATCATCACGAGGGGTCAAAATGTTATCTATCAAACAGTCATGAGGTGTATCGTCTGCAGAGGAGGGAAGAAGGGTGGCAGAGTTAAAGCTATTACAGCAAGAAAGAGTTATGTGGGGTACAGTTAGCAAATGGATTTTTGTAGAAGGTGAGATAACTGGCTGAAAGGTGTTAAGGGTGATGAAAATTCAGGAGGGTTTCTACTGTATGGAGTACAAAGATCAAGATCGTTAGAGGGGATCCCATGACTATACTTCAGTGGCCTTAACTAAAAGGATGGGGCTGGAATGGCTCTGAGGCCAGGGGTATCCACATGCCACAGAGTCTACCTGCTGACTGTAGTACCCTATGGGGCAACGGTGATACTCATGTTTGGGGGTAAGTACTCCAAGAGTGTTTCCCTCCTCATATATGAAGAGGAAATAGTGAAGTTGATGATTAGGGTGTCCAAGGAAAGAAGGATTATCAAGCTTTCCCTTAAGGTATTAAAAGCTAGGTCGGGCTTCCCTGGTGGCGCAGTGGTTGAGAATCTGCCTGCCAATGCAGGGGACACGGGTTCGAGCCCTGGTCTGGGAAGATCCCACATGCCGCAGAGCGACTGGGCCCGTGAGCCACAACTACTGAGCCTGCGCGTCTAGAGCCTGTGCTCCGCAACAAGAGAGGCCGCAATAGTGAGAGGCCCGCGCACCGCGATGAAGAGTGGCCCCCTCTTGCCACAACTAGAGAAAGCCCTCGCACAGAAACGAAGACCCAACACAGCCATAAATAAATAAACAAATAAATAAATAAAAATTTTTTAAAAGCTAGGTCATCCTGATTTTCCCAAGTAATCGGGTCAGGTTTGGTGTTCCTTAGTAAGGCATAAAAAGACTGGGTCATGAGAGAAAAGCTCAGAAACCAGTTCCCATAATAGCCAGCCAACCCAAGAAAACCTTGTAGTTGACATCCAATTTGGGGTTTTGGTAAATTCCAGATGCCATGAAGCCTATCTGGATCCAGGTGCAGCCCTTGTTCTGAGATCAGGTGCCTGAAATAACTTGGGTTGGAACAAACTGCAGTTTCTCCTTAGAAAGGTTATGCCCCTTTGAGGCTAAAAGCTTTAACAGGTGGATGCTGTCTTCCTGTGAAGAGACCTGAGAAGGGGAGCAGAGAAGCAAGTCTACATATTGCAATAAAATAGTCTCTAGGAAATTTTATATTATCTAAATCTGTTTTTAAGGTTTGTGAGAAGTAAGAACAACTCTCAGTAAAACCCTAGTGCATTACTGTCTAGGCATATTGTTGTTCTTCCCAAATAAAGGCAAATAGATATTGACTAGCTTTATCCACAGGGATGCTAAAGAAGATGCTACATAAATCAATCATGGTAAAAAAAAAATTTGCTTTCGATGGGTATGGAGGCTAATAAAATATGGGGATTAGGAACAATAGGGTGACAAGGGAAGACAACACTGTTTATGACTCAGAAGTTTTGGACCAATCTCCACCCTCCACCACTGGATGTCTTTGCAGGTAAAATAGGGATGTTGCAGGGCCTAGTACAGAAAATAACGAGGCCCTGGGTCTTTTAGTCTTCTATTATCAACTTAATGCCCTGGAGGGTCTCTTTATTTACAGAGTATTGACTGATTCTGGGGAGAGGCTTTGAGGAATCTATTTGTATCCTAATGGGAGGGGCACTGGGGATTCTGAAAATATCAGTTGAAGATTTTGCCCATAAGGAGGGTGGTAGCTGATCCATTAGGGACAAATGATTAGTGTCCTTAGAATTAGCTCTAGTGCTACCAGAGACAGAGCAAATAAAAGATGTTAAAGGGTCAACTGATTCACCCAGTCAGCTATTTTGGCTGTTATTAAATTCTAGAATTATTTCCTTCTTTTAGGAGAAAGAAATTCCAGGATGATATTCTTCTAAGAAATCTTGGCCCAATAAATGAATAGGGGCAGAGGAACTAAGGAGAAAGGGGCGATTATCTCTTAGAGGGCTTAAACAAAAGGGGATGGGTTTAGTAACAGAAATCTGTTGAGATTTATTTGAGATCCCCACTATTTGAACCATTTTAGTATTCCAAGGTAGGGGCTGTTTAATAACAGTGGGGTTGAGCACCAAGGGTGTAGCTCCAGTGTCAATAAGGACAGAGAGAGATTCATTCCTAATCTGGAGAGTAGTTTCTCCAAGTCAATTAAGGGGAAAAATTGAGAGGAAAAACCTGTAATTCCTCGCAGTCCCATCACTGGGAGTTAAGAGAGCACGGGAAAGGCTGGTTAGAGGGTTGAAGGTACCTGGCGTGCTTAAGCTTCTAAGTCTTTCTTCCAATGTCCTGGCTTTTTGCAATAATGGCAAAGACTGGGAAGGTTTTGTTTTTGTTTACAAGCCTCCATTTGCTGGAGTTGAAAATTGAGGATTTTAGTGGTCTTCCTTTTAGTTGAATCATCAAGGGTGTGGGCAAGCTAGTTTGCTAAATTAACTAAATCTGGAATGGACATAGTTTCTCATTCCATCCTGGTCCTTTCAACTAGAGGAGAAAGATCCTGCTTCAGCCCGTTACTGAACACAGAGTTAAAGGCTACCCAAGTGGGTTCAACATTCAGAGGAAGACCAGAATTTTCTTTAAAGACAATTTAGAGCCAGGTATGATAGTCATACACAGGCTCACTGGGCTTCTGGGTACAAGCCTAAACTTTATTCCAATCGACTGGCTTTGGGAAAGCCCTAGGAATTGCCAAAGGGAGTCACCTGGTGATTCCCTGAGCCTGATCATATGATAAAACAGCAACAGCAAGGGTTTGTCTCCAGGTCTCGGGACCATCCCAATTAGTAGTTTCATCCAGTGTTGGGCCTGGCCTTCGCCAACAAGCATCTGAACTAGCTGATATAAGTCAGAGAAACCAGAAACCAAAAGTAAGTTTGAATGACTATATTACATTCCTCAGCAGTCCTGTGGGGATCCTCACTTACTCTGAGAAAAATCTTTGACTATGGCACTTACTTCAGCTTTAGTCCAGGGAACATAAGAAATTAAGGGTTTAGCATTTGGATCCTCAGAGGGTCTGATTTTAAAGGGGCAGGTTTTAATAGGTTCAGGAGAGGGGGAGAGAGGCAGAGGTTCAGAGAAAAAGGGAAGTTCAGTGAGAGAATTAGAATGAGGAAACAAAGGTATAGAGGAGGGGGATGGTGCAGAAGGAAAAGAAGAATATGGTGCTGAAGACGAAGAGGAGGAGTAAAAGAGGCCTCAGAAGACTTTTTCATTTTTTTGCAATTGTTTGTTTGCCTTAATTTAGAAATGATATTTTGTAAAGAGGCAATTTTACAGTATCGAATGCATTTGGAAGCCTCCAGGTACCAATTAAAATACACATCCTATTCGGTTTGTTTAATTTTAGAGCCATGGTCTTCTATTTAGTTCTGAGAAAAACAAGTTTGAAGAGGTCGAAAGTTTCCAAAAGTGACCCCTGGAGTTATAAACTATTTTTGGTTAAGTTGGTCCACTTAGTTAAAAATATGCAAAAGAAAGGACCATAGTTTTTGAACATACAATCAGCCGTGGTCCCAGAAGGAGGACTCTTGAGAGAATTTAGAGAATTGGGATCCCACACTTCAAAAGCAGAGGTCCAGAAAACAAATGAGTACTCACCAAAAGGGCAATGCCTTCACAAAAACAAAAACAGATCCCAAATAAAGTTGGAGAGCTTAATCAAAAGGAGGGAGTTTGAATCTGAGAGGAGACTTACCGAACCAAAAGGAAGTGGGGAGCACAAGAGGATCAAGTGGGTACTGTGCATGATTCCAGGGATCATTAATTCTTCAGGGGTTCATCTCCTTCGGATCCCCCTTCTGACACCAAGTAATGTTAACCTTTAAAATAAAAAGGTAATGGTTTAGCCAGCAAAATCAAGTTTATTTGGGAATAGCATGTGATTGCAATTTGGGCCATGGAAACTATGGCAAACCACAGTTTGGAGAACAAAGGAAGGAGTGCTCTTTTATAGAGGAAAATAGGAAGTTGGAGGGGTTGTTTTTTTAAAAGCTCACTGGAGGAGAGAGATTTCAGGGTTGTAGCAGTTTCTCATCGGCTGGGTTATTTCTAGGCAAGAAGAAAATCTTCCTTCTTCCTGCTGTAAATTAAGCTTCTTCTGGCTGGGATGTGTAAACTAAGCTGTGATGAGAGGTATGTGTGTGAAAGCTCCCCCTTAGGGCTTCCCAACTCCATTTTGAATGAGGTTTTCCTTTATTCACTTTCAAAATATATATATATCAAGTCATTATGCTGTACACCTTAAACTTATACAGTACTATATGTCAATTATATCAATAAAACTGGAAAAAAGATCAAAATAAAAATATTCATATCTGGGACTTCCCTGGTGGTCCTGTGGTTAAGACTGTGCCTTCCAATGCAGGGGGTACAGGTTCGATCCCTGGTCAGGGAGCTAAGATCCCACATACCTCGTGGCCAAAAAACCAAAACATAAAACAGAAGCAATATTGTAACAAATTCAATAAAGACTTTAAAAATGGTCCACATCAAAAAAAAAAAATTCATATCTGCCAAGAAGTACTAAGTCCCTCAAAACCTTATTTTATTCATTATCAAATTCCACTTGGTTAACTTTTAAAAAGGTTATAGACTATAATTCATGCTTTACGTTATTATATATTTCCTGCATATTCTTTTCTTAAAGGTTAAAGGTCTGTCTTTAGTAGTTTGGGATTTCTGTCAACTCAAACACAATATTCTATGCATACATTTTTTTTCATTTCCAAATTTCATCTTCCGTGCTGTAAGGATTACTAGTGATGCAAAAAAGCAGACAAGAAATACATTAAGGTAAATGAGGTAGTGAAAGAGAGGTCAACATGGCAGGAGAAGTATCAATAGAAAGGGGATTTGAGCCTACTGACCCCAATGGTGGCCACGACATATATAAGAAGTCAATCATTTTGAGCACACCTGGATAGGAGGCTACTATGTGTTGCTGGGGGGTCACATACACATCACCTGATGGCTGAGGCAGTGTGAATTGAATCATAAAAGCCTACATTAAGGAGTGTTGGTCAAATAGAACCAACCCTGACATCCCTAAGCATCTTCCAGATGTAGAAGCATTTCCAAAGAAAACAATTGTTTTACAAAGATCTGGCAACAAATATTTTCTTGCCTGTAAATTTTATTTGAAAATAACAAAGGTAAAAATAATTACATTTTTCTACCCTTTACACTCACTTGACTGAAAATAAAATTTCAAACCCACTACAACCTGGAGGCTATCACCACATGTCCTGGTCAGTCAACCTGAAGTTGCCTCAACTTCCCTCGTATCACAACCATCCACATTCATACTAACACGTGGCTAGTGACGCAGCTTCATCAGATATCCCCGACTGAATCTATTACACTGAGTTATTACCTTCCAGGAAGAATCAGGCCATGAGGAAACTGGACGAGGGTCAAGCATGGGAAAAGGTGGAGTATGGAAAGTACTGGGAGGCTAGGTATATAAAATGGGCTGGGCTGGCAAGATAATTTCATGGGAGACCCTGAAAACACAAAGCAGCAAAAAGGTTAGGGTGAACTTCTAGGATAAATTTTTGAAAACCAAAAAAAATATGTTAAAAGGGTCAAAGAGAAAGTCAAACTTCCCCTAATTCACAAGTCTACCTCCAGAAAAATCTACTCTTCCAGGCTTAGTGGCTGATAAGTACAGAAGTCGGGGAGAGGTGCAGGGACTAAGAAACAGACCAGAAATACAAAATTACCACTTTGCGTCCTCTAACATACCTCTCTTTCTCTCACGTCAGCTAACACTCACCTAGAAGGCACAGCACAAAATCGATACTCACTGGCGGGCTGATTTAAAACAGGCAGAGAACGGCTCTGTTACACGTCTCTTCTCAGAGGGGGTCACTCTCGCCCCCAGCTTCTCCTGCGTTCCCTCAGGTTCAGTGCCAGCCTCTCACCAAAAGGTAACCTTCCCACACCCGGGTCCTCCTCAAGGGCCCTGTTCTCGGCCATCACAGAATCTCAGGGTCCTGTAGGTGCAGGAAGGTGGTGCGCACTCGTTTCTTTGGAGAGGATCTGGCAGGGGGGTGGGGGTAACTGAGGTAATGGGAGAGGTCTTTGGGGATTGGGTAGGGCAACCGCAGGCCAACTGCCCGTCTGCCCTGTCCGCACCCAACCAGGCGAGGAAGAGCCATGGCTCTGCCTGGCGCAATCCAGGGGCTGCACGTGCTCAGTCCTGCGGAAGCCACCCTCGATTAGGCCGCACTGTTCCCCACCGGGGGGGTGTGGGTAAGGAACACGGATGAGTCAGAGGCTCCCACCTCACCAGAGTCTCCCTGGCCCTGCACTTGTCCACCACCCAGTGCACAGGAGAGAACGCCCCGGCCGGGAGCAGCGCTGGGACAATGAGCCCTCGAAGGAGCGCTTGACGCGGCCTGCAGAGGGCGCCGGGGGGCGGGGCAGGGCCAGGGGCGATGCAAGGGGCGGGGCCCAGGGCCTGGGGAAGCCGAAGAGTCCGTTTCTCCCTGGACTGGGAGTCTAGTTCTCTTTCCCCACCTTCCGTCCGGCTTCCAGTTCCTACGGGTCCCAGAGCTCGTGGGCTGGCTTCTTCCGAAACCTCTAAGAGCCAACCGCCGCCCCTGCCCGCCGCCCCGAAGCCCGCCGCCCCGCAAGAATGCATTACCTAATGCCACGGTCACGGTCGCCGTCACAGGCACCCTCAACCCCACCCCTGACCTGCCTGTGGTCCCCCTCTCTCCTTCACCCGCACCTGCACGCAAGCTCCCCCGGGCCGCAGGTACGGACGACGGCCTAATTCCACGCCCCACAGAGGCCCGCCAACTCTGGGGAGGGGAAGAGGAGGCGCGGTCGCCTGCGGTTCCCAGGCTGATGTCCCAGGTGCGTCCGAACCCCCGAGGCACCGCTGGGCGGGGCGCTGATGATTGGCCCTGGAGGCTAGGCCTCAGCGGTCCTAGCCAAGGTGCATCTTTGGCTTTCCCCGTCCAAGTCCCAGGAAGGGGTGGGACTTGGACGTGGCTGCACCTAACTTCTCGTTCAGAATCCCTGAAGGCTTTAGAAAAACAGCTATTGATTCCGTTGGATGATGAGTTTCCCTGCTTTTTAAAAAGACCTGGGCGGGCGGGGGGCGGGGTGGGGGGAATCATCTGAATTTTCTTGAATAGTTATGCTTAAACTTGAGGCAAGACTGGAATGTCAGTCAGTGTCTGCGAGGTAGAGGCCTTATATGGGCCCACATGTCATCCACCTAGTGTTGAGCCTCTACTTTAGAACATCTTCCACTTTGTGGATTTGTTTCAGTTGAAACTCATTTCCATAGAACTTAAGTTGCTATTTATTACTGCCATGACACCCAACGGTCCACAGATAGGGCCCTCCCTGAGGAAGGAAGCCCATGATTTCTATGCAGCGTTGGGTTGAACAATTTAGCAGTACAAAGCTCATTTCCTGCCTGCCCTGAGGGAGGGTCAGTGTGATAGCAACCAAGTCAGTTGACTCCCTAACCAAGTGTGCCCTCCTTTTCTTTTTCCAGATTGTGCCTTTTTAGCCAAGAAGCATGGAGGTGTTTCATGGCAGGCCCTACTGCTGCAGGGAGCTTGAAGGAGCTGACATACCGTCAGACACCTTTTACTCTAATGAATTGCACACCCCACTACAAACAGCTGCTCGCCCAACTGCCTCAGAGGACAGGTAAAACAAAAACCAGAGAAAGCAAACAACTAAGAAGGTTTTAATATATTAGTGTATTTTTGTTATGTGAGAAAAAGCATTTAAGGTTATGGGTCTCTTCTGTTTATCACATCATAGGGAAGGCATAACCTGACAATTAACTAAAAACCTTGAAGTGTCCACATCTGTTAGGAACTTGGCAAGAAGTAAAAAGTTAGTGTGTATTTTTAAAAGGCAAACATCAAATTCATCTACCACGTTCTAGAACTCTAGAATGATCAGTTCCTTCATTTGTAAATTAATGTTTTAATCAAACTTTTTTTATTTTATGAAGAGTAGTAGAGTGGGTTCTTATCATCTGCTAATATCATTTGCTCAGAAATACTCCTAGAATCTGTTATTCAGAGTTGCTACCTAAACTTCTGCTTTACCAAATTTCCTGTAACACATTAATTGCAGATTATGTTTAAAATTGCATCTAACATATACTGAGTGATTGCTGTGTGTTGGCACTGTACCAAATGCTTTGTATGTAGTAATTCTTTTAATCCTCACAACAGCCCTATAAGTACTATTCTTACCCCCATTTTACATATGGAGGAACAGGTACAAACAAGTAATTTTCCAAGATCTTAGTGCCAGCTTTTTTGTCTTGGATTTATTTGAATCATTTTAAGAAAAAAAAAAATCTCAAAATCCTTGGTGAAAAATAGCCTGTGTAATTGTTTTCTTGCTTTTGCTTGTTTGTCTGTTTTATAATTTCACTTGCTCAAATCTCTCATCTAAGAAGTCTTTCTCACTTAAGAAAGTGGTCAAAAGGTACGAACACCCAGTTATGAAATAAATAAGTTATGGGGAGGTAACATACAGCATGGTGACTATAGTTAATAATACTGTATTGTATATTTGAGAGTTGCTAAGAGAAAAGATCTTAAAAGTTCTCATCATTAGAAAAAACTCTATGTATAGTGATGGATGGACTTATTGTGGTGATCATTTTGCAATATATACAAATATTGGATCATTATGTTGTACACCTGAAATTAATATAATGTTATACATCAATTATATTTCAATTGTTTTTTAAAAAAGAATTCGTTTCTTAACAAATCAGACAAGTCACCTGGCTTCAGTTTAAACACTTCCAAAATGGGACATCACTACCACATTAATGCACCTGATTGTTAGATCATTTTCTTTCTACTAAGAATATTTCCTCCTTCCATCTGCTGACCCTGGTTCTTCCCTCTAAAGCCATGCAAAATAAGAATAATCTGTTATCTTCAGGATAGCAGCCCTCAAGAGTTTAAAGATTCTTTTGGCTGTCTCTAAGTTCTCTTTGCCAGACGAACACTGGTTCTCAACAGACTTTACTCTTTCTTCTTGCATCGAGGCTTTCACTGTCTTGATCAGACTTCCATGGATCTATTCCAATTTGTAAACATATTCTTTATATGAAAAAATAAAAAGATAGCTTTTCCCCCTAATCAAAAACTAACACATTTCCATGTAAATAATATAGAAGTCATGGAAATCCACAAAGAAAACAAATTTTCCATTTTTCCAACCAAAGGAAAAATTATGAAATTAAAGCACAAGGAAGAAAACCTCTGTACTTCCTTTATCCAGAAACAATAACCGTTGTTAATATCTCAATATGTGTCCTCTCCAGTTTTTAAATTTAAAGATCATATTCAACATATTTTTTGTAAACTACTACTTTCACTTAATGAAAAGAAGTATTTTCATATTTGTGGGAAAGAGGGCTCAGCTCACTTCTACTGACTCAGCCCCTGCTGCACCTACTGTTACCTGATTCCCGAAAGTGGCTGTGAGCCCTAAATTCCTACTCAGCTCCGAGGACCATCAGATTAGACAGGGCTTCCCTGGAGTCAGAGGAAACCCTTAGCAGATGCTGTGTGATCTGGGGATGGGCAGTTGTCCCTGGATCAAAAGCAGCAATGTGAGGTTTTATATTTGGCTAAAAGGGATCTGAGTAGGAATTTAGCGCTGCCATGTCTGATTGAACTCACTATGCCCTCAAAAGCACTCATATAGGCATTTCACTGAAATTTTGATCCCCTCTACCTAAGTGGTCCTATGGTTGGTTAGTAATTGGCTCCAAAACCCTTTAACTGGCATGAAATCTAAGAGAAACATCTTTGAGAAAATATTGCTTTTCATTAACTGACTACAAAATTAAACACAGCATATATTCAATTACCTATAAACTATAATAAGGTATTATTCGAAGCAATATCTAGGTACAACCATGTTCCTAGCTCCTAATAAATAAAATTTGCTTTCCATTTTATTCCATGTGAACTTTTTCCTTTCATAGTCCCCAAATGGGAAAGCCAGGATGATCATGTATTCTCAGAACCCCTCCATTTAACTTCCTTTTAAAAAGCAGCTGGGCAGCTTACAGAAATAGAAGTTCTCTTTTCTCTCAGTGGTATTCCTCTGAACTGCTCTGGAAAATGTCATCAGGGTAATATTGGCAACTCTGCCTTATCAATGCTGAGGCTTACTTCTTACAGACCAGGTTCAGGGTCTGTAGCTCCCAGCTCAAACCTCACGGTATCTCAAAAACAAAACAAAACAATGAAAAACAAAATCTCCTGGCTTTTAGGGATTACCTTCATAATGGTAAGGATGAACGTGAGTCCTAGCATGTGTTAGCTCTCAGCAGCTTAATTTTCTAAACATGGATGTACTTAAGAGGATGATTTTTAAAAATATTATAATGTATTTTGAACTAACTTGGCAATTTTACAGAGATGCAAAATTATTTCCTCACATCCACCTATTTTTTTTCTTTCCAGAATAGGCAACACAGTCTAACTCCATTGTTACCCAGCATTGGCCTGACAACTGGGCACATCAAAATCACGTGAGGAGTGTTCTGAAAATACAGATTCCCAAGCTCTATCTGTAGATATTCTGACTCACTGGGTCTGAGTTGGGTCTTGGGAATCTGCATTTTTAGAAGTTTTTCAGCTTATTTTGAGAACCACTGGGCTAGCAGAAAGCACTGTAAACAAGAAGAAAACCAGGATTGCAGTTCTGGCTTACCCAGTGACCAAGGGCAAATTAATCTTTGTACTTCAGTTACTTTCTTCACTGGTATATTTTGGAACAATTATATTAGTCACTATTATGTATAATTACTTGCTCT
This sequence comes from Balaenoptera acutorostrata, assembly GCF_949987535.1. Lineage (NCBI taxonomy): Eukaryota > Metazoa > Chordata > Mammalia > Artiodactyla > Balaenopteridae > Balaenoptera > Balaenoptera acutorostrata. Next base: position 52,304,176 of record NC_080070.1, read on the forward strand.
CCTTTAAAAATATTAATAAGCAGGTGGTATTTTTTTGTATTTCTTCCATTGAAAATTTAAGAATGGCAGATACAGATACTCAAAATCACAGATGCCTACCTCCTTTTTCCATTCAGTTGACATCTCCTTACCTCTAGCAAGTTCCCTAGTCCATTAGGAAAATAAACATCAATTAAGGAAGTGTCTTGAGAATTGCTTAAGATTTAAATATAAGTTCCCATTTTTGTTTCTGGCTTCATCCCATTGCTTTCTGATTCCTGAATTTTTTTTTTTTTTGACTGTTAGCTTCCTGTCTAAAAATGTTTGTTCTAGGCTTTCCTTTAATCATGCCTTCCAATAATTACTGGCCAAATTCAACCCCTGAGTCAAAATTCTGTACAGTCACTCCAAAGCACGATATTGGTTCATCCATAGGGAATGTATCTTTCTCAAAAACAAGTAAACATTAATTTTATGTGGCTAAAGATTGCAGCACTAATAATTTATTGTTATTTGCTTTGAAGACATGTATCATTTAAGCTATGAAGTTATTTAATCCTAAAACTTCAATATTTAATTTAATTAGTTCCTTCTATAAATTCGGTTAATATTAAAGCTAGGGCTGGGCAGGGAATGTAAGACCCTAAAATGAAAGAGAAATATGACTTATTTTTGCTTTGCCTTTTATTTTAAATGGTTTCCTGACTTACTGGCTGTAGATGAATGCCAACCCAAATGACTGATTAACATATGCTACTGGCTCATCTTCCTAGGCTAGTGTAATATATGAGGGTCAGATGCTGAGAAATTAACTCATCTAATTTAAATGTAACTTTTAAAAACTTAGATATTAAAGCTTAGGTTGTCATTACTCAAATGTGTTTAAATATTTTTCACTTGTCATGCCCCCCAAACTGTGGCTGTTGATCACAGTCATAGATCATACCTCAGAGGTCTGAGAACTGAATACCTGCATCCCTTCTACAGCACCCCAAATCAGTGGTCACCAGATTCTCCTTCACTAGCTAATACAGCGGTTGACAGACTTCTTCTGTAAAGGACCAGATAGTAAATATTTCAGGCGCTATAGTCTCCGTCAAACTACTCAGCTCTGCTGTTGTAGGGTGAAAAGAGCCATAGACAATAGCCAGTATATAAATGAATGGTCATGGCTGCATTCCAATAAAATTTTACTTACAAAAATGGCAGTAGGTTGGATTTGGCCTGTGGGCCATAATTTGCCAATGCCTATCTAGTGCAACCCCTGTCTAGTGACTTTATGAGCTAATGCATTCCACGTATAAGACAGTCTCAAGTGTTACTCCTTCATTTCATTCAGCAAATATGTACAGGGGGATTACATTAAGCCAAGCGCTTTCCTGGTACAAACAAGAAAGCAGCTCTACAGTCCACACCTCTCTCTCTGAGCTCCCTTCCCATGTTTATAACTGGCTCCCCATTGCTCAGATGGTATAGTCCAAAGGGCCCATAAGGCTGTGCAGGATATTGTCCTTGTCTTCCTCTCTTGCTTCCCCTCTCACACAGCTCTACTGATATAACCCAAAATTCAACTCTGTCTTCTCAGCCCTTAAGATCCAGATAAGTTCCACTCAAATCTTTATTCTGTGCCTTCTGGAAATCCAAAGCCTTCCTCAAAATTTATCCAAATTCCCAGGATGGGGGTGGGGGGTTGGTCATTACTGACTTTGGGTTCCTGGTTCCACCTATACTGATTCTGTTCAACAACGTTTTGACCCAGGTGTGAAACTCAGTCATTTCTTAGGTTCCTCCAAAGACCCCAACCACACAGAGCACTTGTGAGCCTGGTAAATTTCACTAATCAGTTAGGGGTCAAAAGGAAGAATCATATCACACCATACAATACATAACTAAAAGCCCCTTATTAGCCATAGCTTATGTATTTTTAAAATTTCTTTAGCCCAGCTGTCACCAGAGTTCTCTCACTGGCTTTTCACCCAATGCAATCCCTTACCATCCTGCTGGCTTCTTTTCTTCCTCTCCCTTTACTTCCCTTTCCTCTCATCCTCCTCTCTCGAGAGCAAAAAACCAAATCCCTTCCACTGCAGAGCAGCTTAACAAATCTTGGGTTGCTTGAGTCCTTAGCAACACCCGTACTTGCAGAGTCTCTGTCTCTTTACCAAGCGACCTAACAAAATATTTTATAAAACAAGCAAGTCCTTCCCCAAGAAGGATTCTGGAGCCAACACTGTCAGGAATTTTCAATTCCATAACCTATCTAACCTCTAGGCCTTTTTACATGTTATTCCCCCCTGCCTAGGGTATTCCCTCTCTTGCACCTAGATAAGTCCTACTCATCCTTTAGAACTCATCCTAGACAATGATTCCCACAAGAATCCTTCCTCCAGAAGGGAATCCTGTTGGTCTTGCATCTATATGTACAGGAGGTATCCCAGACCACTTAAATCTAAGTTCAAGTCATGGACAGGTGCAAACTTGGGCAGAAGACGAGAGAGCTAGTTTATTCCTGACTCACTTTTAACATGAGAGGGAAGCCTTTTAAGGTCCCAGCTTATTGCGGAGATGGTGTCCTTTCAGTTCCTCACCTGGCTGATTTCTGTGCTCCTCACCCTGCAAAACCCTTAAAACAAAAATTCGCCAGAATCGGCACTGCCCTAAGGGCAAAAGTGGCTTCTGTGCTTGTTTACCTCTCTGGATTCCTGTTTTTCCTCTTATGGAGCCCTCGTATCCCTTTCTGTCTTATTAACAATGAGTTGTTTTTAAGAAGATGCTTTTCTTTTTTTTCTTTTCAGCATTTTGTTTTGTTTTGTCTTCTCCCAGCAAATCAAAACAGTCAAATAAAAAGAGAATTCAACTTCTCCAAGAAAATTTAACCCAAAGTACAATTGGTTCCCTTTCTAAGATTATCATGTCATTGTCTGCTCTCAAGGAAAACCACCTAATCAATGAATATTTGTTGAGCGCCATATATTTGCAAGGTACTATACTATATCCTGGGGATTCCGTGGTGAGTGTGCCAGAGTCCTTGTCTACAATGACCTGTCCTCTTTTTGCTGTGCTGTGGAAACTGTGATGAATCAATGTTCTTTGTTCTCTAGAACACTGTACTGTTCATCTTTTGGTGATAGATTACTGGTTTATTATAAAAGGATATAACTTAAGAACAGCCAGATGGAAGAGATGCATAGGGCAAGGTATGTGGGAAGGGGTGCAGAACTTACATGAGGTCTGAGGGCTCCACTGCCCCCCCATCTCCACATGTTCACCAACCCCAAAGCTGCTTTTTTAGCATTTTTAGTTATTTTCAGTGGGAAGGTTAGTCCAAATATTTCAGACTGCCATTAGTGGAAACTGGAAGACATTAAATCCTTCCTAATTAGGATGCAGATCTTTAGCCAGATATTCTTAAGAGTTTTGTGAGGCCTTCTCCCTAGCCTGAAGCTTTCATTCTGTGTCATAAGTTGCAGTCCAGGAAACAAATCAGTCTCTTTGGCCTTGCTCATTCACTCAGGCATGCATTCATTTAACAGACATCCATCCACTGAGTACTTCCTGTAAAAACATGGTTACAACAGTGAGTAAGTATCCTTGCCATTTACTCCCTTGTTAAGAAAGAACAGAGAAAGTCATCTGAACTACCAGTTTTCAACATCAAAGTAGCCCTACCAGCCAAATTTAGGAAACTTCTATGTCTCCAACCTACTGAATGGTACAGTTGTAAAGGGTGGGACTATTGGAGACCTGTTTTCTATGGAAGGTAACTGTTGAACAGAGCAGTGCATCTAAAACTTTAGCATGCAAAAGAATCATCTGGAGGGCTTGTTTAAAACAGATTACAGGGCTCCACCCCCTCCCCCCAAATTCTGATTCCTAGGTCTGGGATGGAGCCTGAGAATATGTATTTCTGACCAGCTCCTTCTCACTGTATCCTCACACGGTAGAAGGGCCTAGCAAGCCCTCGGGAGTCTCTCTTACAAGAGCGTTAGTCCCATTCATGAGGTCTCCTCATGACCTAGGCACTTCCTGAAGGTCCCACCTTCTTATACCGTCACACTGGGCATTAGGATTTAAACATATAAATTTGGGGGGACACAAACATTCAGACCATAGCATTCCACGCTGAAGCTATTTCAAAGGTCTCTCTTTTTCCCCAGGTATCAGGAATTAAGGGAGTCACTCCAGCGATGTAGGCTTCCGTGGGGCTTTGAAAGGGAATATGGTGGCATAATACCCGTTTCACTCCCTGAGGAACACAGGCCAAAATATGAACCTCCTTGTGTCATGGGCAAAGGACGCCAGCGTTATGGATTTGGTGGAGAAACCTGGCCAAGATAAATAAACTTTCAGTCCCTCACACAGAGGTCATTATTATTCGATTATCTATATTTCTATTGTGAGTCCTTTGTTAACTTAAATCTACTTCCAAATTTTTACTATTTATGAAAAGACACAGATGGGAACACTAATTATAAAATTTCTAATTGTGAAGTCAGTAAAAAGTATCTGTTATAAATGTCTTTGCTTTCCTTAGAGATGTTTAAGTATGTGATCAGAAATTTTGATTAATTTAATTCCCTTGCTAATCACATTTTATCTAAAACTAAATAGGAAGGCTCCTGAGAGAGATTAAATTAATTTTTTTTTTTTGGCTTGAGCAAATAGCTGGCCTAATTTTACAGATGTTCTTGACTTTCTTTTTTAAAAATATTTTTTATTAATTAATTTATGTATTTGGCTGCATCGGGTCTTAGTTGTGGCTCGCGGGCTCAGTAGTTGCCCCGCAGCATGTGGGATCTTAGTTCCCCGACCAGGGATGGAACCCATGTCCCCTGCATTGGAAGGCAGATTCTTAACCACTGGACCACCAGGGAAGTCACCCAGATGTTCTTAACTTTTGATTTCTAATTTGTTTATCAATTAGAATCTACTGGGCATTGTTTTCAAGTATTAAAATATTTCAGTCATCATTTATAAGTCTTAAAGTTACCCTTTCAGCAGCTTTATTCAAAGTACAGGTTAAAACTGAAGAGAAAGCACAAAAAAATTTTGAGCAGTAAATTAGATGTCACATTTACTACTAAGAAGTATGAAATTTACTCAAAGCAAAATCCATCGAACCTTCTCCACACAGAGCCTGGTTATTCCTGCTTTATCCAATCCTGGTTACCCAGTGTACTAACAATCTAGCTAACTAGATTAAAAGAAATAAATCAGGAAAGACAAGCCGCAGCTAGAGAGAAAAACAGTAACAATAGGGACATGTGGCAGCCTTATGAAAGCCTCAATAAACCAATAAAAAGTAGACAAAAAGTCCAATTGGAAAGATGCAAATATTGACACATTATAGACAGGACTTCAAGTTCATTAATTCATCCAACAGATTTGTTTAAGCCCCCACTCTCATGGAACTTACTTTCTAATATAATATAGATTTATGGTATCTTTGTAAAGTAGATATTGTTATCCTGGTTTTACAATAAATAGAGACCCAAGAGATTCATTACCTCTCCTTGGGTCAGACAACTATGAAGTTTCAGAATAGGGATTTGAGTCCAGATTTATTTAACTCCAAATTCCACATTCTTTTCATCTATTCATTCATTCACTTATTCTAGCTATTCATTTATTCAGTAATTTGAGTATAGCAAGCATTGGTCTAGAGATTAGGGGTATAGCTCCTTATACCCCCTAAGGGTATAAGGACAGCCCTGGTCCCCAAAATTTGTATATTAAAAAAATGCACAATATTCTAAAAGAATTAGAAGTATACTCACAGAATTCCAGTGTGTAAAAAGAAAGCAAAATACTAGCTTCTTAAGGGAAACCCAGCTTGAAAGCAGAGGTTTGTGTTTAGTATCTTATTGAATGCAGCCCTAGGATACTGGGAGAGGAATTATTTGTTCCAATTAAAATGTCAGCCATCCCTGATTCAGAAATGCAGGTTAATGTATTCGGATTCTCCTCACACCCTTTTATGTTAAATGTTATCATTTTGGCATATTTATCTCTTAAAAATATATTTAAGACAAAGTATAAATATCGTCTGATACAATGTAACTCACTTGGCAAACAACCACACAATAGGTTTTATCTTATTTCCTAACAGGGAATAACTTCTATCACAATATTTTTCTTTTTCCCCAAGAAGAGCCTTTTAAACAAACTAACAGAGTATTTTTCAGTTCTCTGATGGGTCAAGCCTCATCTGGCCCATGTAAAAGCTTGTTCTCATAACCACACCCTGTCACCTTCCCCGGAGGAGATTTTTGGTGGGTGTTGTGATACAACTCACCCCACTACCCGTGGGGAATAGGATCACAGAATATCCCACTCCTATTGCCTAAAAAATGAAACAAATACAAAATTTACCAGCAGCCCCCAAACAATAAAAGGATGCCATAAAATTATGCCATTAATTTTAATGTGCCAAGGAAAGATAATTCTGTGTAGTTTATTCCAGTTCCTAAGTGTTTCTCAAGACGGCATTTTGGGCAGGGCAGTTCTTTGTCGCACACATTGCAAGATATTTAGCATCTTTGGCCCTTTACCTATAAATACCGGTAGCATCTTGCATTCATTGTGACAACCAAAATGAAACCACCCACACATATTTTCAAACCCTCCCTGTAAGTGTTGGGAGTACAGGGGGAAGCCACACTATTGGTTGAGAGGCATTATACCTAACCCCACCCCTACATTCCAAATGCACATTGAGGCAAGGTGAGTCTACCAAATCTGCTAATTCTCCAATTTGAAGAGATTAAAAGATTGAGTAGATAATCCTATTAGAAAAGACAAAAAGCCTCAAGAGTAGAAGCCCCTATTTTAAAACAGCAGGATTTCAAGAGAGATGAAGTTCTGCAGAACGTGTGCTCCTCCGGAATGCAGTGATGACTTCAGGGAATGAGCAGAAGCCCTGGGTATGGGCACTTCCCTGACTGGAAGGAGTGGGGATTTTCCCCCGTAGAGGGAAAATTATTATTGTAGAACCAGTGTTCTACAATAATGTTATAAACCCTGGCAAAGTACAGATTATATAAACAACCAAAATGGGGAGATCAGGGAAAGGAAACAGAAGCAAGTGAAACTGGGTTTATCATCTTATCTTTCATGCCTGAGAGTCAATATTATCTAAAAAATGATGATTCCTAAATGTTTCAAAAACTTTTTCTTAAATTTCTAAAATATCTGTATAAAATTATATCTATGTAATAAAGAGATATTTATCTATAGTTCAGGAATTCCTTCAGGTTTACCTTTTCATCTGTTAGATGCTAATAAAATTAAAAATTTTTAGGGAATTCCCTGGTGGTCCAGTGGTTAGGACTCCATGCTGTCACTGCTGAGGGCCCAGGTTCAATCCCTGTCGGGGAACTAATATCCCGTAATCCAAATGGCACGGCCAGAAAACAAAAAAAAAAAAATGTAATTTTCTTTTAGAAATTGCATGAACTTTGATCCAATTCTTGAAATTTTAGTTCTGACTAGAGCTGTCCATCTCTCCATTCTTTACTTCTTTACGTCTATTTTTTAGAGAGATATCTAGAATCATGTTCTACATGAGGTTACTTGTGCTTTTTTTGTACTTACTGAAACGTTTATAATAAGGATGTGCCATTTCCATAAAAATAAGAAAAGAGCTTTTTTAAACAGCAGCATTAATCAAGAACTTTTATATACCACACATTGTGCTAAGTGTTTTATAGACATTATCTCATTTAGACCAAATTACATTTGCTCTTTTTAAAGTTCATGTTTCTAATAAAACTACTTTTGTTCTTTTTTTTTTTTTAATATTTTTTTCTGCCCCTTTCTCTCACTCCTCTTTTTTTTAAATGAACTTTTTAAATTAATTAATTAATGTATTTATTTTTGGCTGCGTCGGGTGTTCGTTGCTGCTCGTGGGCTTTCTCTAGCGGCGAGCGGGGGCTACTCTTTGTTGCAGTGTGCGGGCTTCTCATTTTGATGACTTCTCTTGTTGCAGAGCACGAGCTCTAGGCATGCGGGCTTCAGTAGTTGTGGCATGCGGGCTCAGTAGTTGTAGCTTGTGAGCTCTAGAGCACAGGCTCAGTAGTTGTGGCGCACAGGCTTAGTTGCTCCGCGGCATGTGGGATCTTCCCAGACCAGGGCTCGAACCCATGTCCCCTGCATTGGCAGGCAGATTCCTAACCACTGCACCACCAGGGAAGTCCCTTTTTTTAATTAAATGTTAATTGTACAACTTATTCATTTGTATGCATTAGGATTTTTAGTTGCAAATAACAGAATCCATTCTGGCTCATTTAAGAAGAGGTTATTAGAGGATAACAGGTTAACTCACAAAACTGTAGGAGGGCTAGAGAAATAGGCTAATTGCTAAGCTTCCAGAAATAATAGCCAGACTCATTCCCAGGACTGGCCTCATCCAGGGAAGTGCCTCTGCTAAAAGTGGACACCTCTGATTCTACCTTATGAGCAATATGGATGCCCCACTTGAAGCCTGTGTTCTGAGGCTACTCACATTCAAAGTCTAGTGCAGATGTGGATGACAGCAGAACTTAGGGTACACATTTGCACCCTGGTTGCTAGGGAGGCTGGGAAGTGGATTTTCTGGATGCTACCTAGGGAAGTGGGGTGTTCAAAATGTGGGAAACTAGCAAAATGTACAGAGGATATGGTAAAGATGTTAGATAGCCATCAGTGCCAGCTGACTGTCACTTTAAACAACAGCAGCAACAACAGTAACGTGCTTTTCTATTGAACAAGTGGTCCATGGACCAGCAGCATTAGCATCACCTAGGAAATGGTGAATGCAAAATCTAGGACCCCACCCCAGATTTACTGAAACAGAATATGCATTTTAATAAAATAGCTCAGGTAATTCTAACGTGCAGCAAAGTTTGAGAATTGCTGCTCCAGTGTAAGAAAATGCAACATTTTTCATACAAATGAAAATGCACTCACCTCCCCAAAAGGGGAGCTCCAAAGTCTCATCAGTTCCTGCATCTAGCTCCAAGTCCAGGATCACTTGGTGATGGTCACTCCTCTCTATTTCAGTCATAATATTGTCCTGATAGTCAGTCCACATTTAGGCATTAAATAAAGTAAACCATCGCCAACACACCCTATATGAAATAATAAGGAAAAGGGAGACAAAATAAAGAAAAGTTTTATATATATATATGTATATACATATATATATGTATGTATACAGGACATAGCAAGGAAGGAAATATGGGAAGTGACTGCAGTCTACAGCTGGTCATGAGGCTATTATTGGTGTTATAATTTCCTTCCTCCACTACCCATTTCAAGTTCCCTTGCCCTTAGCTGGTAGGAATTCATTACCTTGTGGGGCAGCCCCAAATTTGTTCCTGAGAGATCTAAGCTCTTAGTGGTTCTGCCTGTGTGCAGTAATAGAATACTACAGTATTCTATTAATTTTATGCCACTGGAAGCTATGCTAGGAGGTGTCCAAAAGATGCTTTAGGTTCTAGAAATACTCCTTTCCCCCAGCATGGTATAGCAGCAATCCTCTTACCCTTGATATTTAGGATCATCCTAGCCTACTTGGAATAATTCTTTCTTGGCTGTTTTCTCCAGAATCATAAGGAGCCCCAGATTACGACCTCATCAGTTCAGCTTCCAGTTCAATGGGACCATTGTTGTGTCGTCTGATGGAAGCATTTCTCCCTTGACCTCTAAACCAGCAAAGCCCAAGGTGGCTGGGGAGGAAGTAAAGATTTCCTCGAGTGTAATAATAAGAGTGAGAGGCATCACTCCCACTTCCCCCCATTACTTTTTAGACCATGCATTCTGGCTATGGGGGAAACTATTTATTGGTCACCGCTTCACAGCATGTGCCACACTCCAGGATAACATTCAGCCATAGCTGAATTGTCAATAGGCTATGCTACCATTCTGTAAATATGACAAGGCCAGTGAACCCTTAAATTCAACCACTGCCTTATTTTTTTTGTGATAAATTGAGTTCCTTAGTCAAGAGTAATATTGTTTAAGATGGCATGCAGTGAATAAGGCATTCAGTTACATTCCACTGATGATGTAACTGGCAGAAGTGGAGTGAGGAGGAAAGGGAAATCCATAATTAGAAGTGTCCTGTGAGGATAAATCATCTTTCAAGATGGAAGGGGTTCAATGTAATCAGCCTCCCACCAGCTGGCTGACCAGTACACCCAGAGAGATTTTTCTCTATGAATTACTTAGGGTTGGTAACTTCTGCTGGTAAACTCACATGTGGCCAGGTCAGTTTTGATGAGGTCATGTTGCTGAGTCCATAAATAAGAACTTCTGCCCCTGCCCCCATGATAATTTAGTTTATGAAGCCACTGAGCAAGCACCAGGGTGACTGGAGAAAGCCTGGCTGATGCCCACAGACTTGATCATATTATCCACCTAATTACGAACATCCTCAATGTGGGGTTCTGTTGCTGAGCATTCTCGTGGGGTATGAATAACCCTCATACTTTAGGGCCAATCTCAAAGGCTGAGAAAGCAAGTTTTTTGGAATCTACATTGGGTAGATGAGATGCAGCGTGGGTGTTCAAAAGATATTGAGCAGCGAGGAACAGTTCAGCACTACAATATATATTAAAACATCACAAGCACCAAGAGTGAAGGCTAATGTAAACTATGGACTTCAGGTGATAATGATGTGTCAGTGGAGGTTCATCAGTCCTAGCAAAGGTACCACTCTGGTGGGAGATGTTGATAATGGGGGAGGCTAAGCATGTGCAGGGTAAAGGGTGTTTGGGAATCTCTCTACCTTCCTCTCAACTTTGTTGTGAACCTAAAACTGCAATCTAAAGATTGTAAATACAATCTATCTCATTCTTTTTAATTTCTCACAGTGTTCCACATTATGGATGCATCAGATTATTTAGCCATTCTTGTATTTTCTTTTTCTTTTTTTCTTTTGTATTAACTGAATGTAATAAATATCTTTGTACAGGCCTCCTTGAGTTCAATACACAAATGAATGTTTCTCTAGGGAAAATCCTAAGTCAAAGTTATGGGTCACAATATATGAATATTTTTAATTTTAGTAGATATAGCCCAAATACTTTATATTCTCATGGTAGTATCTAAAAGTATCCATTTCACCATACTATTGGCCAATTGTATTATATTATCAAACTGTATAATTTTTGCCTATCTAATGAATAAAAATGTTATCATGGTTATCAGAATGCATTTCTATGATTAGGTTAAGTACTTTTTTTCTTACATTTATGTTTTCTTATGTATGACCGTTTATATTTCCTTTTCTGTTCTTATTCTTTGCCCATTTTTATTCTTTGTCTTTTAGTTATAGATTCTTATTGGTTCTTTATGTTCTGAATATTAATCCCTTATGTATCTTTATTGTAAACATTTCTTCCAATCTTTGTTTTATTTGAGCTTTTTTATGCTGTCTTGTCTTGAGAAGTTTTTCACTTGATGTTATCAAACTTCCTTTTGATTTCTGACTTTTTTAAAATCTTATTTAAAATGTTTTCCCTACCACCAAGAAAAAAACATATTCTTGTATATTTTCTTTTAATATTTGTATGCTTTTCCCTAATTCTTTAGATTTTTAATCCATCTGAAATTATCTCTGTGAGTAATATGAAATAAAAATCTTTTTTTCCAAATGGCTAGTGAATTTTTCCTGCATTGTTTATTTATTTATTTTTTTATAAAGAGCTTTCTTATTTTGATTAATTAATTAATTTATTTATTTTTGGCTGTGTTGGGTCTTCCTTTCTGTGCGAGGGCTTTCTCTAGTTGTGGCAAGCGGGGGCCACTCTTCATCGCGGTGTGTGGGCCTCTCACTATCGCGGCCTCTCTTGTTGCGGAGCACAGGCTCCAGACACGCAGGCTCAGTAGTTGTGGCTTACGGGCCCAGTTGCTCCGCGGCATGTGGGATCTTCCCAGACCAGGGCTCGAACCCGTGTCCCCTGCATTGGCAGGCAGATTCTCAACCACTGCGCCACCAGGGAAGCCCCTGCATTGTTTATTGAAAAGTAAACTCTTTCCACTGATTTAAAATGCCACCTGTTCATATACTGAATTACCATATATACATGGTTGTATTAGTCTATTTTTATCTTTTACTATCTCACCATTACACTGTGTTATTAAAAAGATGTTCAATTTAATCTTTTCTTTCTTTTCAGAAAGCTTCCTCTTGAACAATTTTATTATTTGTCACAGAACAAAAAAAGTGACGTCTATGGAAATGATTCTTTGTAAGTTTGAGGTTTCTTTTACTTATATGAGATCAAATAACATTTTCAAGTGGAAATGAGTTATATGCAAAATAAAAAAGCTCCTAAGTGGGAACTTATAGAAAAACAAGTGTTCCTTTTTTTTCAATAGAGATAATTGAATATAGAAACCAAGACCAAAACAACAAAAATAAAACAAATAGACTAAAATCCACTAACAGTTTGTTGCATTTAAGCAAAGAAAAAAGTAGGAAATATGGAATAGTAATGTTTGAAAAGATTCATACAGATCATCTTGGCCCATTTCCCTGCCTTTGACCTAGTTATTCAATCTAATAAGAATCTGTTACGTTTCTTAAAAGGTTCATAGAAAAAGCCCCAGTGCCCTCAACAAAATTTTTAATCAGAATTTTATGAGAGAGGTTTGTTATGACAATCTACAAATAACTCTTAATAAAATTACTCCCTAAGTCTCTTTTTTGGATAAGGAATACTTAATTTACCCTTTGTTTAGAGGAATTATTTTCTACTATATTGTTTTTTGCTCTTTGAAATAGTTTGTTGTATATATTACAAAGGCATACTTTTAAATTTTCAGATAAAAATAAAACACCAACAGCACTGAAGTAAAAATGAAAACATTAGTTTTTACCTTTGTTAGAATTGTTAGGAATCTGTTTGTAGGTAAGAAGTTAATATAGAGTTCAGCCACAAGAGGGAGCCAAAAAGACATGAAATTTGTGGTTGCTGGGCCTTGTATATCCCTTCGGGATTAGTAAACTGAAAAGTATTAGAGTGACAGTAAAATCATGGATAGGTTCAGGTCAAGGAATTGCTGTCTCTGAGCATTTTTTATTTTCATTTTATCCTTTCAAACTTTGAATTTTTAAGAAAGCTTTTCTTTTTTAATTTTTATTCTTATTTTTCCATTTTAAAAAATTATAGTTCATTTACAATGTTGTATTAGTTTCAAGTGTACAGCAAAGTGATTCAGTTATACATATATATATGTGTATATATGTATAATTTTATCCATGTTGAATCAAGTCAATTTTAGGCATGTACTTGTCAATATCAGCTAAATTTGTCACATGAGAAAAAATTTAGATGCTGATTTAATGTTTCATATATAATAGCCAATCTGGTAACTCTAGATCTCATAGATTCTTATAGTCATTGCTTCCCATTCCCCTACTCAACCAGAAATATAACTGGAAAACATGCTTTTTTTTTTTTTAGTTCCAACAAACTTAGAGTCCAAATAAATAAAGATATAAACCTTTTAAGGTTCACATGAATTGTCTGTTTATAATACATTATGGATTAATAAAATTACATGGCTTATGTACCACTTTCTAAACAGAGAAACATATAAAAAAGCAAACAGTATATTCAATTTTACTGCCTTTACTATTAACTGATAACAGTCAGTTCATTTTTCATAACTGAAATATTTCAGAAATATTTGCATAGGCTGAAACTAATTGCTGAAATCCATTGAAAGCAGATGACAATCCTTCTCTAGTGTGGACTTTGTCCCTGGGCTGCATTGTTATTTCTTGGCATGTAGGGCTCAGAGTAATTAGTAAGTACACAACCTTCGAATGAAGTGATTCAGAAAAGGCATGCCTCTCGGAACTTGTTAATTTTTGTTCTAGCCTCTCTGCAACTGGGCAACATTTACTATCATGAGAGATGAGCAATCCTGGGCAAAGGGACAAAGCACACACCGTACTTATATATTTTCTCCAACCAGGCCACACTCAGATCACTTTAGGTCGTGTAATTGTACCCCATGCATGGTGTCAGGCTACCTCAGAACACTTAATGGTGCTCTGCCTATGAGAGTGAACGTCAGTAAGAACCAGAGCTCTATTATCATTAGAAGAAGTTAGAAATGCAAAATCATTATCTTAAAGACACTGTAGTTTGCAAATGGGATACATCTTTATTCTTAAGCAAGTTTCTAACAGGAATGTAAGCTTTAAAAAGTCCTTAATATAAATTAGGGTTTGTTTCCTGTTTTTATTCTAGGATGCCCACACCATCTAATTCAACAGTAGGGTAACTAGACAACTATATTTTCCTTCCCTGTTATAATCAAGAAAAAAATATTGGCCATCTGTATATCTCAGACAGTGTGAGGACAAGTGAGACTTTTCACAGAAGTTTTTTTTTTTTTAAACAAGCAGGAGAAGAGGCTGGTACAAGTCCAAAGTAACAGTATTACTGATTTCCCCCAATTATATTCCCTGCTAATCTTTTTTTTAATAAACTTTTAAATTTAGTACTATTTTCGATTTACACAATTACTGGGAAAATAGTACAGAGTTCCTATTTACCTCATATCCAGTTTCCCCTATTATTAACATCTTACATTAGTACGGTACCTTTGTCACATTAATGAGCCAATACTCATGCATTAGTATTATTCAGATTTCCTCAGGTTTTCCCCAATATCCTTTTTCTGTTCTGGGATCCCATCCAGGACACCACATTACATTTAGTAGTCATGTCTCCTTAGGCTCCTTTTGGCTGTGACAGTTTATCAGACTTTCCTTTCTTTCTTTTTTTTTTTTTTTTTTAATTACCTCAATAGTCTGAGGATTATCTGTCAGATATTTTGTAGAATGTCCCCCAATTAGGATTTGTCTGGTGTTTTTCTCATGATTAGACTGGAGTAGTGTGTTTTGGGGATGAAGACCACAGAGGTCAACTACCATTTTCATCACATCCTATCAAAAGTATACATGCTATCAACATAACATCACTGTTGACACTAACCTTGATTACCTAGCCGAGGTAGTATTTACCAGTTTCCCCCAGTGTGCAGTTAACCTTTTTTTCTCCTTTTTCCATCCTGTACTCTTTAGAAGAAAGTCACTGTGTGCAGCCCACATTTAAAAGTCTGGAATTATACTCCACCTTCTTGAGGGCAGAGTACCAACATAAATTATTTGGTATTCTTTTATAAGGGAAATGTGTGTGTTCTCCCTCATTTACTTATTTAATCACTTATTTATATCAGTATGGATTCATGGATTTTATTTCGTACTTTGATACTTTAGTAGTAGTCCTGTACTACTTCGTTAATTTTGTAACTCAAATTGACCATTGAGGGCTCTTTCAGTTGGCTCCTATATCCACACCCTTATCATTGTGGGGTTTTGTGTATAAGGGATTTTTTTTGGTTTTTTGTTTGTTTTTGAGTACTTCATCACTTATCACTGTGGGGTTTTTTTCTTTCTTTCTTTCGTTTTTCCTTTTAGCACTTTCTTACTTTCTGGCACTACAAGATGCTCCAGGCTCATCTTATATATGTCCTGCCCCAGCCCTAGAACCAGCCATTTCTCCAAGGAGCGCAGCTCCTTCCACTGGAGAAATGGTATGAGAATCCACGATCTGAGTACTAGGTGTGCCTGATACTACTGGAGTCCCTGTCAATCTTAACCAGAAATGCTAAGCTGGCATTTAAAAACTGTGTTTCAATTAAAGCAAAGATCTGCTCAAAAGGCTGTTAAAATTAAAGTCTAGTTTGTTTGGGGTTCTTTTTTAAAAAGCAACTATGTGAAGACCTTTGTTTTGGACTTTTCAAATTCTCTTTGTAGCGACATGAAAAGTAAAGCCCTTTTTGTTGTTTCTTTTTTTTTCTCGGATCACCTTTCTGCTTGTAGCCTGATAAGTTCCAAAGTCTCTTCCTTTGACCTCAACTCCTCAAACATCCCCTTGGAAGAGCCATGTAAGATTTTGATAAAAATCTTGGTAGACCTGCTCAACAGGGAAGATTGAGTTCAGAGACAGCCCATGCCTCTAACTGAATGATTCAAAGAGAAACTGAATTCCTTTTAAATGTGTATGTAGTTAAGTGAGTGTTTGATATTCTGCCTTTTCCTAATTATTTCTTCTCTATTTAGGGACTCAAAATGAAAAGTAATATTTATAAATCATTTAATATAACAGGAATATAATATAATTATTTTCTACATAGTCTTAATTTAAAGGAATAAATATACATTCTGGTCATTGTACTCAAAACTTGAATGGGTTACAACTTGAAAATTTAGTTGAAGGTATAATTTGCAATTTTTTTAACAAACAAAAATAACCTTTGCAATATATACAGGATATTAAATTAAATTTCATAATGTAATAGACACAAGACATGCGGAGTCCATAGCTTTCAGGTCTTAAAAGTAAAAAACATTTTCCTAAATCATTACCAGCTATAACTTAATGCTATTTGCTAGGAAATATACATTTCTAGAATCTGAGGGGAAAAATAAGTTATAAGAATTAATTGGGGCCTCTCCCTATCTTCCTAACTCCCACCTTTACCCCTTCTACACAAAGTGAAAATCCAGGACACAGACAAAACCAGAAGATCCCAAGAACTACCGATATACATTTTGCAGATTTACTTCCTATCAAGGGGATCAATCCCCAGAAAGAAATAGCTTATTGAATCCTCATGGTTCTTTTTTTGTGATTTAACATGCTCTTGGCCTTTAGAACTTATTTTCTAAATTAACAAGTTAATCTCTACTTTTTGGTGTCTCTGTAACAAAAACAAGATATAATGAAAACAAATGTAATGGCTTTTGTTCAGGAAGTTCTTACCAACATCAAATTAGTAAAACATGGGGTCACCTTGCCCTGAACTCTGGCCTGGGGCTAAATGCATATCAGCAGGTTATTCTCTGTAGATAAAGCAGTTAGCACAGGGCCTGGCACATAAGTGCTTTATTAGCATCATAGTTACTGTTGTAGTTAACATTTAAAGGCAATGTCCTCTGAGTATAATTCCTGCCCAAGCAGCAGTTACAGTGTCTGAGGACCTTCCCAGATTACCTACTGAGATATTTTCTAGGGACAGTGGGCAGACATGACCGTTTTGTGAAGTACTCGTACCACATTTCCTTAAACCGCATCAAGTCCATGGGAAAAGGTATCAGAAGTTCGAAATTTAATCCCACTGATTCCACATAACTACTGATTCTTACACCTTAAATCAACCTGGCACATACTGGGAAGAACCCAAGGGAATCAAAATGAATTTTCTGCCCAGAAAAAGTTAATTAGCACTAAGACAATCTTTGCATTCGATTTACTCCATTAGCCATTCTTTCTAGTGTGTTTTATGACTCAGTGTCTCCTGGCTATTGGACAATATTGGAAGCCCAGCCTTTCTCATTCATTCCTCACCGTCCCTAGGGTTTCTTTCTTCCCTGCTTCCTGACTGCTCTACCTGAAGGTGAATGAGGCAAGCCTCCAAGGCTTTGCACGTGCAAGACCTCCCTTAGAACATGGGTTTTACTAGACCACAGGAAACTCCATCCTTTCCTGACTCAAGTAGACTGGACACTCTCCATGAGCACAGACATGTTCGTTCCTGCTTTATTCACACAAACAGTTTGCTCAAACTATAAAAATGCTCACTTATTTTCAAACAGATTGTTAAGAGGAAATAATTTCCTCTCACAAAGGGGGGTTAGTTCACCATAGAATCCATTGAATTGGACACTGGAAATATTTATTTAGAACAAATGAAAATCATTGTGTAGCATATAAAATGAAGTACCGCCAGTATTGCTTCAATGAAAGAGCAGTCACTACACCAGTGTTTTCATGACTCCCGGGGACATCAGTCAGTTGGAATTCAGGAATGCCCTGATTCTGTGTTCTCCTGTCATCACAGAATTGACAACCTTATATTCAATACCTTGTACCAAGCTGTCTAGTACTTGATGTGGCACTTTTTAAGCAAAGTAAATAAACTGGAAAAGTGTTTAGTGACTAGTGGTAAAATAATGCTATACCCAATTCAAAAATGTGTTCAAGTGACAAGAGCAAGAAAACCGAATCACTTTACACAAAAACAAAAAGAGCTGACTGGCCTCAGAAATGACTTTTGCCTGGAGTCCAGGCTTTTTCTCTTACAAATCAATCTTAACTTCTTGTGGCGTCTGTAAGAGACCAGGAACTTGCTAAGAATCTTGAACTGCGAGGTATTTCAGAGAGCCCACCAAGATGCCAAGGCTGCTAAATTCAGTACAGATTTGCATCAGCGTCATGAGAACACATGGCCAAACCAACCAAAAATGACTGGGATTGAAAAATATCATATGATGGAAAAGCAATGAGACATTTAAAAATATGTTTCTTATAGAAATTATTCTCATTATTTCATAGTCACACCATCCATAGTGACTTGTAGAAGCTATTATATAAACTCTGCCAATACTTAGATGGGTAATAGTGAAAGAAAAATTTCTGTAACAAGACCCTAACATGAACATTTACGGCATAACCTGTACATTTATTTTGGCCTGGTAAATACAGACATTACACAGCTTTCCCATAGCTTCTGTGGGCTCTTATTGTGAGCACGAGGAATGCAGTTCATCTTTGAAACCCTTTCTCTAGCTCTTCTCCTTTAAGAGCCCAGAGCACCTGTACTCCTGGTGTGTGTTTCCTGTTCACTGCTTGCATGTGCTCTGTTGGAAGTCTGAATTCTCTCTGGTTGTATTTGCTGGGGGAAAAAAAACACACAGAAATTTACTGTCTCACAGTTCTGGAGGCTAGAAATTCAAGATGAAGGTTTCAGCCAAGTTGGTTCGTTCTGAGAGCTGTGAGACACCCTGTTTCATGCCTCTCCCCTGACTTCTAGCAGTTTGCTGGTAATCTTGGGTGTTCCTTGGCTCACAGATGCATCACCCTGACCTACCTTCATCTTCACATGGCATTCTCCCTGTGTGCGTCTGTGTCCAAATTTCTCTTTCTTATAAGGATACCAGTCATATTGGATTAGGGGTTCACCTTATTCCAGTATGACCTCATACTAACTAATTACATCTGCAATCACCCTCTTTCCACATAAGGTCACATTTTGAGGTACTGTATGTTACAACTTCAACATATACATTTTTTTGGTGGAGGGACATAATTCACCCACTAACACTGGTCTTGGATTTTTTACTTTATTTTCTAATTATATATAACATTTCTCTATTCCATGGACTTCCTAATCTTGATTCTCTTCTAATTTAGACAGCTCTCACACAGATTTTTTTTAAACCTCTCCTAGTTCTTTTTAAGAACTCTGCTAGTTCTTCAAATGATAGGAAAATTGTATCCCCATGGCCTTTTTAAATCGTTGGGGTTTTTTTCCTTTCAGTATATGAGCTATTTTTGGCTTTTTGACTTCTAAACAGTACTTACTGTGTACACTGTGTACATAAACAGGTGGCATATTTTGTTGATTGAGTGCTTAAAGAAACAGATGGCCTGGTTTAAAGTTTAGTCCAAGATGGTAAGGGATCATTTTGCACACTGAAATTGAATGCCTAACAGGATTCCATAAAATAAAGTACTGGGATCCTCTAAAAACAAGGGGCAGGAATGGAAAGCAACTAGAAATTCCTCCTGTAATGTTCCAAAAACTACAAAATTCATATATCTTCCACTTCATATTTTTATATCAGTTGCAAAAGTTATGCACTGATAAAGAATTCAGTATGATTTATTTTAAAAATAAAACTTATTTTTAATTTATCTAGAAAAATTAAGAAAATTTCATATGTTTTATGGTATCTATTCCACCAGAATGCTAATTCCATGAGTATAGGGACTTTGACTCACTGTCATATCTCAGGGATTAGAACAATACCTGCCACAAAGAAAGGGTCCCAATAAATATTTGATGATTAAGTTGTTTCAGTTGTACTTCTTTGTATTCTGTTTTGTTTTGTTGGCTCAACTAAATCTCAGAGAAATCTGCTGCCCGTACCCGCCTGAACACCTCTACCACACACATAGCTCTAGCGGAGCCATGTTCCCGATGTCTCCATCACCTGAGGGTCTCTACACTGGCGTTAAAGCCCAAAGCCAACAGCCACTTCCTCCCACTGTGCCAGCAAGGCCTTATGGTGCAGCAGTTTTGAAGACAAGAGGTAAAATGTGATTTGAAATCAGAACAGCATTAATTCTTTTTATATTTGGAGTTTATTCAATAATAAAATTAAAGAAAGGACCCCGTCACAGACCAATGAAATCAGATTCTCTGCAGATGCCCTTTTCTTCTTTAGACAGAGCTTCCCATGATAGAACCAGAAACCAAATGTTGTAGAATTAGTTGTTTTTATTCTACTTGTATTTTCAATTTTTATTTCCTTACCATTCTCTCTATGGTTTTAGCTTTTAAAAATTCCATCCTAGCTCAAGTGATCAGCACAAAGGTCAATGTTTGGTTCAGAGCATCAGAGTCTAGACATGGGTGTAGCTGTTGTGATAAAACTGAAAAGATCATCATTGAAATAAGACTCAGGAAGTAATGAGAACAATTTGATCAATTCCTCTTAACACCTTGGAGTGTCTTTTCATGGATGCGAACCCTGGGGTCTTCCCAGGTATGTTTCATTAGAGAGGATGGTAAGCTCATACACTAGCCATCAATTCCATCCCACACTAGACACCTCAAAACAGAGAAGAAACCTGTGGAGAAAGACAAGATACTAGAGGGAAGATAACTGAAGGTGACAGAAGAGGTACATGATAGACAGAGATAAATATTTGTTGAATGAATTTAGGCTGTGAGGTAGGTAAGACACAAGAACTGTGCTATATAATGCAGCTCCTCTGTACATGAATATTTGGACCCAAATATAGGAACACAATACTGCCGTCATCAATATCAACATCAGCATCCTATTAGGAGGCAATAACTTTTGAGAGATATTATGGTGGAGTGTTTAAGAGCATGGACTAGGGAGTCCAACTGCATGGGTAGCAGTCTGGCTCTGCCACTTACTCACCATGGACCATGGGAAAGTTCCTTAACTTCTCTGCCTCTACTTCCCAATCTGTAAAATGGGAATATTTGTACCTACTTCACAGATAACAGAGAGTAAGTGTTAGCAGCTACTATTTTTATTATATACTCTGCTACCATATAATGATTCTGTATGTGTGCAGCATGCTGAACCTTTCCATTGGTAAAAGGTAGTGAACGCTGTATCAAATATATGTATATATAGATACATATATAGGTATGACACTAAATGTTACATACATATATATACATGTATGTATATATATATAGGATGTATACAAGATAGGCTATCTAAGCAGTTGAAATTTTTATGATCTTATTAGGTAAATCATCAAAGTAAGCTAATATTTTTCAAGCCCTAAATTAGATAATTTCTGAAATTACATGAAGTGCATACAGTTAGGAAGAAATCACAGAAATGTGTGTTGAGTTTATAAAAACACTTTTCAGTGAAGTTGTAGACCAGGGACTGAAGAAGTAAGTTACCACCTTAATCTTCTGTTTCACGCAACTACCTGTCCTTGACCAGTTAGTCACCTTCAGGGGATTTTAAAAAGATGAGTATATTCTAATAAGCCTTATAAAGGAGCTTTCCAGGAACTAGTACAACATTGAGTTTTCTACTCTTCCACTTCTTTTAACTCTTTATTAGAAATAAGTAGGGCTTCCCTGGTGGCGCAGTGGTTAAGAATCCGCCTGCCAATGCAGGGGACACGGGTTCGAGCCCTGGCCCGGGAAGATCCCACATGCCGCGGAGCAACTAAGCCCGTGCGCCACAACTACTGAGCCTGAGCTCTAGAGCCCGCGAGCCACAACTACTGAAGCCTGTGTGCCGCAACTACTGAAGCCTGCGCGCCTAGAGCCTGTGCTCCGCGACAAGAGAAGCCACCGCAATGAGAAGCCTGCGCCCCACAACAAAGAGTAGCCCCCGCTCACTGCAACTAGAGAAAGCCCGCGTGCAGCAGCAAAGACCCAATGCAACCAAAAATTAAATAAATGAATAAATAAATAAATAAATTTAAAAAAAAAAAAAAAAAAAAGAAATAAGTAGCATACAGGTTAACAGTGCAGGCTCTAGAACCAGATTGCGTGAGTTTGAATTATTCCACTTATTAGTTGTGTGACCTTGGGAAAATTGCTTATTTTCTTTGTGCCTCAGTTTCCTCATTTGTTAAGTGGAAATAATGTACCTTCTTCATAGTAATGTTACAAAAAATGCATGTGATGATATATATAAAGCACTTACTACAATACTGGCTCATAGTAAATGTTCAATAAATGCCAGCCTTTGTTCTTATTACATATGGGGATGGGTGTTCAGAGCATACTTTAATGTGGAACTTATCATAGCACCAGAGGAAGCCAGGCTGTGTTTGGTAAAGTTTATCCAACTACCACCAATACCTAAAAAGCTGTATTCTTTAAATGTTCTTTTTCAATACCTTTTTGGTAAGCAAGTACTAACTCTATATCTTGATATTTAAACAGAGAAAACCCCAAACAGGTAGTAGTATAGAAATATATTTGCTGAGCCTTCAGAGACCAGAAAGAGGATCTAGGAACATTTATAACTTACCTAAGAATTCCTTTCATTAACAAGAAAGGTGCAGTACTGGTGCCCCCTAGGTCTGCTGAAGGCACTAGGGTTAGAGACTCATTCTCACTCTGTGTGGCCCACACGCTGCTCATTAAGGGCAAGAATTCAAACAAAGCTATAACTTTATAGCTAAAGTGTGTACCCAAATTCCTCTCTACCTCCTATTGTCTTGTTTTTATTTATTGCACTCATAAATCCCATTAATTAGAAGACTGCTTTTCTGGAAAATTTCAGGTAATCCTTACAGATACGAACTGCTTGATTTTCCCATGGATTCAAAGAAGAAAGCCTTGGCTTGGCCAGGTCAGGGTGTATATTATGACGTAAGTATCTTTTAAAATGTGTGTTTAAAATGTAAAGTAAAATGTTTTTACTTTATATGTTTATAAAAATCCAAAAGATAGATTGCTTTTATTTTCTATCTGGATGGAAAATTTGAGATTTTTGACCATGAATCACATTTTTTTGTTTTCTTAGCTGATTTCATATACTTTTGGCTATATGTTACATTTCCATAGGTACAAAAAGTTCCCTCCAAAAGAAGGTAGAGGAGGACTGTAGATCACTCACTGTTTCCCCCAACTCTATTCTTATGATTCATAATATATCTAACTCCAAACATGAACAGAGTAAATGGGAGGTTTACAGAAAGATCTGCAGTTTACTGTCCCAACTATTACATTTGTGCAGAATCAAAAATAAAACAATAGACACCATTTATTAAGAAACTGCTACACACTAATCCTTTATATATAGGGTATCATTCAGTACTTACAATACCCTCAAAAGGTTAATATCATCATTCCCATTTTATAGATGAGGCTTAGGGAGTTTGTGACTATCTCACAATCATAGAACTCAGGCTCATGAGACTCCAGTCTCTGTTCTTAACCTCTGTACCATGAATCTACATAGTAAAAAGAGAACATTTTTAAATCATGAAGGAAAATATCTATACATTTGAAAATAATAGTAGCTAACACTCACTGGCCAGTTAGTTTGTGAGAGGCAGTGCCAAGTGTTTTCCATATATTATTTCCTTGCATCTAACAATCTATGAGGTAGGCAAGAAATAATGATGGAAGGCTGGAAACACTTGAATTTTTCTTGGAAAGACCACTGTGGCAAGTCACAGTATGGTGGTCATTTCAATGTCACTCAGTCATCTATGAAGTAAGCAATTTCCTGTTTGTTTTTTATAAAGTTATATGTCAAGAAAAATCCTTTAAAAATCATCTATTCGACTGGATCTCTTTCATTCTTTCAAGCAAAATCTATATCCAAGCAACCCAGAAATAAGAGAAGTTATTCTTTCAATTCCCCTCATTTCTACCTGATTATTAGAATGCTGCTGTCCTCATGTCACCCCCCCTTGGCAATTTTGATTAGCTCCTCTTTACCTAAGTGTGAATCCCAGTGCTTTTACTGGGCTACGAAAAACCTTCGGTTCTGGCCTTCCTTCCTCTCTTCCTTCCTACAGCCTGGCTCTGCTCGCTGGTCCCTGACCAGGTTCATGGCCACTTCCTGTTCCTAGAATGCTGTCTTCTCGGGCCCATCTGCCTATCTCAGACTTGCTCTTTCTTCAAGACTCAGCTCAACCCTCATTGTTTCTGTTGCACAGCAGAAAGTGAACCAAATTAGGAGGCCTGTGTTCTAGTTCCTGCTGTATCTGCCATTTGTTCTCTAAGTGGTATTAGGCATATTGTTTCTCTTCTCTGAGCTTTAATAAGATGTATCTGTATCATTTCAGTAAGATCTGTCCTACAAACTTCACAGGATAAGAGGATCATAGGAAAGATAGGAAAGAACCCTGGAAAACAGAGAGTGCTATCATTTATAAAGCATTGTTGCTCCAACAGAAGTGATTTCTCTCTTCTGCCTCTACAACACTTATAACCAGTAACTTTTCACGTGTATTTTATATCTCCTGACCTAAATTACAAGCTCTTTGAAAACAGAATATAATATGCATATTCCTCACAATACTTTGTATGTAAATATTTTTGACTGATTTATTTGACCCTTCTTCTAATGATTAATACCACTTTTTAAATCTATTCTAATTGATCTTACTTTTCAAACTTTCAGTCATTCCTCTGGCTCATCCCTAATCCTAATCAAGTTTTGTACTTCCCTGGAAAAAGAAATAAAAATAAAATTGATACTGAGCTTGAATGGAGTACCTATTAACTCATATGGCTCTAAAACTTATCAGCTGTATAACCCTGGATAATATACTTAACCCTTCCATACCTCAGTTTCCTCATAGATAAAACGGGAATAATAATAAAATCTACTGATAGGGCTGTCTTGGAAATGAAATGCATGTAAGAGCACTCAGTACCATATTAGCACATAGTAGGCACATACTAAATGTTAGCAGCTCTAAGTATTTTTATTCCAATGATTGTAACACTTTGTTGACCTATGACATTAAGAAATGGGTAGTCTTGGAAACGAGACTATTCTAAATAAAAGGGTTTAACCTTTTAAAAATTAAGTGCTGGGGCTTCATTTTGACAGAGTATTTTAAATGTCATTTTGCCCTCATCCTTTTTACATTACATGTATGTGAAGCCTGTGCTTCTCGTTGGCCTGGCCCAGTTTTCCCCACCAGTCATCACTGATCACTGCGCTCATCAGTCTAACCTGCGCCTCTCCTGCTACCACTCTCTTCCCCTGGCCATCTCTTCCCATTGGCCATTTCCAACCATTACGAAGCCAATCAGAACATTCCTTTTCCTTTTATAACTGGCAAACAAATAGGTGATAATATTTGACTCTTCTGTGCTGTTTTTGGTCATTACTTGCTCAAGTGGCCAAAGACTCCCGTCCTCTCTATTTCTCAAGAAATTAAGCATCTGGTCTTAGTTTTGCAATATGAAAATATTCTTTAGGATGAAATCTACCTTGTAATCATTTTTTGAGTAAGATGAGATATAATCTGAGAGGGCAAGTGCCATAAATCTCCCTAATCTTAGACTATTTGAAATATTTTAACCATTTTCTAAGTCTAATTGAGTCTACTACCAATTTTCCTTAACTCTAAATATTTGGAAAGATCTTTGGCTTCCCTTGGAAAGAGCATTCACTTGTGTCACCCTTACAAAGGAGTGTGGTTTTCCTTCTTGAACCAGCTGCCATCTTCCAATCTAAAGTGTCTTTCCTCCTCATAGAGATACATTCCTCACTCCTAGGACGATTCCGTCTCTCCACAATAGCGCCCATAATCCACACTCATCCTCAAATACCAATAATGAATTGGGCAAGCACACAGGCACCTCCTTTAGGAACATGTCATCTTATCAAATAACTGGTTGCCCACAGTACACCTCTCCATCGCCACCCTCCCACCTGCTCGTCCCCAACAACAACAAGCGTATCCGGAAGAGGAAACAAATGAGCACACTCTTCCCTGCCATGCATGCTCCCTATCCACTGTCTTACCGCCTTTGCTTTTCCTCCATTCTGTCCCAGGCAGCCTTCCTCCCACTGTACATCCTCTAATGCCTTTAACTCTCTCTCTTCCAAAGTCCTAACTAGATACCAAAGAAACATATCTCTGCCAGTCTCTTATTTGCTCTCCCTCCTCTACTCATTTCATATGCAAATGACAAAGTTCCTAATCATGACTTCTTAATGTGAAAATGGTGCTGATACAATACAATTAAGTGAAATATGATCCAATAAAGATTCAATAAGTGTCCCCAATGCTAACGTCTCTCCAAAGGGCAAAGTGATCTCCACAATAAAACTTTTCTTGCTCCCCATTAAACCTTATTAAGCCCCATCACTCAAGACTAAAACAAAACACTACATTTAATTTTTTGTTTTATTTAACACGTTATAGCTGTATTAATTTATGTTATTTTATGCCAATTTATGAAGTTTTGGTGCCTAGCCCAGGGCCCTCAAAAGCTTGCACATAGTTTTGCATGTATTAGGTATTCAGTAAATGTTTATTAAATAATTTATCAGTTACACAGATTTTATGGGCTATGCTAGGAATGTAACAACCATTTATATAGCACTACTCCTCTGAGAATGTATTCAAAATTCAAAACAACTAACATCACTCCTTTGTAGACTAGAGTGTCTGCTGAGATACTAACATCTCAAGAATCGGAATTCCTTCCTGCTTTGTACTTACCTTGCATATCAGATACTAACCTAACCCTGTGAATAGTATATTTAACCAATGAATACCTATTGAGTGGATGATCACCAGCAGCCCCTCTTCTCACTGTCCTCTCAGTATAACATTACCTTAACATACTGAAAATTGACCAGCTCTCCACTCTCAAATATTTCCTGGCTCTTCCCAAGACACCTTAGGCTACGATAAAATTTCACATTCCCTATTTTCTTCCTCTGTGCCTTTTTGACTACGTATCAGTAGATCACCGCTGTTAGACCAGATTAAGACACAAAATTAATCCAGCCCCTCAGAACAATATTTGAAAAAAGTCCTTTTTATTTCTAAGTAAGCTGGCTTTGCAAATCATGATAAAGATAAGGAAAATATAGAGGGCTTTCTTTACCCCTGAGTAAGCAGGCCACATATTTATGAAGGGTTTATAGAGGTGGTTATTTAATACTTTTTGAGACAGTTTTTTACCAAGTGCCTTTTATCATGACTACTCTATGTATGTAAAATGGGGTTCCCTCCAACCTCACAGGGTTGCTATAAGCAGCAGCATCCTTAGGCCCAGGAACTTAAGAAGGCCCCATGCTGTATAAGTCACAGCTCTGGCCTTCCTCTGTGCCCTCCCTATTGGGCAGGAAGTTTATGGGGACAAGAGGATATGTCCATATGGAGCCCATGCTCCCCAGTCTCCTGCCCCGGACTGATGTTGGACTGCAGATTCCCTGACAAATGGCTTTGAACCCAGTTTCAGGACCTTCACGGGGTCTCTTCCTCAGGTCCATTCTCATTGACAATGCTGCCAAGCTAGTATATACCTCCAGGCCAAACGGGTGGCCAAGAGACGGCTGTTGGCTGGAAGCAGAGGTAATAGATATATGGAGCTTGAACTTGAGGGGTAGGGTACCCTCATGTACAAGGCACCTCATAGTTTGGGATGGAACTGGGGGTAGGAAGAAAGCAGTAAGGGGTGCTGAGGCCAGGGGCCAGTGGTTGGCTCTTTCTTTTTCTTTTTTTTGGCTGCGTTGGGTCTTCGTTGCTTGTACGCGGGCTTTCTCTAGTTGCAGCGAGTGGGGGCTACTCTTTGTTGCGGTGCGCGGGCTTCTCTTTGCAGTGGCTTCTCTTGTTGCGGAGCATGGGCTCTAGGCACGCGGGCTTCAGTAGTTGTGGCACACGGGCTTAGTTGTTCCATGGCATGGGGGATCTTCCTGGACCAGGGCTCGAACCCATGTCCCCTGCGTTGGCAGGTGAATTCTTAACCACTGCACCACCAGGGAAGCCCGCGGTTGGCTCTTTCTGAACCACCATGTCCCAGTGCAGAACTCAGGATAGTCTAAGAAGACTAAATTTGAACCTGGTCTTCCAGGTTGTTATGAAGGTATTTTGTCAAGGTAGGAGAATGAAACATATTTACTTAACAGTTTATCCGCTTGATTTATAAGTTGAACTATTTAGACTAATGGAACATGAGCTCTCATTGTACTAACGCCCCAGGACCTGCAAATGTTAAGGGTAGGCCTGACTGTGAGGACAACAAGTTCAGAAGGTTCAAGAAATATTCATTCCATACTTTCTACCACCATCCATACCTCTGCTCTTACTGTTCCTTTGGCCTCCCCATTTCTGCATGCCATTCAAGGCCTACTTTCTGTGGTATAACCTAACATGGCCTCTTCTCTCCTCCCACCCTCTGTGCTCCCAGCTCCACTTCCCTGTTCAGTTGGAATCAATCTCTCCCTCCTCTGATCTTCCAGATTATTTTGTTTTAACCTCTCTTATAGCAAAGAGTTACTTTTCATCTTATAATCATTTGCGTTCACACCTCATCTCCTCTTCTAGCCAATACACTCCTAGATGGCAAGATTTGTTTCTGATCCATCCTTGTTTCTGCCACTACCTTACACATGTAGGTGCTCAGTAAATATTTATTGAGAATCATCAATCTGAGAAAAAGTGAATTTCTAAGTAACTAAAAAGAAAGACTACAATGAAACTCATTCATTCACTTTTATGCTCATACCTCCTTTTGAAAATACAAAACAAACTCTATTTGTAAAGCAGTTATGTCTACAGAATGAAATTTTTTATTTGAATTTGAGTGACTTAACCTTCGTCAGAAATCCATAAAAGATATCATATGGTGTCATTTCAGGCAGGGAAGGAGAAGTGGGAGGCACACAATTTTGGCTAAGCTGAGCCAAAGGAGTACCTCAGAGACCTTTATATTTCTAATAAAATTTCACTGGAGGTAGAGGATTTCCAGGGACATTTCTCCAAAGTATATTTTCAGACTCCCTGCTAAAGCAAAAGACTTTTAGGAAAGACCTCCTTTGATAAAATATTGTGTTTAACTCTAAATACGGTTATAGTTGCAGAATATTAGTAATTAATGAAGGAAAAAGTAGTATCTGACTTCAGCCTGGAATTTCCTTTGCCCTCTTTCCTGCTGAGACAGTGAATTAGCCCTCATTTTACTAGATGACGTCAACAGCAATGATCTTTTATATTCATATTCTAGCTTCCTAAATGTGTTGAGAAAAACAAGCCAGTATTCTACCCAAAACCACCTAAAACCTTCGCTCCTAACACTTCTTTAAATTCGTGGGACCCTATTAACTCTCTAAAAGAAGCCAACATACAAAGAAATCTTGAGAGGTCCCACTGGATCACTTCGTACAATCATGATTTTACAGGTATGAGTTCACTTTAATATGAGTAAAAAGAACAAAATTGGAATTTTGACTAGAGCTGTTACAGCTTTTAAATTCTACTATTTTCCCCTGTTTCTTGATCTAAGTACTAATAGAAAGAAGGTGGGTGGTAAGTTCCTCGTAGCGGGTAATTGGGAGGTTAAGTTGGTTTTCCTTTTATCGGTTCTAATTATAAAGGGGAACAGGTAAGTTTTTCTATAAAAGGTCTAAATTTAAGTACCATTCTTCACTTACTCTAACAAAATAATAAGGTGTGATGTTTCCATTAAGGTCTGGGGCCCATGAATCCCCTTGAACTGGATGATTACCATGAAAAGGAGGTAGCAGAGTTAACTGGACAGATAGGATTTGACCCAGAGCCTGTAAGTAATTGCAGTCAACTCTCAGTTATTTAGGGGGAAAGTATCCAGGTATTGAGGTCCTTCTTGCTTTGCCCACTTCTTATTTGCTTCCTGAGTATTGGTGACCAAGCCAGCAAAGGGACAATTTAACTCAATTCAGAAGTTAATTCTGAATTGATTCAAACTTCACTATTTTGAAGAAAAAGCAAGGTTTCTTTTCTTCATCACAGTGCTGGTTTTGTTTTTTGTTTGTTTTGTTTTTTTACAGATTTTCTACTATGCTACTTTTGCTAAAATTTACAAAGGAATTGGTTTATGAAACTTTACCTAGTAATGTAATGTGATTCTTAATAAATTCTGTGAATCTTTGCATATTTTATATCTTGCACATTATCGCTGCTTTTGAAGAGATAAAGGCTTCTTCCTGATATCCACAATAATTGAGAGTTGGCTGAATTACAATCAAAAGCCAATAAATTCTCTGCAAATATCAAGAGATTTCTTACTAGATTATGTGAAATGGCCTGAAAGAAATGATCAAGCCCTTTAGTGATAGAAGTTATAATCTCTTGGCTTAATTATATAAATGAAAAAAAATGACCTAATAGTATACATTTATGTTGTTTTATTTGGGACCTAAATATTATCCTCTAAAACTCAGTTTTTTAAACAAGATTAATATTTTCAAAGATGTAGACTGTGTAAAGATACCTAAAAAACAACTATAAGGTATTTCAATATGAACTCTTTTTAGACTGAACACATTTATTTTACATTAGCTTCAGTATTTCCCAAAGCAATATAAATTGTTAACACCAAGAGTAGTTCCACAGACTGTGCTTTATCATTCGCTAAAGGGTTTTTAATTTTCTTTATTTTTCACTTGCAACAAGCAGTCTCTAAGGCTAGAAAAGACTATATGTATGCTCTAACATTGTCAGGTGTGTTCAGCAACTGTCCAGATTTCCACAAATTTGACCCTGTAGAGTCCACCCCTCAGGAAGCAGCGTTGTCATTTTTACAAGGAAATACATGTACAGTTATACAAAGGATGCTTGTCAAGTATGTTATATGCAAAATTACCATGCAAGTAAATCAACACCTAAATTTTTATCAATAACAAGATAAAATATGCCTAAAATAGTTGCACGTTTAAAAGAAAGTTTCAGTGAATCTTGCTGGTTTCTAATTAAAACATAAATAATGGACCCTGGGAAGGCATGTTTTCTTGGTAATAAATATGTGTATGAAATATTTTGTTGTAGTAGAATACAATAAAGGTACTAAAGACTGCTTCTTGCATACAGGGATACTATCAAAGTAGGATATGATATACTATATACTTTTTTGTTTGTGACAGATTTAACAATGCATTTCAAAGAGCTAGAATTTTTTTCTTTTTTTCAAAGTATCTACTCAAACCTGATTAGCTAAAAGATATAAAAAATTTGTTGATAACCGTATGGAAACTCCTCCAACTATGAACAGATTAGGTTCCAAAAGGATGTTCCTAAATCCATTTTATTTTCTAAGTCCAAACTAGAGTTATTATTTTCTCACCATTCTTATTTTTATTATCTTTGCTATCAATTCCATCACTGTCATAACATTCATTCTTTTTTTTTCTTAAACATATTATAAAAATGTTCAAACATACAGAAAAGTCTATATAATTTTACAGTTAAGACCTATATACCCATCATCTAGATTCTACCATTAGCATTTTACTATACTTATTTTATCACATACCTATCCATCTCTCCATCACGCCAAAGACCCATAAAAACACTTTATTATTTTTTCTGCCTTTCAGTGTAAATGGCAGACATTCGTATACTTGAACCCTAAACATTCAGTATGCAAATCATTAATCAGAGTTCAATTAGTCTTTTAAGGTGAAATATACATTCAATACAATTGTACAAATCTTAACATTCAATGAGTTTTGACAAATGCATACACTTTTGTAACCCGAACCCCTATCAATATATTGAACATTACCATCATCCCAGAAAGTTCCCTCATGCCCCTTCCAAGTCAACTCTTCCCTCTTCCTCCTCCCCCCGCCCACAGACATATATCTATTAATAGCCCTTTAAATACACTCACTGCTTTTGCAGTTACCAGACATGATTGAGTTCAAAATATTTATAAAACATCTCAAAAAGAAGCCCAGATAGGACAAACCCCCTCAGACCAGTGTTTCTCCAAGCATAACACATCACTGGCCTTAGCATCATCCAAGATGCTTGTTAAGAAAGCAGATTCCTGAGCCCTACTGCAGACCCTCTGAATCACAATCTCAGAGGACCAAGCTTGGGAATCCCATTTTCTGCCAGCTCCAAAGCTGATTCTGATTCAACCGAGGTTTAAGAACCCTTGCCTTGGCCTAATAAAGAAGGCTTTGGCTGAGATTTAATAACTGCACGTAACTTTTAACATCATCTGTTGGTGATGGGCATCATCATCATAAAACATCATCTGGTTTATTCCAGTAGTTCTTTTATATCTTGGAAAGTTTGAAAGCAAAGAGTTCCTACGTGGAGGAATTTCTCTATAGCCAAGTAAAAATGTGCCCTTTCCTTATAAAAACATGTGTTTATTAGGATCCAAATATCAATGTCTTTAAATAAACATAAAAGAACATTGCAATGTATGCTCGTACCCATCATATGTTTACTCAGACAGTGAAAATGGACCAGCCATTTGTGGCAGTATCCTGACTATGCCAGATCTATTAATTAATTGATTTTCTCTTTTATCCCGCCACCACAGCAAGAAAAATTCTATCCTGCCTTAAAGCCCACCAGACCCTTGGAAGGACGAATTGCCCGACTGATTCAGAACCCACGTCCTCTGGAGGCTATTGTCCAGCAAAGACCACCTTCCTGTCCAGATTGTACTCCTAGAGTTTTGTGTGCTTTTCATACCTTTGTATCCAGTTCTACAGAAATGATGGCTCTGAGTGATAACATACCTGCGGGTGTGACTCATAAAAACCAGGAAATTGAAGACAAGATTAAGGAAGAACAAAGCTTGCTATCTACCTATGCACTCCCATCTTGTTATCCAACAAAAGATCTGGCTAATACTTATGACATAAAACCATTTCCAAAAATCACAGATACTGAAAAGACAGAAGATTTGTACTGGAGACAGCTGTCATTAAAACCCCAACCTATACCTTACTGCAACCCAGACCATTACATTCCCTATGAACATTTAAATCAGTATAATATGTGCCAAAACCCCATTAGCCTTAGTAAGCCTAGCATTTTACAAAATAAACCAGACTCAGGAGCTTCCGATTTAGAACATTTTTTAAGTAAGCCAGAACGGTTGACCTTGAATATGGAAAACGGTGAAGAAACAAGACCTATTCTGTGTTGGATTCCTAGAGCTGGAGTGGCCAAGCCTCAGACCGACCTGCTGGAGCTTAAGAACACTTTGTCAAAAACTGGTGCACAAAAATGTTTCCATAAATCAATTCTAGAAGACTATAAAGACCTCAGGGATAAAGAGCATTCAGGGAAGAAACACCAATTCTATGGCCATAATTCCTATTATTTCTATAATTGAGATATTCATCCTTCCCTTCAAAACCCAGCTTCTTGCAAGGAAAGAAAAAAATATAACAATTTCTTCCTCATTGCTGGATTCTGTTTTCTGGAGAAGCCATAATGAGCTTGTTAATGAGGTTTATGTTTTCAGGAACTTAAGTTAAGATCTGGTCAGAAGAACCCAGAAAAGGTGATGTTCTGACTTCTTCAAAAGTTTAACCATTTGGCAATAAAATATTAGAACCAGAAAAATTTAGTCTTTAATCTCATTTCAAATTATACACCAAGGAATTTTTCCAAAATCATGATAAACAATGTGTATGACAAAGTTTTACAAAAAATATTTGAAAAAAACTCAAATTCCCAATAATTGACAAATGTCTATACAAACTATAGTGCCTTAATAAAATAAATATATGAACACTGTCCCTATATGTAAATGTTTGTACAAAATAACATTAGGTACAAAGACAAAACCTAGTTAATTGAGGGACAGACTGCTCTACAAACTACATTACCTTAATAAAGTAAATGTGTGGGCCCTATTCCTTTATGTAAACATGTGGACAAAATAAGTTAGTAGAAAAGACGAAACCCAAAATGCTCTGCATGCACGCATTCTAAGTTGGATGTTTCTTTTCCTTTAACCTTCTGATAGAGAAACATAACCATTTCTTTTATGAAGAAAAAATGATTTCATTGTGAAGACGTAGCAATGGCTTTAATTAGTAACTGATGAACTCTGTGGCAAGAAAGGATGGTGTCTTAGTCTGTTTGGGCTGCTATGATGAAATACCATAAACCAGGTGGCTTATAAACAACAAACATTATTCTCACAGTTCTGGAGGTGGGTAAGTCCAGGTCATAGCACTGGCAGATTTGGTGTCTGGTGAGGGTCTACTTCCTCATTGACAGGTGTATTCTCACCACAACCTCACATGGTAGAAGGGGCAAGGGATCTCTCTGGGCCTCTTTTATAATGCCACTAATCCCATTCATGAGGGCTCGGCCTCCGTGAACTAATCACCTCCCAAAGACCCCTACCTCCTAATAATCTTGGGGGTTAGGATTTCAATATATAAATTAGGGGGGACACAAACATTCAGACCATAGCAGATGGTTTGATATCAATTATTCTAAAGCCAAATATCATGATTTTTTTTTTTTTTAATTTTTGGCCACACTGCGCAGCATGCGGGATCTTAGTTCCCTGACCAGGGATGGAACCTGCGCCCCCTGCAGTGGAAGCGCGGAGTCTTAACCACTGGATTGCCAGGGAAGTCCCTAAATATCATGATTTTTAGAAAGTGTCCACCAAGAGTTTAGTTAACCCCTAAATGTGAGTCAACTTATTTACTATGCCAAGAGGTACATTTTAGACACAGTTTACCATGGAAAGTTCATGAGGAATTTCTATGAGTGTTTTGTTGAGATTTTTTCTAAATTTTTGGTTTTGTTTCATGACCAACATGTCGTTTGGTTACACCCTCTTTACAACTATTCTGGGCTAAAATTATGGAATTTTTTTCCAAATTTTATTCTATAGCACTAGTTATATTAGTTATATTAGGTATTGTGGGAAGTAAAAAGTTACATGATAAAATAACATTGGGGAAAACTGGGGGCAAGAAAGCCAATCGCATGACTTAATCACAGGATTCTCCATAGCCTTTAACATGTAAACATATTTGCAAATGTCTAAAGTGAGGGGGATAGAGTGCACATGTTTCTCAAACTAATCTGATCCTTTTATCACAGAGCATATCATCAGACTAGACTCCCAAAGAAAAAACTTTGGAAGATGCAACTCTACAGTATAGGAATTTGGAATTTTAACTGAACATTTTTCCCTGGATTGCACTGGGGCACAGGGTTGCAGAACTGCATTCTGACTACGGGTATTCACTCCATCCACCTCTATGCAGAAGAGATGCAACCTTCTCTTCAGACATCTGTCCTAGACATCCTCCTCAACTCTCATAAGAGGTTGTCAGCTCTCCTCCTAACTCTGCTGGTTGTTAAAGCTAATGGATCTGGCCTCATTTGGTGGCAGAGAATATCTACACTCCAAGTCTTGCTCATCATAAACTCAATTTTGAAAAATCTTTATGGAGGCTTCCAGATTAAGATAGATTGACTCCATGCATCTAATTTCACTCACTCCAAAGAGCACGTTAAAACTACAGGAAAGTTTTTTGGCTTTGTTTTTCGTTTGTTTGGTTTTTGTTGTTTGTTTTTACTGTATTTTGTTTTTGTTTTATCCAAAGCATAAACTAGCCAGGTCAGTTGGGGGAGCAGAGCTGGGACACTAGGAACATTTTAGAAAGGAGATGATGAAAGATAGATCCTTGCTGGCTAAAGACACTAGAACCCTATACTGGCAGTGGGCAAAACAGCCCGGTTTATACAGCAGAATCCTCAAAAGGCTCTGGAGCTCAGTATCAGGAGTGACCGTGTCTGGGAGTAAAGGCAGGGGGTAGGGCAGGGATGGAGGGTTGCTAAATTAAGGAAGATTGGGTGAAAGCTAAGACACAATTGATTCTTAGAATCTCTCCCTGCCCCACCCTACCCCACTCCCCAGTGCTAGACAAGTGCCCACCCTGATAGAAGTCTGGAGGGATTATTTTCCAAAGAAAGGTAAAAAAGAGTATTCCTGGTGTGGAGAACACCAGGCATAGCTGAGGACTGGATACTGTTCTGAAAACAGGGGAGTAAGTATTTGTATCAGTCAGGATCCCAGCAGGAAACAGACCCTCAAAGGATTTCACTGAGGGGAGTTTAGCAAAAGGACCCTTTACAAGATGTGGGCAGGGTTAAGGGAGACTCCAATGAGGTTCCCAGAACTAGCAATTGTAAGACCACTCCCATCCCTTCAGGAAAAGGGAAGGGCCCACTGTTACAGTGCCTCCCACTAGCCAAACACAACCAGAAGTCAGAGAGCAAGGGGACCCAGGTGATGCAGTCCTTAGATAACAATGTCCTAAGGCAAAGAAGGGGGAAATGGATCTAGAGAGGCAAAAAGAGGACAACCAGCACAGTGACTCCTGAGGGCTGAGAGGTGCAGCTCCCTTCCCCGCTAGGCTGCCAGAAAACTGACAGACATCAACTCTCCAGGAGAAAGAGTTCCCAGCTAAGGTTGAACAAGGCAATGCTCTCCCTTCTTGTCTCAGCTCTCATATTGTAAACATGTGTCCTTTTTGCAGTCTACTTCTGGCCACGTTTTTTACATTTTGTGCCCTTTGTTGGTGATTTTGCTGTGTAAAATGGCCCAAGAGGGCTTCCCTGGTGGCGCAGTGGTTGAGAATCTGCCTGCCAATGCAGGGGACACGGGTTCGCGCCCTGGTCTGGGAAGATCCCACATGCCGCGGAGCGACTGGGCCCGTGAGCCACAATTACTGAGCCTGCGCGTCTGGAGCCTGTGCTCTGCAACAAGAGAGGCCGTGATAGTGAGAGGCCCGCGCACCGCGATGAAGAATGGCCCCCACTTCCCGCAACTGGAGAAAGCCCTCACACAGAAACGAAGACCCAACACAGCCATAAATAAATAAATAAATAAATAAATAAATAAAATATTAAAAAAAAAAAAAAAAAAGAAAAAGAAAAAAAGAAACCACCAGACTTTAAAAAAAAAAAAAAAAAAAAAAATGGCCCAAGATAGTGCATGTGCACTGTTCCTAAGTGCAGGAAGTCTGTGATGTACCTTACTGAGAAAATATGTCTGTGCTTCATTCAGGCTTGAGTTCTTAGACTTGACACAAAAAACATGATCAATAAAAGAAAAAACTGACAAATTGAACTTTCAAAATTTAAAACTTCGGCTGGTGAAAGGATGAAAAGATATACTATAGACTGGGAGAAAATATTTTGCAAGCCATATATATAACAAAGGACTAATATCTGCAATTTATAAAGAACTCTAAACATTCAACAGTAAAATAACAAACAATCCCGTTAGAAAATAGGCAAAAGACATAAAGAATCATTTCACCAAAGAGGATACAATGGCAAATAATCACAAGAGAAGACATTCAACATCATTCATTAACCATTAGAGAAATGCAAATTAAAACCACAATGAGATATCATGACACATCTATGAGAATGGCTAAAATAAATAGTGAAAACACCAAGGGCTGGTGAGGATATGGAGAAACTGAATCATTCAAACATTGCTAGCAAGTGCTGGAAAATAGTTTGCCAATTTCCTAAAAACTAAACATGCAACTTCCATATGATCCATAAATTGTATTAATGGACATTTATCCCAAAGAAATGAAGACTATGTTCACACCAAAACCTGTACATGAATATTCATGGTAGCTTTATTTGTAATAGTCCCAATTGGAAACAACCCAGATATCATTTAATGGATGAATGGATAAACAAATTGTGGTATATCAATACAATGGAATATTATTTGGCCATAAAAAGGAATGAAGTTCTAATATATGCTACCACATGAAGGAACCTTGAAAACATTATACTAAGTGAAAGAAGCCACAAAAGACCACATACTACATGATTCCATTGATACAAAAATCCAGGATTTAGTAAGCTATAGAGACAGAAAATAGATTGATGGTTGCTTAGGGCTGGGGGATTGGGGTGCTATGAATGGGGGGATAGAGGGGAAGAGGAGTAATAATTGAATATATGAGGTTTTCTCCTTGATGTGATAAAAATGTTCTGAAATTGACTGTTGTGGTGATTACTCATATCTCTGACTATATTAAAAAATCACTGAATTATATAATTTAAATTGTATGGAATGTGAATTACAGCTTAATAAATTATAAGGTTAAAAAATAAATTTGTGAAGGGATTACAAACTTCTTTGAAACACAATGAAGTATCTGTTAACTGAAGGGAGAACACTGATTTGAAATGGGTTCCCTGATTTTAAAGGGGATAATAGAATCCCTGGTTAGCAAAAGCCAAGCTTACCACTAACTTTCAGAGGCAAAATAGGAATGGCTACTGTAATAGGCAGCAGGATGGGAGGGTCATCAGAGCAGTTTGATACAGAAGAATGTTGGGTACTGGTCAATTGCTCTTGGGTTACTCAGGATTGAAACAGACAAGCAGCACAGTAAGGTCTATGTGCTGTGTATAACAAAAAAACATTAAAAGTAAAAAGGATCCAACTTGAGTCACCAAAACAGAGTCATAATCCCTTGCCAAAACTCAGGTCAGAATTAGTTCACAATTCCTGAGCATGATTAATGAGGGTGAAACTGATTAATGAGGTGAGGAAAGACCCAGCAAATAACAAGTATCTATTCTAAATCTTCTACCTAACCTTTCACAAAGAGATCCAAGGGATAACTGTGCACTGCAAAAAAGGAAATACCTATTCACTTCAAGACTATTAAGCAATGGCTCTTACTAATCCCTTTAGACCCAGAAGACCACTGTGAGCCACCAGTCAGAGGAGGGAGGCCAAGTTTACTTCTTGATGGAGCTGATAAGAACCAAATTGTAATGATTTCCCCAGTTCTTGAGTGTGTCTTTGGAACAGATAAACTCAGCAACTGGCAGAATCCCTTCTTTGGCTCCCTAACCCATAAAGAAAGAAAAGGTCAGTGGAAGTATCATTGTAACAAGGAAGAACAAATCTGACTCCATATTGGATCTGTTTCTTTTACTTTAAGCTTTGAATTCTATTGCCATTGCTACAAGTTAACCACAAAAGGGATGTTGCCTATAAGCTTAAATTATACATGATGGCATACATCTGAGAATCCTGCCTCCCATGTAATGAGCGTTAAGCTAAAATTTTTTAGTGTAACAACAAATTGTTTTGCTCACAGGAAACATCCTGACCAGGCCTATCTGTGAATGGCTGCAGGCAGGAAGAAATTAACACATCCCCTCCGGAGTCTGACCAGAACCAGGACTTTACCCCCTTCCCTTTTAGTATAAAAGAAGCCTGAATTCTAACTCAGGGAAGATGGTTCTTTGGGATACTAGTCCACCATTTTCTCTGTCTGCTGGCTTTCCGGATAAAGTCGCTATTTCTTGCCCCAGCGACTCGTCTCATGATTTATTGGCCTATCATGCAGTGAGCAGTATGAACTTGGACTCAGTAACATATTGAGCACCCTCTCTCCCCAAAATAAAGTTAATGTCAAATCTTGCGGAAGGGGGTGAGGAAGGCACACTAGTATCAGTGCCACCATCCAAGACTTGAAAAATGCAGGGGTAATTATTCCTGTCACATCCCATTTAAATCACCTATGTGGCATATTCACAAGACAGATGGATTTAGGAGAATGAGAATATATTATTTTAAATTTAATAAGGCTATAATGCTAACTGAAGCTGCAGTTCCATATATATACGTAAGTATGCTCTTTTTCTGTCCTCCAAAAGAATTTATTAGTTACTGGGATTATTTCTTCCTTAAATGTTTGGTACAATTTACCACTGGGGCCATCTGGGCCTAGAGTTTTCCTTGTGGGAAGACTTTAAATTATGGATTCAATTTCTTTAATTTTAAAGAATTTTTTCTTTTCTGTTCTTTTTTAAAAATATTTATTTATTTGGTTGCACCAGGTCTTAGTTGCAGCAGGCGGGCTCCTTAGCTGTGGCTCGCTGGCTCCTCAGTTGCAGCATGTGGGCTCCTTAGTTGTGGTATGAGAACTCTTAGTTGCGGCATGCATGTGGAATCTAGTTCTCTGACCAGGGATCAAACCCAGGCCCCTGCATTGGGAGCGTGGAGTCTTATCCACTGCACCACCAGCGAAGTCCCCTCTTTTATTTGTTTAAATAGTATTATTTGTTTGCTCTTTATTCCTATGTCAGTTTTGATAAATTCTACTTTTCAAGGAATTTTCATTTGATCTAAATCTTCAATAAAATAATGCTTATTTTTTTCAGTGTCTACATGATGTCATTTTTCACATGAATTTTTAGTGCCTTTTTTCTTCATCTTTCTTACCAGACATTTATCTGTTATATTAGTCCATTCTTTTACTTTCAAACATTCTTATGCTTTAGATACACTTTTGTAAAGAGCAAATATTTATTTTTGGAAAAAAAAATTTTTTTGAAATCGTTTGTCTTAAAACTATAGAATTAGACTTCCCTGGTGGCACAGTGGTTAAGAATCCACATTGCCGATGCAGGGGACACGGGTTCGATCCCTGGTCTGGGAAGATCCCACATGCAGTGAAGCAACTAAACCTGTGCGCCACAACTACCAAGCCTGAGCTCTGGAGCCCATGAGCCACAACTACTGAGCCCACGTGCCACAACTACTGAAGCCCGTGCACCTAGAGCCTGTGCTCCACAACAAGAGAAGCCACCACAATGAGAAGCCCGCATACCGCAACAAAGAGTAGCCCCCACCCGACACAACTAGAGAAAGCCCGTGAGCATCAACAAAGACCCAATGCAGCCATGAATAAATAAATAAATGCTTAAAAGAAAAATAAAACTACAGAATTTAGGGAGTTCCCTGGTGGTCTAGTGGTTAGGATTTGGCGCTTTCAGTGCCATGGCCCGGGTTCAATCCCTGGTCAGGGAACTGAGATCCTGCAAGCCGTGTGGCCTGGCCAAGATTTTAAAAAACAAGCAAAACAAAACAAAACAACAACAAAAAACTACAGAATTAAGTTCATTTAATATAACAACTTATCTAATTGGGTTCTATTTTACCATCTTACAATATGGTGGGGGTTTTTTCCTGCCTGTTTAAGTTATTTTTCTCTTTTTCTTGTCTTTTTTAAAAAAATTAAACACCATTTTATTTTTCCCATTACTTTGAAAATATACTATTTTAATATGATATATTAAAATATTAGTTTCCCTAGAAAATATATTCGTTTCCCTAGAAAATAGGGAATTCCCTGGCAGTCCAGTGGTTAGGACTCATCGCTCTCACTGCCAGGGGCCCAGGTTTGATCCCTGGTCAGGGAACTGAGATCCCACAAGCCGCATGGCCCAAAAAAAAAATGAAAGAAAGAAAGAAAATATACTCTCTTCCTGGATAATGCAAGGATCTTAGAATATTTCAATTCTATTTACTTTTCTATTGACTTATATGCTATTGCTGTCATGTATATATTTCAACTACAAAGGACATTACTATTTGACCAGTGTTCATTTGGATTCAACCACATATTTACCTATTTTATTGCTCTTAAACACATTATTGACTGGAGACATATTAATACATTTTTAGAGAGTGATACAATTAACATCACCATGCGAAGTTGTTAGAGCTTAACATTTATCAAGGGTTCATTATACAACTTGTGATTGTCGTTATCATTCACATTTTGCCCCATTAGGTTTTTGTTCCAACCTTGTGTATATTATAAAATAAATTTTTCAAAAATGACACATCACAAAATTTTGAGTGAAGAAGAAGTTTTCAGTGAATTTTATGCAGATACTTTCTCTGATTGTCTGAGCAACATATATACTAATGTCTCAGAAGATGATAGTTCTTCGGAATATAGTTCTGATTCCGACGATGTGAATATTAGGCCAAGAAAAAGACAAAAAACCTTAGTGATTGATTCTGATGTGGAAAGTGAAAATAAAACTCACGGTGCTAGAGAATGCTCCTTTGCTTCCACAGAAGAGTGGATTGAAGACAACATTTCACGAAAATTAGAAGACTTTACAGGTGTGTCAGGTGTAACTATTGAATGTAAATAACCTGCAAAGAGATAGTGAAATAACAGAATTAATTTTTGGCTGGCCAAAATAAAAATCGCCGGTCATGGGCATTAATTTCTGCAAAAATCCCCTGGTCAATAATGAGTTAATCTCGGGACTTCCCTGGTGGCGCAGTGGTTAAGAATCCACCTGCCAATGCAGGGGACATGGGTTCGAGCCCTGGTCTGGGAAGATCCCACATGTTGCGGAGCAACTAAGCCCGTGCGCCACAACTACTGAGCCTGCGCTCTAGAGCCTGCAAGCCACAACTATTGAGCCCACATGCCACAACTACTGAAGCCCGCGCACTTAGGGCCTGTGCTCCGAAACAAGAGAAGCCACTGCAATAAGAAAGCTGTGCACCACAACGAAGAGTAGCCCCCGCTCACTGCACTAAAGAAAGCCCACGTGCAGCAATGAAGACCCAATACAGCCAATAAATAAATAAATAAAATGCCAATACGATCATGTATAAAAAAAAATGAGTTAATCTCTAACTTTGTCTCTGATCTCTCAATCTGGAATCATTCTCCTTTTGTCTAAAGAACACCTTTCAGAATTTCCTTCAGTGTGGATATGCTGGTTGCAAGCTCAGTTTTTGTTTGAAATGTCTTTATTTTTCTTTCATTCTTAAGAGATATGTTTGCCAGATAAAGAATTTAATTTGACAGTTATTTTCTTTCAGTACGTTGAAGCTATCCATATACTGTCTTCTGGCTTCTATTGTTGCTGTAGAAAACTTAACTGTCTAAAAGGTCTTCGAATGTGTTTTTCTCATTTTGCTTTAAGTTATTATCTTTGTCTTTGGTGTTATACGGATTTGGGAATCACAGGGTTTCTTGAATCTCTGGACTTACATCTTTCAAATATTGCTTCTACCCCATTCTCTCTTCTCTCTTTCTGGGACCCCACGAAAAGTACATT
Organism: Balaenoptera acutorostrata; assembly: GCF_949987535.1. Taxonomy (NCBI): domain Eukaryota; kingdom Metazoa; phylum Chordata; class Mammalia; order Artiodactyla; family Balaenopteridae; genus Balaenoptera; species Balaenoptera acutorostrata. The sequence goes on from NC_080070.1 coordinate 52,347,135, forward strand.
ATACATTATCACTGTATCCTCTTAAAATTTTTTCTTTTTTCTTTTTTTTGTATTATATTTTAAATCTTGTATTCTCTTTTATCAGTTCCAAAATTTCTATTTGATTCTTTTTCACATTTGTTATGTCATATTTTTTGAAAATATACTTTCCAGTTCCCTTCTAAAATTTTCAGGCCTGGCTTTTATCTCTAGAACATAATAAACAAATGTTTTATAGTCTGTCTGATAATTCCAAAATCTGGAGTCCCTATGATCTCTTCCTTGCTTCTGCTGGCTCTCACTCATATTGTGTATCTAGTTATCTTTCTTTCTTTGCTGAGCACTTTATTTTAAAACTTTATTGTAGAAATAATTTGAGACCTAGTCTGATTTTATCTTCTTCCAGAGAGAATTTTCATTTGGTTCTGCCAGGTGGCTGAAGGCAACAGAATTCCTTATTCCAAATTCAAAATTTTAGGTTTCCCTTGGCCAACCAGAAAAGAAGTCAGGCTACAGACCTCGTAAGAACTGTTTTCCTTCCAGTTCACCCTCACACCCAGGGTGTAGCCCTTTGAAATGCTGACCTAATGCAAGAGTTGTTTACCAGGTACCAGGTTCCACAACCTCTGCAAGAGCTGAATTGATATTATAGAGATATAGGTAGATTTCTAGATAAATAAGCATGTGGCTATATCACCCACTGTGCCCAGTGATCTCTGCATCATAGTATTTACACACTTGGGAAGGTCCCTCCTACATTGTACCAGGGTTAGTCTCTGTGACCAATGGTAGAAGTGATGGTATATCATAAGATTATAAAAGGTTATAAAAGACTGGCCTCTGTCTTGGGGTCTCTATCTCTCAGTCTGGGGGAAGCAAGCCTCTACAGTGTAAGCAGTCCCATCCAGAGGCCTTCAGCCAAGAGCCGACAAGGAACTGAGGCCTGACAACCATACAAATGAGCTTGGAATTGCATTCTCCAGTCCTATTTGAGCTCTCTATCCAACAGTTTGTGACTACAAACTCCTGAGACCCTGAGCCAGAATCAGAACACAGCTGAGCTGCTTCCAGATTCCTGACCCACAGAAATTGTAAGATGATAAATATGTTTGTGTTTTAAGCTGCTGAGTTTTAGGGTGACTTGTTATGCAGTAGATAACTAAAACACCCAGCTTTTGAAATTGTCTTCAGCAAAGAGTTCGTCTGCATTAACTACTTTGTTGTTCCTGGAAGCAGAACTTTTGACATTCTGTTTATTTTTCTCCTTCCCTAACATCTTCAGGATTGGGTAAATTTTTAAATTCCATTTTACCTTTAAGTGTTTCAGAAGTTATACACTCTATTCCTATCCATTTAGTGGTTATGCTTAAAGTTTTAACATGACTACTTCAAGAACAATATACTGAACTTAAAACTAAACTCTGATCATACTCTCCCATCTTAAATGTTATAGCGAATATTTTAACTACTTTGGCTTTTACTTTCCAAATTAGACATTTTTATTTTTTATACAGTTAATGTTTCATTAGATTTATCCACGTATTTACTTTTTTCACCCTTCCTTCTTGAATTTCAGGCTTCCTTTGGGATAATTTTCTACCTTTTTTGAAGTACATTCTTTAGAGGTTTTTCTAGTAAGAATCTGTTGGTGATAAACTCTCACTTTGCTTTTCTGTAAATATTTTTGCCTTCATTCTTGAATAAAAGTTTAGCTAGATACATAATTCTGGCTTTACACCTATTTTTTCAATCAGTTGAGATGTTAAGGACTTCTATTTTTTACTCTACTGTTTTACTTTACTGTTCAGCTACTCTACTGACTTCTGGTTTTCATTGTTGCTATTGAGAAACCTGTTATACGTCTATTTGCGATTTTTTAAGTAGATAGTATTTTACATCTGATTCTTTTTTTTTTAATTTTTTGGCCGCACCGCATGTGGGATCTTAATTCCCTGACCAGGGATCAAACCTGTACCCCCTGCAGTGGAAGCACAGAGTCTTAACCACTGGACCTCCAGGGAAGTCTCTATACCTGATTATTTTAAACACTTCTCTTTGTCTTGAGGGTTCTGATGTTCCACCAACATGTGTCTTAATGTTGATTTTGTTTATCCTGCTTGCATTCATGTGCTTCCTGAATCTGAGACTCATGTCTTAATCAATTTTGGAAAATTCTCAGACACTATATTGTCAAACATAGGTCTCTCCCCAGTTTTCTCCACTTTATTGTTCTGGAACTCTAAATAGACCTCCTTGTTCTATCTTTCCTATGTCTTAACTTCTCTAATTTCTCTTTTCTATAGTCTACCATTTGGTTTCTATATTACCTGTAGTAATTTCTTTATATCTACCTTCCAGTTCATTATTTCTTTCATTTGTGTCTTTTTTTAACCTGTTTTTAAAATGTGCTTTGTGGCCCATTCTTTTGAGTTTTTAACGTGGGATGGCTGGCCATATTTATTTATTTTATATTTTTTAAAAACCAATTAATCTATAATCCAATCACTCAAATATTATCTAAAACCTCTATCTACCTATATACTCCTCCTCATTCCATTCCCTTGCCTGCTCTCTCAGAATTACATTATGTATTTGTGTTTATCATTTCCTTTAGTTGTAGCTATGGCTTAGATTTGCTTGTCCTTGAATTTTCTATAAAGCTTATCATACTATATTAAGTTTATTTCAATGATTATAACTTTCATTTATCGAAATTATCTTTGGCTCTTTTTAAAATCTGCCACATTATTTTTGATAGTCCCTTGTTTGTTGCACATGTTTTTGTTTCCTTCTTTTGTTTATCTAAATGTTTTCAATGTCATTTCATACTATACACTGTAAAGATAAATAAAAATTATTTTTTCTGTTTATACAGGAAAAAGAAACCACTTCCACTCTTTCCCTCCTTCTAAGAGTGTTTCCTAGGAAAATCTAAAGAGCCTAAATTCTCACTCTAACCTTTTGGAATGTAAATAAGTCTCTCTGAAGGCCTGGGCTTCAACTGTTTTGAAATGTAAACACGTAGGAAGATACAGCTTCACCTTGGGAGCTTAATGTAGATGTAACTATTTGTTTCTCAGTAAAACAAAAGTTTTATTTTTCTTTTGGATGAGGACAACTAATTAAACAAATGGCTACCACAAATTCCAAGTGAACTTAGGGTGAAGGAATGTGAAAAAATAAAAACTTAACTAAGAAGGATCTGGCCACAAACTGTGATGTCAAATCCTCCTATGGAAAACAGGTTACCATTAATCCAAATAATAAGTGATAGTTGTGCTGCCAAATGGAAAATAGGGTACTACTGATCCCAAAGCCTCATGTTATATGCTAGCTAAAAACAGCGTGAGAGAAAAGGATTATAATTAGTTTAGTTGTATAAATTGTGTGAGGTCTTATTCTGATTTGGTAGTTTCTTGTGGATTACCTATATACAGCTATTTTATAATGTGCTTATTCAACAACAAATGTGTTTGCTTTCTTTTCACAGTGATGTAAAGAGGTCTCTCTTTGTTGGTAAGGTTTTTACTTCCCCAACGATATCTAATAATTCCAACACCTATGGACTGTAATTTTTCTCTTTGTTGTTTCTCATCATCATCTCATGCTTGGTATTTCTTAAGAGTGTGGGAATTCAAGGGGCCTGGGTTGAGACATTCCTGTGGAAATTTGAGTTGGTTTTTTGCCAGACACCAGAATACACTGCCCATACACAACTACTTTGCTCATTTTTCTGCTAGAGGTTCCTCAGACCATGCAGGTAAAATAAAATCAAACCCTAAACCTGCATGAGGGCAGACCTGTGGTTATGAATCATCAGGGGATACTTTTTCTTCCCACCCAGTACCTAAGGCCAAGCCAGACAAGACTAACTTGCTTCTTCCCTTTGCCAGTAAGCAGACTATATTTTATCCTTTAGATTCAAGTGTTCCAGCGTTATGCAGGGGTCTCAGCCAAACTTCCCCTCCCCTCTCCCCCACTCCTCCCTTGTATAAGCTTTACTTCTATTCCACAGAGCTGCTCTTAAAGCCTAAGGCTATTTCACTTCAGCAAATGTCCATAAGGTGGCTCTAGAAATCAGCTTATGCTTATCACAGTTTTCAGTTCTTATTCCCTGCCTCACCCCTGCCCCCAACCAGATTTCCCTCACTTTCTTGCAACCTCATTATATTTTGATTTGAGGGGGTGGTATTTCACTCGATTTTTTTCATCACGAAGGTTTTTAAAAATATGTCACCCATTGTGTTGCTGGAAGGAGAAATCTAAGGCATTTGTTTTATAATGGTTATACCTCTTACCAGCCACCACTCTAGGAAAAGATGGAGGTAGAGAGAACAGATACATGAATATGAAACACAGCAACTTGCAGAATATTACTGTTCTCAACTAATTCTCTCAGGTATCTTGAATACACTGTAAGCACTATGAATCTCTTTAGAACCTGAATACACGGCTACTAAGCACACATTTTATGGTATCTGCTTTACTACAGGAATGTGCCAAGTGTTCATTTTTGCTCTTGTTCTCTTTCTCCTCATTTTCCCATTACTTTCAATAACAAGACTCTTAATCCACAATTCCCTTAGTTAAAAGTATTAGGAACTTCTGGTTTTCTATTCTCCCACTCATAGGAATAAACTTGAAATGTCAATCAATTCACTAGGCCAGTTGATTTACTGCTACTTCTACATGACCTGCAGTACCAGCACTATGCTGTTACTCCCCATCAGTCCACTGAACAAAGACTAGTAACTTCTGATACCACAAACACAGAAGATTTTAATAGGACAATTACCTATTTAAGGACCAAGTATTCCTTGAAGGGATATGGGCGGCAATATCAGGACTTGGCTTCAGAATTATAGGCTGAATTTGCAAAGTGTTGCTAAGCTTGGTCTTTCAAAAACTTGGGTACCTAGCCAAATGAGCCTACTTCAGTAGTACACTTAAACACTATCTTGGTCCCCTACAAAAGGCACAAAATGTCTTGAATATTCAAGTTATGATTTCTGCTCTGTTTTATAGCACACTTCTGTGGCAGCAGTGTGAGATTAGAGAGAGGGAAATGGGAAATCGGGACACAGAAAACAATATAAATAATCTAGTCATATGGGGAAATAAACGGTCTGGAGCAAAAATTATAGGAACTGTGGTTTAAGGGGGATCTGAGGCAATCTAGGTTAACCTCCTGGTATCTATTGCTTAATCTGGAGGCGAGAGGAAGATGGTAGAATGTTAGCTCCACCAGAGAAGTCCCCGCTGATTTACTCCACGTTTCTAGACAGTGCCTGACACATAATATGCATTCAATAAACACTTGACTGAATGAATACGGCAGCGTTAGACAGAATATGGGAAAGGAGGAAAAATGCATTCGAACTCGGGGGGAACTTAATTTGAGGGAGAAGGGAGTCGAGAAATTTCCCACTGACAAAACGGAGCATGTCAGGAAGGAGAGCTAGTTCTGGAGGAAAAGTATGATTACCGGAAGTTGTAGTGATCAAAACTGCATTTCTAATATTAGAATTAGAATTTCTAATATTAGTTACCCAACCAGGGGTTATTTATCTAAAGGCCAACCACATTAGCTTACTTGAACATGACCTTCGCCTAGGTTAGCTGGGATGCAAATTCTCTCTAGATTTCCAAGAATTCTCTAACCACGTAAAAATGTTTCTTCCTGGAAGCTGTTCGCACACACTCCTCGCTTTCTGCACACAAACGCGAGAAGCAGGTGTTGGCAGAAAAGACGCCGGCAGCTGAAGAACCAGAGCTATAATCCAGTCTCTGCCTCAACTGCCGCACCTGCCCCAGTCTTCTGGGCTCCATCAAGGGGAGATTTGGAAGAAGATGACTTAAAGTCACAGGGTGGAAACAAAACAAGAACAAGGTCAGGAGCTCGTGTCCAACTCTTTAACTCCTGGTTCCGGATTATTTCTCCGGGGTGCAGCTGGCGCCAGCCGCGGAAATACGACCGAGTCTGGGTAAAGGTCGCCAGGTGAAGGGATGATAGCCAGGAGACCTCTAGGTTTGTCAGAGTTGACCGTCTCCCTCTAAGCAGGCAAAACGTACGGCTCAAACAGCATTACGTCAACCAGCAGGAGACCCGTTACCTTACAGGCTTATGCCCTCGATCCACCCCTCGACTCCGCTCCACCCTCCCAGTCGGCACGCGCATGCACCCTGAGGCCCGAGGTTGATGTCAGCCCCTCCCGGCACAACCTCGGTGTCGTACCTCTAATGGCCTGTCGTAACTGCCGGGAAGGAAAGGCCGGGAGAGGAGGGGCATTCACGCTGTTCCCCTCACAGTGCTAGCCGGCAGCGCGCGCGCAGGGTCCTGACTCAGCCCCGCAGACCCGAGCCAATGGGGGGCGGCAACGTCACTACGTATCATTTCGCCGGGCCGCACGTCAGGAGGGCAGAGGGCGGAGCGAGTTTGGTTGCATTTTCACCCATACATAGGCGCGGACCGGCGTGTCCTTGGGATTAGAGAGCGGGACGTTCGGCTTGCGAGCGGGAACGGCTTAGTCGTACACGGAGAAAGAACGGTGGGCGCGGAGCGCGGAGGCCACGGCGGGCGAGAAACCGAGCCATGAGGGCGCGCGCCTGCGTGGGGGGCGCGCGGGTGGACTGAGGCCCGTGGGCGGGGGCCGGGTTGGGGACAGGGAGTGGGGGGCCCCGGACTGCGCCCAGCCCGGCGGGCTGCGGCGTGAGGTGGGGCGGGACCCTAACTAGGTCGTGGCGTGGTCTCGGTCAAGGTCCTGAAAGCTCGGAGGCGGCTTGTTCGCGGTTCTTTCCGAGACGCGGGCCCTCCGTTGTCGGGACTGCGGGGCTATGGCAGTGATAGACAAGATTTCCTCCGGAGTGAGGGCGGGAGTCGGGGGACGGTGCGCAGCGCTTCACGTCCTCTTTCCAAGAGAGCAAAAGCTGCTGCTCTTCCAATAAGTCATTACTTTTCCTGGCCACCTGTCGCTTCCCCCCTTAACCTGCTCAGGCACCTCGGAGAGGTAGGTTTCATCACAGTCTCCTTGAAACTGGCTTGGATGGATGACCTCGTGGTCTCCCCCGGGGATCCCAGAGCCCATTCTTGGAGAATGGGCATTCCCGGGGAGACCTCAAAAGCCTGCTGCTGGCCTTCCACCCACAGCAAGGCAATTTAGAGGGACCTGAGCAGGCTGAATCAACCATTATTTCCCTTTTTGTAAAAATGTATTTTGCCTTATTTTCAGAGAGAGGAGGCTTTAAATTGTAGTATGAATAATTAGACCGCCTTAAAAGTTGGAATTTTGGTGGTTTGGGTTTAATATATTCACAGTTCAGCTTATTCAGACTTGTGACTTTTTGTGACCTTGATGTCATCTTTTGAAATGGTTTTGAAGTAGGTTCCTAATTTGCTTTCATCACTTATGTCAACTGGAATAAAATGCACAGCGTAAGAGTTGTAAGTTCTAATTGGGGCAAAATGAGGACAAGAGACTGGGAGACAGCATTTCTTTTTTTTTTTTTTTTTTCTCGGCCCCAGCATGCGCTTGTGGAATCTTGGTTCCCCAACCAGGGATTATTTATCTAAAGGCCTGTTTTGCCAGTTTTTCCCAGACCACAGAGTGCCTCATTCCTGATCTCTACCCTGAACTCTTCAGGATGTGTTGAAGGTCAAAAGCTGCAGTGGCTTGTGCCTTAATGCTTGTAGAGGCAGATGTCAAGTGCCAATTTGTAGTTGACACACACACACAGACGTGTTTTTAAGGAAGTTCTTCCAGATAGTGTTTTTTGTATTAAAGAATCTTTTGCAAGTGAACTAAGTAAAACAAAATTCAACCTGGTATATAATGTCATAAGTTTGCAGTGACTTAGTGGCTGGAGTTGATCATTGGTTTACACTCTTTTTACTTGGAGAAAAAATTAATTGAGTCTTTCATTTTTAGATTTAAAAATGTGTGATGTTGAGAAGGGCAAGAAGATTTTTGTTCAGAAGTGTGCCCAGTGCCATACTGTGGAAAAGGGAGGCAAGCACAAGACTGGGCCAAATCTCCATGGTCTGTTTGGGCGAAAGACAGGTCAGGCTGTCGGATTCTCTTACACAGATGCCAACAAGAACAAAGGTAAAAGGGGGACCCATTGTTAACTAACACAAGCACAAATTGCATGAGTGTAACCTTTGGTAAACACTTTTTCAGGAGTGTGACATACTTAACATTACATCCCTCCTTGTTTAGGCATCACCTGGGGAGAGGAGACGCTGATGGAGTATTTGGAGAATCCCAAGAAGTACATCCCTGGAACAAAAATGATCTTCGCTGGCATTAAGAAGAAGGGAGAAAGGGCAGACTTGATAGCTTATCTCAAAAAAGCTACTAATGAGTAATAGTTGGCCACTGCCTTATTTATTATGAAACAAATGTCTCATGACTTTTTATGTATACCATATTTAAATTGATCTCATACACTAGAATTCAGATCATGAATAGCTGATGTAATATTTCTGTCCTGATTTAAATAAGATTGGCTTGTGGCTAAATGAATATGGTCAGCTTTTTGAATTTTGATAGTAATTCTGGTTCAGCAAGTACTATCACTGTTTTCCCCTTCTAAAGAGATGATTAAACTTGAATAAGGAATGTTAAACTTTTCAGGGATATGGTGAATGCCTTCTCAAACCCTATAGGAGATTGGTTTTATATTTAGATTTCTATAACTGGTTATATTAATATATTTAAATATTGAGAAGCTCCCTTCACTGTCTCAGACCGGCAAGATTCACCTGTGTTTCAAGTTGTGTTCATTCACCTGTTAAGGCAAGGGCTGAAGATACGCTGACAATGTCCACTTTATCTTTTTGGTCTTAACTATGCCAATTTAATTAAAATTCTCCATCTAAAATATTGCATTTTACTTAATGAAGGGCATTTTAGTGTGGTTTATGTATAGCATCAGATAAAGAATATTTAGTACTTCTCACATTTTATAGATGATCTTTAAGATCAGATGCTTTTAAAATTCACTGTGACATGATAGGTTGGGAAATTTGCTTGTGAATTCTTTACAAAGTCAGACTAAGTTAAAATTCAGGATTGTCTTTTAAACAGGTATTCAGAAACACAACTGGAACTACTATAGACGTGTGATTGGTAATCGTGCTTTTGCCAACTCAGAAGGGTTAAGGTAGAGGAGCTATATCATTAGCACAGATTTGTAAATTATCTGATCATAAGGCTTGAGAATTAAAAACAAAGTCACAGATCATGATTTTTCTAATGTGCTTGATTTACTGACATACCAAAATGGTTGAAAAATATAATACCTCAAAATACGCAGCATTGTTACTAGTCATAGTACTAGATTGTGTTTACTTGGTCTTCTAGGACAGCCTGCACTAGAACACTTCAGTAATCCACCCAGTTTCTTTGGCCAGAATGAGCACTGCAGCATTTATGCCAAATGTAGAAAGAAGAATGTGTTTCTGGCCATAGTTTTGTGGTATGTACAGTACATGGTTGTAGTATATGTACAAAATTATTTCATACACAGTTTGTGCTGTACATGTTTAGAGCAGTCCCTAGAAATTTTATGGAATGGTGAGCTTGAACTAAGCCATGAAGAATGCTGAGAGAAATTCTCGGTGGGGGAAGTAAGTCTGTGCCGGTGGTGAGAGCCATCTCTTTGTGTGACAGTGAGGAAACCAGGAAGAAGCCTTATCAAAGGTGATGGGGATGAGTAGGTAGGCCTGTAAGGCCTGACAAAGCACTTTGTAACTTGTGACTCTTATTTTCAGTCATTGGAGAAATGTGAGAAAGCAGTCAGTCTGGAAACATGTGCAGAAACAGTTTGGGGAAGCAAAAGAAAGCCTGCTGTAATTCAGGTGATATCCAGAGACGGTGTAGCAATTAGCTTCTGAGAGAGTTCTGGACCAATATGGGAAGACATGGAGACCAGGGAACTGATTTATTTCTGTGTTTCCCAAGTCAACTAAGGCCTATGCTGGCAGAGGATTGCTGAGTCCCTGCTGCTTTCTAGGCCAGTTGTACTCAATAAGTGCCTCTAGTGATTTATAAGTTCCTATAGTTAATTCAAAAGAAGGGACATTCCTAGCTGTAAGGGGTGTGTGCTCTCTTAGAAATAAAGAAACCCAAAAAGCTAGCACCGTATAACCCACATGTCTTCATTCCTAGTGTCTCTTCATAGGTGGCTTGGTGAGTAGTATCAAAAGTGAGAGCCAGGTGTATTTAAGAAGTGTTTCTTCCAGGTGCCCCCTATATTCTGGATTTTGTCTAGAATAGCACTATCCAATACAGCTTTCTGTGGTGACAGACTGAATATGTGCTGTCCAGTTAGCCACCAACCAGGTGTAGTTACGGAATTTGGGTAGTGTGGCTACAGAACTGAATTTTTAATTTTATTCAACTTTAATCAGTTTAGGTTTGCATAGCCACAGATGACGAGAGTGTTAACAGCACAGGTCTAGAACTAGAACCATGCGTGGTCTATAACAAAAGTGCTTCCTCTGAACTCTTTGTTTTCCTACTCTAGGATTCTTACAAGTACACTAAGTGCCCTTGAACACTGATTCCAATTCCTATCTCTAAATCTGATATGCTCACCTTTATAATTTTACCATACATTCTACATATTCCATTCATAAGTTGGCAATTTATTTTAGTTAGGTGTTATTCTCATGGTATGTAGCGATACACCTTTTTTTTAATATATATATATATATATTTTTAAAATTAATTAATTTATTTTTGGCTGTGTTGGGTCTTCGTTTCTGTGCGAGGGCTTTCTCTAGTTGCGGCAAGCGGGGCCACTCTTCATCGCGGTGCACGGGCCTCTCACTATCGCGGCCTCTCTTGTTGTGGAGCACAGGCTCCAGAGGCACAGGCTCAGAAGTTGTGGCTCACGGGCCTAGTTGCTCCACGGCATGTGGGATCTTCTCAGACCAGGACTCGAACCCGTGTCCCCTGCATTGGCAGGCAGATTCTCAACCACTGCGCCACCAGGGAAGCCCAGTGATACACCTTTTTGTCATCCTTTTCCTCAAACTTTTCTTCAGTTTCTTTATAGACATTATATTGTACGTTTTCGCTTTAACCCCTAAAGATTGTTGTAAATTGAAAAGGGTGTGATGAAATTCACATGCTGTCTATGAAGAGGCCTTACCAGTGGCTCGCCCTCCCCAGTTGACTAGGCTAAAGCTGTTTCATATCAGTCAAGGTCACACAAGAGTAAACCAAAACCAACTTAGCTACAGCTTAGCTTCATTTCTAGTGATGAGGTCTTTTGGCTCTTCATATTAGAGTACCTTGAGATACCAAGTAAGATTGCTGAGCACAGAATAAGAGTGGCTATTAAGGCACAGTTCATACAGGCAAGGCTGATGCCTATATGAACTAAAGTTGGCTATTTTAGTCACATTAGAGGTCTCAGTATTGGAACTGGAAGAGATCTTAGAGACTCTTAGAATCCAACTGCACTATTATACAGATGAGAGGTGAAATTAACCTTATTTAGGCTCAGGGAACTATGGGAACTACTCAGTTGAGCTGGACCACTAACAGGACCTGGTAGTCCAACCTAGCAAATCACAGAGCAGGGGAACTGAGGCATATGGCAGATACCTGGGTTTGGAGAGGGAAAGGGTTAGTAACACCTATTAGTAACTCAGTCCTGAAACACCCCTACAGTGAGCTGTGACGCCTTCCTCTTGAGGGGCTGAGGTATGCTGTGGGCAGGAGGCAAGTAGCCTGGGGTGGGACATAGCCCATACCCTTTTCCAGAGTGTTGCTCCCTTCCCACATGTGAGGAGCCTTCCTGCCTGGGAGCTCACTTGAGGGGTTCTGGACCCAAAGTGGCCATAGTCAGGTGCTCTTGCTCCAGTGACCTGGTTATAAAGTCCTCAGGGGAGGGGAGCATGCACTGCCTCCTTTTCCATCCCTCTGGATTTGTTACCATTTTTCTTGCACTCAACACCTGCCAATAAAGATTGTCTACACTGTAAAATAGATAGCTAATGGGAAGCAGCCGCATAGCACAGGGGGAGACCAGCTCGGTGTTTTGTGACCACCTAGAGGGGTGGGATAGGGAGGGTGGGAGGGAGACGCAAGAGGGAGGGGATATGGGGATATATGTATACGTATAGCTGATTCACTTTGTTATACAGCAGAAACTAATACAACAATGTAAAGCAATTATACTCCAATAAAGATGTTAAAATGTATACTAAGAAAGATTAAAGAAGGAAAAGAAAAACAGATTGTCCACACTGGAAAAAACTAGGTGAGTGATGTAGCTGAAACCACCACCAAGATACTTTGACCACAGTTTGGTCTTAGTCTAACCCAGTTTTACCAGACATTTTAATGGGCTGCTTCGTTTTTGCTCTTTATTCATTAGAAATGTGCCTGTGTTCACATTGGTGCCATTAAATATGTGTCTATAGCTGGAACAGTGTCCTTTGAAAAACGACCATTGGACTAGTTAATTTTATTTGTGGTGTAACAAAGAATGCTGGGTTTGGGACTGGAAAATATGTGTTTAGAGTAGGGGTTAGTAAGCAGCCCATTGTCCCAAAGTTTTCGTAAATAAAACTTTATTGGAACACGGCCACATTTATTCATTTATGTCTTAACTAGGGCTGCTTTTGTGCTACAACATCAGAATTGAGTATTTGCAACAGAGACTGTATGGCCCACAAAGCCTAAAATCGTGACTGGCGCTCACAGAAAGAAGTTCTTGGCCCCTGGTTTAGAGCTTTGCAGTTACTTTTTTTTCTGCCATCTGGAGAATAGGAATAACCTATACCTCATAAAATTGCTGTTGATTGTTCACTGAGTGGCCTCTGAAAGCTCTTAACTGGTAAGCACTGGAATAATTTGTTTATTTTATATCCTCATCAAATTCCTTGAAAGTCACATAGTGGAAAATTAGGTTAGCAGTTACCTAATTGTGTCTGGCTTTCTTTTCTATTCTCAAATGGCTCTGATGACTCTAGGACATTTGACACCCTAGACTGCTCTTATTTTTTTTACCTCCCTCATTTAAATTAATTTCACATACTCATGGAATAAAATACATAGGCATCATAAAACCTTTATACGCATATAGCTGTAACTGTTAGTAATCCAAATCAGCATGACATTTTACCCAAATTCTAGTCCCATCACTAAATTGCTTTATAGTTATAAGGTATATTCACATTTCATTTCATCCTCACTAACTCATAAGGTATATGGAACAAGAATTGTCCCTATTTTATAGCTAAGTAAATAGGCTCAGGTTGTTACTGCCAGAGGTCACACAGACACAGGTACATTACCTTGGCAGTATCACACGTACTGACACTGCCTTTTCATGGTTATGAAACTTCATGTTAAGTGAGTCATCTCTATTAGTCTTTTTTTTTTTAATTATTTATTTTTGGCTGCGTTGGGTCTTCATTTGCTGCTTGCAGGCTTTCTCTAGTTGTGGCTCACGGTGGCTACTCTTCATTGCGGCAGGCGGGCTTTTCATTGCGGTGGCTTCTCTTGTTGCAGAGCACGGGCTCTAGGCACACAGGCTTCAGTAGTTGTGGCTCGCGGGCTCTAGAGCGTAGGCTCAGTAGTTGTGGCGCACGGGCTTAGTTGCTCCGTGGCATGTGGGATCTTCCCAGACCAGGGCTCGAACCTGTGTCACCTGCATTGGCAGGCAGATTCTTAGCCACTGCGCCACCAGGGAAGTCCCTATTAGCCTCTTTATGGAACTCCCACACCTCCTTTTGTTGCTAGAATAAGGGCTTTCTCCAGGCCTCTGCAGTAATGCAGCCCTCACAAGTGGAGTCTGCATGTTCTTCACACTGTCCACAGCAGAGGCTTTGTGGTCTTGGTATCTTCCAGATCTGCATTCTCTATTTCCACACCTGATCTGGGTACTGTTTGAGAAAATCACACACTTCTATTGATTGCACCCCTGTAAACTTATCTTTGATTCAACTGAATCGGCGGAAACCCTGTGCAATTGTCCTTTTATATATTCATTCTCTCCCTGTTTTCCTCGTGGTTAATTTAGAATGTCATCATGCTCCTCAAGCTTATCTCACTGGTTTCCCCTGCTCTCACAGCAGATGGCCTTGCCTCCCATTTCAGATAGGAATTCTCTACTTCCTGAATACAAGGAAGGATTTTGTCAAAACCTTTGAACTTCACAGAACTTCTTTCTGTGAAGTTCTAGGCATCATAAAACCTTTGTCCCTACCTTCAACAATGTTGCTCTTAATTCAGATATGATACAGAATGTTCAATTACATCAAAATGTAGCTCCATATGTTATGGACGCCCCAGCATGGTCAATCTAACACCCATTCCCAACCCCCTTGTCCTCTGCCTCCCTCTCCCATAGAAAATGAAAGAGAGAAATGCTTGCTTTCATTTCAGTGCAGGAACTTTGCATTGAGAGCTACACTCCAACAGAACAAATTCACTGCCTAAGTTCTGGAAATTATGGCTTTTCTTATTCAGTTTATAAGTTTAATGAAATTCAGGACACCTACCTGAATCAGGCAGGGGTAATACGTCTGGACAAGAGATGACAAATCTTTCCAGTTTGGGATGATAGGGGAAATCTATAGATTTCTGAGTCACCTGCCTATGGCATGAGTTGGGGCATACGGTATTGTCTGTAAGACAAGAATTTCTTGTTCTTTTTACTGGTTAGTGTTGGAAGAAGACAGCCTAAGGGTCTGATTTCTCTGCTGATGCTGCTTAACAGGATCTTAGACACATTAGACACATAGCTCTTCTGTGCCTTAAGTTTCCTCATCTGCAAACTGACCTTAATTATATTAGTCCTTAGGATTATTGTGAGGCATACACAAGTGAATGTGCTTGGCGTGTTGCCTTGCACTCAGTAAATCCTTAAATGTTAGCTAATTTTGAACTGGTTGGACAGGGCAATTTGTCAAATTAGCAGTTGGGCAGATTGCGTGGAAGGGAGAGGACACTTACTGGGATGACTTTTTTAACTGAAGTGATTTAGTGGGAGAGAAGTGTCTGGAATTAGAGATTTATTTCCATGGCTCAGGTCCATAATTCTAATAACTCACTCATTATGTGATGTCTCATTCTCTATTAGTGACCAGGACCAAGAATCAATGAAGTACAACCTTCACCAATGCCATTTACTTTGAGAGCTTTTTTGAGGGGGTCTGAGACATTTGGTCAAAAGGTTAAATGGGCACCTAATTTCCATAGACTCATCGTCTAAATATGTCTAACTTTTCCAGTAACCTAACAAAGACATAGTTTTTAATACTGTATTTACTAGGATTATGCCAGCCCTAGCCAACTTGTCCTGAACCTTTGAGGGTAATCTCAAGAAAGGAGACAAATCAATATGGAAATACATGCATTAGAGGCAGTTTAGACTAGGAAATGTTTAGGAGGCTGGCTCCAGCCCACCACTATTCCCTGTCCCAGAAAGATTTATCTGTAGGCTTAATCCAGGTGATAGCAGGGTCCACCTGTAAGCTTCTTACCTCACAATGGTTGCTAACTTGTCTTGAGCAATATTCAGTAGTTATAGGGCTAAAGAATGTTGGTTCTGGAAACCAGCACCTCATATAATTCTTGGATGGGGCATGTGTGATATAAGAAAATATCACTATGCTAACCAAACAAACACTGTATGCTGTGTACACAGGTTAGAGACTGGGAAGAGATCTATGGGAAAGATTTTTAACTTACGAGCCTCCTGAATCAGACTAGGTTAGGAGACTTAATTTTTTGGTATGCACGTAATAATATTAAGGGGAAAAAAGATATTTAAAGAACCAATGCTTACAAATAAATAACCTAAATTTACACCTAAAGGAACCAGAAAAAGGAGAACAAACAAAACCCAAAGTTAGTAGAAGGAAGGAATAAAGATCAGAGCAGATATAATGAAATAGAGACAGACAGAAAGAGAGGAAGAAAGAAAGAAACTAAGAGTTGGTTCTTTGAAAAGATAAACAAAATTGATAAACCTTTAGCCAGACTCATCCAATAAAAAAGAGAGAGGGCCCAAGTAAAATCAAGAATGAACGAGAAGCCTCTTTCAGATGACACCACAGAAATATAAAGGATCATAAGAGATTACTATGAACAACTATACACCAATAAAATGGACAACTGAGAAGAAATGGATAAATTCCTAGAAACATACAAACTCCCAAGACCAAGTCAGGAGGAAGTAGAAAATATGAACAGACCAATTACCAGTAATGAAATTGAATCAGTAATTAAAAAAAGAAAAACAAATAAAAAAACTCCTAATGAGCAGAAGTCCAGGACAAGATGGCTTTACAGGTGACTTCTACCAGACACTTAAAGAAGAGTTAATTCATCCTTCTCAAACTATTCTGGAAAATTGAAGAGGAAGAAATGCTTCCAAACTCATTCAATGAGACCAGCATCACCCTGATACCAAAACCAGACAAAGCTGTAAAAAAAAAAAAAATTACAGGTCAATATCATGGATGAACATAGATGCAAAACTCCTCAGCAAAATATTAGCAAACTGAATTCAACAATACACTAAAAGGATCATATACGATGATCAAGTGGGATTTATTACAGGGATGCAAGGTTCATTCAATATATGCAAATAAATCAATGGGATACACCACATTAACAAAATGGAGAATAAAAATCACATGATCCTCTCAATAGATGTCAAAATTAAAACATCCATTCATGATAAAAACTCATCTAAGTGGGTATAGAGAGAACATATCTCAACAAAATAAAGGCCATTTATGACAAACCCACACCTAACATCACACTCAATAGTGAAAAGCTAAGAGCCTTTCCTCTAAATTCAGGAACAAGACAAGGATGCCCGCTTTCACCATTTCTATTTAACAGTATTGGAAGTCCCAGCCACAGCAATCAGATAAGTAAAAGAAATGTAAGGCATCCAAATTGTAAGGAAAGAAGTAAAACTCACTATTTGCAGATGATGATACTATATATAGAAAATCGTAAGGATGTCACCAAAAAACTGTTAGAACTAATAAATGAATTAAGTTGCAGGATACAAAATTAATATACAGAAATCTGTTGCATTGCTATACACTAACAATGAACTGGTAGAAGGAAAAAATAAGAAAACAGTCCTACTTACAATTGCATCAAAAAGAATAAAATACCTAGGAATAAATCTGACCAAGGAGGTAAAAGGCCTGTACTTGGAAAACTGTAAGACATTGATGAAAGAAATTGAAGACAACACAAATATATACTGTGCTCATGGATTGGAAGAATTAATATTGTTAACATGACCATATTACCCAAGGCAATCTAGAGAGTCAATAAAATCCCTATCAAAATACCAGTGGCATTTTTCACAGAACTAGACCAAATTCTAAAATTTGTATGAAAACCTAAAAGACCCCAACTTGTTTTGTCTTTCTCAAAACAACCTTGAGAAAGAACAAAGCTGGAGGTATCACACTCCTTGATTTCAATATTACAAAGCTACAGTCATTGAAACAGTATGGTACTGGCACAAAAACAGACCCATTGATCAATGGAACAGAATAGAGAGTCCAGAAATGAACCCACACATGGGCAATTAATCTATAACAAAGGAGGCAAGAATATGCAATGGGGAAAAGACAGCCTCTTCAATAAGTGGCATTGGGAAAACTGGACAACTACATGTAAAAGAACCAAATTGGATTACTTTCTCACACTATACACAAAAATAAACTCAAAATGGATTAAAGACTTAAATGTAAGACCTGAAACCATAAAACTCCTAGGAGAAAACGTAAGCAGTATGCTCTTTGACATCAGTCTTAACAATATTCTTTTGGAAATGTCTCCTAAGGCAAAGGCAACAAAAACAAAAGTAAGCAAGTGGGACAACATCAAACTAAAAAGCTTTTGCACAGCAAAGGAGACTGTTAACGAAAAGGTTACCTACTGAATGGGAAAAGGTATTTGCAAAGGATATATCTGATAAGATGTTAATATCCAAAATATACAAATAACTTATACAACTCAACATAAAAAAACAAAACAAAAACCCAACTTGATTGAAAAATGGGCAAAGGACTTGAATAGGCATGTTTCCAAAGAAGACTTACAGATGGCCAACAGGTGCATAAAAAGATGCTCAACATCACTAATCATCACGTAAATGCAAATCAAAACCACAATGAGCTAACACCTCACACCTGTCAGAATGGATACTATCAAAAAGACAAGAAATAGCAAGTGTTGGGGAAGGATGTGGAGAAAAGGGAACGTGTGTGTTGTTAGTGGGAGTGTAAGTTGGTGCAGCCACTATGGAAAACAGTATGGAGTTTCCTCAAAAAATTATAAAATGGAACTACCATATGACCCAACAATTCCACACTTCTGGGTATTTTTCTGAAGAAAACAGAAACGCTAATTTGAAAAAATATATGCCCCCCTATATTCACTGAAGCATTATTTACAATAGCCAACATATGGAAGCAACCTAAGTGTCCATAAATAGATGAATGGATAGAGAAGATGTGCTATAGCTACACAATGGAATATTACTCAGGCATAAAAAAAGAGTGAAATCTTGCTATTTGTGACAATATGAATAGGCCTAGAGGGTATTATGCTCAGTGAAATGTCAGAGAAAGACGCATACCATATGATTTGACTTATATGTGAAATCTAAAAAACAAAACACATGGACAAACATAGTAAAACAGAAACAGATCATAAATACAGAGAACAAACAGGTGGTTGTCAGAAGTGGGGTGGGGGATGAGTGAAATAAGTGAGGAAGATTAAGAGGTACAGACTTCCAGTTACAAAATAAATGAGCCACAGGGATAAAATGAACGGCATGGGGATATAGTCAGTATAATGTAATATCTTTGTATGGTGGCAGATGGTAACTAGACTTATCATGGTGATCATTTAGTAATGTATAGAAATAATCAAATCACTATGTTGTGCACCTGGAACTAACACAGTGTTGTAGGTCAATTATACTTCAAAAAAAAGAAAAAAATCTGCATAAAGTAAGATTTAAGAATTACTAATAGATTTTGCTGTCCATACTCCTCTTTTCCTTATCACCACAGAGAGATGATGAGCTAACTGGTTTTTCAATGGGAGTGGGACTACGGAGACTCTATTAAGGATAAGTAGTGGAATGTTAGAGGAAAACAACACCAAAAGCTGTTTCTTAACTCCAGAATATGGAATAAAAATATTTTGCTTTCAAAAAAAAGAAGAATCAGTGCTTAGTGGGAAAAGATAGGAAGGGCCTGCCGTTTTCACCCCTTCTCAACCTACTATCTCTCAAGATAGGTAATGAAGAAGGGCCTTTTGTATCATAAATCAAGGTCTTGAGTACTCTTTTTTCTTTTTTTTTTTGTTGTGTACTCTTTTTTTTAGCATAATAAAACAAAATGTAGGCTGTAATATATGCCAGATTCTTTTTGTAGCTATCATGCCTGAAGATTTTGATAGCTTTCTTCTATTTTCCACCCTAAAGTTAATCAGGCAGGTCACAACCAAGCCCTATATTAGTAAATACAAAAAATTCAGGAAAGGTATGTGATTTTTTTTAAATTATTTATTTTATTTTTGGCTGTGTTGAGTCTTTGTTGCCGCACACGGGCTTTCTCTAGTTGTGGCGAGTGGGGGCTACTCTTTGTTGCGGCGTGCGGGCTTCTCATTGCAGTGGCTCCTCTTGTTTCAGAGCACGGGCTCTAGGCGCACGGGCTCAGTAGTTGTGGCTTGCGGGCTTCAGCAGTTGTGGCACGCGGGCTTCAGTAGTTGTGGCTCGCAGGACTCTAGAGCACAGGCTCAGTAGTTGTGGTGCACGGGCTTAGTTGCCCCGCGGCATGTGGGCTCTTCCCGGACCAGGGCTCGAACCCACGCCCTCTGCATTGGCAGGCGGATTATCAACCACTGCGCCAACAGGGAAGCCCAGTATGTGATTTTCTAATGGATCCTCTCAGGGGGAGCAGTTGCCCCCTCTACCCAAGCCTGTTCTCCAGGAGAATACCTTGAAAGTGGAGAGGTAATGCTTTTCTTTGGCATTCTTCACAGCAGGTGCCATATCTAAATCCACCTTCTTTTTTAATTCATTGGAAGATGGGGAACTGCCCTTCAGGACACAGCCACAGCTCCCTACTTTTGGTTCCTCTCCTATTTCACTGAACATTCCTTCTTAACTTCATTTGTAGGTTTCTTTTTGTCCACTCTGGAAGAGACTGCTTTTTGCCTCCTTGATAGCCACTTTCCTCTTCACTTCTAGTAACAGAACCTTGGTTATTTATTTATTTTTTTTTAGGGTGGTAATGGACCTATAAAAGACTACACTGTCCAGCTTCCCTAGATGTGGTCAGTGAGTCAAGTGAAAGTGAGTCATGTGGGACTTCTGGGAAGAGCTGACTCAGCTAGGAGAACTGCCCTTTTGTCCCTTTTCTTCCTGCCTAGAAGCTGGATGGGATTGCAGAACTCCTCTGGCAGTCATCTTGGCTTGCACCATTGAGGATGGAGCTATGCACCTGAGAATGGCAGAGCAGAAAGATAGGTGGAACTGGTGTATAGGTGATCTGGTGAAGCTGCCATCCTAGTCCAGACTTCTTTAACAATTTAATAAACGTCTTTCTTATTTAAGCCATTGTTGTTTGTTTCTGTTTCATGCAGCTGATTCTAATCCTAGCTGATACACCCACTCCTTATGTTATCAAACCAGGTTCATTTGCCCGACTCGCAGCAAGCCAGATGCTGAGACGCCAAGGTTTGCAGCAGAGAAACGATTTATACACAAGGCAGCCAAGCGAGGAGACGGGAGAACAAGT
The DNA here is from genome assembly GCF_949987535.1 of Balaenoptera acutorostrata. Lineage (NCBI taxonomy): Eukaryota > Metazoa > Chordata > Mammalia > Artiodactyla > Balaenopteridae > Balaenoptera > Balaenoptera acutorostrata. The sequence continues at coordinate 52,367,929 of NC_080070.1, forward strand.
CTTAAATCCACTTTCATGAAGGTGAGGGGCACAGGCTACTTACAGGATAAGGAAGCAGGGTGGTCTGAGGTGTGGGGAAAGATGATTAAAGGTAAGAAAAATGTACAGTAATTGGGGTTCTGTACAGGCATATCTGAGTTACGTGCTTCTTCATGGGTTGCATGTTCAGAAAATGGTGGCATTTACATGATCTGAGGGTGAAGTTTTTGGCCTTCTGATGTCAAAAGGTTATCCACTGGACAGTCACCCAGTCCATGGTCTCGACTGGTTTGATCTGGGCAAGACAAGCTCCGTGTTCCTGAAAAACAATTTGAGCAACTGTTACTATAGTGACTCATATATCAGAGGTGTTATCTGTAGGACGTGATCTAAGGAGTCTTGTGATATATTGGCTAAGCTACACGAAGCTTGAAGGGTATGCAATCTGCAAGAACAATTGAGGCAAGCTTGATTGAAGACAGGTTACAAGATATTATTTATCAAGCAAGTTATGATTTAAGGGATCTGATGACCTCCCTCAGTTTCACTTATATTAGTGTTCCCCAAAGTTATGCCTTTCTTTACATTTTGTCCCCTTGGCAATATCCACACCCATGACTTTAGCACACACATGCCAGTGACTTCATAGCTATATCTGTAGTCCAAATACCCTTGAGCTCAAAAGCCTTATACTCAACTGCCTTTTAGACATCTTTATTTGGGTCCCCCCAACACCCGACCCAGACATTGTGGTTGGCTGAATAAGGGCCTCCTCCAGATAGATCCATGCCTTAATCCCTGGAACCTATCATAAAAGTGACTTTACAACTGTGATGAAGTTATGGATGTTGATATGGAGAGTTTATCCTGGATTATTCAGGTGGGCTTGATGAGTCAGAGAAGAAGGCAATGTAGCAATGGAAGCAGAGACTGGAGTGATGTGGGCACAACCAAGAATGCTGGCAGCCTCTAGAAGCTAGGAGAGATAAGGAATAGATTCCCCTTTTGAATCTCAGAAGGAACTATCCCTTCCAGCACCTTGATTTTAGCCCACTGAGACCCATTTCAGACTTCTGACCCCCAGACCTGCAAGATAATAAAGTTTGTGGTAATTCGCAACAGCATTGGGAAACTTAACATAGGCACCTCAAACCTAACATATCCAAAAGTATAGCCTTCCAGGGCTCCAGCAGAATCTAGGGAGTTGACTGGGCCCATCCCAAGGTGAGTCTTGATTTCTACCCTTGTCTCCTCAGTAGTACAAGACTGACACAAACTTGATTCTGTTCTTCAGAGCCCTTCTGCTTGGCTTCCTAGCTTCCTGCCTTGTTCAATTTGAAAATTTGGCAAATGTCTTAAGGGCTGGGTGTTGGGCACATACTTTACCCCTTCCTTCTTACTGAGACCTTCACCTTTCAAGCCTCTGTTTTTCATTTCTTCCTCCCTGAGAAGTTTCTCTGCCTTTTAGTAGAGGCCCTCTGCCCAAGCCCTTCTCTTGGCTTCTTAGATTTTTGCCCCACACCCAGAATGGTTAATTGCTCTGAGGGAAAATGCAGCTGCAGGCTGTTATCTTACCTCTCCCTGCAGTTCTCTCTTCTCCAAGATTTTACGTTATGAAGTCTTGGTTGCTTCCACATTATCTTCAAACAGCAGCTGCAAGCGACTTCATTTTAGCTCCACACACGAGAGAGAGGTGGATACCAGGCCTCCTCAACTGCTCCCCTCACCCTCTCTACCCTGGACCTTTAGGTAAAGAACTTGCCTGGTATCTGAGCTCTGCTTTTATAACAGGGATGACATTCTCTCTTTCCCCACAATCTAACAGCATCTCGGTACTGTTTACGTCCCAACCCCCAAACTAGCCTCATTCTGCATCCCAGGCCAGAGTGTATAATACTTGGGCTTTCTTAGTTTTCCTGAAAATCAGGATTGCCTGCTTTCTAAATCCTGTGATTTTATTTTGTGGCTCTCTAACTCCTTTCTCCTTGTTGATAATTCTGGACTAAGTGCTGTGCCAGCTCCAAATCGGTCGTTAAAGAAGGCTCATTTTGGGCTTCCCTGGTGGCGCAGTGGTTGAGAGTCTGCCTGCCAATGCAGGGGACACGGGTTCGAGCCCTGGTCTGGGAAGATCCCACATGCCGCGGAGCAACTAGGCCCGTGAGCCACAGCTGCTGAGCCTGCGCGTCTGGAGCCTGTGCCCCGCAGCGGGAGGGGCCGCGATAGTGAAAGGCCCGCGCACCGCGATGAAGAGTGGCCCCCACTTGCCGCAGCTAGGGAAAGCCCTCGCACGAACCAAAGACCCAGCACAGCCAAAAATAAATAAATAAATAAATAAAAATAAATAAATTAATTAAAAAAAAAAAACTTTATAAGAAGGCTCATTTTGACATTCCCAGATATACTGCATTCTGTTTTTCAATTTATTCCGCAAATATAAGCCTTGATAGCAAGCACTCTTGTAGGTTGCTCTCTTTCCTCTGAATTGTAAATGAGTGATTTGTGACAATTTTGGTAAGCAGGGTCAAAGATCCTTATTAAAAAACAATAATGCGGGCTTCCCTGGTGGTGCAGTGGTTAAGAATCTGCCTGCCAATGCAAGGGACACGGGTTCGAGCCCTGGTCCAGGAAGATCCCACATGCCGCGGAGCAACTAAGCCCGTGCACCACAACTACTGAGCCCACGTGCCACAACTACTGAAGCCCACACACCTAGAGCCCGTGCTCTGCAACAAGAGAAGCCACAACAATGAGAAGCCCGCACACCACAACGAAGAGTAACCCCTGCTCACCACAGCTAGAGAAAGCCCACTCACAGCAGTGATGACCCAACACAGCCAAAAATAAAAACAAATTAATTAATTAATTAAAAAAAACAATAATGGTAGCTTTTTATAGCTCTGAAACTTTGTGCTTCACTGGCATGAGTATCATGTATTTTCTATGCCTGGTCTCATTTAATTAACACAACAATCCTGTGCAAGGGAGCGCAGGGGTTGGAGGGCTGGAGGGTAGAGTGGTAATTATTGACTGCACTTTGCTTATTAGGAAAGAAGCTGAGAGACGTTAAATTCCTCATCAGTGAGTGGTAGAGCTAAGATTCAGACAGGTCTCTCTGACTCCAAAGCCCTTAATCTTTCTAATACAGTTCTACCTCCTGACCTGTAATTCTCAGTGTCTGATGCCACAAACAATTTCTAACCTCAACCCCACCTAGTCATTGTAAGCACCTGTGGGCCCCTGATTAGATTGTGGATGATTCTGAATAGCCCATCACCTTGACTGAACAGTTAAAATGCAATGACGCACAGAACATTTTTAGAGGCCAATAATAAAATTTAAGAATATTATGCCTAAGAACTAGTTAGTGACTGAGAATACACAAAGAAGATTGGAGACTCTTATGTACCTTGTGGTCTTTAAAAAGAAAAATACAGGAAACCCTTGAACAAAGTATAGGTTAGGGGTGCTGACCCTCCAAGCAGTTGAAAATCTGCATGTAACTTATAGTTGGCTCTCTTGGCCACGGTTCCTCCATAACTGCAGTTTTGCAATCCTGAATTCAACCTACCATGGATCGAGTAGTACTGTAGTATTGACTGCTGAAAAAAATCCACATATAAGCGGACCCACATAGTTCAAACCCATAATGTTCAAGGGTCAACTGTATACAGATTCTTGGTATAAACATTAGTGGCTTGCTGTTGGGGTCTAAGGGAACTATTGGCCTTACCTGGATTATGCAAATCTGAGGAGCAAAAGCTGTGGGTGAGGAAGTGAAATTGTGGCCCACGCAAATACTATTAGGAAGACCCTGGGCTCAGTTCTGGGTATGTCTGCTTGTGCTCTTAGTTCTTAACCCTAATTAACTTTTATGTCATTCCTGTAGTTACAATTGCCTTTTTTCCCAGAATGATTTTTCTTTATGGAGGTATAGTACAATCGATACAAAACATGATATTAATTTCAGGTGTACAACATAATGATTCAATACTTGTGTATATTGTAAAATGATCACTACAATATCTACTTAATATTCATCACCATACATAGTTACAAAAAAATTTTTTTTGTGCTGAGAACTTTTAAGACCTACTATCTTAGCAACTTTCAAATATGCAACACAGTATTATTAATTATAGTTACTATGTTATACATTACATCCCCCTGACTTTTTTTTTTTTTTTTTTTTGGGCTGCGCTGGGTTTTCGTTGCTGCACATGGGCTTTCTTTTTTTCTTTTTTTTTTTTGCAGAGAGTGGAGCTACTCTTAGTTGAGGTGCGCAGACTTCTCATTGCGGTGGCTTCTCTTGTTTCGGACCATGGGCTCTAGGCACGTGGGCTTCAGTAGTTGTGGTGTGCGGGCTCAGTAGTTGTGGCTTGCAGGCTCTAGAGCGCAGGCTCAGTAGTGTGGTGCACGGGCTTAGTTGCTCCATGGCATGTGGGATCTTCCCGGACCAGGACTCGAACCCACGTCCCCTGCATTGGCAGGCAGATTCTTAACCACTGCACCACCAGGGAAGTCCCCACTGACTTATTTTATAATTGGAAGTTTGTACCTTTTGACTCCCTTCACCCTTTCGCCCGCCCCCCACACCTCCCCATACCCCACTCTGGCAACCACCAATCTGTTCTTAGTATCTATGAGTTTGGCAGTGGTTTTTTGTTTTGTGTGTGTGTAGGGGGTGTTAGATTCCACATGTAAGTGAGATCATATGGTATTTGTCTACTTCTATCTGGCATATTTCACTTGGCATAATACCCTCAAGATCCATCCATGTTGTTGCAAATGGCAAGATTTCATTCTTTTTTATGGCTGAATAATATTCCATTAGATAAATATACCACATTTTCGTTATCCATTCATCTATCAGTGGACATTTAGATTGTTTCCGTAGCTTGACTGTTATAAATAATGCTGTAATGAACATGAGGTACATTTATCTCTTGAAGATAGTGATTTCATTTCCTTTGGATATATATATATACTCAGAAGTGGAATTGCTGGATCATACAGCAGTTCTATTTTTAATTTTTTGAGGGACTTTCATACTGTTTTCCATGGTGGCTGCACCCATTTACAATCCCATCAACAGTACACAAGAGTTCTCCTTTCTCCACATCCTCACCAACACTTTTTATTTCTTATCTTTTTAATAATAGCCATTCTAACAGGTGTGAGGTAATATTTCATTCTGCTTTTGATTTGCATTTCCCAAGTGATTAGTGATTTTGAGCATCTTTTCATGCACCTGTTTTGTATGTCTTCTTTGGAAAAATATCTATTCAGTTCCTCTGCCCAATTTTTAACTGGATTGTTTGTTTTTTAGCTATTGAGTTGTATGACTTCTTTATATATTTTGGATATTAACCCCTTATCAGATACATAATTTGCAAATACTTTCTCCCATTCAGTTTGCCAGAATGATTTGTTTTAAACATGTTCTAGTCAGGGCTCCTAGCAAGGAAAAGAGACTTTATCAAGATATCTCAGATAAAGGGAAGTTTTGAAGGCTCGTTTTGTTTTTATAAGGTATATTATCACTAGTGAACAGTCAGAGATTTTCCCCTACTTGCAAGCTAACAAGTCAGCCTGCTGCCATTTCATGGATGCTGGAAAAAGACATTAGACTTCCAGATTAGAGGCAGAGGATAGTTTATTAATTGCTGCAGTAGCAGAAGCTGGAGTATCAGCATTGTTGTGTCAGTTGCCCAAACCCCAGTTCCCACAGGGCATCACCAAGAGGCTCAGATAAAACCTGCACATGCAGTGGTTTACATTACATGCAGGACCCAGGACATAGGGAACCCAAATCTTTTATTATGGGCCAAAGACTGCCTAACCTTTGCACCTTTGGGAGATATTGTCTTTATTTTACCAGTCAGTAAACAAACCTGCCCTTTGCTTCAGAAGGGCACACTATCTCTATCTTCCAAGGCTGTTCATTATACAAATATCCTTGAAAAGCACAGACAAAGGGTCTGTCCTTTAAAACAGTGCCTCTGTTCACAAAGTAAGTAGAAACATGAGAGACCCATGGATAATTGCCTCCAAACATACTCATAGAATTTCATGAAAATCCAAGAATGAGGCTGGGATTCACTGAGACTAGAGCTAAAAGATGGCAGGAGTTTGGGGTTCTTAATGCTAAAGCACTACCATTATTGGGATTCAGCCATATTCCACATGTCCTTCTGTCCTGCTGCCAACTGGAAAATTCTTTTTCTTTTTCTTTTTTTTTTTTTAGCTTTCAGTACAAAATACAATTGGCCCAAGCTCATTTTTTGCATTTCAGACTTTCAGTCACGTATTCCTGACCAGTTTTGGCTTTGGTCTAGTTCCACCAATGGTCTAGACAACAGTGGTTGGAGGAGTGCATATTGGGGTCTTAAAGACCTCCATGTGGGTTGTTGCCTCCAGGGGGTTCACATAATAATTTCTCTTCCCCACACAGGAACTGAACAAAAGGAAAAATACAAGAACAAGGCAGATGGGAAATTAAATACCACTGTATTTGCTGATACAATGAAGTTGGGAAGCTTAGACGAAGAGACAAGCAGGCCTACTTACTGAACCCCAAAGTTAGGCAGACCTAAGTACCACTTGTAAGCAATGTTGGACGAGAGTTAGAATGTCCTAGATCACAAAGGAAGAAGAGAAGATTTGGTCCACACCTGCCAATTTTAATTCTTCCTAAGATTAAACGTCCCCAGAGGAAGGAGTAGGGGAATGGAAGAGGCCATGATTTATCTTAACTGAGCTTCCTCCACATGGACAGAAACATTGAGCAATGTTCTTTTCTAATGGTAGGAAGCAGTAAGTGGACTTTAGAAGCATCTTCAGTTCCTCCACTATTCCCTCTGCATTCTAGACATCACTTTCACACCATCCACTTCCCACTGGAGTCTCTGAGCCCCTGGAGGACAGGGTCTATGTTCTACTTATCTTTGTATCTCTAGTACTTAATATACTACTCAGCAGTAAGAAACTAATAAATATTCCATGCATTAATATGCATGATCTTCCCAACTACAATTCAAATTCTATGATAGCAGAGACTATCTCCTTTAACTTTTATTCCCCACACTGCTGTTAATTTTCTTTGTATGAACGAGAGATCTCACACCATCTCAGATAATGGGGGTTTATTGGAATAAACTTCATTGCAAAGAGGGAAGCTGGTATCACTTTCCCTTCCAAGAGTAGCTCCATTCGCAATCTAAACCAGCTTTAGGGACCGGATTAACATTTGCCCTTTCAGCAGGCGTTGATGGCTCTTTAATTAATATGCTGCCATTCATATGACTCCTCTTTTGGACTTTGCTTCTCTTTTATGTCTTATCTACCACCTGTTATCAACTAGCTGACTCTTCCCCATTCAACTACCTGAGGGAGAAAATCCAATTGGCTCTATTATCCCTGATAGATAGAGCTTTTTAAACCAAGCCACTTCAGAGGTTTCCAGGTGCCCACTTCTGTCCTAATCAGAGGGCTTCTCTTACTACAAAAACAACATAGGGATGGCCCACTTCAGTTAGCTCGGGGCTCTCAGGAAGGTACTTTGCCTCGGAAGTAGTTGATGGGCCTGACAGCCCTGTGATTGGCATGTCTGTAAAGTGCCTTACACAGGGTTCAAAATAAAAGTTTATTTATGTTATCTGAAGGGAGACTCAGAAGAATTTCATGATTGTGTGTGATTTAATCCTGTTTGGTGTATCCTGGATAATTGTTTGGGTCTTAACATTGAGCTAGGGTATAAACGCCCTATTCTTTGATTTGTAGGGGTCATTGCCATTTTGAGATTCTGGAAGAGTTTGAATCTGCCTCTCTCTTCACAATCAGTTTCATGTCTTTTACTAAAAACCCAACTCATTTCTGAGGGTAAACGTTTTTCCCAGTGGAGTCTAGAGCTGTGACACCTTAAAAAAAAATTTTTTTTAATTGAAGTATAGTTTATTTACAATGTTGTGTTAGTTTCAGATGTACAGCAAAGTGATTATATATAGATATATATTCTTTTTCAGATTATTTTCCATTAGAGGTTATCACAAGATATTGAATATAGTTCCCTGTGCTATACAGTAGAATTTATTTTATATATAGTAGTGTGTATCTGTTAATCCCAAACTCCTAATTTATCCTCCTCCCCTTTCCCCTTGGTAACCGTAAGATTGTTTTCTATGTCTGTAAGTCTGTTTCTGATGGATTTTTTCTGGCTGCATCGGGTCTTTGTTGCTGTGCGCGGGCTTTCTCTAGTCGCAGTGAGCAGGGGCTACTCTTCATTGTGGTGCACGAGCTTCTCATTGCAGTGGCTTCTCTTGTTGCGGAGCACTGGCTCTAGGCGCATGGACTTCAGTAGTTGTGGCTTATGGGCTCTAGAGTGCAGGATCAGTAGTTGTGGCACATGGGCTTAGTTGCTCCGCAGCACGTGAGATCTTCCCGGACCAGGGATCATACCCAAGTCACCTGCCTTGGCAGGAGGATTCTTAACCACTGCGCCACCAGGAAAGTCCCTGAGTCTGTTTCTGTTTTGTATATAAGTTCATCTGTATCCTTTTTAAGATTCCACAAATAAGTGATATCATATAATATTTGTCTTTCTCTGTCTGTCTTACTTCAGTTAGTATGATAATCTCTAGATCTATCCACGTTGCTGCAGATAGCATTATTTCATTGTTTTCTTATGACTGAGTAATATTCCATTGTATATGTGTATACCACGTCTTCTTTATTCATTCACCTGTCGATGGACATTTAGGTTGTTTCCCTGTCTTGGCTATTGTAAATAGTGCTGCAATCTTCTCAAATTATAGTTTTGTCTGAATATATGCCCAGGAGTGGGATTGCTAGATCATATGGCAACTCTATTTTTAGTTTTTTGAGGAACCTCCATACTGTTTTCCATATTGGCTGCACCAATTTACATTCCCACCAACAGTGCAAGACGGTTCCCTTTTCTCCACACCCTCTCCAGCATTTATTTTTTGTAGACTTTTTGTTGATAGCCGTTCTGACCTGTGTGAGATGATACCTCATTGTGGTTTTGATTTGCATTTCTCTGATGCAGTTGAGCTCTCTTTAGTTTCGTCTTTCCATCTAAACAACATATTTTGATGACTAATGTATCAAAATATTTCTTGGAAGCATAAAAATTACACAAATTTAAATTTAGATTATTTAATAGTAAGTTACAGGATCAAATATGATCTAGGAGCTCTGGAGGGAATAAAATGGGGGAAAGGAAAGTGTTGGAGTGAATAGGGATCTAATGAAAGAAAAAATAAAAGGGATGAAAAGAAAGAGAAGAAAGAGAAAATAAGGTATCTAAAGAATTTTACATTCTCGGTTTTTCCTAAAGTTGGCTCTGTGTACATATGATTCTCAGGGTGCCAAATCCTTTTAAAAACTGGAAGCCAAATTCAGACACTTCCCATAAAGATGCAGTTAAAAATACTTTTGGTAAATCATGGAGAGCCCTCTGTGCTTGACTTTGTAGTGAACACAAGAGGGCGCTAAGCTCCATAGTGATGCACAGGCCACTCAGGCCCACATCTAGCATCACAGCATATACACAAATAGCTGTTTTCAAGTAATATTTCTTAAAGGTCATACCAAGTGTTAAGCAGAGACATAGCTACTCTCCTAGGTAGATCTAACTCTAGATAGACAGAGATACCCATCTCATTTAATGTTGTGACTTTATGTGCCTGTAAGATAGTCTGCCACCAGTTTGAAGATATTAATATTTCTAGGGAAATCAAAAGAAGGTTGTCAGGCAGAGAGGCATAGAAAGAAAGGTTGGTAGGGACCACCTAAGCTTTCTCCGGGGAGAGGGAGCCTTAGCGAAGACTTCAGGTGTTGTAGTCCCATGAGAAGGCCCACACACCACACCATCTTAGCTGGAGACATTAACTCTTCAAACCATGTCACCCCCGTGCTCTAGTTCTGTGCTCACAAGCAACCTCTGATGATTATTTGGCTTCTCACGGGGGTCTGTGTCCATGGATGGACAATCGAGGGCAAAACAAACTTTAAAAAATCTCATTTATTATAGCAAAACAAAAGTAAAAATATTATAATTATTTGGTGGCAGTTATATTTCTTATTTTAGGAGTGTCAGAGGACAAGGAAGAGTTTAAAATAGCCGCCAGAGTTTGAATCTGAGTGGACTATTCAGAGAAAAAAAGCCAGTAACGAAAGCGTTGGGGGACAATGGGAATAAAAATTTTGCCGTGAATTTGAGGTGTAGGTTGTTTGTACAGGTGGCAGCTCTCAACGAGCAGTTGGAAATGATGTCCTGTATTGGTACCAGGAGAGATAAGGGAGAGAAATAAATCTTTAGGAGCCCTTGGAACGGGGGATTATTGCATGGATGGGATACTGAGGAAGAGTGTGTGGAGAAAGAAGAAATGAGGCCCGAGGACAGGCTTAGGGCGTTAGGAAGGAAGACAAAGAGGGCAATGGAACAGGATTCTTTGGTGATATCATAGGGAAAGATGGAAGCCTTTTGGAAAAGAAAGGAGTAAAGTGTGCAGAGAAGACAAAAATGATAAGTACTGGATTTTCCTGTTTAAAATCATTGGTTACAGTAAAGCGAACAAGAGAAGTTGAGATAGAAGCCAAATTCTATGAGTTTACCAGTAGGTGGGCCTGTGGCATCTTGTCATACTAGAAAGCAAGAAAATTCAAGGAGTTAGAAGCCAATTTGCAAAGGATAACACTGGCCAAGGATGGATCAATATGGGCATCAATAAGGATAGCAACCCTCTGTGTTAACCCTCTGATGTTGCTGTAACAAATTACCACAGTTTATCAGCTTAAAAACAACAGAGTTGCAGTTCTGTAGGTTAAAAGCCCACACAGGTCTCACTGACCTAAAACCAAGGCATCAGCAGGACTGCATTCCTTTCTGGAAGCTTTAGGGAAAAATCAGTTTCCTTGCCTTTCCAGCTTCTGGAGACTGCCTGCCTTCCTTGGCTCATGACCCCCTTCCTCTGTCTCAGAGCCAGCAGTGGTAGTCCTCACATCCCATCACCTCCTCTTTTTGCCTCCCTCTTCCACTTGTAAGGCCCCTGGTGAGTACTTGGACCCACCCAGGTAATCCAGGATATCTCCCTATTTTAAAGTCAACTGGTTAGCAAACTTGATTCCATTTGCTACCTTAATTCCTCTTTGCCATGTAATGTAACATATTCACAGATTCCTGGCATTAGGACATGAGCATATTTGGGGAGCATTATTCTGCCTACCACAGTAACTAGAACAGATTGAAACATCAAATATGTTTAAATCATGAGTTCAAGATGATATTAAGACAATCAAAATGATATTAAGACAACAAACAATATTCACTGCTAAGAAACTGACACAGCATTTTGAAAAGTGGTACATAAAGGGAAATTACCAAGTATTCATCCTGCCCTTCCAAGGTATACACTGTACCTTGATGACCAAAAAACTGATGAAGGAAAATTTTTCTTTGTTAAAACAGTCCAGCTAATACATGAAGAGGGAATGTCATCAATTCCCAATCCACGGTGAATTAATGGACCTGGGTGATAATTGTCAATGATGGTTAACATCACAAAAAATGCAACAGACACTTGGCTATTCTGTGCTCCCTAACGGGAGTACAGAGCACCACCTATGACTTCTTCTTGCCGAAATAGCAGATCCTGAAACTGGCGAAGACTCCAAATTCAACCGCTTTACAGGAAATACAGGGGACAAAGGAACATTCTGAAGGAGGCAGTGGGCAAAATCTGAACTGTGCAGAACTCCACAGAACAAATGACACACATCATTTAAAAAATACAAAACAACAACAAAACAACCTCTAAGAACAACAACAACAAAAGATGGAGGGGGAACTTCTTGTTGGAAGGCTTAGAAACATCAATTGCAGTGTGTAAGTTTTATTTGGGTCCTAATTCAAACAAACTTAAAAATTTGTAAGGCAATTGGGGAAATGTGAACAGTAACAGAATACTTGATGATATTAAGAAATCGTTAGATTTTTTTAAGTGTTACAATTAAAAAAAATATTCTTTTAGAGCTATATATTGAAATATTTACAGATTAAATGACATGATGTCTGAAATTTACACCAAAATATCCTAGAGGCAGGGCAGGGGATAGGTAGGGGAACAGATGAAACAAGGTTGGCCAGAAGCAGATAATTGTTGAAACAGGGTGATCGGTGTGGAGGTTCTTTATACTGTTCTCTCTTTCTTTTTAAAAATATGGGCAAAGAACCTAGGTTCTGTAGTCAGATTGCCTGGGTTCAAATCCATCTATTAGTTGTATAACACATCTTATAGAATTGAAGATTTGAATGAGAATAGGTTTTTGTGGTAAAATATACATAATATAAAATTTACTATTGATACTTTAGCCATTTTTAAATGTACAACTGAGTGGCTTTAAGTACATTCACAATATTGTGCAGTCATCACTACCATCCATTTCCAAAATTTTAAAATCATTCCAAACAGAAACTCTCCTCATTAAACAATAACTCCCCATTCTCCCCTTCTCCTGGCCCCGGCCACCTCGCTATTCTACTTTCTGTCTCTATGAATTTGTCTATTCTAGGTACCTCATGTAAGAGGAATCATTCAATATTTGTATTATTGTGTCTAGTTTGTTTCACTTAGCATAATGTTTTCAGGGTTCATCTAGTTGTAGCATATGTCAGAATTTCTTTCCTCATTGAGGCTGAATAATATTCCATTGTATTAGTATATACCACATTTTAGTTATCCATTCATCCATTGAAAGAACATTTTTAAAGAATTTAGAGAAGAGTTTAGCATATGAGCTTGCTAAATGGCACCTAGTAATTATTATTGTTGTTATAGGAGAAATGTTAGAAGAAAAATTTAATCAATTTTTAAGTAGCAATATTTTGAGTAGAGGGATTCTGTTTTCTTTTTTTACTATATGCTTTGCATTTCTTGGTGATGTGGTTTGATAATTGAAAAATCATTTTAAATACACATACACACGTTTTAGGCTACTCCTTTCTCTCTTTATATTTTTACCAAACTATTTTAAAAAGGTGTATACATGCTATCTCAACTTTTCTTTTTTTGAGTTTTTGAATTTTATTTTATTTATTTTTTTATACAGCAGGTTCTTATTAGTCATCCATTTTATACACATCAGTGTATACATGTCAATCCCAATCTCCCAATTCATCACACCGCCACCACCCCCCCGCCGCTTTCCCCCCTTGGTGTCCCTATGTTTGTTCTCTACATCTGTGTCTCTATTTCTGCCCTGCAAACCAGTTCATCTGTACCATTTTTCTAAGTTCCACATAAATGCATTAATATACAATATTTATTTTTCTCTTTCTGACTTACTTCACTCTGTATGACACTCTCTAGATCCATCGACGTCTCAACAAATGACTCAATTTCGTTCCTTTTTATGGCTGAGTAATATTCCATTGTATATATGTACCACATCTTCTTTATCCATTCGTCTGTCGATGGGCATTTAGGTTGCTTCCATGACCTGGCTATTGTAAATAGTGCTGCAATGAACATTGGGGTGCATGTGTCTTTCTGAATTATGGTTTTCTCTGGGTATATGCCCAGTAGTGGGATTGCTGGATCATATGGTAATTCTATTTTTAGTTTTTTAAGGACCCTCCATACTGTTCTCCATAGTGGCTGTATCAATTTACATTCCCACCAACAGTGCAAGAGGGTTCCCTTCTCTCCACACCCTCTCCAGCATTTGTTGTTTGTAGATTTTCTGATGATGGCCATTCTAAGTGGTGTGAGGTGATACCTCATTGTAGTTTTGATTTGCATTTCTCTAATAATTAGTGATGTTGAGCATATTATCATGTGCTTCTTGGCCATCTGTATGTCTTCTTTGGAGAAATGTCTATTTAGGTCTTCTGCCCATTTTTGGATTGGGTTGTTTGTTTCTTTAATATTGAGCTGCATGAGCTGTTTATATATTTTGGAGATTAATCCTTTGTCCGTTGATTCGTTGGCAAATATTTTCTCCCATTCTGAGGGTTGTCTTTTTGTCTTGTTTATGGTTTCCTTTGCTGTGCAAAAGGTTTGAAGCTTCATTAGGTCCCATTTGTTTATTTTTGTTTTTATTTCCATGACTCTAGGAGGTGGATTAAAAAAGATCTTGCTGTGATTTATGTCCAAGAGTGTTCTTCCTATGTTTTCCTCTAAGAGTTTTATAGTGTCCGGTCTTACATTTAGGTCTCTAATCCATTTTGAGTTTATTTTTGTGTATGGTGTTAGGGAGTGTTCTAATTTCATTCTTTTATATGTAGCTGTCCAGTTTTCCCAGCACCACTTATTGAAGAGACTGTCTTTTCTCCATTGTATATCCTTGCGTCCTTTGTCATAGATTAGTTGAGCATAGGTGCGTGGGTTTCTCTCTGGACTTTCTATCTTGTTCCATTGATCTATGTTTCTGTTTTTCTGCCAGTACCATATTGTCTTGATTACTGTAGCTTTGTAGTATAGTCTGAAGTCAGGGAGTCTGATTCCTCCAGCTCCGTTTTTTTCCCTCAAGACTGCTTTGGCTATTCGGGGTCTTTTGTGTCTCCATACAAATTTTAGAGATTTTTTGTTCTAGTTCTGTAAAAAATGCCACTGTTAATTTGATAGGGATTGCACTGAATCTGTAGATTGCTTTGGGTAGTATAGTCATTTTCACAATATTGGTTCTTCCAATCCAAGAACATGGTATATCTCTCCATCTGTTGGTATCATCTTTCATTTCTTTCATCATTGTTTTATAGTTTTCTGCACACAGGTCTTTTGTCTCCCTAGGTAGGTTTATTCCTAGGTATTTTATTCTTTTTGTTGCAATGGTAAATGGGAGTGTTTCCATAATTTCTCTTTCAGATTTTTCATCATTAGTGTATAGGAATGCAAGAGATTTCTGTGCATTAATTTTGTATCCTGCAACTTTACCAAATTCATTGATTAGCTCTAGTAGTTTTCTGGTGGCATCTTTAGGATTCTCTATGTATAGTATCAAGTCATCTGCAAAGAGTGACACTTTTACTTCTTCTTTCACAATATGTATTCCTTTTATTTCATTTTCTTCTCTGATTGCCATGGCTAGGACTTCCAAAACTGTGTTGAATAATAGTGGTGAGAGTGAACATCCTTGTCTTGTTCCTGATCTTAGAGGAAATGCTTTCAGTTTCTCACCATTGAGAATGATGTTTGCTGTGGGTTTGTCATATATGGCCTTTATTATGTTGAGGTAGGTTCCCTCTATGCCCACTTTCTGGAGAGTTTTTATCATAAATGGGTGTTGAATTTTGTCAAAAGCTTTTTCTGCATCTATTGAGATGATCATATGGTTTTTATTCTTCAATTTGTTAATATGGTGTATGACATTGATTGATTTGTGTATATTGAAGAATCCTTGCATCCCTGGGATAAATCCCACTTGATCATGGTGTATGATCCTTTTAATGTGTTGTTGGATTCTGTTTGCTAGTATTTTGTTGAGGATTTTTTTTTTTTAATTAATTAATTAATTTATTTATTTTTGGCTGTGTTGGGTCTTCGTTTCTGTGCGAGGGCTTTCTCTAGTTGCGGCAAGTGGGGGCCACTCTTCATCGCGGTGCGCAGGCCTCTCACTATCGTGGCCTCTCTTGTTGCGGAGCAAGGCTCCACACGCGCAGGCTCAGTAGTTGTGGCTCACGGGCTTAGTCGCTCCGCGGCATGTGGGATCTTCCCAGACCAGGGCTCGAACCCGTGTCCCCTGCATTGACAGGCAGATTCTTAACCACTGCGCCACCAGGGAAGCCCCTGTTGAGGATTTTTGCATCTATATTCTTCAGTGATATTGGTCTGTAATTTTCTTTTTTTGTAGTATCTTTGTCTGGTTTTGGTATCAGGGTGATGGTGGCCTCATAGAATGAGTTTGGGAGTGTTCCTTCCTGTGCAATTTTTTGGAAGAGTTTGAGAAGGATGGGTGTTAGCTCTTCTCTAAATGTTTGATAGAATTCACCTGTGAAGCCATCTGGTCCTGGACTTTTGTTTGTTGGAAGATTTTTAATCACAGTTTCAATTTCACTATGTGTGATTGGTCTGTTCATATTTTCTATTTCTTCCTGGTTCCGTCTTGGAAGGTTATACCTTTCTAAGAATTTGTCCATTTCTTCCAGGTTGTCCATTTTATTGGCATACAGTTGCTTGTAGTAGTCTCTTAGGATGCTTTGTATTTCTGCGGTGTCTGTTGTAACTTCTCCTTTTTCATTTCTAATTTTATTGATTTGAGTCCTCTCCCTTTTTTTCTTGATGAGTCTGGCTAATGGTTTATCAATTTTGTTTATCTTCTCAAAGAACCGGCTTTTAGTTTTATTGATCTTTGCTATTGTTTTCTTTGTTTCTATTTCATTTATTGCTGCTCGGATATTTATGATTTCTTTCCTTTTGCTAACTTTGAGGTTTGTTTGTTCTTCTTTCTCTAGTTCCTTTAAGTGTAAAGTTAGATTGTTTATTTGATTTTTCTTGTTTCTTGAGGTAGGCTTGTATAGCTATAAACTTCCCTCTTAGAACTGCTTTTGCTGCATCCCATAGGTGTTGGATCGTCGTGTTTTCATTGTCATTTGTCTCTAGGTAGTTTTTTATTTCCTCTTTGATTTCTTCAGTGATCTCTTGGTTATTTCATAACGTATTGTTTAGCCTCCATGTGTTTGTGTTTTTTACGTTTTTTCCCCTGTAATTCATTTCTAATCTCATAGCATTGTGGTCAGAAAAGATGCTTGATATGATTTCAATTTGCTAAAATTTACTGAGGCTTGATGTGTGACCCAATATGTGATCTATCCTGGAGAATGTTCCGTGCGCACTTGAGAAGAAAGTGTAATCTGTTGTTTTTGGATGGAATGTCTTATAAATATCAATTAAATCTATCTTGTCTATTTTGTCATTTAAAGCTTCTGTTTCCATATTTATTTTCATTTTGGATGATCTGTCCATTGGTGTAAGTGAGGTGTTAAAGTCCCCCACTATTATTGTGTTACTGTCGATTTCCTCTTTTAGAGCTGTTAGCAATTGCCTTATGTATTGAAGTGCTCCTATGTTGGGTGCATATATATTTATAATTGTTATATCTTCTTCTTGGATCGATCCCTTGATCATTATGTAGTGTCCTTCCTTGTCTCTTGTAACATTCTTTATTTTAAAGTCTATTTTATCTGATATGAGTATTGCTACTCCAGCTTTCTTTTGCTTTCCATTTACATGGAATATCTTTTTCCATCCCCTCACTTTCAGTCTCTATGTGTCCCTAGGTCTGAAGTGGGTCTCTTGTAGACAGCATATATAGGGGTCTTGTTTTTGTATCCATTCAGCAAGCCTGTGTCTTTTGGTTGGAGCATTTAATCCGTTCATGTTTAAGGTAATTATCAATATGTATGTTACTATGACCATTTTCTTAATTGTTTTGGGTTTGTTTTTGTAGGTCCTTTTCTTCTCTTGTGTTTTGAACTTAGAGAAGTTCCTTATCATTTGTTGTAGAGCTGGTTTTTTGGTGCTGAATTCTCTTAGTTTTTGCTTGTCTGTAAAGCTTTTGATTTCTCCATCGAATCTGAATGAGATCCTTGCCGGGTAGAGTAATCTTGGTTGTAGGTTCTTCCCTTTCATCCCTTTAGGTATATCATGCCACTCCCTTCTGGCTTGTAGAGTTTCTGCTGAGAAATCAGCTGTTAACCTTATGGGAGTTCCCTTGTATGTTATTTGTCATTTTTCCCTTGCTGCTTTCAATAATTTTTCTTTGTGTTTAATTTTTGCCAATTTGATTACTATGTGTCTCAGTGTGTTTCTCCTTGGGTTTATCCTGTATGGGACTCTCTGCACTTCCTGGATTTGGGTGGCTGTTTCCTTTCCCATGTTAGGGAAGTTTTTGACTATAATCTCTTCAAATATTTTCTCTGGTCGTTTCTCTCTCTCTTCTCCTTCTGGGACCCCTATAATGCGAATGTTGTTGCGTTTAATGTTGTCCCAGAGGTCTCTTAGGCTGTCTTCATTTCTTTTCATTCTTTTTTCTTTATTCTGTTCTGCAGCAGTGAATTCCACCATTCTGTCTTCCAGGTCACTTATCCGTTCTTCTGCCTCAGTTATTCTGCTATTGATTCCTTCTAGTGTAGTTTTCATTTTAGTTATTGTATTGTTCATCTCTGTTTGTTTGTTCTTTAATTCTTCTAGGTCTTTGTTAAACATTTCTTGCATCTTCTTGATCTGTGCCTCCATTGTTTTTCCGAGATCCTGGATCATCTTCACTATCATTATTCTGAATTCTTTTTCTGGAAGGTTGCCTATCTCCACTTCTTTTAGTTGTTTTTCTGGGGTTTTATCTTGTTCCTTCATCTGGTACATAGCCCTCTGCCTTTTCATCTTGTTTTTCTTTCTGTGAATGTGGTTTTTGCTCCACAGCCTGCAGGATTATAGTTCTTCTTGCTTCTGCTGTCTGCCCTCTCGCAGATGAGGCTATCTAAGAGGCTTGTGCAAGTTTTCTGATGGGAGGGGCTGGTGGTGGGTAGAGGTGACTGTTGTCTGGTGGGCAGAGCTCAGTAAAACTTTAATCCATTTGACTGCTGATGGGTGGGGCTGGGTTCCCTCCCTGTTGGTTGTTTGCCCTGAGGCAACCCAACACTGGAGCCTACCTGGGCTCTTTGGTGGGGCGAATGGCGGACTCTGGGAGGGCTCATGCCAAGGAGTACTTCCCAGAACTTCTGCTGCCAGCATCCTTGTCCCCATGATGAGCCACAGCCACCCCCACCTCTGCAGGAGACCCTCCAACACTAGCAGGTAGGTCTGGTTCAGTCTCCAATGGGGTTCACTGCTCCTTCACCTGGGTCCCGATGCACACACTACTTTGTGTGTGCCCTCCAAGAGTGGAGTCTCTTTTTCCCCCAGTTCTGTCAAAGTCCTGCAGTCAAATCCCACTGGGCTTCAAAGTCTGATTCTCTAGGAATTCCTCCTCTCATTGCCAGACCCCCAGGTTGGGATGCCTGACGTGGGGCTCAGAACCTTCACTCCAGTGGGTGTACTTCTGTGGTATAAGTGTTCTCCAGTCTGTGAGTCACCCACCCAGCTGTTATGGGATTTGATTTTACTGTGATTGCGCCCCTCCTACCGTCTCATTGTGGCTTCTCCTTTGTCTTTGGATGTGGGGTATCTTTTTTGGTGAGTTCCACTGTCTTCCTGTCGATGATTGTCCAGCAGCTAGCTGTGATTCTGGTGTTCTCACAAGAGAGAGTGATAGCACGTCCTTCTACTCCGCCATCTTGGTTCTGATCCCATTGTCTATGTTTTCTATTTTTTTTTTTTTTTTTTTTTTATAGCTACTTTATTTATTTATTTCTTTATTTTTGGCTGTGTTGGGTCTTCGGTTCGTGCGAGGGCTTCCTCTAGTTACGGCAAGTGGGGGCCACTCTTCATCGCGGTGCAGGGACCGCTCTTCATCGCGGTGCGCGGGCCTTTCACTATCGCGGCCCCTCCCGTTGCGGGGCACAGGCTCCAGACGCGCAGGCTCAGTAGTTGTGGCTCACGGGCCCAGCTGCTCCGTGGCATGTGGGATCTTCCCAGACCAGGGCTCGAACCCGTGTCCCCTGCATTAGCAGGCAGATTCTCAACCACTGCGCCACCAGGGAAGCCCTGTCTATGTTTTCTGATGAGAAAATCTTTGTGGTTTCTAACGAGAATTCCGTGATGATTCCCTACATTTTTCTCTAGCTGCTTTTAAGATTTTTTTTCTCCCTTTCTCCTCCTCCTTCTTCTTCTTTTCCTTCTCCCTCTCCCCATCCCCCACCCCCTCCCTCTCCCTCTCTTTCTCCTTCCTCTTTTTGGCAATTTGATTATGAAGTGCTTAGGCATTTTTAAAAATTTTATTCTGTTTTGGGTTGGCTAAGCTTATTGAATCTCTAAATTTATGTCTTTCACCAAATCCAAGAAGTTTTCAGCCATTTCTTTTTCAAAATTTATTTCTGTGCCAAGTTTTTCACCTCTTCTTTTGGGATTCCAATGATACATATTTCCAACCTTTCAATAGTGCCTCACAGGTTCCTGTCTCTGTTTGGGTTGGGTTTTTTTTTTTTTTCAGTCTTTTTTTTTTTCTCTACTCTTTAGATAATTTCTGTTGATGTATCTTCAAGTTCACTGCTCCCTGACCATCCCTCCAAACTATTGGCCACAGCCCATGAATTGATATCTAATCACATGTCTGGCCATTTTTTCCTTCCAAGCATAGTGAACAACCAGGTGCCCTGTCTCAAGTTTTGCACATTGGGAGGACTTCCCTTCACCATTGTCCTTCAGGGATACCCCAGAAAGGGCTGGAGTGCTGTGGCCATTCACTTTAGGGTGGTACTTGCATATCATGCACAGAACTGTAAACCAAGCCTGAGTTTTCTCCTCCTCTGTCAACTAAAATCATAGAGAACTCCCCACGGGGCCGTAGGTGCAGGCTGGGAGAGGGAAGGGAAGGCAGTATAGCAAGAGTGGGGACTGTGGGCATTTGGGCCTTCAACAGATTGGGTGATGCCCACCTACACTGGGGATGGCCATCTGTTTTACTCAGTTCACCAATTCAACTGCTAATCTTTCCTGGAAATACTCTCAGAGACACATCCAGAAATAATGTTTTACCAGCTATCTGGACATCCCTTAGCCCAGTCAAGTTGAAACATAAAAATAACCATCACAGATATAGAAACCTTTGTCTCATTTAAGTTTCTGTATTTTATAGTATCTTTGATATAGCAGCCGAGCTTATATCCTAACAAATATATTGCCCTGGAGAGAGACATTCAATATTATCAAGTGAAAAAACAAATTGCTGAACAATATGTACACTATGATCCTATATTTGTAAACATCAAACTGCAAAATAACCTATACATATTTGTGTATATTCATAAGGCTATACATCAGCTATTAGCTTCAGTTACCTCAGGTGTGAAAAATGGAGAGAAACTGGAGGTTAATATTTGTTTTTATATATCTGGGTTGTTTCACTTAAAATGAGCAAATGTTACCTTTTATAATCAAATTAAACTTTAAAATTTTGTATTTAATTATAATTATTAATTAGCAATTATTCTTTATTATAATTACTATTTAGTAATTTTTTAAATAATTAAAACATGTTAAAAAATTGTTTTAAGTCTCAATGTGCTCTACAAGTAAGGCCCCCATGAAGAAGGTCATGGATAATAAAGAGATAGAGGGTAGATTCTCTAAGGGTCTGATAGCATGAGAAAGGTTATAACAGTTCTTGGAGTCACAAGTTCAGGTCCTCAATCCCCACACCAAAGAGGTCAGCAGAAAATGTTGGTCATCTTTTTCTTGGTCTACGTTTTCCATGCCAGAACCACCCTGGCGCTGAGTCCACCACAGTGACTTAGCTCAGGCTACTCACTATCTGAAGAAATCTACTGTTCAACAGTCTCAACATTTATAAATCCAACAAACAGAGGGATGGGAGCTAGGACTAAGGTGGAGTGACCAGAAGCAGTGGGAGGGTTTCCCTATGAGTGGGACTGTAATGGACCCACAGTCACTGTTACTCTTGGTTTCCATCATATGCTGCAACAAAATGTGTTTTCTCCTCATGTGTATGAATTCTTTCAGTGGACATGGGAGCAATATAGTATGCATTGTTCTGCTGAATTCTTAGAATAAGTCCAAACCCCAGGACAGTGAGTCAAGTCTCCCCTACAGGGGATGGACATTCAAGGGAAGAGGTAGAACTTTAGGCTTCTGTCTAAAATGACAAGTCAAGCTTTAATGGTGATAAAAGGGGATTTGTGTCTCTGTCTGGATTCATTTTCCTACTAATAGCTCAGAGTAGTTCCTGCTTGGTGAAAGATAGAGAACTTCTGCCTGTGTATATGGTAAAGAACTAACCTTACCCACAGAGGCCTGGCCTTTGCCCTTAGCTCCTGATCTCTAGGCCCTTGGAATGTGCTACCTGATAAGAGTGTTTCTGTTTACTAGGGAGTCTTGGATCACACCAGATAGTCTAACACTGTGATTTCCAGTGAGGACTCTAGACCATGCAGTATCTGTTCTGCCTCCAGAGGGGTTGGAGACTAAAGGTCAGCCACCTGGGCAGTCAAGTATGTTCATAGCCCCAATAATAACTGTGGCCATCAAGGCTCAGTGAACTTCCCTGGTTGGCAATACTCCGTGCATGTTGTCACACATTGTTGCCAGGAAAGTTAGTGCTGTCCACAGCTCCAATGAAAGAGGACAACTTTCCTGGACTCTGCCTCCTGTGCCTCTTCCCCTTGCTGATTTAAATCTCTATCTTTTCTTTATTAAAAATAACTATCACAGTGACTATCACAGAGTTCATTGAGTCCTGTGAGTCCTGGTGAATTACTGAAACTGATGGTAGTCTTGGGAGCCCCCAAACTTGCAATTGGTTTAAGAAGTAAAAGTGGTCTTGTGGACTCTTCCCTAACTTTATATTTTTTTGTCCTGTCTAGTTGTATATTTATTTCTGTGTTTGTTCCAGCTAGATCTCAACAGGCTTATCAGAAATCAAGGAACCAATTGTGTCCATGATTGGACCAAAGCATTAGAGATAGATCAGGGAGGTCCCCTTCCTCAAGCCAGTGTAGGTTGAAGCTGGGAGTCTCTAGTAGGGGAAGATGAATTAGGGAGTAGATGGGCAAAATGGGAGCGCTGAAGTTTTGACACCCTTTCTCCACATGGAAGTTGTTCCTCATCAATCAAACTTGGAGAACCCACCCTTTGAGCTAATAGATTTCTGTATTAAATTCATCTGGGCCAAGGACCCCATCTTATACTTCTGCCTCCGTCACAGCACCAAGTACAATGTAAAGCATAGAGTAAGTACATACTAATTCTTTTTTTATTAAATAACTTTTAAAAATTGAAGTTTAGTTGATTTACAATGTTGTGATAGTTTCAGGTGTACAGCAAAGTGATTCAGTTACATATGTGTGTGTGTATATATATGTATACATACACATATATATTCTTTTTCAGATTCTTTTCTATTATATGTCATTACAAAATATTGAATATAGTTCCCTGTGTTATATAGTAAATCCTTGTTGCTTACCTATTTTATATATAGTAGTATGTATCTGTTCACCCCAAACTCCTAATTTATCCTTTCCCCTGCCCTTTCCCCTTTGGTAACATGTTTGTTTACTATGTCTGTCAGCCTATTTCTATTTTGTAAATTAGTTCATTTGTATAATTTTTTTAGATCCCACATATGATATCATATGATATTTGTCTTTGTCTGAGTTACTTCACTTAGTATGATAATCTCTAGGTCCATCCATGTTGCTGCAGTATTTCATTCTTTTAAATGTCTGAGTAATATTCCATTGTGTGTGTGTGTGTGTGTGTGTGTGTGTGTGTGTGTGTATACATACATACCACATCTTCTTAATCCAGTCATCTGCTGATGGGCATTTAGGTTGCTTCCATGTCTTGGCATTATAAACAGTGCTGCTATGAATGTAGGGGTGCATGTATCTTTTCAAATTAGAGTTTTCATCTTTTCCAAATATATGCCCAGGAGTGGGATTGCTGGATCATATGGTAACTCCATTTTTAGTTTTTTAAGAAATCTCCATACTGTTTCCATAGTGGCTGCACCAACTTACACTCCCACCAACAATGTAGGAGGGTTCCCTTTTCTCCACACCCTCTCCAGCATTTATTATTTGTTGACATTTTGATGATGGCCATTCTGACTGGTGTGGGGTGATATCTCATTGTAGTTTTGATTTGCATTTCTCTAATAATTAGTGATGTTGAGCATCTTTTCATGTGTCTGTTGGCCATCTGAGTACATACTAATTTTTGATTTTTAGATTGATTCTTTGGTATATAATATCTCACAGGGAAAAGAAGACTTTTTGAAGAACTTAGGCTGAAAAGATGTTATGAAATGCTCACTTTCTTGTTGCAAATTTTAATTTTTCTCTTAGTTTGATTTTGATTGGAAAAGAACATTTTGAAGAGAAAAGCAGCCATAATCTTATTCCATTATCATAAACATTTTTCTATACAATTACATAGCCTTTATATCATTACCTGCAATCCCTACAAGAGTCGTGATCAAAGTATGCCTTAGGAAGGAAACTGGCGCTGTGCAGAAGACAGTTTAGAGAGTTCAGTTGTTGATCAGACTCAGTGGTGGAGCAGCGGATAGAAGAAGCCGAGTCCTAGAGTCACCACATGAAGGAGAACACCACCATCCTGGAATGCCTACCTTGCTGGACTGGTACAGGAATCAGAGGAAACATGTATTGTATTTAAGCTATTACATCTTGGTTCTAGTTATTACAAAAGTTGAACCTACCCTAAATGATGTGAAAATTGATGCTTTGAAAAAGGGTACTGCCATAAAAAGAGGCCAAAAATATGTGGCATTGTCTTGGTGGTTGAGTAGGAGGAGAAAAGAATATAGCGTGCTGTAAATCTGGAGACTCTAAAGGCTGTACCCTCTCAACCATGTTGCATTGCCCAGATAGGGCTTCCTGACTCAGGTGCTGTGAACAGTTACACATGTGCTGACAAACCGACACCCTCTGCACTCCAAGACTAGTCAGGCCCAAGGTGCCCTCCTGCTGTTTGCCTCCAGCCAAGAGCAATCTTGTGTTTACCTCCAGGGAGCCATTTAAATGTGTGTTTTTGTTGGTTGTTTTTTTTTTTTTGGTATTGCTGACAAATTTTTTTTTTGTTTTTTTGTTTTTGTTTGTAGGGTTGGGTTTTTTTGGAGCAGAATATCTTTTTTTTTTTTTAACATCTTTATTGGAGTATAATTGCTTTACAATGGTGTGTTCGTTTCTGCTTTATAACAAAGTGAATCAGTTATACATATACTTATATCCCCATATCTCTTCCGTCTTGCGTCTCCTTCCCTCCCACCCTCCCTATCCCACCCCTCTAGGTGGTCACAAAGCACCGAGCTGATCTCCCTGTGCTATGCAGCTGCTTCCTACTAGCTATCTACTTTACATTTGGTAGTGTATATATGCCCATGCCACTCTCTCACTTTGTCCCAGCTTACCCTTCCCCCTCCCATATCCTCAAGTCCATTCTCTAGTAGGTTGGAGGAGAATATCTTTATTGGAGTATAATTGCTTTACAATGTTGTATTAGTTTCTGCTGTACCATAAAGTGAATCAGCTATATGTATATGTATATCCCCATATCCCCTAGCTCTTGAGCCTCCCTCCCACCCTCCCTATCCCACCCCTCTAGGTGGTCACAAAGCACCGAGCTGATCTCCCTGTGCCATGTAGCCGCTTCCCACTAGCTACCTATTTTACATTTGGTAGTGTATATATGTCAATGCTACTCTCTCACTTCGTCCCAGCTTCCCCTTCCTCCACCGTGTCCTCAAGTCTGTTCTCTATGTCTGCGTCTTTATTCCTGTCTTGCCCCTAGGTTCATCAGTACTGTTTTTTTTAGATTCCATATATGTACGTTAGCATACGGTATTTATTTTTCTCTTTCTGACTTACTTCACTCTGTATGACAGACTCTAGGTCCATCCACCTCATTACAAATAACTCAATTTTGTTCCTTTTTATGGCTGAGTAATATTCCATTGTATATATGTGCCACATCTTCTTTAT
This sequence comes from Balaenoptera acutorostrata, assembly GCF_949987535.1. NCBI lineage: Eukaryota > Metazoa > Chordata > Mammalia > Artiodactyla > Balaenopteridae > Balaenoptera > Balaenoptera acutorostrata. The sequence goes on from NC_080070.1 coordinate 52,393,544, forward strand.
CCATTCATCTGTCGATGGACACTTAGGTTGCTTCCATGTCCTGGCTATTGTAAATAGTGCTGCAGTGAACATTGTGGTACATGTATCTTTTTGAATTATGGTTTTCTCAGGGTATATGCCCAGTAGTGGGATTGCTGAATGAATGAAAAAGAAGCTTTCTTTTCATTGCTCTTGAATGAAGAAGAGAACAACCTCTCTAAGCTCTTTTATAAAACCACTCAGGCTTTTTTCTGTCTTGAGTTATACAGATGATTAAGACCCCTGGCCAATTTTAAACTAGTCCTTTCCCCTGTTTTTTGTTTTTTGTTTTTCAACTTCCTAAAGCAAAAGCTATCAAAATCAGCATATATCACAGGTCCCCTGGATTAAGTTGATTCCTCTGATTGTTTTTCTTCCCTGCTTAACTATAGTTACAGGTCGCATGGTAGTTACAAGGAATTTCACTATTGAATTCCCTTTTCAAAAATTTACTTAAAACAAGGATTTGTGGTTTCCAACAGTGACAGTAGGAAGTGGGGGTAATCCATGTGCAACATATTAATGTACTTTGTTCCAAATTGTGAAAATGGGCTAGCTGATGGAGAACCCTGATGGAAAATTGATTCCCAGGTGGGTTAAATTCTGAACTTGGGACATGACTAAGATACCACTGTTTCCTGGATCAGTTGTATTTTCTCAGGGAACTCTCATATTATACTTTAAAAAAAGCATATGCCTTAAAAGATGATTAAAATGGTAAATTTTATGTTAGGTATATTTTACTACAATAAAAAAAGTTGTATGAGAGAAGAAGCTTTACTTCTGACCTTCCTATTCCCAGATGCATAGAATATCAAAGAAAGAAGTTTAGCGATCACCTGAACATTTTGATTATTAAATATTATTACTTACTATTTATTCATTTATACTCCAACTTATTTCAGAAAGAATGTAAGGCAAGTTAAAAGCTATATAAAATATAATAAGACAATATAAAATAGAAATAGTAAGTAAAACTTTTGAAAAGACAGAAACAACAATAATTTTCAAAAAGATTATTTAAAAAATAATTTTTAGAAGATAATTTCAAAATAGGGTAGAATCATGACATAAATATAGACATAAAAGTGAAAATGTGTTAAAGATTTTATTAATGAGCAAACTGGTAAGGATCTGACAACTAGTTTAAGGGAGAAGTTGAAAAACATATTGGAGACCAGGAATGTTGAAATGAATGTACAAATGGAGGCAAAACTGTCCCCTTTCACTGTGGGAGAAGGTAGTCAATTAAACCTCTACCAGACAGGACAGAATTTGCTTGTCTATAGACAATAATTATTTTGCATTGCTATCAGTAATCTACAGTTTACAGAGTTACCAAATGGCTCCCATATGATTTGAATCTGGTAACCCCCAGAGGGGCGTCCTCTAGAGTATAGACAATGCACAGTTTCCAACCAATCATAAATTTTATCCTACACATTAAACAAAACTGAGATGAAAGCTAACATGAAAATACATACCAGGTTGGAATAGGATGAGAAGAATTCTGTTTTCACAAAGAACTTGAAAACCAAACTACTGCAAATTTAAAGGGTTACCAGCACTTTGCTTCATGTTTTATTTGCCTCAAGAATCCAACTGGGAAGTTGATTTGCAAGGCCAACCTGTGAATTTTATTTGTCTACCAATCCCTGTAGTATTCCCATATGTGTGATGATCTTTAATGATATTATTATGGTTAATATTTTAGGGTAGAAACATTGTTTCAGCTGTGTGAGTTTCTCCCTTTATCATTTTGGATGTTTTCATCTATTTACACAGTTTATTCCTTTCATTATTTAAATTAAAGGCTGAAATATGATGTATTGTGACACTAATGGGATTGCGTGAGTTGTCACATCTGGAGAATTGTAGATTCTTGAGGACCTTCTATAGCACCAAGCTATTGACAGAAAAAAAATGAAATTTAAAGCTGTCTTTAAAATTGACTGTAGTGCTCATTTAGGGGCCTTGGGAGAACCTATAAATTAAAAGCCGACCAAAATTCACTGGACGTGAACATGTACTATGGCCCTTATTCTATAGTTCAAAGTTATAAAGTAAGACCCTCTGTCAGCCAGAGTCCCTTCTGACCCTCCTCTCAGTTTATGTAGCAAAAGAATTGTTAGTAACAGCCCAAGCCACTCCTCAGAAAATTCAAGTCAGAGGAGAACCCAGCTCCCTAAATTACCCGAAGAGCATTTATGCTCAGAGGATGAATAAATAGTTTATCTTTTTACTCAAATTGTGACTCTGGGCCCCCATCCTACCCACCAGGAAAATGACTTTTTGCCTTCTCTGGGGACGTCCCTCCTCAGATAACTCTAAGACACTTTAGGGATGTTTATTCAATAGAAAATGTCAGTCTAGATATTATCACCTGAGGAAGAAAAAAAATGAAAAATTGGCTCAGTCAGGAATTCGATTCTTTTCAGCTAGTGCTATTTACTGCCACTAGGTGTTGCTATTGAAATCTGAGTTATCCACCGGACTCTGGTCCAATTCAGTCATTTTCCTGTTGTTTTAGCAGATTTTTCTTTTTTTAAGAAATGGGTTGAAGAACATACACAAAACTTAAATGTAAAATACTGTTGCAAAGCATCATGATATAATAAGGTAATAATTTACAAGAGAAACTTGTAGGTGTGAGTACATATATTGCCTGCTTCTGCCACCTACCTGCTCTAAATCTGGGACCCTTACCAATTTATATTACAGGTTTTGGTGAAGCAGGAGGGGAAGAATGGGGAGCACACATCTTGGAATACAAGAGCTTCGAGAAACTGTGTTATTTGTTTTGGGATTAGTTTGGACTCTTGCATCATTACTTTTTTTTCTGTTCTACTGAATCATTCCTGTTAACAAATGAACCTGCTTCAGTAGCTCACATTTTAAAAAAAATCCTCCTTAGACCCCACATCACCTCCAGTTTCTGCCTGATTTCTCTATTTCCATTCACAGAAAAATTCAAGAGTTGACTATACTCACTGTCTCTACTTCTTCGCCTCCCATTTTCTTTCCAATCGGTCTTTTATTCCCACCCTGTCCCCTGACAAACACTCTTTTCTCCATGTTGCCAAATCCAGTGTCCAATTGAGTCACGGTCTTCATCCACCTTGACTGTCATTGCCACAGTTGATTTGACCTACTTCTGCTGAAACCGTCTCATCTCTTGTTGCACTCTTCTGATTTACCTTCTACCCCCTGGCTTCTCCTTCTTAGTCTTGGCTGAATCCTCCTTGCCTCCATGGTCTCTCACTGGACCATGCCCACTCCCTCGGTGATCTCATCCAGCCCTGTGGCTTTGGATACCATCTCTACACTATGACTCCCAAATGAATGTCTCCTCCCTGACCTCTCCCCTCAACTCCAGCCTCCCTGTCCAGCTCCTGTTTGACACCGCTACTTGGTCATCTGACAGGTGTCTCAAGCTTAACGTACCAACAACCTAACTCTTAATTTCCCCTCAAAACCTGTTCCTCAAGTTTTACCCATTTCAGTCCATAGTGTCTCTGTTGGCCAGTTGCTCAAGCCAAATACTGTAGAATTATCATAGACTCTTTTCTCCCAGATTTCATCATCAAATCCCATCCAAAAGCAACTCCTTTTGGCTCCAGCTTCAAAATGTATATTGAACAGATCCTTTCTCACCATCTTCACTATCACACCTCCACAATACATATCACCACCATCTCACTGCTTATACTGGTCCCCCTACTCTGACCTTGCCCACCACTTACAACCCATTCTTCACATGGCAAACAGAGGGAACTTTTAACAGAATTAATCAGATCAGGTTGCTCTCCTGATCAAAATACTCCAATGGCATCTATTTCACTGAAAATTACATCCAAATGTCTTACCGTGGCCAGTCTAGACCCTACTTGGCCTGGCTCCTGGTTATCTCTCCTACTTTATCTTCTATGACTCTTTAATCCACTACCTTCACTCCAGTCACAGTGGTTTCCTAACAGTTCTGTGAACCACCCTGGAGCCTTTCACTGGTCACTCCTTCTGCTTAGAATTCTCTGCCTCTTTCATGGCCTGGCTCATGTATGGCCTAATTAGGGAGGCCTCCTCTGATCATGCTATTTAAGATGACATTCACCCACCCGACACACACACCTTATTTCTCTTTATAGCATCCATCACTGCCTGAGATTGGGTTATATGTTGACAAATTTGTTTATTGTTTGTTTTCTTCTGCTACAAATATAAGTTTCATGAGGACAGGCCTTTGGTGAGTGCTCTAGACCAATAGCTGAGATGTAAAGGACAGTCAATAGGTATTTATTTACTGCAGGAATGAACACTTAAGGTCCTGTCAGGATATACTGATTCTGCTTTTGGTTTTCTGGGCCGTTAACCAGAGCATTACTTGAGAGTGACCTATGCTGTACCTGGGCCTCTAAAGCCAGCCCATCATTCCATGTACTCCCCATGTACTCTCTCAGCACCGCACACAAATACTTCCAGTATTTACATCCTCTCATGGACTGACAATTCCAACAGCCAACCAGCAGCCATGGGTATGACAGCATCTTACGAAAGCATTCGCAAGAAATCAATGACGTTCATTGTATTTAACTACTTAGTCCTTGTTAATAGTCAATTGAAAGCAATTCAGAATGGTTTCCTTACAAATTCACAACAGTTTTTGTATGATTTCCAAACTCACTAGTAATATCCCTAAACTATCACCCCAAACGTTTTCAAAATTTCCTTCCAGGAGCAAAAGTGATCCCTACAAATGGGCTATCCACCCATCTGACGTCCTCCTTTTTTTTTTTTTTTTTGGCTGCCCCGCACGGCATGCAGAATCTTAGTTCCCCAACCAGGGATACAACCCTTGGCCCCTGCAGTGGAAGCGTGCAGTCCTAACCACTGGACCGCTAGGGAATTCCCTGATGCCCTCTTCCATTCATTGTCACATCATCTGTGGTGACTTGGTCACTCCTTCTGCTTATAATTCTCTTCTCCCTTCATGGCCTGGCTCATATATAGCCTCATTAGGGAGGCCTTGCCCGTAATGCTATTTAAGATGACATTTTCCCCCACCCTCTGCTTTATTTCTCTTTATAGCACCCATCACCCATCTGAACACATCTCTGGCCACCCAAGGAAGAGGCTTTGATGACCTGGAATCACTGATATATTCACCACCACTGGTTTGCCATCGTGCCTCGGGGTCCTGGATCACTCCAAAAAGGAAATCTCTGTCCCTTGGCTCACTATGAGTTTCCAGGCCAACACTATAGCTCTTTCATGACATAGCTCTTGGAGTGTAAACACACATAAAAAAAGTGATTTTCCCCAAGACAACCCCTCAGGGCCAAGGTGGCCGGGTCACAGAAGGTTACAGACTACAGCCCCAGATGTCCTGAGGAGTCACCCCTCCACCCTGACCTATACATCTTGGGGTTGGCAGTAAGGGGAATCCCTTTCTTTCTTCTGAGCCTCAAGACTTAGCCCATTTCCTATGAAGGATGTGACATTCCTTAGGGGAGGGAGGCAGAAACATTAGTTGTCTTTAAGCATTATTAAATAAGCTAAACATCGAAGTGACAAAAAGTGCAATCGACTACCACCAACCTGCAAATTTGTAACTGTAAAGTAAGGTAAGATTAACTCATAGACAGAAGGCAAGCAACAAAAATTAACTACTGTACCTAACTTCTTCTTTTGGAAAACAAGTCAAAATGTAGGTGGTTTTTTACCTTTTAGATTATGTGCTAACTATCCCCATTGTTAAAAGGATAGGGAAAAATTCTCTTGGGTAAAATTTCCTGCCAGAGGTGAGATGGCATGAGGCTGCGGGGTAGGGGAGGTCTCCCCAGGAGAAGCGTGCCTCTGCATATTGACTAAATGGTTAAGGAAAAACCCAATGTCGTAAAATGACTTTGTGAAGGGGCTGGTGCAATTAAATGTGAATATTGCACTCTTTGTTCCTGCCTAAGGAGCCTGTTCTAAGCCCTTTCTAGCCACGTGTTTTGAAACCTTTGCTCTGCTCCTCTCAGTTTAGCACAGCAACATTTTTAGAAGACAGAACAACAATGTAAAAGGAGGACTGGTGTTAACAGATTTTATGGTGGCCTATTTATGGAGAAAGCCCTAAAAATTGCCCGAGGTTATTTTCCTTTAGAACTGTTGCCAGGATGAATGATTTGTATTTAATTATTTACAGAGTTCTTTGCCATCACTTTCATTTGTTTTTCTCCACAGCACCCTAATATTGATAGCTTCAGATGGGAAAATATATAGGAAAGAGTTTAAAGTACAGAAAGTCAGAGGATATTATTCTATCATTATGACTATTATTATACTTCTGTTCTTCTCTATAACACGTTACAGCTTTTTTTTTTTTTTAATGTAGCCGCACTGACCACAAAGAGCTGCCTTTATTTATTTATTTATTTTATATTTATTTTTGGCTGTGTTGGGTCTTCATTTCTGTGCGAGGGCTTCCTCTAGTTGCGGCAAGCAGGGGCCACTCTTCATCGCGGTGCGCGGGCCTCTTCACTATCGCGGCCTCTCTTGTTGCGGAGCACAGGCTCCAGAAGCGCAGGCTCAGTAGTTGTGGTTCACGGGCCCAGTTGCTCCGCGGCATGTGGGATCTTCCCAGACCAGGGCTCGAACCCGTGTCCCCTGCATTAGCAGGAAGATTCTCAACCACTGCGCCACCAGGGAAGCCCCTGTTACAGCTATTAATCTTTCCAGAGAGCAGTGGTTGGAAAGCAATGGAATAGCTGAGACTTGCTCCATTTCAGAGAAAAAGCTAAGAAATAGAGAACACAGGCATCTTCCTGAAACTGCTCTTTGACAATGATGTATATGACATAAGACTGAAGAATCTCCTAGGATCCCCACTTCCATTGGGCATGTACATATGCCTGTGTGTGCACAAGTGCACCTTTATCAGCTCACAGTCCTGGGAAGAAAGGAGAAGGAGCGTCTGGAAGGTTTTTCCATTGCAGGAATCTCTTTGCCAATGTTTGCTGAGTTCCCGCTTGTGGCCATTTTCTCATTAGTTTCATCATTAATTTCACCATTAATTTCTTTGTCAGCCACTAAGTAGCTCATTCGCCACACAGACTGGTCCTTCATAGAAATCATCTCTTTCTCTGGTGTCACCCCTTCCACTGACCCATGCGGCCACTAATTGATGTAATTGGTGGTTGACAACTTGTTCTCTGTTATGACACCCTGGCCGTTCCCTTGGTGCCCAAGCCTTAGGGCCTGTGACTTCCTGCCACACCATACAGCAGCATATCCCCTGCTTTTAAACTATCAGAGGATTTAAACTATCAGAGTGTTCTGGGCTGCACTGTTAATATTTCACACCCTCTGCTCAGTGTGACTCATTCTATAAGAACAGGCAGCCTGAGCTTTCTCATGCCTTTCATTTTACTTTGAGCACATTCAAGGCCACCAGTGGATACTTGTATGTCACTCAGCAAGGCCTGTATAGGCACCCCCTTGTTTGCAATGCCTTAGGGAGTCATGGAGCCAGAAAAGGAGAAACATCTGCTTTCCAACCCTGGACCTTAATACATCTGAGGGTTAGTAGCTTCTGCAGCTGGGGGCGGGGCAGAAAGGGAGAGGGGGAGTCTTCATCCCTCCTGCATGCCAGTGAGAGAGATCTTCTCCAACGAAGGTGCCAGGGACCTCGAAAGAAGGGATGGTACTACCCCTCATCTCCCCACCCCTGCCAGGCAGCTCAGAAGGGGTACTTCTCCCCTTTAGCCTGGGTGGGGGACATGCTGAGCATCTCTGTGCTGATCAAGGCTAGCACTTGCTCTCTGGTTCCTTTGTGCCGCGGATGGTATCAGAAGTTCAGAGCACAGGGTCCGTGGGGCTGAATTTGCCTCACATGTACCAGAAGAGGGATAACAAACTCTCAAGGTCCCACCGTGGCAGGGACGCTGCTGCTAGCCCTTACGGCAGCTTTTTGTGAATTAGAAAATGCACCCCTTCCTCAAGGCTCTAGACTGCCATCTGTTGGAACGTTGTTGTAATAGACATGCACGTATACAACGAGGACAAGAAAGGTGCTCTTGAGCCAAGCGCAGTGTGGTGAGAGGAGGTGGACATAGGGAGGCATGGCTCTGGTGACTTCAGTGGAGAACAGGCCTGGATGGGCCACACAGTCCTGCAGAACTGGCACGTGGGTGGTGGCAGTAAAATGTAAACTCAGGTCTGAGACCCGGAGCAGATAACAGAAGTGGAGAAGTAGAGGAGGTTAGGTGTGCGTGGGCCTGACAGTGGCCTGGCTCAGAACTTGGCCCTAGCGTCAGGCTTCTCTGAGACTGCCAGCACATCAGCAGAGGCGGGAGGAAGGTGCCATGGGCCGGACAGCACAGGTGAGACCCACTGCTGGGGAGCAGCAATGAGGAACGTAGTGTGCGGCAGGGATACAGTTGCCCTAGGGCTCTGCTGGAACCAGGAGGCTCTTGAGGGGGTGGAGGTGAGGGTTAGGTGTCCTGCAATGCTGCAGGCTGGGACTTAAGCCGGAGAAGTGCTGTTTGGTTGCCATTATTGTGGTCAATTATGCTCCCAGGACCCTGACCTGGGAAAACGCTTGTTAAACCACAAACGCCTGCCATATCCTTAACTGCTCCTTACCATCCCCAAAGTAAACTAGTTTGACCATTTTTCTCTCCGTCCTCTAGACCACTGCTAATCGCCCATCTGGACCTCTTTCCTCCGGCCAAGGCTACCTTACTGCTGTAAAAAGAGTAGAGAATAGACTGGCAAGAGAATACTATTCAAGAGACCACTCTTCTCTAGATCCTTCCAAGGGGGGAGGGGAAGGGAACAGAAATTGTTGAGCTTTAGGCCTTGTATGCTGGACTTTGCATGTCTTTTTTTCCCCCCCTTTGGAATTTAAAATTATAACTTTTTTCTTTTTTTTTTTACTTTTTTTAAAATCATTTTTTAAAAATTGAAGTATAATTTACAATGTTGTGTTAGCTTCAGGTGTACAGCAAAGTGACTCAGATATATACATATATATATTCTTTTTCAGATTCTTTTTCATTATAGATTATTACAAGATGTTGAATATAGTTCCCTGTGCTATACAGTAGGTCTTTATTGGTTATCTATTTTATATATAGTGGTGTGTATATGTTAATTCCAAACTCCTAATTTATCCCCTGCCCCACTATCCCCTTTGGTAACCATAAGTTTGTTTCCTATGTCTCCTCTGAATCTATTTCTGTTTTATAAATAAGTTCATTTATATCATTTTTTTAGACTCCACATGTAAGTGATATCATGTGATATTTGTCTTTCTCTGTCTGACTTACTTCACTTAGTATGATAATCTCTAGGTCCATCCATGTTGCTGCAAATGGCATTATTTCATTCTTTTTTTATAGCTGAGTAATATTCCGTTGTGTATATATACCACATCGCCTTTATCCATTCATCTGTCAATGGGCATTTAGGTTGCTTCCATGTCTTGCCTATTGTAAATAGTGCTGCTATGAACATCGGGGTGCATGTATTTTTTGAGTTAGAGTTTTCTCTGGATATATGCCCAGGATTGGGATTGCTGGATCATATGGTAGCTCTATATTTAGTTTTTTAAGTCACCTCCATACTGTGGCTACACCAATTTACATTCCCACCAACAGTGTAGGAGAGTTCCCTTTTCTCCACACCCTCTCCAGTATTTATTATTAGTAGACTTTTTTTTTTTTTTTAGTGGCACCCACAACTATATGTTATTATGGCAAAATGATACAGAGCAAGATCAGCAGAGGGAAAAGACACATGGGGCAAAGTCGGGGAAACCAGGCACAAGCTTCCAGAAATCCTTCCCAGTGGAGTCACAGAGGACACCATTCTCTAGCAAGGAGCTGTGACGTGTATGAAATGTTGCCAACTAGGGAAGTTCATTGGAGACTACGCACCCAGAGTTTTTCTAGAGGGCTGGTTGGTAGGCAGCCTCTGCCTGGCACATACCAAGTTCTAGACTCCCAGAAGGAAAGCAAGTGTTCAGTATAAACCAAAGTGAGAGTAGCATCAACACATATACACAACGGAATGTAAAATAGTTGGCTGGTGGGAAGCAGCAGCATAGCACAGGGAGATCCGCTTTGCGATGACCTAGAGGGGTGGGATAGGGAGGATAGGAGGGAGGCTCAAGAGGCAGGGGATATGGGAACATGTGTGTGCATATGGCTGATTCGCTTTGTTGTGCAACAGAAACTAACACAGTATTGTGAAGCAATTATACTCCGATAAAGATCTATTAAATAAATAAATAAACCAAATGGTTTGTACAAACAATTTAGGCAGAGGGAGCCAGAACTGTTATCAGTTCTGGGAACAGTGGGAACACTCTGCATTCTGAGACACAGTCAAGGCCAGTCAAGGGCCAACCTTGTAATCAGGTCTTTCACAGGAGAGCAGTCAGGTCTGCTATGTTAATCTTTTCTGCACACACCCCCCTCCCTTCAAGGCACTCTCATGCTGCACTATTCACCAGTCCTCTCTCACTATAATGTTGAACCCCTACTCTCAGCACAATTCTAGCCTCTTCCTCCTGGGAAACCACAGCCCAGGCAGACTGCCTCTCAACCCATGGAGGCAGTCGACGTCTTTGTGAACTCTGAAGTTCCAGGCCTCTCCTGCTGCAGCTTCCAGCTCTGCTGGCAGCTCCAGCCGGCCCTCTGCCAGAGTAAGAACCAGACAACTTATTCTGTCCTGCCAAACTCTAAGACATACCTGTTACATCCTTTCAAGAATTTTCTCACTACTCTGGACCCCTGTTGATCCTGGAGGCCACTGGAGTTCGCCTTCTCGGCTTGGCAGGGAAGACTTTTCCCTATGTTCTCAACAATGTTCTGCAAAGAAATCTCTCTGGAACAAATCTCTAGGCTTCTCTTATGTGAAGAATGGAGGTGGGTGATGGGCTAAAGGATTCAGGAAGGGATTTGGCCACTTCTTAGCTACTTCGTTGATGTGTCCAGCGTCTCTTTGCAGAATTTGGAAGTATTTGCTCTTTATTGTTTAGAGCTTTGGGCTTCTGCCAAGATTTGCTGTGCATCATGCCTGGGAAAGGACCACCTCAAGTGTCGAAATGGGACTGGGCATTGTCGAATTCCTTTGTAACCACGTCTGTAGGAGGCTTTTTCTACTCTCCTGGAGAATAGCAATGAACTACTGTGCACCTTTAAGGCTGAATAAAGCCCTCTTCTTCCTACTGTGGGTCTTTCTGGAACAGGCGCTGGGGTTGAAGACATTATTTTAATTGCTCCTCTCCTATTTCTGTGGGAGAAGTTTCCACTGGTGTAGCTCTCTTGGACTCTCTCATCCCATCGCTGACCCAGGAAGAGAGTCTCTTCTGATTGGTGATCTGCTAGTGTTGGAGGGTCTCCTGCAGAGGCGGGGGGTGGCTGTGGCTCACCGCGGGGACAGCGACACTGGAAGCAGAAGTTCTGGGAAGTACTCCTTGGTGTGAGCCCTCCTGGAGTCCGCCATTAGCTCCACCAAGGAGCCTGTAGACTTTTTAATGACCGCCATTCTGACTGGTGTGAGGTGATGACCTCATTGTAGTCTTGATTTGCATTTCTCTAATAATTAGCAATATTGAGCATCTTTTCATGTTTGCATGTCTTTTAACATCGGATTTCATCACTGAACAGTCTCCATTACCCAGATAGTTTATATATCTTTTCTTTTAATCCTCACAGCAACCTTGTAAAGTAGGTGCAGTTCACAGAATAATAATGGCCCCCCAAAGTTGTCTTCATCTTAATCCCCAGAAACCATGAATATGTTATTTTACATGATGAAAGGGACTTTGAAGGTGTGACTGAGTTAAGGACCTTGAGTGGGGAGATTTCCTGGATTATCCAGGTGGGTCCCGTGTCAACACAGGACCCTTATTAATGAAAGTGGGAAGTGGGAGAGTCAGGGTCAGAGAAGGAGATGTGACAGTGGGAGCAGAGTCAGAGTGATGTGACATGAGAAAGGCTCAACCTGCCATTGCTGCTTTGAAGGTGGAAGGGGCCACCAGCCAAGGAATATGGGCAGCCTCTAGAAGCTGGAAAAGGCAAGGAAACCCTGGGGAATGCAGCCCTGCCGCTATCTTGCTTTTAGCCCAGTGAGACCCATTTTGGACTTTTAACCTCCAGAACTGTAAAGTAAATTTGTTTGTTTTAAGCCACCACATTTGTGGCAATTGTTAGCGGACCAATAAAAAACTAACACAGTAGGTATCCTTGTCTCCATTTTATAGGCAAAAAAACTGAAACTTGTAAGAACCTGAGCCACAATTGAAATCTAATTCTCTATGACTTCAAAGGCCATACTTTCCCTTAGACTCCATTGCTGCCCCTCTTAAATTTGTATAACTACTGTCCTTACTGAAATCATCAAATATTTAATTGCTGGAACACATACTTTAGAAAGAATCACTAATGGCATGCTTCTGAATAAATCTGCTTGCCACAGGTAATTTATTGAGAGAAAAGAAAGCATCAGTTAAATCTTGCCTGGAGATTCATGAAAACAAAACCAGAGTATCTAAATTTCTAAAGCACTTAAGTTTAAGGGGATTAACAAAATCATCACTCTTTAGCTTGTTTATTCACTTGGTTGAATTTATAATGTATCCTAGGTACACTTAGTAGTACACTGGTCATGAAAAGATGCACAACATCATTAATCATCAGGGAAATATAAATTAAAACCATAATGAGATAGCACTCTACATCCACTAGAACTGTTAAAATTTGAAAGACTGAGCATACAAGTGTTGGTGAGGACGTGGAGAAACTGAGACCCTCATAAATTGCTTGTAGGATATAAAATAATACAGCTACTCTAAAAAACTGTTTGGCAGTTTCTTATAAAATTAAATATACATTTACCCTATTATCCATCACTTCCACTCCTAGATATGTCTTTTAAGGTGTATACATTTGTCAACACTCATCAAACTGTTCACTTATAACCTCTGTAGGTAATTTATATCTTAAGTCTTGAAAAAAGAAACAGGAGTTGAAACAAGAAAAAAAGAAAAAGACTCCTCACACACTGAGGTTCTTGGAATAATCAGTGTGCATAGAGTTAGGACTTTTAAAAGGGAAGTGAGTGGAAAGAGCACCAGGCAGGAACCAGAAGCTTCCTTCTGGTCTCAGTCCCTTCTTTGACTCATCCATGTGACCTTGTGGGATGCATTCCGCCTTCCTGGGTCCCAGATCATCATCTGCAAAATAAATGATCTGCATTAAGTGACCTCACAGTTTTCTTCTAACGCTAAAAGTCCATTTTTTTACGAGTTCAAGTAGTAAATCAAATTACTTTAGAAGCTTCTAGTTGATAGAGCACTGTTTTCCCAACACACTCTGATTCTAATCCGTGATTCAGTTCATACTGGGTCATCAGTTAGCAACATAACTCTAAGAGATTACATTTTCCTATGGGAAACTTGAATCCACTTTATCAATTAGTTTCCAGGAGCATATGTTTGAGAAAAGCAAGTGTGGGCCACGTACATTCAGATTATGGGCATTTTCCATATTCAGATACAGCATATATGTGTATATTAATAGAGACATGGGGATTACTAAGAATATGCTCTTTAAAAAGCCTTGAGCAAAAGGGTAATGTGACACAGTCAAAATAGCACCAGCCTGATAGGCTCTGTGGCCTGAGACAAGCCATTGACATGTTCAGATGACACATCAGTATCTGCACACATCAATATCTGCTTCCCCAGTGTTGGTTAAAGGTGAAATGAGATCTTGTCAAATAGGTAAAGCGCGTTTTAACTTGTAAAATGTTGTGCAAATACAAAGTGGTTTGTTTTTATTGAAAATGAGGAGGGGGAGGAACAAGTGTCCAGGAGGGGATCATTCTGCAAACAACAGTTGAGGCCCGGTCAGTACTAATTACTGCTCTGATGTGATATAGGAGATAATGAGAGAGAGGACAGTTTTTAAAGGACTCAGAGATAAAGGCATTTTAGAAGGATACCCTTGGTTGCACTGGACTCACGGCGATTTTTGCTGCTTCCAGCAGTCTCTCAACTCACCCCCTAGTTTGTGTCTGAATAAAGCCCAACCGGCCCTCATCTGCAGGGTGATTGACCTTTGCATTGCCAGGCCTGATTGGGAAGACTCACGGGAGCCCAGTGTCCATAGCTGGAAGTGGGAGAGGAGTCACAGAGAGTGCTTGGGGAAACTGATTGTGTCATACCGCCTAGGCTCTGCCCAGTGTGGAGCAGGAATGGAGGTGGGGGGTTCGGTGGGAGGGTGGATGGGTAGACAGATGACGCAAAGGTAACGTTACAGCAGAGGTGGGAGGTTGGAGAGCACAGGGTAGAGGAGAAGGGAGGCATGGAGAATGACTCTCTTCCACAGAGCACAAACTCTCCCAACAGACTTACTATCTGATGCTGTTATTTCCCCACTGCTGTAGTCCCAGGACCTATGACCGTGTTATCCATGCAGAACGTGCTTAATAAATACTGGTTGAATGAACCGAATGGATGCATAGTAAAAGAGGGTCAAAAGGCAGCAATGGCGGGCTTCCCTGGTGGCGCAGTGGTTGAGAATCTGCCTGCTAATGCAGGGGACACGGGTTCGAGCCCTGGTCTGGGAAGATCCCACATGCCACGGAGCAGCTGGGCCCGTGAGCCACAATTGCTGAGCCTGCGCGTCTGGAGCCTGTGCCCCGCAACGGGAGGGGCCGCGATAGAGAAAGGCCCGCGCACCGCGATGAAGAGCGGTCCCCGCACCGCGATGAAGAGTGGCCCCCGCTTGCCGCAACTGGAGAAAGCCCTCGCACGAACCGAAGACCCAATACAGCCAAAAATAAAATAAATAAAATAAATAAAATGAAAAGAAAAATCCTTAAAAAAAAAAAAAAAAAAAGGCAGCAATGGCAGTGCCTTTCACCCCCCACTGTGCCCGGAGGAGTAGGAGAGTCCTGACCCATCTCTCTGGTCTTGGAGGCAGGAATAGAGAAGGGTTCAGCAGGCTAATGCAGCCAGCTATCTAAACTATCAAATCATGCATTGTTAATACCCTTTTTATGATTACCCACACCCACGAGGCATACTTGATTCTTTCCTTTACTCTACAGTCGAGGAGCCCCAAGAGCAGCGCCCTCAGAATGTTTCTTGAATCTTTTAGTTTTCACCACTGCTCTTACTCCAAGCTCCATCGTCCCCCATCTGGACCACTGCAGCGTTAAAAGTGTCCTAACTACTAATGAGAGCACTTAAAGCCCTATGAGTGATGAATTGGTAGATTAGGATTGACATACATACGCTAATATGTATAAAATAGATAACTAATAAGAACCTGCTCTATAAAAAATAAATAAATTAAACAACAACAAAAAAAGTCCTATGAGAATTGACCTCCGTTTTCCTTCTCTACTTTGTCACGCACCACACTGCCCCTTCCTCACTTTCCTATAGCCACACTGGCCTTCCCTCTGTTCCTCAAACTTGCCAGATTGCCTGGCTGCCTCCGGACCTCTGCACCTGCTATTACCACAGCTCCAGCTTATGTGGCTGGCATTTTCTTGTCATTCAGAGAGCCTTTCCTAACTAACATGCCTTCCCCATTTCACCCTGTCCGCCCTATCTCCTCATCTTGTTTTATTTTCTTTACAGGACTTACCTCTATCTGGAGATAGTTTTAATTGCTGTTTACTTGTTTCTTGGCCCCTCTTCCTTAGGAATGTGCTCCCTCCATGGGCAGGGATTTGTAAGTGTTGTTGACTGTTGTGACCTCTATTTTCAAATGTTTTGTGGCACCTAGTAGGCACTCAGTAAAATTTTGTGAATGAATGCCTGTTCACCAAGTGCCTTCTTGACTCTAATTTAGTTTTTCGAATAGATTGCTTATAGAGAACGTGCCAGCCAGGGGACAGGGATGTTTGTCCTATTCCCTAACAGCTCTATTTTTCTTTTTTTTTTTTAAATTTTATTTATTTATTTATTTATTTATGGCTGCATTAGGTCTTCGTTTCTGTGCGAGGGCTTTCTCTAGTTGCGGCGAGCGGGGGCCACTCTTCATCGCGGTGCGCGGGCCTCTCACTATCGCGGCCTCTCTTGTTGCGGAGCACAAGCTCCAGACGTGCAGGCTCAGTAATTGCGGCTCACGGGCCTAGTCGCTCCGCGGCATGTGGGATCCTCCCAGACCAGGGCTCGAACCCATGTCCCCTGCATTGGCAGGCAGACCCCCAACCACTGCGCCACCAGGGAAGCCCTCTATTTTTCATTTAAATAAATACATGGATACTTGAGTTTGTGTACCTTAGCCTCTGTGGGTTTGGTTAATGTGAATCTGCCCCTAAAAGATGGATTGTCTCTCAGGGCACTAACAAATCAGGTATTTGAGCCTGTAGATCTAAGAGCTGTGATCCACACCGAGAGGCATTAATTAAGAAAGATACCCTGCCTCAGTGATCCTTGACCTTCCACTCATGACCTTCATGGCCTTATCATGAGTGTCCCCTGGGCTTCTTTTAGGATCTTCTCTAGGAATAAACAGAGAAGAGCTCTTGATGGAAAAACCTCCAAAAAGGAAAGGAAGGCGGTTATAAGTATTCAACAGGTCTTTCATCTTGAGCTTTTATATTTGTAGCATCTTTCCATTCTACCCCAAATGCTATCAGCGTAATAAGACAAGCTTACACTTCTGGAGAATGAGAAGAAGGAGAAGCTAATAGCTATTGAGTGCTTTATTACACATCAGGCACTAAGGACTTTATAAATATTATCTCACTTAAAGCAATATTTATAGAAACCAATAGGAATAGAGAAAATATAAACAGTGTATAAAACTTGGATATTTAAGATGAAATAACACAAAGGGTCAGATTGTCAAATCAGACGCATAGGAGTTAGAGATCTCACCCAGTAAAAATAGTTACTAATAATTTCAAGAATACAGGTGATTTTGAGATACAGGAGAATCCTAGAGCCCCTGATCTATGAAAGCTGCTCTCTGGCTCTTTTCTTGCCACATTAGGATTTGCTCTGGCACAGATTTAACATATGAGGCCTTTAAGCAATGTATGCCATCATCACTAAAGCACAAACAACAACTTGGGTCATGAAACATCTCAATTTTATACTCATATAGTTACATAGTTTACATGTCACTTTCCAAGGAGCTGTGCCCCATAAATCCATGGATTCCAGGTGTGTTTATCATAAGTCATCCTAGACTGACCAGGTATATCCTGCTAAAAAGTTTTTCATAGGTAAGAACTCTCTAGTGGTAATACCCATTAGTTTCCTTTCCAGGAGGTCTATCATTAGCATTTTTACAAGGAGCTTTAATCAACTAACTTCTTTTTCCACCCCTCTCTCCCTCCCTCTCTCCCTCCCTCCCTCTCTCCCTCCCTTTCCTCCCTTCCTTCCTCTTTCTTTCTTTCTTTCTTTTTTTCTTTTTTTCTTTCTCTCTTTCTTTTCAGTCAGTGGCTTCTCAGGAAAAGAGAGAAAATAGCCCTGCTAACCCCTTTTTTCCTCCAAGGAATAGGTTTCTGATCCTAAGAATTCCACTGAAAAGAGTGCAGTGGTTACTTTCCTATGCCCCCAAAGCCTTTCACCTCAAATGAACTCTGCTGCTGTCCAGGGAGAGCCAGCACAGATAGGCAGCTTCTCCTTAACCAGCCTCTTACCTCTTTGGCTTTCAGACCTGTTTCTCTGCTGCAGGGGTCATATATCTCACCACTAACTATATTTCTATCACTGAGTTTACATTTGGTTATTTTTCCACATAGTTCTTAGGTTTTTGTTTTGTTTTGTTGTAAGGATTTGTCTTTCAAACAGCTCTTAATAGCGATGTTTTGTTTCTTTTGTTCCACTGACCAACATCTACCACCAACAACCAGTAGGGTTAGGCTGATATAAACAGTGTTAGCACACTGAGTTCAAGTTCTGTTCAAATACTATTGAAAGCCCACTGCATGCCTACTCAGTACTGAGGATGGAAAAGACACGGTCCCTGCTCTCAGGGAACTCGCAGTCCATTGGGACATAAAATGTGTCTATCCCCAATCCTCCAACATCATGGAGTCACCCTGCCTTTAACATCTAAGTAAAAATGGCTGTGTCTTCAAAGAGGATGTAATGACAGTTCTCTCCCTAATGGTATCCTGGAGTCAATTTAAACCAAGCGTGGTCTTAAACACGAGTAAATAAATAGAAACAAGGGAATGTGCTTGACGCTGTTACATAAGCAGAAGGAGGAAGTGATTAGTAAATTCTAACTGGGGATGTTCAAGATAGCTCAAAGAGGAGGCGGTTGTTAAGCTGGGTCCGATGAATGACTAGGAATTCATTAAGTGGGAGAAGGACATACCAAGCAGCAGGCACAAGGCAGAAGTATGAAAAAAGCGAAGAATATTTAGCGACCTCCCAGTGGTTAAGTATGACTAAAGCATTCACTAAAAGAGGAGTGTGAAAAGTGGCAAAGATGGTGTAATAAACAAAAGGCAGGTTACTCTCCTCAGCATTTTCTAAACATAAAAGCAAATCTGGCATAATTATCATAAACAATCAAGAAGTATCCCAGCCAAGGCCAGGACTAGGGTGAGACAAGTGAGGGACTCATCTTGGGTGCAAAGATAGATAATGTTTCAACACAAAATTTCAAATAAAGATAGGATCAGTGTTACTGAGTTTTCCTTTTGCCTCAAGCTCCAATATACCTCTGCAAGGCACTTCTTTATTTAAAATTTTGACATTTGTTCATAACGGATTTTTTGGCACTGATTTTGATTTTTTAAATATTGCGTTAAGTTTTGTCTTGATGACTGAGTTTTTTGACTACTCTCTTAAAATTTTTGCATCTGAGTGCTTTACACCCTAGTCCCAACCCTGATTCCAGCCAAACTTTATCCATTAGCATGTGTGAAAGATGGAGCATGTCATCCTGGCATAAAAGAACAAATTTTCTAATAATAATAAGTAATAAAATTCACAGCAGTGGGTGGCTGATGGGATACAGAGATAAGGGAAAGAGAAGAATCAGGAATTTCATCTTGGAAAACCATATGGAGGTTCTTCAAAAAATAAAAATAGAACTACCACATGATCCAGCAATTCCACTCCTGGGTATTTATCCAAAAGAATCAAGAGCGGGTCTTGAGGAGAAATTGTACACCCATGTTCATAGCAGCAGTATTCACAAGAGCCAAGAAATGGAGGCAACCCAAATGTCCGTCGACAGATAAATGAAAAAGAAAATGTGCTGTATATATACAGCAGAATATTGTTCCTTAAAATGGGATGTTATGCCTTGAAAAGGAAATCCTGTCACATGATACAACACAGATGAACCTTGAGGACATTATGCTCTGTGAAATAAGCTGGTCACAAAAAGACAAAATACTGTATGATTCTACTTATATAAGGGATCTAAAGTATTCAAATTCATAGAAACAGAAAGTAGAATGATGGCTACCAGGGGCTGGAGGGAGGGGAAATGGACAATTATTGTTCAATGTGTGCAGAGTTTCAATTTGGCAAGATGAAAAATTTCTGGAGATCTGTTTCACCACAATGTGACTATATTTAACACTACCAAACTGAACACTATGTATGTATCTATATACATACATTTCCTATCTCTGTCTGCTGAGACGGCCTAGGAGCAATGACATCATAGTAGCCTAAAAGGCTCAGGAGTCACTTACTGTCAAGGCCAATAGCCTTATATATTTCAATAATTTTTCTTTTTTATTGAAGTATAGTTGATTGACAATACTGTGTTAGTTTCAAGTATACATCAAAGTGATTCAGTTATATATGTTTTATATATATATATATATTTCAGATTATTTTCCATTATAGGTTATTACATGATATTGAATATTGTTCTCTCTGTTATACAGTAAATCCTTGTAGCTTATCTATTTTATATATAGTGGTGTGTATCTGTTAATCCCATACTCCTGATTTATCCCTCCCCCGTCCCTTCCCCTTTTGGTAACCATAACTTTGTCTTCTATGTTCATGGGTCTGTTTCTGTTTTATAAATAGATTCATTTGTATTATTTTTTAGATTCCACATATGAGTGTGGAATCATATATTTGTTTTTCTCTGACTTCACTTAGTATGATAATCTCTATGTCCATCCATGTTGTTGCAAATGACAATATTTCATTCTTTTTTTTTATGGCTGAGTGATATTCCATTGTATATATATATACACCGTATCTTCTTTATCCATTCATCTGGACACTTAGGTTGCTTCCATGTCTTGCCTATTATAAATAGTGTTGCTATGAACATTGGGGTGCATGTACCTTTTCCAATTAGAGTGTTTGTCTTTCCAGATATATGCCCAGGAGTGGGATTACTGGATCATATAGTACCTCTATTTTTAGTTCTTTAAGGATCTGCCTTACTGTTTTCCATAGTGGTTGCACCAATTTACATTCCTGCCAACATCAATAATTCTTGAGGTCATTATTTTATCACTTCAACAATTGATTTAGGCAATAATGACCCTGGATCATAATGAAAAGGTTAAAATTTAATATACAGTCACAATTTTCTGGTTAAGGAGGCATGTAAAAGACTTCCATCAAAACTTAGCACCCAGGTCTTAGTTTATCAATAACCATTTTCCAATGTAAGGAGCCAAGCTTTCTTGGAGAAGTGGTTGATTCCAGGGCTTGTGCAGGAAAAATTCAAAATGAGCTTGGAATATTTTATAACGCGAAAAATTAAGGAAGTGCTTGAAAAAGGATGGAGGGCCTCTCAAAAAGATACAAAAGCCAGCTAGAAGAAGTTCCCAGACAGCAAAGATGGAACAATTTGAGCAATAAACTAAATCATGCTAGAATTGATTATAATCTATAAAATAAAATGAATTTTTGCTGATATTAATTAAGTAATTAACTTTTTTTTTAATGTATTTATTTTTGGCTGAGTTGGGTCTTCATTGCTGCGCGCGGGCTTTCTCTAGTTGCGGTGAGCAGGGGCTACTCTTCCTTGCGGTGCGCGGGCTTCTCATTGCGGTGGCTTCTCTTGTTGCGGAGCTCGGGCTGCAGGCACGCAGCCTTCAGTAGTTGTGGCACACGGGCTCTAGAGCGCAGGCTCAGTAGTTGTGGTGCATGGGCTTAGTTGCTCCGTGGCATGTGGGATCTTCCCGGACCAGGGCTCAAACCCTGTCCCCTGCATTGGCAGGCGGATTCTTAACTACTGAGCCACCAGGGAAGTCCCATAATTGACTTTTAAAACGAGAAGGGACAAGTCTTTCTTACAGAGCATACCAGTTTAAAAGGTAAAAGAAATTAAGGAAATAGAAAAAATCAACATTGGAGGAAAGATCCACCAAGGGATGCTAAAATCGGTGAGTGAAAACTTGAGGAAAAACAGTATATAAGCATAGTCTCAAAGTATCTCATCCAAGATATTGGGTAACTTTACAGTAGAAAAATCCAGCAGACATCCCCTTAACCAAGCAATCAAAGGTTAACATCACTGGTCATAAGACATCTGGACATGAGGTGTCCCTGATTCTATGCACCAAGAAAGGTACCTCACTTCCATGGTAGTCTTCCCCAAAGTGTGTAACTTCGATCTAATCACATTACACATCAAAACCAAATTGAGAAGCATTCTACAAAATCACTGACCAGTACTCTTCAAAAGTGTTAAGGTCATGAAAGATAAGGAAAGACTATGGAATGATCACAGATTGGAGGAGACTAAGAAGACATGACCACTAAATGCAATGTGGGGTCTTCGATTGGATCTTGGGTCAGAAAAAGGAATTTAGGGAGAAGATGGGTAGAATTCAAATACAATGTTTTATTTAGTTAATAGTATTATACCAATGCTAATTTCCTGATTTTTATAATGGTACCATGGTTATGTAGGATGTTAACATTTGGAAAAACAGTTTGAATGCTATATGTGAACTCTCTGTACTGTTTTTGCAACTATATTTTCTATATGTCTAAAATAATTTCAAAATAAAAAGTTTAAAAATTCCTAATGGACATAACTTTATGGGGATGAAAATATATAATACATTTCATTTTTTATGATTTAACTCCAAATGCACTTCTGATATTTTGCTGATATACATGTTTCTCAGTATATAGTTATAGCCTGTGTTTACATACTGGTGTTCTCCTCCACTCCCTCCCACCCCAAGTAATTGCACTCATGGAATAATTTTTTTTAATAATTTTTTTATTGAAGTATAGTTGATTTACAGTGTTAATTTTTGCTTTAGAGAAAAGTGATTCAGTTATACATATATATGCATTCTTTTTTAATATTCTTTTCCATTATGGTTTATCACAGGATATTGAATATAGTTCTTTGTGCTATAGAGTAGGACCTTGTTGTTTATCCATTCTGTATGTAATAGCTTACATCTGCTAATCCCAAACTCCCACTCCATCCCTCCCCCAATCCTCTCCCCCTTGGCAACCACAAGTCTGTTCTCTATGAACTCATGGAATAATTTGACTTTGTCAGTATGGGTGGTCCCATGCTGGGCACTGAGAACAAGAAGGTGAATAGCACTTGGTTTTTGCTTTTGAAAAATTTACTGAATAGTAGGGATAATAAATGTGAAAAGAAAAGAAATCAATATGATATGACAAGCTTCATAAAGGTAGATAAGCAAATAACTGTGAGATACAAAGACGCTACTGTCTTTTTCTTTTTAAAAAGAATTCAGAGTCTAACATATTGACATAATCTGCATAATTATGTTTAAAGAACATACAGTCATCCATAATGTAATATACTGCAGTTGGCCAGGCTGTTCTCTAATGGGAACAGAAGTGTTGGGTATATGGGAGCTCTTCCCACTTTTCAGGGAAGAAGACATTTCCACAAGTTTCCTTGGGGTCAGCAGGCAAGAGCAGGTCGAGGAGGTTGGAAGACTTCCTCTGCAGAGGGAAGAGGGCTCCAGCCTCCCAGCTCTGCAATTGCAGACCATGCATTTGCTGTTCCGAGCCCATCAGTTGCAAATCAGTTCTCCTAAAAGGAGACGTATGGGATGGCCAGAGCTCAGTTTCATGAAGGAAGAGGTCAATCAGATTCTCACCTAAGAGCTCAATTAATTTGTCTCATTTCTGACTTACAGCCTCCCCGAGCCTCCTCTCGGAAGTACCACCTATCACACCAATTTTCATAATTGCAGGTAATTGAATAATTGGCACATTCATTTCTCTGGCAAGACTTTCCTGTCGATTCTGTCCCCAGAAGCCTATAAGGACCCAAGGCCCTGCTGAGGATGGCTGCTCTCAGTCTCCCAGCTCACACTGCCCCCAACGATCACCCTCACTCCTCCATCTTCAGACTCCTCTTTTCTGGCTTCTTCCTTCCTGCTGGAAACATGTGGGGGGGTCTCTCTCCCCTACTTCCATAGTGTGACAATGCTCTCCTTGAACAAAAGGTGGATGGCTGAGGGCAGTAAGGAAATATTTTACTCTGCCCAAATACACAAATAAAGGCAGCAAATAAATGAATAAATATCTTCCTTTGACACTTTACCCACCTTTAGCCACTCCCCTGTCTATCTCTTTCCCATCTCAGAGCCTTTGGTGCCTTAAAGTCATTGGGCCAAACACTGAACCCATTGTTTATCTCCATGCTGGCAAACTAACAACCCCCCAAACCACAGTTCCCTTCTCTTTCATGACCTTGGTTGGTGGCTTCTCCATCACCCAAGTCACCCACGCCAGATCCTATATATGATCCTAGACATTTACCAATCTCTTTCTTCTGACATCTAAGTGGTCACCAATTTCCATCAATTTTACCCCCTTAATATCTTTCGAATCCATTCCTTTCCCCCGTGCCCCCATCCCTACTGTCGCCGTGTGGACTCAGGCCTTCTCAGTCTTGCCTGAACCATTGAAATAGCCTCCACCCTGCTCTCACTTCACCTTCTATCTGTCCACACAGCTGCCCAGGTGCAGATCTACCTCCCCACACCCTGGATTGAAACGTTTCAGTGTTTCCCTTAGCGTGGTTTGCACAGATTTTCTTTTCTTTTCTTTTCTTTTTTTAAACAGAAGTATAACTTATGTACAATATTATATAAGTTACAGGTGTGCACACAGTGATTCACAACCTTTAAAGGTTATACTCCATTCATGGCCATCACAAAACACTGGCTGTACTGTCTGTGCTGCACAAACATCCCCACAGTTTATTCTATACATAATAGTTTGTACCCCTTAATCCCCCACTGCCATATTACCCTTCCCCCCTTCCCTCTCCCCACTGGCAACCACCAGTCTGTTCTCTATATCCACAGCTTTTCTTGATCTGGCCCTTGCCAACCTCAAATTCTCATTTCCTACCTCCATAAGAAGCGATGTTTATGAAAAGCTTCCCTCATGCTAGAAGATGTAGTACTTCGTGTTTTGTTAGTTATTTCATTTAATGTTCACAAAAATCCTTTGGTGGAGGTATTATTTTTTTATCCACCTCTTCACAGATAATAAAAGTGAAGCAAAGAGAGGTTAAGAGTTTTGTTCCACTTTACACAGATTGTAAGTGGCAGAGCTGGGACTTGAATCCAGGTGTCCTGGGGTCAGAGTCTGTTCTTGGCCACAAGCCCTGATGTCACCTCTCTCCTCCAGCCCCCAACCTCAACATATACACACGAGCAAACCTGAATGGCCAGTGTTTGCACACACTCAAAATACTGTTTCATGATTTGCCTGTGTTATTTTCCCTCTTGGAATACATTTCTGCCTCTTATTTGCCTGAACTTTATTTAGCCTTCAAAACCCTACTTTAATACCAGTTCTCTTATGAAGATTCGCTGTCCTCTTTCTCCATAGACCGTTGTCCATTTTGTTATTACTTGGTTCCTTACATAGATATATATATATGATGTGATGTGGAAATTATTTACTTTTCTGTCTCACCATTTTGTTAGGACATGTTAACAGTCTTACTTATTGTTATTCCTCAGCAACTGGCATACTTTATGTAGAAAATATGGACACTGGTTTCAAATGATGTTGGTGCTAAAAGTTTTACCTTTTTTTGATTAAAACAATGAAAGTTAAAAGGGCTGAAATATGATATACTGGAGGGCTTCTTCATCACATAAACTTTTGGTTTTCTTCATCACAAAACAGCTTTTGGTTTTCTTTTATTTTGAAGGCCACTTTAATAATTAGAAAAAAGGAGCCACCAGTTATTCAAAACATGACTTGCAATAATCTACTTCCTAACTCAGCCTGGCAACTCTGTTCTAAGAAAATAATGGGATTTGCTTAAAAGTCAGCATAAGTGGGGGGGAAATTAGCAAAAGAGAGTGTCATTTCCTTCTACCATCTCAAGTAAGTGATCACAGATGCTCTCCTTATGGAACTGTATCCCCCCACCCAGAGGACCTGGAGCACTGCATCAGATAGCTGGTCCACTCTTGCAGTCACTTCCAGACCCAGTCAAGAACCAGGAGCCAGGGATGCCCCAAGCATGGCCACGTAAGACCTTCCAGGGAGAGTCTTACAAGAAACGGTCAGCTGGTCATTGTGAGGTTTAATCCAGAATGCGAGACTGGGTCAGATTGAGCGGGCTCCTACTGGAACAGGAGTGCAAGAAGCAAATTCCCCAGAGTTATGTGCCTGCGTCTTCTCTATGCTATAAATATGACAGTGCAGCAAAAACGATGCTTCTGATCAGAGGGCAGAGTCCTGCCACAGACAAGTAGAATTTAAACACATCAGTTAACTTGAATCACCACTTTTGTTTCCAATCAGCTTGGTTGTGGGAATAAATTTCTACCTGCTTTCTTATAGTTATCACCCATTGCTTATTTCCATTTCACAGCAGCCTCTGGAGAGAAAGAGAGAGAGGGAGGGAGGGAGGGAGGGAGGGGAAAACCACGCTGAATCGCTAAGCCGAGCACCCATCCATTTGACAGATATTTTTTGATGGGCCGCCCAAAGATGATGAGGACAGAGCTCCTATCTTTAAGGAGCTTCCAGTCTAGTAGGGGATTAAGACACACAAGTACTTGTACAAATTATAACAAGATCTTAGAGATGGTAGCGAAAGGAATAATCAGTCTACCAGGTGGAGCTAGGAAATGTTTGCCAGAAGAGGTCGGGCTAGGTCATGAATGGGTACTGGAACTACACCAGAAGGGAGAAAGGAGGCTTTCAAGGAACGGTGACAGCACGTGCAAAGGCCTGGATGTATGGAGGACCTTGGTTGGCCCTGGGAGTGGGGAGTAGTTCTCTGTGGCTGGAGCACAGTGTGTGTGGCCTTTATGGTAGGAAGGACAGGCTTGGGCTCAGGGGTCCAGGGGCTTGGAGGACAGGCCGAGGAACTGGATTCCATCCTAAGTGACTCAGTAACGTGTCGTGTCTTCCCCTCTTCTCCATGCCTGCTGTCATCCTCACAGTCGAGCTCCTGCCTGGATACTACAGAAGCCTGCTAATGACTCTCTCTCATCCATTCTTTCTGCCTCCAATCTGTTCTGAGGGATCATGGCTGTTCTTTAATCTCTTCATTTGAGTTCCAGAACAGGTGAAACTAATCCAGCCTAAAAGAGAAAGCAGAGCAGTGGTTGCCAGAGGAGGGGGGCTAACTGCAAAGGAACACGGGGCAACTTTCTGAGTGACAGAAACATGCTGTGTCTTGATGGTGGTGCTGGCTGCTCATTGAGCTGTACACTGAACATGGGGGCATTTTATTGTTTTAAAATTATACCTCAATAAAGTTGATTTCTAAAAATAAAACAACCTTTATTTGCCCTGGGAGGAAGACCAGTGCCCTGCCCCGTGGCACACCAGACCCCAACGCCTGCCGCTTTCTCCCGCCTCCTCGCCACCCCGGCCCGGCCTCACCTGCTTCTCCTGATTGCAGGACTCGCCGTGCCCTTCTCCTCACTGAGAACCGTGCCCATCCTTTCTGACCACGATGCCCATCCTCTCTCTGCTGCCCACTCAGCCACGCGGCCCAGCTGACTCCCGCTCGTCCTTCACGTTGTGGCTGAAATTTCAGATCCTGCAGGGGGCGGTTTCTGGACCCGCAGGCTCTGGTGCCCCTGCCCGCACTTCTGTGAAGCACTGAACACTTCTGTGAGTATTTGTTCCACATCCGTCGTCCCCTCTAGACAGCAAGCTTCATGAGGATGGGGCTTATTTACTGCTACCTCCCCGCCACCTAGCCCAGTGCCTGACATGGGAAGGCGTAACAAATGTTTGTTGAATTCACAAACTCATTTTAGGGTTTTAAGCAGGTTTGAGAGAGATGATCATATGTATGTTTGTTGTTGCTTTTTGGCCACGCCTTATGGCACAAGGGATCTTAGTTCCTCTACCAGGGATCAAACCCGGGCCCCCTGCAGTGGAAGCACGGAGTCTTAACCACTGGACCACCAGGGAAGTCCCTGTATGTTTTTTCTAACAGAGGTTCTCAACTATGATGTTTGAACATGTCTAGGGTCTTCTGTCTCTCACATTGACTAAGGGGAGCTGGGGCTACCTAGTGGCCCGAGGCCAGGCCTGCCAGATGTCCCTCAATGCTCAGGACGCCTCCCTTGAGAAACACCATTTAGAAAGGTCACTCTGCCTGTGCCGGGGAGGCATTTGTGAGGTATGGAGGAAAAGGAAGTGGAGGTTGAAATCAGAGTGATTTGCGGGGAGACTGACAATCATCCAAAATCGGGGCTGGCTGGGTGGCTGGGGAGGAAGCTGGAACTAAATTAAAAGGAGACAGATTGAGAGATAATTAGGAAATAGAACCAACAAACTTGGTCATCAATAGGATGGGAAGTTACCCTTCAAGGAAGGAGAAGGGGTGTGAACACGAAGGTAGGCAGACAGATATAAGTTATGTTAACTTGGGCAAGTTACTTAACCTCTCTAATTTCCTCATCTGTAAAATGGGGAGAAAATACCCACATCACAGGGCTGTTGTCAGGATTACAAGAACTGAATTAATTTCTGTAACGCACTAGGACCACTGCCTGACATAGGGTAAGCCCTGGATGAGTATTTGACCTTATAACTATAGATACATGAATAGACAGATATGGAGAAATACTGACAGATAAGTGGTGGGAGGGGTGGATGGATGGACAGATGGATAGATGGTAAACAGAGAGATAGATAGATATTGGATGTGGAGGATTAAGGAGAGAGCATGATCCCTGGAATATTTTTCCAAGAGCAGTCACAGATTGGAGCAAATCTACCTACGCTCTTCTTCTTTCTTTATGTCCAGTGATCAGGGTACCAAGTGGTCTTTGGTTTATGGGACAGAGCCACGACTACCGACCCACAGGGGACCACTGGAAGCATGCAGTAGGCAAAGGGCTGATGTGACAGGAATGTGCCACACAGGCGTCCCCTGAGATGGGCTGTGGGGCACGTGGGGCAGTGAAGTCAGACACAGCTCTTGCCGCTGTGGCTCGGGCTGCTCACAGAAGTACTCACCCTTCTCAACTCCCTTCTCTTTCCTGAGCTGTAGACATTTTGTCACTCACCTGCTTTCTAAATTCTGTTGCTTGTTAAGATTCACCATCACAGGGCTTCCCTGGTGGCGCAGTGGTTGAGAGTCTGCCTGCCAACGCAGGGGACACGGGTTCGAGCCCTGGTCTGGGAAGATCCCACATGCCGTGGAGCGGCTGGGCCCGTGAGCCACAGTTACTGAGCCTGCGCGTCTGGAGCCTGTGCTCCGCAACAAGAGAGGCCGCGATAGTGAGAGGCCCGCGCACCGCGATTAAGAGTGGCCCCCACTTGCCGCAACTAGAGAAAGCCCTCGCACAGAAACGAAGACCCAACACTGCCAAAAATAAATAAATAAATAAAAAGAAAAGAAACGAAGACCCAACACAGTGAAAAATAAATAATAAATAAAAATTAAAAAAAAAAAGATTCACCATCATAGGATAATTTAGGAATCCATGTATATACTACCTGGGAAGACACTGGCCTGGGAGTTAGAAGACCTGTGCTCTAGCATGGATAATAAAGTTAGTGTTTGGTCTTTTTTTAAAATTATTTAATAAATTATTTATTTATTTTTGGCTGCATTAGGTCTTTGTTGCTGCGCGTGGGCTTTCTTTAGTTGCGGTGAGCAGGGGCTACTCTTCCTTGCCGCTTGTGGGCTTCTCATTGCGGTGGCTTCTTCTGCTGTGGAGCACGGACTCTAGGCATATGGGCTTCAGTAGCTGTGGCTCACAGGCTCTAGAGCGCAGGCTCAGTAGTTGTAGTGCACAGGCCCAGTTGCTCCGCGGCATGTGGGATCTTCCCAGACCAGGGCTCGAACCCATGTCCCCTGCATTGGCAGGCAGATTCCCAACCACTGCGCCACCAGGGAAGCCCCTAGTGTTTGGTCTTGAGCTGGTCATTTCATTTCTCTGGCTTCAGTTTTTGGATGTGTAAAATAAATGGACTACACTAGATCATTTTTGAAGCTTCTCACAGCTCTAACGCACCTGCACCTGCAGCCTGACCAGCCTCTGTTCTCATTGTTCTTGTCCCTAAACTCAACTCTCTACCCCTACTCTCTCATCTTCTATACCTTTGCCATTTCCTTGGTGTAGAATGCCCTCCTCTCCTTGTCCTTCTGCTAACCTCCCATACATAGTTTTCAAGTTACAATGCTACCTTCCCTGTGAATCTTTCCTTGACACCCTCAAGTTTAGGCACTCACTCCTTATGCACCTGGTATACTCTCTATGTACATGAATCATAGCATTATCCTCAGTGATTTGTTTATATGCCTATATCTCCAAAAGGTTATAGTGTTTTTAATGCAGGACTTACATTTGTATCAGTCAGGGGCCAGTTTCAGAGAACAGAATCCACTCTAACCAGTTAAAGCAGGAAAGGATTTATTACAGATAGTAAATGGGGTATTAAGTCATTAGGAGGGGAAAAGAAAGACTCAAGATTAGGCTTTCACGGACCACTCACAAAGCCACACTGCAGAACTGGGCCACTGAGAGAGCTGCTACCTCTTTTGGTAGCGGGAAGTCTCCAGCTTCACGACAGTACCACCATCAGAACAATCAGGAACTAAATTCTCTCCATGTAGATATCATAGTCAAATTCTCAAAAAGAGCAAGAGTCTGTTGAGCCATCACCATCCCTCTTTGGACAGTGTTTCTTGCACCAGGACACCCCCTAAACTTCTGCTAGTCTGGAGATTGATTACACTGGGATCGGGTGCTAAGTGTGGTCTAAAGAGCTGTCGCCAAAGGAAGTTAAGTTCATGTGGCACAAACATGGTGAAAGGGGTTGCTACAGATTAGGGTGTGGCCAATATGTTTACTCTTTCTTTTTGCTGAGGAGACCAATTTTCCCCCTACTAATAGGATTCTTTAGTGGTGATCAATGTCAAGTCAATCTCCTGGCTGGATATTAATTAAATTTAAATCTGCTCTTAACCCTAACAATTTCTTCAGCTT
The DNA here is from genome assembly GCF_949987535.1 of Balaenoptera acutorostrata. Classification (NCBI taxonomy): domain Eukaryota; kingdom Metazoa; phylum Chordata; class Mammalia; order Artiodactyla; family Balaenopteridae; genus Balaenoptera; species Balaenoptera acutorostrata. The sequence goes on from NC_080070.1 coordinate 52,423,967, forward strand.
ATGCCTCCCGCAAAACACAAACTGCTTTAACAAAATAGGGCAGGATCAGAGAATCTTGGGAATAGGAAGACGTTCAGGGGTCTTCCTATAAAGTCTGGTGGTTACCAAATACCACTTTGTAGTAAAAGGAGAAAAATAGTATAATGTAATTAGCTTTATTTTATCTAAATGTATTTAAAGTCTTGGCCTAAGACTTTTTTTATCCTCCTATTTCTTTAGTGATAGACGGTATTTGTAGTTCATAGCTATTTTTTCTTTAGGTTTTCCTTGGCAAAATAACAATTAGGTTGTCCTTTGTTGTCCTCCTTTTGAGTTGCCTGTTGATTTTTATTTATTTATTTATTTTTGGCAGCGTTAGGTCTTCATTGTTGCATGCGGGCTTTCTCTAGTTGCTATGAGTGAGGGCTACTCTTTGTTGTGGTGCGCGAGCTTCTTATTGCAGTGGCTTCTCTTCTTGTGGAGCACAGGCTCTAGGCACGCGGGCTTCAGTAGTTGTGGCACGTGGGCTCAGTAGTTGTGGCTCGTGGGCTCTAGAGCGCAGGCTCAGTAGTTGTGGCTCACGGGCTTAGTTGCTCCGCGGCATGTGGGCTCTTCCCAGACCAGGGCTCGAACCCATGTCCCCTGCATTGGCAGGCGGATTCTAACCACTGTACCACCAGGGAAGTCACTACCTGTTGATTTTTAATCTATTCTGCCCCTAAAGATCTATACCACAGTTTCACTATGACACTTGTGTTACTGTTTCATCCTTCATACACTATCATCTATCAGGATCTCAAGACACTGAACAAGTACCTGGACATGTGTTAGGACCTCAAGATACATAGGATAATTTCATGTGTGTGTGGTGTTCATTTTATTTTATTTTAATTTTTTATTGAGGAATATTTGATTTACAATATTATATTAGTTTCAGGTGTACAACAGTGATTCAAAATTTTTATAGATTATACTCCATTTATAGCTATAAAATGTTGGCTACATTCCCTGTACTGTACATTTCACCCTTGTATCATATTTATTTTCTACCTAGTATTATAATTTGTACCTCTTAATTCCCTAAGATAAATGGTATACTTTCTATGATTCTTTGTCACTGCCTCCATCCCATCTCATATCACAAGGAATTATTTTGACACTCTACTCATAAATAAGGCCCAGCTCATTTGTGAGAAAATAAGCTGTAATGTTTAGTGTATCTTGGCATGCTTTCCCTACTTCAGCTAGGTTTATTTCCCTCTTTCTCTTATCATTTAAATATGTGTGGTCTATTTTTATTTATCCTAATGTTAGCTTTTATTCTATCTATATTTCAGTTACATTTTCCAGGACTTCTTTTCCTGGAATGCTTCTGATGAGCTCATTTCTCTTAAATCCAAACTTACTCTTTATGATTGGGTGGAAGCATCTATGACTTCGTCTACCCATTTGCCAGCATTTGGTACCCATTATCTCGCTCTAGGTTGCTTTTCTGGGCCACGTGCGAGCCCTCAGATGCACTTCCTGCCCTCCCTGGGTTCTGCTCTGCATCATGGGAGTGGGCAGACCCCTGCAGGCTGAGCTTCTCAGGCTCCTGTGTTAGCGCGTTTCCTGATGGATTTGTCCAGTGGGAGGTGGAACTGGGAGACTAGAGTTGGAAGGAGATGGAAGCTCATGGCCCCCTGTGGCTATGTCTCTCCTCAGTGGTCCCACTGCTGCAACAGGTCCATCGAGGTCCTGCTTCTGTTAGGTGACCCTAGCCTGTAGCTTGATAATGCTACCTCTCACCTAGGTCCCATCAACCTTAAGGAGCTGGAGGGGCTCCTTGATGGTGCTGAGCTCTGGGGAGCCCCTGCTGTAAATACTCAGAGGGGTTTCTCTTTTCCAGGTTAAACCCCATCTAATATAAGGATAAATTCTCAGAAGTAGAATTGTTGGGTCAAAATCTGTAGGATCTTTAAACTGAAGTTTAAAGACATTTCTTCAGGCTGTCCTTCTCTCCCGTAAGCCCTTTCCTCCACCTGTAGTTCTCTGTACACAGTCAGGGCCTTGCTCCTTCTGCCACCCCATCTTTTTACATGTCTCAGCCTTTGGGCACTGGGCTAGCCCTTTGGTTACATTACACTCTTAAAAAATGATAATTTATAAAAAAAAAAAAATGATAAAACGAAGAGGTAAGGGGGAAAGCCACTACTTCCTGGTAATAATTGATATGTGTGTTTTCAGAACATGCCCAGGCAAGTGGAAAGAATTAAGCGATTATGTGGGTAGTTCAAGCAAACATTGACTCTCCTTTGTCCATTATGAGTGAGTGGTGGAAAGGAGGGAGAACTGGAATTAATTATTAACATCTTCAAAATTGCTGGAATTAGGCAGAGAGTTACTGAACTCAACACTTCATTTTCTATCAGGTGTCTGGTGCTCGGCCATTTCAACTGCCAGGTTTTTAATTTCGGTAGGAGTCAGTCAAGGAGCAAAGTGGCCTTTGTCATTTGTGGGACTGAACCACTTGGTGGCCTTGACCGCACACAGCTGGTAGGAACACTCCAGGCCCTGCCTCCCTGGGCAGTGGCCATGGCTTGCTGTAAATCAGTCTCTGCATCTTCTCATTGCCTCAGGCTTGGCTCTTATTAGAAACCAGGTGATCATCCAAACTTGGGTAAATGTCTGGCTTCCTGTTGTCATTTACCAAATTAAAACTATCTGTTTTTTTAAAGGCTGCTGATTTATCTCTAGCTTTCTCTGAATGTGTGGCCCTTAAAGACTCTGCTTATTTAGCAATATAACATAGTCATGAAAAATAATTTTTACAGCAAGCCATTCTTTGAATGCAAAGATAGAGAGGCAGTTGCAGCAGGGAGAACCCTTATCTTGGAGTCAGGAGTTCTGAATTTGAGTCCTGGCCTTGCCACTAATTAGCCAAATAACCCAGATCAGCCATTTAACCCTGGTGAGTTTCTTATTAAAATTAAGTGCCCTGAAAGTGAAGAAGTTAAGATGAAAGAGTTACATATAGGTACATGCTAATATTCGTATTCATTTTTTCAATTTTATTTTTCCAGTACTGGTTGTGGATTGGTATGACCTCTCCGGCTACTTGCATCCTTTCATTAGTCCATCGGTAAAAGCAACAGATTAAACACACGTGTTTTGGTAACTGGTTAGGAGCCTCATCAACATTGGTATATGTGTTGGGGGCAGAATCTGAAAGCCATAAGCAAAGTGACCCTGTGTTTGATAATGTGGTTTCAAAATGATACACTGGAAGTGTCTAGGGAGGCTTGGATTAGAATATGTCCCATTTCTCCTGCCTCCTTCCTCAGCTGGTCCTTCCTGATGGTGTTTAGACATCCCAAGTCAGTCTCCAGCAGCTTTCCTCTTGTATAGTTATAGGGACAGGGGACCCTCAGCAAGCCAGACCCTGTCTCAGGCCAACTGGGAACAGGGAACAACCTTACAGAACAGACCCAGAAAGTAGCATTAACCCAAGAACAAAGTAGATGTCATCTGTGATTTAACATGTGGTACCACAGGAACAAAAGCATTTTTACTGTCGCTGAAGCTTTGTTTCCCCAGGCCAGAAGCACTAACTAAGGGAAAACAAGTAGAAATGAATTTACCAGCTTTCAGTTCTGTTCTTATAGAGGCTGGGCTGGAGCATGCTGTTCCAGCTTCCTCCCTCCCCTCAGTGTACTGAGCAGCTAGCAGACATCCCTCTTCCCGGCATGCTAATCAGCCAAGCTCCGCAGATGTCCTTCAGACATTATTTCCATCCTTAATCCAGTAGGGTTTTTCTGAGTGTTTCTAGAATTGCATCAGGTACTTAGAGACCATGAAAACAGCATGGAAGTTGGAAACAGGTCAGGGTTTAATGGATTGATTAATTAAATGAGTATTTGTTGAGTGCCTTCTATATGTCAAATACAGTTCTGGTCAGTGTGCTGAAAATACAGCAGTGAACAAGGGTTGAACCCAGCCCTCCGGGAGCTTATATTCTGGTGGGGGAATTGGGGGTGGTGGTAGAGAAACAAGTACACAAATAAATATGTAACATAAATCCAGGTAGTGATAAGTTACTAAAACTAATAATAATAATAGCTTCTTTCTACCATGTGAGGAGAGAGGCTGAGGACGAGGGCCAGGTTTCATCAATCTAAGAAAAAAGACGTGAATGAAGCAGGGAGCATTGGAGAGAGGAAGGGAGAAAAAGTAAATTTGTCTAATTCACTTTAAATAAAATAATGTATTGTCAGTGTATAGAACCTACATCGAACTAAAAAACTTGTGCATGGTGAAAGAAATGGTGGACAAAATGAAAAGACAACATACGGAATGGAAAAAATATTTGCAAATCATATATCTGATAAAAGGTTGGCATCCAAAATATATAAAGAATTCATATACCTCAATAGCAAAAATATATAGTAATAATAATGATAATCCAGTTAAACATGGACAAAGAAACTGAATAGGCAGTTTTCCAAAGAAGATACACAAATGGCCAACAGGTACATGAAAAGGTGCTCAATATCACTTATCATCAGGGAAATGCACATTAAAACCACAATGAAATACCACCTTATGCCTGTTAGAATGGCTATTATCAAAAAGACAAGAGATAACAAATGCTGGTGAGGATGTGGAGAAAAGACAACCCTTGTACACTGTTGGTGAGAATGTAAATTGGTGCAGCCACTATGGATAAGAGTATGGAAGGTCCTCAAAAAGTTAGAAATAGAACTACCATATGTTCCAGCAATTCCACTTCTGGGTATTTATCTGCAAGAAATGAAATCACTAACTTGAAGAGATATCTGCATCCCACGTTCACTGCAGCATCATTTACAATAGTGAAGACACGGAAACAACCTTAAGTGTCTATTGACAGATGAATGGATAAAGAAAATGTGATATGTATATATATTATATATATATATAATATAAATATTATTTATATAAAAAAAGCCATAAAAAAGAAGGAAATTCTGACATTTGCAAAAACATGGATAGACATGGAAGGCATTATGCTGAGTGAAACAAGTCAGACAGAGAAAGCCAAATACTGTATGATCTCACTTATATGTGGGATCTAGAAAAACCAAACTCATAGAGACAGAGAATACATTGGTGGTTGCCAGAGGCGAGGGTGAGAAATTGGGTGAAGATAGTCAAAAGATGCAAACCCCCAGTTATAAGGTAAATAAGTACTAGGGATGTAATGTACAACATGGTGACTATCGATAACACTGCCATATGGTGTACTTAAAAGTTGCTAAGAGAGTAGATCCTAAAAGTTCTCATCGCAAGGAAAAAAACTGCTTCCTTTTTCTTGGTATCTATATGAGATGATGGCTGTTAACTAAACTTGTTGTGGTCATCATTTCACAATATACTTACATATATGTAAGTCAAGTCATTATGCTGTACACCTTAACCTTATATAGCGCTATATGTCAGTTATATTTCAGTAAAACTGAAAAAAAAAAAGCAGAGAAAGAGGTTAGAGAGTGCCTATTTTATTTTATTTTTATTATTATTTTTTTAATTAATTTATTTATTTTTGGCTGAGTTGGATCTTCGTTGCTGCATGTGGGCTTTCTCTAGTTGCGGTGAGCGGGGGCTCCTCTCTATTGCGGTACACGGGCTTCTCACTGCAGTGGCTTCTCTTGTTGCGGAACACAGGCTCTAGGTGTGCGGGCTTCAGTAGTTGTGGTGCGTGGGCTCAGTAGTTGTGGCTCGTGGGCTCTAGAGCACAGGCTCAGTAGCTGTGGTGCACGGGCTTAGCTGCTCTGCAGCATGTGGGATCTTCCCGGACCAGGGATCGAACCCGTGTCCCCTGCATTGGCAGGAGGATTCCCAATCACTGCACCACCAGGGAAGCCCTGAATGTGAATTTTCATACCACTCATCCCAAAGATTCTCCAGACACTAGGATCCACTCTCAGAGTGCATGAATTGTTTGACCAGTTACAGCTCCAGCCACCGCTCTCTCTGAGTCCTGATTCCAAACTTCTGCGAGAGAATATCTGATTGGCCTGCCTCATGCCATATACTCACACCTCTGGCCCAATCAGTGGCAGCCAGAGAAGAAGTTACCTTTGTGGATGGGGGAATTCGACGGGACAATTCCTAGAGAACGCAGCGCTCCTTAGGAGAGGGATGGATATACCAAAAGTGCCCGTTACATTCCTCACGTGTGAAATGGAGACAATAATACATCCCTTTCAGGGTACTGTGCTAGCTAAACAACATAACATGCCCCTAAACAAAAGGGGCATCCCACAGTAGCTTGTGCTCAGTGTATGTGACTTTCTTCCTCTTCTCAAGAAACAAACCAACAAACTGCAAAAAACTTCTCTCTTGATTTTCCAAAATAATCCCAGCTTCACTATGCTTCCCATTTCTAGATCGTTAGATATAAATTGTCCACCTGAAAAATATAGTCACGGTAGGTATATTTAACAAATATAAAACTTTATTAAGCAAAAATATTTAGATCTTGTCCCATCCCTCATGTCTTCCTCCCTCCTGCTAGGTCACTTTTGGTGTTGTCTGGTGGGATCGTTCCCTTCCGCCTCTGCCTCTACTCCAGGGTCCTGAACTATGGATTGGAGGTAATCCGTTGGGAAGAACAAAGAAGCAAGGATGGGAACTGGCTTTTAAAAGGGAGAGACTAGAGTGAGCTATAGGGAGAGAGGCTTTCAGGCAGATTTTTGAGAAGGGTAGGGGATGCAGAGGACTAGGGAAAGAGCATTGGAGAAAGGTTAACATAGGCTATGTGTCAGATCCTCTCTAATGACATTTGAGAGATGCCAGCAAGATTCTAGTTATTCAGATTCTAGTTACTCTCAACTGCTAGAATCAGTCTGCAATTTCCTGATGAGACAGAGCCAGGTGGGTGGCTGGGTTTTATTTTGTCTGCATATAGATAAAAGAAACCTTTTCTCCAGGAAGTTACCATATTTGAGGGATGCAAGGCTTAAATACTTAAACTAAGGAGGCATGAAATGGTTGCATCATAAGACAGTATACAGAAATGTATGGAACTGAGCGTAATCAAAGATTTAAGCTATATCTAGGGTGATAGAGGCAATTATGAGCCAAAAAATATCCAGCCTACTGCCATTTCCTGGGCATGAAGGATATTCACAAAAATTAAGAAGAGTCCTTTGACATTTAGACAAATAATCCATTCTGTGTGTGAAAAGCACGTTTCCTCAAGGGAGTTTCTAAATAATAATATTGCTTTTCCACTGTGCAAACAGGAGTCTTTATTGATAAAGTGTTCAGTATAAGAATGCCTTCCAGGGCTTCCCTGGTGGCGCGGTGGTTGAGAGTCTGCCTGCTAATGCAGGGAACACGGGTTCGAGCCCTGGTCTGGGAAGATCCCACATGCCGCGGAGCGGCTGGGCCCGTGAGCCACAACTGCTGAGCTTGCGCGTCTGGAGCCTGTGCCCCGCAGCGGGAGGGGCCGCGATAGTGAAAGGCCAGCGCACTGCGATGAAGAGCGGTCCCCGCACCGCGATGAAGAGTGGCCCCCGCTTGCCGCAACTGGAGAAGGCCCTCGCACGAACTGAAGACCCAACACAGCCAAAAATAAATAAATAAAGTAGCTATAAGAATGCCTTCCAGTTCAGCAATGCACCTTTTCACGAACCATCTTTGATGAAAAATTAAACAGAGACTAAAGACTTCCTGCTTCATAGCTCACAAGCAGACAGGAACATATTCAGGAAACGTGAATCAAATTGAAAATGTGCATCTAAACTCCTTTAAAATAAAATAATATGCACTTTTCAAAATTTTGATTATAAAAGTAAAGCGTACTATGGAACACTACACAGAAAAGAATTAGGTGAGTCTAGACATATTGTCATGCTAACGTATTTATTATTTGGTGTTTTGATTTTTTAAAAAAGCACTTTACAGAACAGTATGTTAAAGAGATCCAGGGTGACAAAGACGACCTAGGAGGCCTAGGGAGGCCAAGCAGGTGTCAAAAATTTTAAGGGCCAGGCAGGTGTATGGCAATAGGTACCAAGCTCTTTTATGTTGTAGAAGAGCATGACTTGTGTAACTGTGCAACCTTTTAAATCATTGTGTGGGTCAAACAAGACACTGAACTGGGAGTATCCAGCTCCCCTAAGTCTGTTTGTAAGCAATAATTTTAAAAAAACTCTGTATATGTGTATTTCCTTACATATGTATGCATGTTTGTAAATGCAGAATAAAATACCTGGAAAGTTACATATATTTATAAACTTTTATTGGTGCTTATCTTTGAGAAACCAAACTTGGGGAAGGCGGATTGGTGAGAGAATATGTTAAAGGATAGTTTTTATGTTTCTCTGATTTCTGTGTTGTTTGACTTTTACAGTGGGGATGTGGTCACATATTAATGAGTAATTATGCTTTATAAAAATTAAGTAATTCATAAGATTGCAAAAAATTTGGAAAAGAATAAATAGATAACAAAAATCACCCGTAATCTCAGATATAACTATTGATCATTGTCTTAGTCTGCTTGGACTGCTATAGCAAAGTAGCATAGACTTGTTACTGAACCAGGTTCGTTTGCCCAATGCACAGCAAGCCAAATGCTGAGACGTTGAGGTTTCCAGCCCAGAAAGAGTTTATTCACAAGGCAGCCAAGTGAGGAGACAGGAGAACAAGTCTCAGATCCGCCTCCCTGAAGGCAGGGGATTGGGATATTTTAGGGATAAGCAGGTGGTCTTAGGCTGGGGAAAGGTGATTGGAGGCAGGTTACAAGGTGAGGTAATTGATGTTCTGTGCATGTGCATCTGGGTTATATGCTTCTGCATATTCAGAATGGAGGCGCTTAGCATGATCTGTGAGTGGAGTTTTCCGGCCCTCTGACATCAAAAGGCCATTCACTGGACATCTGCACAGGCCCAGGTTTAAGGTCGGTGGTCCCAACCAGCCCCCAGCCAGCCTGCACTGGGCAGGAGCAGACTCCAAGTTCCTGTAAAACCCCTGGGCTGCGTGAAGCTGGGAAGGGATGCAATTAAAGAGAGGAAAAGAAAGAAAGAAAGAAAAAAAAACCTAAAGTGAACTTAATCAATAATGAGGCAGTTTATAAGCAAAGGGGCTTTAACAAGCTGTTCCCTTATCTGTTATTCTGTAAGACAAGTTAAAGAATTTCTTTTAGTTATCAGCTTCTGTTAACTCTGGGGGCATGGTTTCAGACTGGGTTGCTTCAACACCAAACATTTATTTTACATAGTCCTGGAGGCTAGGAAGTCCTAGATCAGTGTGCCACATGGTCCAGTTCTGGTGAGGTGTCCTTCATGGCTTGACGATGGCCACCTTCTTACTGTATCCTCACATGGTAGAGAGAGAGAGAGCTCTCATATCTCTTTATCTTCTTTTTTTTTTTAAATTAATTAATTAATTAATTTATTTTTTGGCTGTGTTGGGTCTTGTTTCCGTGCGAGGACTTTCTCTAGTTGCGGCGAGCGGGGGCCATTCTTCATCGCGGTGCGCGGGCCTCTCACTGTCGCGGCCTCTCTTGTTGCGGAGCACAGGCTCCAGACGCGCAGGCTCAGTAGTTGTGGCTCACAGACCCAGTTGCTCTGCAGCATGTGGGATCTTCCAGACCAGGGCTCGAACCCATGTCTCCTGCATTGGCAGGCAGATTCTCAACCACTGCACCACCAGGGAAGCCCTCTTCCTCTTCTTCTAAGGGCACTAATCTCATGATGAGAGTCGTCCCCCCCCCCATCCCCACTATGACCTCTTCTGAACCTAATTACCTCCCAAAGGCCATCTCCAAATACCATCAAACTGGGGTTTAGGACATTGATATGAATTGTAGTGGGAGGGGAGGGTAAAAGGGGAGTGGGCACAAACATTCAGCCCATACAGTCATATTTTGGCATATTTCCTTTCAGTCTTTTCTTTTTTTCTAAACATATTTAAAATAGTTGGGATTGTATTATATGTACATAGTTTTACACATAGTTTTGTGTACTGTCATAATTTTCCTTGTCATTTTTTGGAGTGAATTATTACCTTAAGATAGATTCGTGTCGGTGGAATTAATGGATCAAAGAGCATGGACTTTTAAATATTTTTATGCATATTGCTAATTTGCTTTCCAGGAAGGTTGGTTGGATCAATTTACAGTTCTGCCAACAGTATATGAAAGCATCTGTTTTACTGTACTCTTGCCAACACTGAGAATTACCAATTTAGAAATCATTAAAAAATGTCATCTGATTATTATTTTTAAGCTTTTTATTGAAGGATAAAGATACAGGAAAGTATCTGATTATCCCAAAGCAAACACACCTGAGTCGGCATTCATAACAAGAAAGAACAAATTCGCCATCCCCAGGATCCCCCTCATGCTCCTTCCCGTCATTATTACCACAAGAATAACTGCCATTCTGACTTCTAAGAGCAATAAACTAGCCCTGTTCAATTTTCTCATTTTGGTGTAGTGTTCCATTTTATAAATACAGTATATCACATTGTACTTGTTCATTGTGCTGTTAATGGACATTTGGTTAGTTTTCAGTTGTCGATTATAAGCATTTCTGTACATTTCTTTTGGTGACAATGTTTATGCATTTTTGTTGGCATGCACCTTAGAAGTGGAATTGCTGGGTGGTAGGCTATGCCCGTATTCAGCTTCAATACTGCCAGACAGTAATTTCCAAAATGGTTATATCAATTTAGATACCTACCAGGAGTGTCTAAGAGTTTCAGTTTCTCCAAATTTGGGTTAACACTTGATAATGTCAGTCTTTTTCACTTTAGCGAGTTGGCTGGGCTGTGTATTGATATATCATTGTTGATGCCATTTGCATTCCTTGGTGATTAATGAGCTTGAACAATTTTTCAAATGTTTACTGGCCATTTGGAGATATCCTCTTTTGTAAGTAAACTGTTCGAGTATTTTGCCCATTTTCAAATTAAGTTGTCTGTCTCTTATTGAATTGTATAAGAAATTTTTATATTCTAGATCTTAATCTTTTGTCAGTTATCAAATTTCTTCTTCTGCTCTTTGGGTTGCCTTCTTACTCTTTAGCTGTGTTTTGATGAACAAAAGATACATTTTTAACAGACTCCAGTTTATCCATTATTTCCCTTTATGGTTAATGCTTATTGTGTCCTTTTAAAGAAAATTTGTCTACACCAAGGTCCTGAACATAATCTCCTCTTGTGAAATTTGCATTCTTTAATGCTCAGTGAGATTGAATTTTCTTCTATTTAAGAAAAATTTCTTTTGGTGCTTGCAACTTAATTGCCAGTCTTTATCTTTTACACATTGTTTTATAAACATATTGGTGTTTTTCTTATTGATTTCTATAAAATATTTATATATTAAGAAAAATTTTGCATTTTTGGTTCTAGATATTTTCATAACTTTGTTAGCCTTGTAATTACTTTTAATAGATTTTAAGATGGTAGAATCATATATTCTTTTGTAATTTTTCCCATTTATTTTAAGTGTAAAAAGTCTTTTTAATCTGTTAGGAAAAATATATCTTCTAATTTTTGTGGTGCTTTGTTGTTATTTTGTTTTGTTTTGTTTTTCTACATTTAGCCGTTTGATTCACATAGGGTTTATTTGGATAATATTGTGAGGTGAGACTCTAAATAGATTTATTTCCCCCTGATACCTAAGTCAATTTTCCTTTTATTAACTGAATGATTCTTCTCTTTCTAGTTGACTTATAATGCTTCTTTTAATAAACTGAGTTAGTTTATATACTTTAATTTGCTTTTTTAGTTACTCTGAGCCATTTATTTGTATGTCAGTTCTAGCGCTGTGATATTCATTTTAAGTGTGTGTGTATGTGTGTCTGTGTGTGTGTATGTTTGGTTTGGTTTGGTTTGGTTTAGTTTGGTTTGGTTAGAAATGCTTCTCATTTTTCATCTTTTTCAAACATTATTTTGACTATACTTGTCTGTTTACTCTTCTGGATAAATTTTAGAATCTTTTTCTTTCTTTCTTTTTTTTTGAATTCCAAAGAAGTCCTTTGAGATTCTAGATTAGAATACTTTAAACCTGTAAGTTAGGAGCTTCCCTGGTGGCACAGTGGATTAAGAATCCGCCTGCCAATGCAGGGGACACGGGTTCGAGCCCTGATCGGGGAAGATCCCACATGCCGCGGAGCAACTAAGCCCGTGCGCCACAACTACTGAGCCTGCACTCTAGAGCCTGCGCGCCTAGAGACCGTGTTCTGCAACAAGAGAAACCACCACAATGAGAAGCCTGTGCACAGCAACAAAGAGTAGCCCTTGCTCACCGCAACTAGAGAAAGCCCGTGCGGCAATGAAGACCTAACCCAACCAAAAATAAATAAAAAGAAAAAAAAACTTCATTTAAAAAAAAAAGAGTTCTTCACAAGTTAAGTTGTAGGTTTTTTTTTTTATTTTATAAATTTGTTTATTATATTTATTTTTATTATTGGCTGTGTTGGGCCTTTGTTGCTGTGTGCGGGCTTTCTCTAGTTGAGGCGCACGGGGGCTACTCTTCATTGTAGTGCACAGGCTTCTCATTGTGGTGGCTTCTCTTGTTGTGGCGCACAGGCTTAGTTGCTCCGTGGCATGTGGGATCTTCCCCGACCAGGGCTCGAACCCATATCCCCTGCATTAGCAGGCAGATTCTTAGCCACTGCACCATCAGGGAAGTCCCAAGAACTCTTTCTTTTTCCTTCAATGTTTAGTCTTTGATACCAGAATGTATTTTTGTACCTCTTTATGATTTATTCAAAGCTTACTCTACCTGAAGATACATACATATTATATATATGTTATATACAGTTATATACTATAGTTATATATTATATATAGCTACATATATAGTTATATATTTATCTCTATATCTTATATATTATCTAGATACTATACCTATATAAAATAGACTCCACTATAATGAAAATTTGGATATTATTTGATTGATGATTGGCTCCTGACCCATCCTATTGTCAGATGCCAGCAAACTGATAGTTTACGTTAAGAAGAGGACTCAGGATGGGGAGCTGGCCACAACAGAAAGACCAACTCTATGATTAGAGGGCTGGGGTTTTGTGCCCTGACAGCCCTGATTTCAAGCCCATCTTTGCTTCTTACTGGGCAAGCTTGGGCTTGTTCACTGATAATAAATTTCCTTATCTTCAAAATGGGAGTCATGGCAGAAACGGCAGGGTCCTAGGAGGAAACCAATGACACACTTAAAATGGATACTTTGAAAAGAGTTTAGTAAAATTTAATAAAGGGACAATTTACAAAGCTGTGGACAAATTATAAGGAAGTCACAGCGATAGTGCATTGTCTCAAGGCCAGAAACAGTGAGGGTCATTTCCACCCCCAGACCTGAAGACAGGAGGGACAGGGTCAGTTGCCAGAACTTAGAAGTGAGTAACGTCAAAGGGCCAACCCAACAGGAGCAGCACCTTTCGTGGACCCTGATGTGACTGTGCAGGTGGGAAGCTGGGGGAACAAGTAACCTGGGCTTACGTACCTCCTCCCTCTCACCTTCTGCAGGGCCTTCCCCGTTGACGAACCCAACTTGAATCCCGAGGGCAAGGGAGCCCTTTTAAAGAGGTCCAGTGGTTCTGGTATTTGGGCCTGCATCAGAATCACCTGCAGGTCTTGTTGAAATGCAGACTTCTGATTCAGTGGTGGTGGAGGGGGCTTGGATTTTGCATTTCAAACACTTTCCCAGGTGATGCTGATCCAGCTGGTCTGGGGACCACATGTGGAGAACCACTGATGTAGCCCTGGGCACAAAGGAAGGTGGAGAATGGTGGGCAGTGGCTCTGAAAAGGCAAGTGGAAGATATCTGGCCCAGTTTTCTTAGTTGTTAGAGGATTCAATGGATGTATGTTTAAGTGCTTGTCGTGCTGGAGGTTAGCAGTAAATGTCCCCTTTCCTTGACTTCAGGCCTCAGAGTGCTCTTTGACTCCTCTTGACCATTATGGCTTCTACCAACTGCTCTGTTCAGATCTCCAAGACCTGCAAGAGGGCTCCCCAGAATCCTAACTCTGAACTTGGTCTCACCATCTGTTTTCTGCAGCTTCTCTCAAACTCAGAGGACTCCTGTGCCAGCCTCAAGTCACCCAGATTCCGACCCTGGGACATCTTCTTCCCTGCCAAGGTGCCGCTTTGAGCCTGAGGTGCTGACGCTCTCTTTGGTTCTTGAGGTTTTATTTATTTATTTATTTTTCAGGATTTATGACCCAAATACTTCAGTTTTTCTTTTGAAAAAAGTAACTCTCAATATGGATGTTTTCTTTTCTTTTTTTTTTTTTTTAATTCCAAATGGCTAAACAAATACCTACTATATGACTTCTTTGGGGATGTACAAAAAATTTTTGCATTTCAATGGAAAACATGCAGTGTCTACAGCATACCCTTTCAAGTTATCAGATTCTGGCCCTATTCATTGTCTTTGAGTTGTTTTGCCATGCTTCCTAAATTGTAGGTAACTGATATGTAAATTTCATCTTGTCAGGTGGTGATTTTAGTTGACTTCCTTCCCTCTGTGGAAAAACTAGTTTTGTCTCTGCAATTATGTGAGATAATAAATGTTTCTTATTGTATAAATTGGGTTTTCCATTACTTGCAGGGAAGACCCTTCTGACTGACAGATCCCTTATAAATTGGGGTTAGTAATACTTCCTGCCTGCCCCACAGTATTGCCCTGTGAAAGCACGTTAAAAGGTGTTTGAGGATACATGTTCTAAAGGATGACGTAGAGTATATGGGAGGTATGATGCATAGGCCCTTAGGTGGCTGGAGGCTTTATAGCCTCTTCTTTGAGTCCAAGAATTAGTTCACATACACTCCCTCTAGGCTTTAACATAGCTGCAGTTTTTGCTCTTGATACTGTTACTGAACCACGTCAGTTTGCCTGACACACAGCAAGCCAAACGCTGAGACACCAAAGTTTCCAGCCCAGAAAGAGTTTATTCACAAGGCAGCCAAGTGAGGAGACAGGAGAACAAGTCTCAGATCCGCCTCCCTGAAGGCAGAGGATTGGGATATTTTAGGGATAAGCAGGTGGTCTTAGGCTGGGGTAAGGTGATTGGAGGCAGGTTACAAGGTGAGGTAATTGATGTTCTGTGCATGTGCATCTGGGTTACATGCTTCTGCATATTCAGAATGGAGGCGCTTAGCATGATCTGAGAGTGGAGTTTTCCGGCCCTCTGACATCAAAAGGCCATTCACTGGACATCTGTACAGGCCCAGGTTTAGGGTCGGTGGTCCCAACCAGCCCCCAGCCAGCCTGCACTGGGCAGGAGCAGACTCCAAGTTCCTGTAAAACCCCTGGGCTGCGTGAAGCTGGGAAGGGATGCAATTAAAGAGAGGAAAAGAAAGAAAGAAAAAAAAAAAAACTAAAGCAAACTTAATAATGAGGCAGTTTATAAGCAAAGGGGCTTTAACAAGCTGTTCCTTTATCTGTTATTCTGTAAGACAAGTTCAAGCATTTCTATTAGTTATCAGCTTCTGTTAACTATGGGGCATGGTTTCAATGCTAAGCTGCAAAACACAGTCGTACTCATGTATTTGCAGTAAACTGGAAAGTGGCTATTGGAATTTAGGGAAAATGGTCAAGTAGAAAGGCCTTTAGTGAATGCAATTTTTAAAACACAGTGATCAATACTACAAGGTTTAATTAACTGTTGTTGAATTTGTAAAGAAAAAAAAATGTTACCTGCCATTCCAGTTCTACAAGGATCAAGTGATCAGCCACTGCAGTTGCCCACTGACAGTGCCCTCTGAGGGAAATTCAGGATGGAGAAAAACAGCAAACTTTCTGTGCTTTGGATATACTGGCCCTTAGGTATTTAAGATGAATATCTATGGAAAAATTTCAAGTGACCCCAGATTGTTGCATCTTCCCATACATAGAAAAGCACTAAAATCATTAACTTGAGCTATCTCTGTTCTTTGTGATTAGCAATACTCTTTTGATGCTTGACTACATGTTTTTTCCCAACAAAAAGGTTCATATATCTCCTGGTTCCTCCCTTTACCTCTTGGAGTTCCTCTGAGCTGAGAGGCTGTCTCTCAGGCTATAGTCTTCAGTAAAGTCCCCAAATAAAACTTAACTCATAACTTTTACATTGTGTGATTTTCTTTGTCAACACATTTCATTACCAGTATGTCATTTGTCATTACCAGTATATTATTTGTCCCAGTCCTGTAGGTGGTTGGGTTTCTAGCTCATTGTAGTCCTGAGGGCTGATTTCCAGCATTTCTGTCATCTCTAAGGGGTGTTAGTTAGTTTGCACAAACTCTTAGCACGTAAACAAGTGATCTTTATTAAATCCTCTTTGATGATTACAGTTACTATAGCACTCCTCTTCACCGACCCCTCCCTCCAAAACAATTACAAGCACTTGAAAATTAGAGTCTAAATTTTTTTTGTTTGTCTAAGCATGCTCTGAATACTGGGTTTGTGTTAGGCTTTATTAACACTTGGTCTTCAAGCTATAAAACCTTTCACCTCAAGCGTCCTCTCTCTTCTAGCAGCTTCGATTGAATGGACAGAGAGGAGGAGACATCTTCCTAAAAAACAATCTTCTTCAAGGTTTGAAATCTTGTGACCAAAGTCATGGTTATAAAAGTCAGAAGGGGCCAGGTTTCCGTGAGCTCATCTTTGCTATGGGTTAGAATTTAATGAGTTTTTTGGTTTGTTTTTTTGCTTTTGTTTTTGTTTTGCCATGCCACAAGGTGTGTTTTATTTTCATTAATCATACAAATAATTTTCTATAGTATTCCAGGGCAAACCGGAGAATTTGGCAGTCCATTTGGAGGGCCCCCTCAGAGACCCATGGGCTGGTGGCATCAGCAAGGAGTGCCTGGGTTCACAGTGCAGCTTGTCACTCATGTGCATCTTGCAGGTGACGCTTCCTCTACGTCACAGCTAGGGTCTCCAAGACGATGGGAGTGGAGGATCCTCCAGGTTCTTAGAAAATTTCACTCTGCTTGCTTATCCTGCTCGATGGTCTCTTTGGTCAGCAGGGTGTTCTTCTCCTGTGCCTCCGTCTTCTTCAGCTTGGCCTTATTGAAGCTGGTGATTTGCCCCATGTCCTGCTTATCTGCCATTTTCTAAAAACAATCAGAGAAGTTCTGCTCCAAGCCCACAGTCCCAGTGCTCCTACCCACGTTGCTGCAGCAAGAGACTAGAATTTAATGTTAAATCATTTTCAAAAGCTGTTGCAGACTTCTTATATCTTCTATTCCTGAGCACAAACAAGCTCTAACCAACCAACCAACAGGTCTATGGATCTATTGTGTTTTAGTTTTTTTTTTTTAATGTCTTTATTTTATTTTATTTTTAAATTAATTAATTAATTAATTAATTTTTGGCTGTGTTGGGTCTTCGTTTCTGTGCGAGGGCTTTCTCTAGTTGCGGTGAGCGGGGGCCACTCTTCATCGCAGTGCACAGGCCTCTCACTATCGTGGCCTCTCTTGTTGCAGAGCACAGGCTCCAGACGCGCAGGCTCAATAGTTGTGGCTCACGGGCCCAGTTGCTCCGTGGCATGTGGGATCTTCCCAGACCAGGGCTCGAACCCGTGTCCCCTGCATTGGCAGGCAGATTCTCAACCACTGCGCCACCAGGGAAGCCCTAGACCTATTTTTAAAAAGGTAAATACGTATTCACTCTTGCTCTGGTTTGGACAATATAGACATGTTTGCTATTGATAAGAGGTTCTCATTTCCTCTTCTGTCATGTATTTTAAAGCCATCTGTTGTTCTCAATGCTGATTCCACATGAGAATCAGTAACATAATCAAAATATAATGACTCTAAAATTATTAATAATATATTTCTTTTTCTTCATACTAAGTCTTTGAAATCCAGCATGTATTTTATACTTAAAGCACATCTCAACTCAGACCAGCCACATTTTAAGTGTTCAATAGCTCCGTGTGTCTAGTGTGACCATATCAGACAGCACAGATCTAGACCTAAGACTTCAAATGATTTTAAGAAAATGAAGACATAGGTGAGCAGTAAAAGCATGCAGAGTCTCATCTTGTCCTCAGGGTTGGGTAGGCAGCAAAATACAGATCTTGACTAAAATGTCAATTAGGCAAGGCAAATACCATGCATAAGTTCTAAACACTGGAGAAAAAAAAGTAGAACCAATCAAATAAAAGGCGGGAAGTGAAAAGAAAATTAAAGAAAATAAACAAGAAATCATGGCTGATAGTTTAAAAGATTACAGTTGTCCAAACTTTGGAATACTGTGCTAAAATTAAAAAGAATAAGGTAGGCAGTGTCTGATGGCCTCCCCCCCAGTGATCTCTGCTTACTAGTGTTAATGCCCCTGTGTAATGCCTTCTCCTTGAGTTTGGCTGGATTTACTGACTCTCCCCTAATGAACAGAATACAACAGAATTGATGAGATGTCACTTCCGAGATTAGGTTATAAAAAGGATTTGGTTTCTGTCTTGTGCACACTCTTGTTCATTCTCTCTTAGATTACTCACCCTTGGGAAAGCCGACTGCCATGTCCTGAGGCAACATTGCTGAGAGGTCCATGCGGCAAAGGAGTGAGGCCTGCCAAAAACCACATGAATGAGCTTAAAAGAAGATTCCCACCTCACTTCTGGTCAGGCATTCAGATGAGACCACAGCCTCAGCCAACAGCTTGACGCAGCCTCATGAGAGACTTTGAGCCAGAGTTGCCTAGGTAAGTTGCATCTGAAACTCATCCACAGAAACTGTGAGATAATAAATGTTTGTTGCTTTAAGTTGGGGGATAATATGTTATGCAGCAATAGATAATGAACACAGTAGCTATATATTAACATTAAGTATAAAAAACCCCAGTTACTGTTTAGTACATGTAGAATGAACCCGTATGTAAAAAAATGCAAAAATTAAAATGTGTGAGAGGTAGACAGAATAAGATTTATTAATATATGATTATTCCTGTCTTTCCTTTCTCCTTTATTCTCCTTACATACACTAAGGTGAGTCTTTTCCTTCCTTACCCTTCTCTTAGATGCTAAATCAGAAGAGTATAAAGAAATCTGCCTGAAAGTAGGAAGGATTTAGTGAAAAATCAAGCTAGTGTACAAAATAAAGAACTGGAGGTTAAAGAGAAAAGAAAGGAGAAAAATATGCACAAATTGGGGCTTGACAAAGTTTTGTGATTTAGCATATCAGAGATCCCAGCTTGAAAAGTATAGTACGGGTTTGAACTGGGGCACTTTTAGGGTTTTCAAGAGATGGGTACAAGGATTAGAAATGCTTCTTCATTAATATTTTGTGGATGAACTACTTTCTTTGAATCTAATATTATTCAGAGACTGGGCTATGTGGAAAATAGAATTTAGTAGGGTTATATATGTATATAGGTAAATGTTGGTACATAAAACCTTACAAGGAAGCAGTGAAAGGCTTTCATTTTTCATTATTTGTTCTTCTGTATTTGAAATTTTAATAGCAAGCTATATTGATAAAAATCTGAAGAAGAAGTTATTTCACTAAAACATCTGTGCAATGTTGCCAGTGCAAGACACATGTGACAAATTCTTAGCAACAGCTATGACACAGGTAGGAAATGGGTGCTGGTGGCCCCAGTGGTGACATGAGACAGAGAAAGAGAGAAGAAAATGGTGTCACCATGGGTAACTGAGAAGCTTTGCAATGAATACATTCAGAACATCCCAGAATTCGTTAGGAGGAACTTTGAGAGGTGTCGAAGATGAAACAATTGTGGATTGTGGGAGAGTCAGAGAAATCCTGTTTCTCGACTGACTTGTCACCCATTTTTAACGCTGGGATTGTGAAACCTGGGGGAATAAGTATGAAGCTTCCATAAAATTATTGATAACTATAATCATCCCCTAAACAATATTATGCAAACGACTCTTAGAAAGTCAGGTCAGCTACTGGGTACAGAGAAATGGGAACGCTCAAATACTGCTTGTGAGTAGTTACACAGGCAAAAACAACAAGTTTGTAGAGGGTAGTTTGGCTTTTAAAATACCTGAAGGAACGTAATTCTCTTTCTAAACGCCCACTCTCCCATTCCCCAAACATCTCAGTCACCCTTTGCCTGTGAAACATGTGCAAACCCCCAGGAGCACTTAGTTTACTATGGTGTAGTAACTATTGCTGAGTACCTTCCTCGAGTTTAGCACTGTGCCAAGGGATTCAAGCATCCTACAGGATATATCCCCACCCATCAGTTCTTAAACTCTGGTCAAGGAGAGAAATCACACCCAGGAAACAGTGAGTGACAGCGTTGGGTGTACTGAGACTGTCTCCTCACTGTCAAAATATAAGATTGCATGGTACAGGAAAACAGATAATAACTAGGCCCCACATCATATAACACCAACTCTATGAGGATATTTGGGCATTTGTAAACTTTTCCATTATAAAGATTACTATGGGGGTGGGGAGAGAAAGATAAAGAGACTTGCTTAAAATCAAACAGTGACCTCCCTCCTCCTTCCTTCCTTCCTTCTCTTCCTTTCTTCCTCCCTCTATCCATCTATTCATTTAATCAATGTTTATTTAGCACTTACTATGTGTCAAGCTCTGTACTAGGTCCTGGGGATAAAAAGGTTAGCAAAAACTCTGGTCCTCAAATATCTTGGAGTGTGTAGGGGAGATAGATCAAATCATTATACAAAAATATGTAATTATAATTTTGATAACATTATAAAGATTAACAATATTGTGCTGTGAGACTATGTAACTTGACCATGGGATTCAAGTCTAGATTGACCCCAAATTCCCTGCTCCTCTTACTAACCACTCTTTGCCTTTTGCAAAGTAGCCAAACTACCATCCTAAAGATTGTATTGCTAATTCTGCTTCTGGAATTTCCTTTTCTTTGTTGAAGCTGCCATGGTAGTTCTCTGTACTTGTATCACAGTTGTCACTGCTGGTGTGTAGCAGAACCATTTCAGGCTTGAGGTTCAGAGAGCCCCAGTTCCAAATGCTCATTTTGTCACTTTCTATCTCTGTGACATTGGCAAGTCATTAGACCTCTCTGAGCCTCAGTTTTCCCAACCGTAAAATGGGAATAATAGTATATGTCAAGCACATGGGACATAATATCCATGCAATAATTGACTATTATTATTATTAACAACTGAGAATGTTATTGCCTGTAAATCTGGACCCAGGGGAACTGGGCAGTTTGTCCAGAGTTAGAGCCGTACCTGATGCCTAAATTAGAATTTTATACCTTATGTTCATGAAATCTTTCTCAAAATTAGAAATAAGCGCTGTAGGGACTTCCCTGGTGGTCCAGTGGTTAAGACTCCGTGCTTCCATTGTAGCGGGCACAGGTTTGATCCCTGTTCGGGGAACTAAGATCTTGTATGCTGCACAGCATGGCCAAAAAAAAAAAGAAGAGAAAGAAGCATTGTATGTTTGAAGACAGAAAAACAATGGAAATATGTGTCCACACAAAAAAAGACGGGACCTTCAGTGTTTATATTAATGGAGCTGTCATTTTCTGATAAAGAAACCCATTTGAGTAAGAAGCTTCCAGCCAGAGCCCTTTAGCTGTATGTTTTGGCAACAGTAAGGGTATGGTGTTGGGACTCTATGATTCTGGAAAGCAGAATCAGAGTTTTGTTCCTGGAAAAGTAATGTTAGATTGTTTATCCATTTACATCCAGTAAGACTATTATCCGCTGATTGCAATGCATTACAACCCCCTGGAGATATTTGGACATCACAGCCGTTCTATTACATTCTTGGCTCCTTGCTACCCCCTTTTTTTTTTTTTTTGGCACCTCATCTTTATCCAGATGAGCAGATTGTTGCCAATCGGTGTACATTATTCTGATCAGTTCTTAGGAAGGAGGCTATGGGAGTACAAGAGACCTGTCCAATGAATGGCTGAGCGAGCCCTACACCCCCCAAACTGGAGGTTTGGAAGCCCCTTGATGTAAGGGATCGTATTTGGACCAGATCCTAATCCTGCTCAGCCACTCATTAGGTGGAAAACTTGAGCTGGTCACCAACTTCTCTGAACTTCAACTTCTATATCTTGGGCACATAGTGAGCACTTCTTAAGTGTTTTAGATATTAATCCTGTGCCATAGGTTTTATTCTCCCCATTTTTCATACAGGAAGACTGAGTGCGGTTCAGAGGGGTTAAGCTCAAGGGCGTGTATTTAGTTGATGATGCAACTAACGTTTAAACCAGTTTTTCTCAACCTAAGCACTACTGATGTTGTGGACCAAATAACTCTCTGTTGTGGGGGCTGTCTGTGCATTGAAGGACGTTTAACAGCATCCCTGGGCTCTGCTCGGTAGATGCCAGTAGCACTCTCCCAATCCCAGCTGTGACAACCAGAGTGTCTCTGCACATCACCCAGTGTCCTCAGGGAACAAAAATGGTGTCTTGCACCAGGTGGAGAAGCACTGATTTAAACCCAGGGTCTTTGTGGCTCTAAAGCCTACAGTCATTCCATGACATTACATCACTCATAAATACCATATGATTCCTCATTTTAAAAAGGAATTTAAACAAGGTTTTTGTTTAAAAACAATAATCACATATTATTTCCAGAGGTTGATTAAAGCCTAATTGTGAAATCAGTATATCTTGTCCTGTTTCCCTCTTTTGCTCTTTTTTTTTTTTTGTCTTTTAATCTATTAGTAGTTACCACTTGACTTGTACTGACTCCCCCATCAGGTGCCCACTGATTTCATTGTTCCCCTTCCTCCGTCATAATCCTCTTTGTACCTTCAGATGGCTTAAAGCTTTAGCTATTAAAAGTTTGTTGGTTGCTGTTGTTTAGGTTTGTCTTTTGGTTTTAAAACAAGAGCTCAATATTTTGGGTTAAAAGCATGGGTGCCCTACCAGCAGTTCTCAATGCTGTCTGTCCATTCAAATCCTGGGCAGGTTTTATAAATGAAAACTTCTGTGGGTTCTGATTCAGTTGGGAAGGGGAAGATGGGAGTTTTAAAAACTACTCAGCTGATTCTAACAGGCTAAAGTGCTGAGAAACTCTAAAAAGGCAGCAGAGTTTATTTGCTGCATTAGTAGTGCCTCTCAATCAGAATCACCAGAATTTGTTTAAACAAACGAAAAAACAAAAAATATTTCTCAGAAGCAGAGATTAATTAATTCAGTAATTCTGGGGTTGGGCCCCAAACTCTTCCATTTAACAAGTGACTAAGGTGATTCTGATGGTGTGGTCCACAGACCAACTTGGAGAAACACTGTCAAGAGTTAGTTTGTTTGAGTCATACTCGGTTCTGCTTCATGCAAGCCAAGTAACGAGGAAGAAGAAGTGAATCTTCTGAACCCCAGGTTCCTAATCTGAAAAGTGAGGATGAAACAGAGCACACCTTGCAGAGTTTCTTTCAGATCCAATGAGACATTGCACAGGTGCAGAGCCTTGGGAAGTGTTGGTGGTCATCTATATTATTAATGGGTTTAGAACCTTAAGCAATTTGATTATTATTCTTACTAAGGTTTTGGTTTGGTTGATTTTTTTTTTTTTTTTTTAAACCTAGATCTTAGAATACAACAGTGAGCTGTGCTGTGTTCTTTGGAGATGGGTCCATGTGACTGTAAGCTTCATAGGGTTTTTTTTTTTTTTTTAACTTTGGGTTTATTTATTTATTTATTTATTTATTTATTTATTTATTTATTTATTTATTTATGGCTGTGTTGGGTCTTCGTTTCTTTGCAAGGGCTTTCTCTAGTTGCGGCAAGTGGGGGCCACTCTTCATCGCGGTTCTCGGGCCTCTCACTATCGCGGCCTCTCTTGTTGCGGAGCACAGGCTCCAGACGCGCAGGCTCAGTAATTGTGGCTCACGGGCCTAGTTGCTCCGTGGCATGTGGGATCTTCCCAGACCAGGGCTTGAACCCGTGTCCCCTGCATTGGCAGGCAGATTCTCAACCACTGCACCACCAGGGAAGCCCCGGTTGATTGTTTTTTAAAGTTAAAGCTAACAGTATAAACTATTTATAGATTACTTTTGGGTGGAGGGAGGGGTCCTTTGGAAAACACATATAACGAAGTTGGTAGAGTTCTCGGGGGTACCTGCCAGCCCACTTTGCACGCTGTGTCCACAGCTGCCTCCCCTACTAGAGGGTAAGCTCCTCCACAGCACTTCTTCACCCCCACTGCGCCTAATCCTCTTCTCTGCCTTGTCAGTGCTCTGGGCACCTTGTTGAATTGAACGACTGGTTCTATTAGTTTTCTAGAGCTATTATAACAAATTACCACAAACAGAATAACTTAAATAACAAAAATTTATGGTCTCACGATTCTGGAGGCTAGACGTACAAGATCAATATGTTGGCAGGGTTGATTCCTGCTGAGAGCTGTGAGGAAGAGTCTGTTTCAAGTCTGTCTCCTCGCTTCTGGTGGTTTGCTGGCAATGTCTACTGTTCCTTGCCTTGTAGAAGCATCACCCCGATTTGTGCCTTGATTTTTCACAGTGTTCTCCTTGTGTGTGTGTATATCTATGTCCAAATTCCCTTTTTATAAAAACACTGGTCTAATGGGATTAAGGCCCATCCTAATGACCTTACTTTAACTTGGTGAAGACTCTGTCTCCAAATCAGGTCACATTCTGAGGTGCTGGGGATTAGGACTTCAGCGTATGAACCTGGGGGGACATGATTCAGTTCCCAACTGTGTGGACCATGATAGCAGTGGTGCACACAGTTGGGAACTGGATGCACCACTTATGGCCAAGAAATTACTGATTTTTCCCTGCACAGTGAAGTGCATTAGATTCTTGCCACTCTCAACCTATAGCTTGAATAACACAAATCCAACATCTCACTTATGAAAGTAAATCAAACCCACCACCACTCTGAAGAAAGGCTCCGTATGATTGCCGGTGATCATCCTCTCCCCAAACCAGGGGTAACGCCTTCTGTGCTGATGTGGTCAAAATCCCCCTCCACACTGCAAGATGTCTCTACATGTTTGCTGACAATATGAAGTCATTTCTCTGATATTAACGTTGTTTGAAAATGTGGTTTCTCCCTCTATTAGCAAAGGCAATGATGGACTTATTTTCTTGCTTATTATTAAAAGAAGGTCAAGTGCTTAAAAACACACAACCACAGCAATGAGAAGCCCGCGCACCGCAACGAGGAGTGGCCCCCCGCTTGCAGCACCTAGAGAAAGCCCGTGCGCAGCAACGAGGACCCAGCGCAGCCAAAAATAAATAAATAAAAATAAATTTATCAAAAAAAAAAAGAAAACACACAACCACTTGGATTCACATTTCGTGATGACTAATGACCCTGATGAAGGAAAAGAGAACTGACAAGATGGGTGTGAAAATAATATATGCCATTGAAGAGTACGGCTTTAAAAAATATTGAATACCTGGATTCATTATTATTTGATTTGACCAAAACCTCACTGATATGCTGTGGGTATTCTCTGAGTAGCCCTAGAAAATTTCCATACCAGCTCCTCAGTCTAACTACACACATTTCCCAGCAAAACTGCTTCATTTCCCTGAGCGAAGCCATGTGGGTCCTGCCATGAATACACAGCCAAGACAGTAAAGAGATCCTTGAAAATGCACCTGTCAGTCTGGTCTTGAGAAGCAAAGAATGAAGTTCATTATTTTAAGGAGGTTAGTGGGTAGGCAAGCAACCCTTCAAGTGTAGAGAAGGTGTGCAGAAAAGAGCTAGTGACAGGACCAAGACTGCTATCCTTAGAAAGGCCTGCTTGCAGGGTTGACCCTTGGCTGACATCTGGGGACTTAGATAAAGGGAGGGTTTGCACAATTCTTTAACTGGCAAGATCGGCCCCCTGTGCCTACAGTGTCTGCAAACAATGTGGTTTACGCTGAATTCCTGCTTTCCTCCTGGGAGTGTGGAGTTTTAGTACATGCCAGGCAGAGTGTGTCAATGGGAACGGCCCCCAAGAAAAACCCTGGACACTTAGCCCCCCTGGTTGGCAGCACTTCACATGTGTTGTCACAACCCTTTTTGCTGGAGAAATTAAGCATGTCCTGTCTTGTGTGACTTCACAGGGATAGGACTCAGAAGCTCGGGCCTGGTTTCCTCCAGACGTCACACCATGTGCCTTTTCTCTTTGCTGGTTTTGCTTTGTATCCTTTTGCTGGAGTAGATCCTCGCCCTGAGTGGGACTGTGTGCTGAGTCCTGTGTATCTCCTGATGAATCCTCCAATGTGAAGGTGGTCTTAGGGGTCCTCGACACAGAAAAGCAGCTGTTAGCAGAAATAAAAGACTCTTTAAGTGAAATGCTTACAGAAACTTGATGCTTGATATCATTGCAACTTTTAAATTATTCAATTAATTACTATAGAATGTAATTTATTATATAAAAATTAATTTTCCAAATAAGAAGCAGGAAAAAGCAATCAAACAAGTGGGAGACCCTTTTTACCTTTTGTAGAAGATTCTCCTAAGAAAACCACAAGAGAGCTGGAAGCAGGGACCAACCAGCTGACATTAATTAGAAAGACTTTTTTTTCTCCTAAACCTTGAAGTAGCATCCAATCTCAGGTCATCACTTGGGAAATACAAATTTCTTTCAAAGACTCAGACCCAAGCCCTTCTTTACTGTAGCGACAGGTACTGCAGAAATACCATATACAAATGTTGTTATCTGAAGCTTGAAAGCAGTCCCGGGAGAAAACTCTTAGATGGATGTCATTTTAGAGCACAACAAAAAAGCACTTTAAGAAAGGGACACAAAAATGAATAATGAGTATGCAGGAAGCTCAGGATGGCTGTCCTCAGGGACAGTTGTGCTGAACCAAAGGTTTGCTGAATCTTTGATATCTAATAAGTGGTTCTCAGAGATTCCTTAGAAGTGAGTCTCTCATCCAGCCTAGGTGTTTTCAGAAGTTGGAACTGAGTGCCAAGCTCTGGAATTTCTCAGTGCATTTCCTGACCAAATAGATCATTCTCAGGACAGATCTAGAAGCCAAATGGTCTGGGGTCAGCTATGCTAATGAAAGGTCCACACTCCTCCCATATTCCCTCGCCTATGGCAGAGCCCACCCTGCACAGAACTTGGCAGCTTCAGGCAATGAGGGCAATTCTCTGCTGTCCATCTCTGGGAATGATGACCCCAGAATGTTTCTGGCTTTCGTGTGACACATTAGCTTTCACTAAAGAATGGGCAGAGAGCTGACTGCACTCGCATTAGCTAGGAGGGCAGATCCAGTTGCAATAAATGGAAATGCATTACTTTTAGTCTTTGGTGCCACAGCCTGGCCTGAGGAAGCAGGGGCCAGCAGAGATAGAGGAACCATTCTTGGCCTTCAAGCTGTGTACAATTTGAAATGTGTATACAAGGGCTTTATCCAGAAGTGTGAACTGTGTATTGAAGGATTGGTTATCTAATAATCCCAACTTCCTGGAACCCAGAAAAAAAAACTTAAATGTTAAACACAAAAGGTCTCTGTACAGTAAGATAGGATGTCACAAAGCCTATATGCTTTCCTCATAGCACTGCTGCTTTGGTCCTTGTCTAGAATACATTTATTCTTACTTTATACCAAAAAAGAATCTGTCTTCAGCCTCCACTAAAACTGCCCTCAATGGACATCAATGCCTTCCTTGGGAAAATAACATTCTTTCTTTTATGAATTGATTCTCTAGGCAGCAGTTTTTAAATGCTGACTTCTCTTTCCCTCTCCCTTGACTTTTTAAAAGTTACATAATTTGTTGAGGTGAAATTCACGTAACATAAAATTAACCATTTTAAAGTGAGAGATTTAGTGGCATTTAGAATATTCCCAGTGTTGTGCAACCACCACCTCTATCTTGTTCTGAAACTGTATACAAGCCCCTGTGTCCTTGTCTCTTGAAGTAAAAGGCTTTTTATTTAGTTTCCCAGGCTTCCCCTGTGACTCAGAAGGCTGGCTCAAGAGTTAATGATTAGGAATTGTGAACATGTAGAAACAAAGAAGAGCTGTTGGCCCAGGAAACTGGTAACAATTTAGACTGTAAGTCAGCCCGGTAGCAGCATCACCTAACTCCCAGTTCCCTGAAAGATATAGATAACAAAATCTGACACACATTCCAAAGTTGTTTTTCAGAAACCAGACCCCTACCATATGAAAACTGCTGACTGCAAGCACGTAGATCCCAGACCGACTGAAACCAGAAGATTGATGATGCTTGAAACTTCACCTTGATACCAATCAGTTCACATACCTTGTGGCCCCCTCCCTCACACTGCCTTTAAAAACCCTTCCCTGAAAGCCATCAGGGAGCTCAGGTCTTTTGAGCATTGGCTGCCTGTTCTCCTTGCTTGACTCTGCAATAAGTGCTGTACTTCCCTTCACCAAACCCGGTGTCAGTAGATTGGCTTTGCTGTGCGTCGGGTGAGTGGACCCAAGTCCAGGTTCTGTAACAGTTCTAAAACGTTTCCATTACTCCAAAGTAAATCTCCATATTCATTAGTAAATACCCATTCTCCTGTCCCCTTAGCCCCTGACAGTCACAAATCTGCATTCTGTCACTATGAATTCATCTATTCTGGACATTTCATATAAATGGAATCATACAGTATATGGTCTTTTGTGAATGGCTTCTTTCACTTAGCATAAGATTTCTTCAAGGTTCATCCATGTTGTAGCATACTATCAGTACATCATTCCATTTTATGGTTAAATAATATTCAATTGTATAGATATTCCAAATTTTGTTTATCCATTCATCGGTTGAAGGACATCTGGGTTTTTTCCACTTTGGTGCTATGATGAATAATGCTGCTTTGAAAATTTGTGTATTCCCTGACCTTTGCCACCTCAGTTTCTCATCTCTACAATGGAGATGATAATGGCCCCTATCCCAGAGGATTCTTAGGATTAAATGAGGACGAAGCCTTTAGAATGGCGTCTAGAACATGATCAAAGCCAATAAATCCTTATTATTACTGTTTTATTAATTTTTTTTAGTACATAAGTACTCAAAAACCATCAAGAGTCAGTTTGTATCAGGGCAGATAATTTACACGTCTCAATAATGCTTGAGGTCATCACTGTACCCCTTTAATAATTAAGGTAAGAAATAGTGACCCCAAATCATAAGTGAAAGGTTAACGGTGAAATTATGGTCATTATTTTCTGTTAAGAAGGCAGGGATGAGTATGATACCATGTCGATGGATTTCCATCAAGACTTAGCATTAGGTATGATAAACAATACAGCCTTACAGGGACCTGCCACAGAATATCTTTTTAAAAGTAATGAGCTATGAGTTTGCAGTGGGTAAGTCAGATAATAAGGGCCTTGGAGTGCTATTTCTCAAGCAGTAGAATTGCGTGATAAAAATTAAGGATGAAGAAGAGCAGGCCAGCACTTCCGAGCCCAGGAGATTTGAGTGGAAGCAGGAAGACCAGAATGGACACTTGTACAGGGGTTGAGGTATTATCCTTGAGAGGTGGCTGGGCTTATGAAGAAGAAGCAACGTTCCTGGGAGGCACCTTGTATGAAAAATTGATAGTAAATGGGAAGAGATTGGCAAGAAAAGGGAAGATTCAGAGCAAATGCTGTGAGCTCTGGTGAAGCAAAGGGCAGTGATGCCATGAATGCTGATTGCAGAGTTGGAAAGGGAGCTGCTCTGAGTTAGGGCAGGAGGGACTGCTTTGACACAGTGATGTCAGGTGCGTCATGTCACTCACCTCTATATTCATGCAGATTTTACTTTCTATGTATGGATGAAGGGACACTCATTCCCACTCATAGCAACACTCTTTTTTTAAAAATTTATTTATTTGTTTATTTTTGGCTGCATTGGGTCTTCGTGGCTGCATGTGGTCTTTCTCTAGTTGCAGCGAGCAGGGGCTACTCTTTGTTGCGGTGTGCAGGCACCTCATTGCAGTGGCTTCTCTTGTTGCAGAGCACAGGCTCTAGGCATGTGGGCTTCAGTAGTTGTGGCTCACGGGCTCTAGAGCGCAGGCTCAGTAGCTGTGGCCCACGGGCTTAGGTGCTCCGTGGCAGGTGGGATTGTCCCAGATCAGGGATCGAACCCATGTCCCCTGCATTGGCAGGCGGATTCTTAACCACTGCGCCACCAGGGAAGTCCCAGCAACACTCTTGGTTGCATTCTCAAAACCTATTTCCCATTTTTTCCTTGCTGTATCAGTTGGAATGGGTTAAGATATGCCATAGTAACAAACAATTCCAAAATCTCTGTATTGTAACAGCAAAAGTTTTTTTCTCATTTGTGCTAAGAGTGCATTTCAACTCACTGGGGTCAGTACTCCTGCATCTTCATCATTCTCACCCTGGGACCCAGGCAGATGGAGCAGACTCTGACTGGAATACTGCTGGTGACTATGGTAGAGGGGATGTTAGCATAGCAAAGCAAGGACTGGCCCTTAAAGCCTCTACTGACATTTTATTGGACAAAGTAAGTCATACAGCCAAGGCTGAGTATAAATCCCCCCTTAGGAGAAAAGTAGATATTGGGTGAAATGTAAAATAGTCCACCACATTTGCTAATTGAACTCGTTTTTTGTTTTGTTTTTCAGGTATGAACTTGTGTTATAAATCAGTCATGGCAGAAATTTGCCTTGGCCAGTGAGTGCTTTAAGTGTGAATGGGCATGTGCCCCAACTCTGGTCAAAGAAACATGAAGGTCACCTGGCTGGGGGGCTTACAGGAGAGGCTTCCTTACTTACAGAATATGACTCCAGGAAGGGATAATCTTTTCCGTTTCTAGACAGGATATTGGTAACTGTTCCATCTGTATCACATCCAGCCTGAGGAGGAAACCCTCACAGTGAACTTGGAGGCGCAGAAAGACAGAAAGAGCCTGGGTCTGTTGCTGACATGTTTGAGCTACTGAATGAACCAACACTGAAGTCACTGTATCTGCAGACTTCTTGTGTGAGATAATATATCCTCTTGTTTAAGTGAGATTTAATTGGGTTTCTCATACTTGCAACCAAAGTATCCTAGCAGACAAAAGGAATATAATTATACTATCCTGACAAGTGAATTGAGATCATAGTTTTGAGGAAAATGTATTTATGCATTTTTTTCAATGAACAACTGATGAAATGTCTTTTATGTGCAGAGCACTGTGTTGTGAGAGGGGAAGACATTCGAGAAGAATAAGAAAAAGAGTTTATAACCCAGAACGGAATATCAGATGGACACCCAACTAAATATAATATAAGGTTTCTTTAGTCACTTGAAATGCCACAACACAATGCTGGTGTTACGTGGATCATTTTATAACCAGTTATTCGCAGTTCACGTTATTTGGGATACAAGTCATTCCAAAGCCCCTAGGATGGTTACTTTCATGTCTCATTTGCCAGAATTGGGACACATGCCTATTCATACTTAAAGCTGTCACTAGTAAAGGCAAATGTCCACCATCAGAGTTTGAGCCTCTGGGAGCAATCGGGACAGACGGTTTAAAATCAAGGTCTTATTGATCTGCTTCCCACCCTGAGGGGAGTGTAGGATCAGGAATGCCCTGGTTCCAGGCTCCTTAAAGTAACAGCTACTTGTGCTTCAAACACACTCCAGCCTTAGCAGCTAGACACAAATGGACAATCCAGTGAAGACGGTTCAGCCTCCTAGAGCTTAGGCTACGTCTGCATGTGGATGAGCACGTGGATGTATTATGATTTTCAGTTTACTCTTAGTTGGGAAGAGGTTGCCCAGGTACCATCCTAATCAGTGAATACATGGTTCCACTTACAGGACAAACAAGCAGGTTTTCTGGTTCTTATTTGTTCAGTATATCATTATTCTACATTTCCCTTAGAAATGTGACTCCAGTGTGGGCGGAGACAGGGTGAAGGGGACAGGTTCCAACATTGCTACAGCAGCGTCAACTGGCATGAGGCTTGAGAAGGCAATTTGCAGAGCCATAGCTATGTCATATCCTTTAATCCAGTAACTCTACTGGATTAAAGGAATTTCCCTGAAAGGGAACTAGGAGGAAGATAGATGTTTCATTGCAACATGAATAAAATAGAGATCATATTAGATCTCTTTGGGGAGGAGAAGTTTATTAAAAGGGAAATTACTCAGAAGTAAATTTTTATAAATATCTTCCTTTCCTTGGGGACCTATTTCAGCTGACACATTATTACTTTCAATCTCTATAATAGCTATGAGGCAGGTATTATGAACTTCACTGTAAAAATGAAGAAGCAAAAATTTAGAAAGTTTAAATTACTTGCCCAAGATGAAAAAACTACTTAATGGAAAGGGCAGTATATAAATCTAGCTCTCTGTATTCATTCAAAATTTAGCTCTTTCTGTTATGGTCCAAGTTTAATTGATATCATACATATTTCTCAGGGGTTTTTGTAGTTTTCACAATAATCATTTTAATGAATTAATAATATTCTGTTGATAATTACGAAGCAGCAATTAGGAAAACATATTATTATATGTTTCAAGTCAGAAATACAATTTAAGTTTGTATTTACCCCCAAATTACAACTGCATGAAAAAATACTAGAAGGAATCATTCAATAATAATAGTATAAGCTGGGGTTATTATTTGTAGGTAGGATTATAGGCAATTTAATTCCCTTTCTTTAGCTTCTATTACTTTTGTTTTTGCAAGAGATAATGATGTAGAGCAAATTCTTTCAGAATCTGACTTTCTTCCTCTCTTGTCCTCCATTTCATAGTCCCAGCAAATCACACTCACTTGGAGGAAAAACATGGACTCCAGGTATTGATATGCTTTATTCTAAGTACATACTCTTCAGACAACTTAATTTTCAGTTTCAGGAATTCAGTTCATTAAATTAACAGTCTATAAGAGACAGCACAAGACAGTTACAGTTTCTTCCCTGAACTGCTAATTTCCTCAGAGTGTGATATTCCTAGTTGCTGTGGATCGATAGAGAATCGTGTGTAAGTAACAAGGATCAGTGAACAGGGCACTGTCTTTGGTGAAAGCCACATGATACAAGTCCTAACAACACTGTGGAGAAATGAAGAGGTTAACACAAAGGTGAAAAACCCACTCTAAGAAAAGGTAAAAATATACACCCATTGAGGTTTCCTAGTGTTCATTTCTATAAGTAGGGAAAGGTCTTTGGGAATTGGGCTATGGCAGGGTGGAAGCAGCCAAACTAAGCCCTCCTCTAAAGTGTCATTTGATGTGTTTTGGTGGAGCTGATGTGGGCATTCTAACAAATAGGGAAATATATTATAAGGGAGAAGAAGGTAACATAAAGTTAGTTAACTTACGATCTTGGCAAAACGGTAACTTAAGGGGACAGCATCTTTCTGATGTCAAGTTGCTATAAGGTCATCTGTATGATCTGGGCAATTGAGCGGTCTCTGCCTCCTGGGCCTGTGATGGTGCCCACACCCCTCACCCCCACCCCACTACTGTCATTAAAGCTCATTTCTTTGGGATTCCCTTTATTCAACAAATATTTGAAGGCCTAAGGCTGCTAGGTATTGAGACAGGCAATGGGAGATTAAAAACATACATGGTCCTCACCTTGTGGAATCTATAATCCAGTTAAGAGACAGAAATTAATCAGAAAAATCACAAAAGTAAATGTAATTACAGCTGTGATAAGTGCTAACACACACACACACACACACACACACACAATTCAGTTCTAACAAGAGTGTAAGATAGAACAATTTGACCTAATTGTGAAAGTCAAGGAGGACTTCCCTGAGGAAAAGATGACAGATGAAGTGTAAACTAAATGAAGAGAAGGGAACAGCACATTCCAAGCCTAATATCCTGTGTCAGGAAAGCGCAAAGGCCTGGAAGCGGGTCAGTGTGAGAGAAAGGGGTGAGTGGGACGGGCAACATGGCACAAGATGAAGTTGGTGGACACCAGACCACACCGGACCTTGAAAACCATGTAAGCAGTTTTGTCTTTATCCTAAGAGCAGTGATCAGATATGGGTTTTAAAAAATTGCTCTGGCTGCGGAGTGGACAATGGCTTTCAGGAGAGCAAGAGTGATTTCCTGGGAACTGTTCTTAAGTCAGCTGAAGTTTTCCAGGCAAGAAATGGTGGCAGCTTGGACTATAGTGGTGTTGCTGGTGGAAACTGAGAGGGGAATTTAGGGGAAGTAATGAAGGACAAGGCCTTCTGGTTTACCCTATAAAAATTGAAACACACCAAAGAGGACATAACATATAAAACCTTTTTCTGCCAACATACTTGTTGGAGATTTGAAGGAAAAGATATGGTGAATGCTGTGGCTTGGCTCATTCAGCTTCAAACCCAACTTCTCTCTAATGTGCCTTACTGCAGAGGCTGGAAAGCTGAAAATCACATTTCCTAGCAGCTAGACTTGCAGGTGTGATTTGTAATGTACCAATCTGACGCATTCATGCAAGGTGTGAACTCAGAAATGTGGTAATGAAGGAGAATCAGGATTCGAAGCATACACTTTGCTGGTGGTTTGTAGCAGGAGGGGTGTGGTTCTGGCAGTTCTGCCAAGTCTTTCTGGTTTAACAGGCAGCCTCCTGATGGTGGCAGAGTGGCAGTAATCTTGGCAGCCCAGTTCGGTAGTGCCTGGCACATAAATGCTTAATACGTGTGGGCTGCTATTATAATACCTAGTATTTACCACAAATAGTACTAGGATGCTCATGTGCTATGGAGAGTACAGCTAAAAGATAATGGAGAGCTCAGCCTGACGTCTGAGGTAGTTCAGTCCTCAAGGAAATATTGTTTCATAGCTTAATGAATATGACGTTGGTGTCCTTTCACCCAATTTTGTTCCTTTTTTTATAAAATATATACCTTATGTATAAGGTATATGTATGCGTTATGCTCCCACAGTATAATGTGCTAAAAACTGGTTCTGTCAGTGCTTGGAAGAAAGTCAGTCTGTTGTCACTAAAGGTGAGCAATTTTCCTCTAGAACATTCCAGAAATTTTAAACATCTGATAAAAAATGACTCTTAGAATGAACTGTGACCTTTAGTTGCACTGATAGTTTCCACTTAAACTAAGCAGGAGCTGTGTCTGATTGAAAAGCCTAATGATGTTGCAACTTGATTGTAGTAAATAATAATTTTTGATCAAAAAGTTAAAAATGTCAACGAAGACACGCAGGAAGTGACTCCCTGCTCCTAATCCCCAAAATAATTTCTCCCTTCTCTGAACACATTTTTGGTACCTCTCCTAGGACATTTTCTGTTTTTTAGCTCGTACTGTAGTTATTTATATCCATGTCTGGTCTGCCCAATATATGAAACTGTAAAAACATTGAGGGCAGGGACACCCACTGATTCAACTTTGGATCTCTTAAAATGCCTGCTAACAATGATCCCTTACACAAAGGAGGAGTCTTCTCTATTTAATGAAGGAATTGGTGAATTCATGTGCATTCCTCAGTCATGAGGACTAACACTTTTGAGAGAATGCTTACAAGGTGTTCCTATGCAACTAAATACTTTGATCCATTTTCCAGATAAAAGCAAAGGAGAACAAAAATGAATTAAGGGTATACAGGATGGGGGGTTACATCACCGCTTCAGACAAGTGTTTGCTCCACAAGTGGTAGCAGTGGCAAAAGAGAACACTTTAAGAGGATAGGAGACCCAACCTCTAATCACTCATAGGCTGTGTGATTATAGTCAAGATACTGGAACTCTCTCCCCTTCCTTCATAAAAGCGATTGATGAGGTGATAATTCCTTCTCATCACATTTGTCTTGTAGTCACCATTCAAGAAGATTGATGCTCTAATCTTATGATGATTTAAGATCTTATTCTTAAAATGGCTTGAGGTTTATGTAGCTTCAGCATGGTGATTCAGCATCACCTGAATCACCTGCTGACCCTGCTCTATGAGTAGTTGCTTCCTAAAGCATTGTGTTGAGAAGGATTCTGAGGTCTTATTTAGGCTAAGTGGAACCGACAGCCTTGACTTCATTGTGATGTCTGGCATGAGGCAGGGAGGGGAGTGTCAGTAAATAAGCCATGTCATCTCTGATCTAGTCCCAATGCCTTCACTCCACAGGAAGAAAATGAGAATAGAAGCTCATGTCTTAAGTTTACCATGTTTCAGGCATTATCCAAATTGCTTTTATATGCACACATTCATCTAATCCTTAGCCAGTCTTAAGAACTTAGCATTATTATGATTCCTATTTTGAAGATGAGGTTTATGGGAGCAAAATTTGCCTGAGGTTTACATTCTGGAAATCCATATCTTTAAGCACTTCCTTATACTGCCTCCTAATCTGTGGGCACTTACTATGTGCTAGGCTAATGGCACTCAGCCAGGAGTGGTTTTGCCCTCCAGGGGCCATCTGACAATGTCTGGAAATTTTTTGGTTGTGGGAGGAGAGGGGGTTCTTTGAATTTAGTGGGTAGAGGCCAGAGGTGCTGCTAACCACGCAGTACAGTGCCCCGCAACAAAGAAGTATTTGGCCCCAAATGTCAGTAGTGCTGGGACTGAGAACTCTGAGTTAAGCCATGTGAAAGTCATTTTTCAGACTGAGGATGAAACTCTTCCTGGAGCCCAATAGGTACAATTACTGCCTCTCTTTTGCAGAAAAAGAAAGGTGCTCTCAGAATCAAGAAGTGGTCACCATAAGACAGGAACCCA
Organism: Balaenoptera acutorostrata; assembly: GCF_949987535.1. Classification (NCBI taxonomy): domain Eukaryota; kingdom Metazoa; phylum Chordata; class Mammalia; order Artiodactyla; family Balaenopteridae; genus Balaenoptera; species Balaenoptera acutorostrata. Next base: position 52,460,456 of record NC_080070.1, read on the forward strand.
GGTAGTCAGATTCTAGAGGCCTCCATTAAACTCCTTTATCATCATCTTCCTCTACTATCAAAACATGTCAACTCTTTTAACACCTGCTCACCTATTACGAATTTCAGAAGCTAGGAACTTTCAGCCAAGTGTGAACAATCTCCACCGTGGTGTGTGTTTCTCTAAAGATAAAAAGTATTTGTTCCAACAGTTCCAAGAAGGTCTTTAGAAGCTCTTACTATAGAACCACGGATCTCGCTGGAGCAGACATTCAGATCCTTGCTTTAAAATAAAACTCTGAAGAGAAAGCTAATTTTAGGACATAACAATCTTTTTCAAGAATAATTAGCTCTGTGTTGTATTCAACTTTAATGTTTTCCCTTTTGATTTTAGGAGCTGGTGAGCCTGGAAGCTTATTTAGGAAGAGGAAATGAAACTGAAAAGACACAGTAAGATTCCTCTTTTTCTTGCAAGCAAGGCACAATATGAATATGAATAATTCTCATGCTGTCCAATTAACTGCCTCAAGTACAAATAGAAAAAAAAAATACACACTTGGTTATTTGGAAGAAATTGAAGAAAAAGCGAAGAAGGGGATGGTAGTTTCAACAATAAAGCCCTATGCAAATAACTTCCTTTCGGATTTAAGGCTTGTCTCCCGCAGAAAAAGCAATGCTCATGAAACAGGGTGAGGGTAGGTGATGGACAAAGTTAAAGAAATAAAGAGAAATAAAAGAGCTTGAAGGAGGGGGGTGGAGGGGGGGGGTAATTGAGCTTCTCTTTCTGAGAGGAATTACCGAAAAATGGAAGGAGGGCTGGAAAACAACGGGCGTGGGCCGGGTGACTCCATGAGTTCAGAATGAATGGTCCGGGCGCCTGCCAGAAGCTTTCATCCACCCGGCGTTGGTCGGGTGCAGGGGGATGATTTAAGAACCTCCAAGTCACTGGATTTTAAATCTTCTCCAATAAGGTTCTCCGAGTGCCAGCGCGGGCAGCATAACGGTGGGTTTGTTTGGCAGCTTGTCTGGGTCCTCCCGCCCTCGCTCGCCGCCTGCCAGATCCAAGACAGACAATCCCAGACATTCCGCGACCCCAGAAAGCGGAGAACCGAGCGCGAAGAATGAAATGCGGATAGCGTGGCCCGGCAAGAACCTCAGAAACCTTATTCGGGGTCGTCTAGGAGGCTGGAAATGTGTCGAGTGCCGCAGGTGGTGGGCGGCACTGGAATTTAATATTCTGGAGCCCCTACCCTGTGACAGGCAGCGCGCCTAGAGAGCCACACTCAAGGTCCAGCTCGGTGAGGTAGGTTAGAAGGATCTTCAGCGAGGTTACACACCTTGCATTTGCCGCTCCCTCTGCCTGGAACGCTCTTTCCGAGACGTTATGTGGTAGCTCCCCGGTTTAGGAGCTTTAGGGTGGGCTTTCTCGTCTATCACGGAGCTCCTGCATTTTAATTGTAACTGTGAGGCTCTCTCCCCTCCCCTTCGCACATGAACTGCGTACAATAAACAACCACGCTCCCCTCATGTCTCCTCCTGGGACCCGGCACCAATCTGCATGACTGCCTCTGGATGTCTGGGTCACAGCCTTCCGCCGGATCCCATGGGGATTCTGTCCTTCGTCATCCCGTGCCTGCAATCCTCCCTTCTCCACGTGTTTTCTCCGTTTTCCATCCCTTTGCCTCGGTCTGAGTTCCTCAAGAGGTCGAATCCTCTTTGCCTGTTCGACCAGTGTGCCCTCTGAAACCTTGTCCTTTAACCAGCCCCTCACGCGCCGCCCTCACTTCTTCCTCCCTCCCTGGCCCGGAAACACCGCTCCACGAACATTTATTGAGTGTCAAGGGCACGCAAATAGCGCGCTGGGCCGCCGGGAACTCCTACCCCCGCCCAGAGGCAACTCTCACCTCCCTCCACCCTTCGCACCAGTCGGGAACCCTGCTTCCCAACTCCCCTGACTGCGTCATGGAATCGGTGCTTCTTCCAGGTGCATGGCCCCACCTCCTTCCCCGGGGACGACTCCTGGTTGGTGGGAGTGTGGGTCACTCTGCCATCCCTCCCGCCCTCCCCGCGTGGCCCCGCCCCAGAGCTGGCTCTGGCTCCTCCTCCTCGCTCCCGCCCCTCGCTCCCCACTCCAGCTAATCGCCTGGCGGCGCGCGCGGAGAAGTTCTGGGCAAAGTACTGCGAACTGGCTGAGCAATAGCAGCGCACGCGAGCCGGGAGGAACAAGGAGAGCCGAGAGCCAGGCGGCCAGTGCGCGGCGCGGCTTCTGGCCCGGGCGGCCGTAGGCGAGTAGCCGTCCCCGCCCCTGTCTCCTGCGGCTGGTGCGGGAACTATATCAGCTGTGCGTTGCTGGGGGACCGAAGAAGCCGGGTTTGCCTCCTCCCGCGTGTGTGGACGAACCCCGGAGCTAGGCGGCGTCCGCGGCGGCAGAGCGTGCAGGTAAGAGTCGGGACGCCCGTCAGGATGGCGCTGGGGTGTGGTGGGGCCCCGGGCCGTGGCGCGGGCTCGGAAGGGCTGCGGTATGGGGGGTGCCGCCGGTCTCAGCAAGCCTGGAGTCTACCTCTTGTCGCCGAGGAACAACCGGGTTAGTGGGGGCAGCCCCAAGTCGCCCTCGGTGCCGGCCTCCCGGGAGTTAGGGCCCGAGTGCTGCCCACCCTGGAGTGCTGTCCTGAGAGGCACGGTTTGGCCAGGATTGACGGCGAGAAGCCGCCGAGCCTGGGTCGGGGCGCCGGAGGATGCGGCGCCGAGGGGTTGTCCTGGGCAGCCGGGAGGCGCGGCGCCGGGGCGGGAGGCACAGGAAACCGGCTTGATTGGGCCGAGCGCACGGCTTCACCACATCCGCGGGCTGGGGCGCGCCGGGGGCACCCGGGAGACGCTGGCCTTGCAGGCTCCGGGCTCGCCCGCCTCCCCGCGCCCGGCCTGCTCTACTCTCCCGCACCCAGGCTGAGGTCTGAGGGCACTTGTCCCTTCGGGCTTCCCAGCGGCCTGGGAAGCGTTTGCAGCTTCTAGAGTCACTAATGGGCATTGTCCTAGATCGTCCAGATATTTCTTAGGTCGGGGCGCGCCTCCCTCTTTCGGAAATGCAACTTGCCAGCCACCTTCTGCACATTTGTACTCTCTCTCCTCCGTCTCACGAACTACCAGTCTCCTCTGTAGTCAGGACTCTAAGATGAGGGGAGCTGTGAAGTTGTCGCTGTCGATGTGTCTGGGGATTGCGCTGAGGTGCATCCGACCAACCCGCCCCGCCCCCCCCCCACCCCCACCCCACCGGCCAACAATGTTGCCCTGACCCTCAGAGTTTGAGTACTGGGATGAGGGCATTTAGAAATGTTTTAAGCTGCAGCTGCAAAAGAGATCCATCCATAGACAGGTAAAGGTGTAGGTCTAACTTTTGATCACCCACACTCTACCTCCAAGCATCATTCAAGGTGAGGTCGCCCTTCTGGCCCAAGGAGACCAACCAGGCAGGCCTGGGCAGAAACGCACCCAAGCTAAATGACCATCTCCTCCATCAACATACTAGCACACCACCCTGTTTGGTGTTCCTCATAGCACTCATCTCTCTGAAATGATCTCCTTGGGCTGTTTACTGTCTGCTTTCCCCCACTAGAATGGAAGTTCCAGAAAGCAGAGACCTTAACTGTCTTGTCCATCATTCCACCCCTAATGTCAACAACAGTGCCTGACATACAGTAGGTACAAAAGAAATATTTATGGAATGAATGATGAAAACTTCTTTGTGAAATATGAGGAATGATGATCTCATAGCTGGTTTTGATTTTCCTGTTTATTTATCCTTTTTTTTTTCTACTGGGAAATTGAACAAATACCAATAGCTACTATTAATCGAGCACCTACTAAGAGCTGGATATGTACTAGGAACTTTGTATATAGATCACCTCGTTAAACATTACAATAGTCTTATTAGCTAGGTATTTCTAACCAGATGGGAAATTGAGGCTCCAGCAGGTTAACCAGTTTTCCCAAGATTATCCTGGCAGAACTAGAATTCCAGCTCATTTTCTCTCTATTGTGCTGGGCTGCTTCCAAGAAACTAAAATGTGGTTTCCACCATTACAGCCAGTAGACATTTAGCTTTATTTATAACAAAAGCTATTGCTTAACTAAAAGATTTTATCATTACCGAGATTTAGTTTCAATAATAGCTAATAATTATGCTGTAAGCCAGATACTACCAGGCTGCCATAGGCTGTATTCTTTCATCTTCACCATCTTGATGGCAGTGCTGTGAGGTTATCTCCATTTTACAGATGAAGAAACTGCAGCCTAGGTTCGGGAATCTGCCCAGGGTCAATAGTAGATTGCTGAGTTAGATTTTTACTAATAGTCTTTCTGAGTGTAAATCTTTAGCTCCTTCCACTAGACTGAAATTTCTCCTGCTCCCACTATTTAATTAGATGTTAACTCATTATGATAGAGTTCAATGTTACAGCATATTAAAACCACCTGAGGTTGAGCTATAAACTTTCCACTGCCAATAACAAGTCTAGTTGTACTATTTTCTGAATTGTTGAGACTCTTACTGCCATGGATATTTGTGGATGAGTTTATGGTTTGTGGGCCTGGTAGATGAGGCACATTTAATGTAGGAGGAAAGGAAATTCTCCTTTCACCTGGATTTAAATTTACTTTCACCTAAATCTAAAGAGAAATCTGATGGGTTTTAACCCACTGTGGTAAATGAACTCTGAACACAGTAATACTTTCTGCCTCTTAAGGAAAGTACTGGAAGACCAGCTAGTACCTCTGTTCCCATATGTAGAATGGAGAGTTAGAAACCACTGCTAGTTCCAGAAGCTTCTGCAGCAACCTTTTAGCAAAATAACTACATTTCGACTCTTTGTTCTCTTGTAGTAAAACTGAGAGCAAGAAGTTAGCTAAGTATGTCATGGTTACCACCTGAAGAGCTAATGGCAAAATAGAGGATGGGAAGAAATTAGAGATCCCTTTTTTCTTCTACTTCATTCCAGTTTTAGGGGTAGTATAATGTTTTTTCTTGCATGATGACCTGGATAATCCACGGTTTTATTTATACTGTGCCTCTTGGCAGTACTTTATTTTCTTAATTGTTAATTCCATTTCAAGAGTACTCCAGGACTTCCCAGGTGACACAGTGGTTAAGAATCCGCCTGCCAATGCAAGGGACACGGGTTCGAGCCCTGGTCCGGGAAGATCCCACATGCTGTGGAGCAACTAAGCCTGTGCGCCACAACTACTGAGCCTGCACTCTAGATCCTGCGAGGCACAGCTACTGAGCCCGTGCTCTAGAGCCTGCGAGCCACAACTACTGAAGCCCATGAGCCACAACTACTGAAGCCCGCGAGCCACAACTACTGAAGCCCGTGAGCCACAACTGCTGAAGCCTGCGTGCCTAGAGCCCATGCTCTGCAACAAGAGAAGCCACCGCAATGAAGAGTAGCCCCCACTCGCCGCAACTAGAGAAAGCCGCGTGCAGCAACGAAGACCCAGTGCAGCCAAAAATAAATATAAATAAATAAATAAATTTATAAAAAGAAGAGAGTACTCCAGGGAGGGTTGGAGAATCCTTCAACCCAGAACGCCCACAGAAATGATGGAACTCTGGGGCACTGAGGAACATGGAGGCTGTTAAGTTGGAGGAAGCTTCAGAACTGAGAGTTGTTTATAGTTGCCCGTGAATTCCTTTCCTGTCTACATCTCATTCGTCAACTTTTAGCCCCCTTCTCTGGAAATGTCCTTCTTAACTTCCCAGTCACTACTGTTTAGACCACGTTTATACTCGCCCCAGTTCATATCTCTCCTCCCTCTTGTCTTTCACATCCATGCCTTCCAGCTGCCCCTGCAGCATCTTAGCTCAGGGTCTTAGGGACTTCTCTACTCTGTTCTAACATAGCTTAACATTGTCTCCCTCAGCCCCGCCTTCATATCATAGGTAAATTCTCTAGATCCTGTCATTATATTGCTAAAAATTCTTGAGTGGCTTATATAGTTAATAATAATTATAATATTAATAACAGCAGCAGTAGCTGCTGACCTTCTTTTGCCAGGTACTGTCATGAGTGCCTTATGTGAATTTAAAATTGTGTTTAATCCTCAGAGCAACAGCAAAGCAGGCACTGTTACTATACCCCCAATCTCCAGATGAGACCAGGAGAAGTTAAGTTTGCAACTACTTTACAACTAATACAAGGTGGAGTTGAGACTCAAACCCCTGGTCCTTTCTCTCCCCATTTAAGGTAGACTCCTTAGCCTAAAGTCAGGATCCGGCAGCCTGGGCTCAGTGTCTGCCTTCACCCATTGTTCCCCAGCCTGAACTGTATTCAGCAACAGGGCATTTTGCCTTTGCTCTTATACTGCTGTTGCCTAGAAAACTCTTTCATTGCCTCTACCTGTGAAACCTCAAGTCTTTCAAGGCTGAACTCATAAACCAGTTCTGCCAGAATCATCTCTCTGAACTCAGTCTCTCATAGCATTAAAACACACACACTCTTCAGCACTTTCTTTCATACCCACCCGACACATTCCTCCACCCCAGTGCCTCCTGGCCTAGTTATTTATTCAGTTGTATTGGCTCCCTTACTACATTGTAGATGCCTTGAAGGCAGGACTAGTATCTATTCCTCCTGTTTGTATCCCCACATCGCTAAGCCTGGTATGCTATCCATAGTAGGTGCACAATTAAAAAGAGAGTAGAAACAACTATATGTGGTTATATGCTGTTAGAATATGTTGTGAAAAAAGTAATTGGAATGTGGCATTTTGTTTCCTACTTTTTGATCCACAATACTGTAATACCTTCATCAATTTATGATGAAGCAATAGAAATCCTAATTATTTAAATCCACGAAAAGCACTTATTCTAGTTGTTTTCACCTTGCAGATATTGTAAGGAGATCTCAAACCCATTAAAAAAAACAAGCATTGTCTGTAGGGTAAATATCTTGCATCTTATACACACTATTTTTTCATATATATGGTAAAGTTGTTATTAAAAGTATATTAAAACTGTTATGGAATTGAAACTAAATTTTCATCAATGTTTTATTGATCAATGAATATTTCTCATTTTTAAACCTGATTTACTAGATCTTCTATGAATCACCTCTGGCTCATAGCTCATCACTTTGCTCTGTGTGTTCTAGTCACACTGAACTAAATTCAGCTCCCCACCTGTATCTCCAGGGCCATGAATAATGTATTCTGGCCTCCCAGTTTCCACATAAAGTTATGTCCTCTTTACAACGTCTTCCTGCTCACCCATGTTCACCTGGCTGGTTCCCACTCATCCATCACATTTCAGCCTGAATGTCACTTATAGGAAGACTTCCTCTGCTGCCTCCAAGTTGAAGTTGGAAAACACGCGTGGCACTCTGTGCCTATCTGTTTTGGAGGGAGCAGTTATCGTACCGTTGTGTAACTGCTGGTCACTTGACTGAATCTTCCATGAAACCACTGACTCTCATTTGGCTTACATTAGAATCACTTAGGGATCTAAAAAGCTTTTCCCTACCTAGGCCCAACTCCCAAAGTTTCTGAATCAAGTGGCATGGGGTGAAGAGGGTTGGTCCCTGGAATTTTTTTTAAAGACATTTTCTCATTCTGTGTTATAGCTGGATAGTATTCCATTGTGTGAATGTAACATACTTTATCCAGTTACTTATTTTTTTTTATAAAAGCTTTATTGAGTTATAACTCACATTTCATACAATTCACCCATTTAAAGTATACAATTTAATGGTTTTTAGTATATTCACAGTTGTGCAACTGTCATGTCATAATTAATTTTAGAACATTTTATTACTGTCAAAAGAAATCTGTACCCTTTAGCAGTTCCCCTACTCACCTTGCAACCACTGGTCTACTTTAAGTGTGTATGTATTTGCCTATTCTGGACGTTTCAGGAAAATGGAGTCATGCTTTTATGTCTGGCTTCTTTCACTTAGCATGTTGTAGTTGGGTTCACCCCTGTTGTAGCATGAATCAGTGCTTCATTCCTTTTTATTGCCTAATAACAACCCATTGTTTGTATAGACCACGCTTTATTTATCCATTTGCCAGATGGAACTGGAATTTTTTTTTAAAGCTTCCCCAAACAATCCGACTGTGCAGGCAGGAGTTAAACTGGAAGTTCCTTTGAGTCTTGCTCACTGCTGTGTCTTGGGGCTAGAACAGTACCTGGCACAAGATAGATGTGTAATAAACATCTGAATGAATAAGGCATTTTACTAAAAGTATATAACTCCTGTTATGCAGGTGTCATCAAAAAACATTGCCATTAAAAAGAGATCCTCATAGTTGATTGATTAGATCCCGATTTGAACAAATCCACTGTTAAAAAAATATTAGGAGACAATCAAGGAAATTTAAACATGGATGAAGTGGTACTATTTTTAGGATTTGCTTTAAAATATCCTGGGGGTGGGGAGGGAGAATAGAGGAAACAAGGCTGTGTGTGAGTTGACTGAAGCGGAGTGGTGAGTTCATGGGCTTTTTAATGCTTTTCCCCATCTCTGCTGGCCCCTGGGGCAGCCATTGGCTACATGTGGCGGTGGTGCACTTGAGGTGTGGCTAATCCTTGGTGAGCTGTACTGTAGGTATGAAATACACACTGAGTTTCCAAGAGTTCATACGAAAAAGGATGTAAAATCTCAATTTTTTATTGTTTGCTTACATGCTGAAATGGTAACATTTTGGATTATTATAATACATAATTAAAACTAATTTCACCTGTTTTATTTGACTGTAATTGGCGACTTAAAAAATTAAAATTGCGTGTATGGTTCATATTACATTTCTCTTGGACAGTGCTGCCGTATAGTTTTATATACGTTTGAACTTTTTCATAGTAAGTTAAAAAAAATCAAAGATATCTGAATTTCTTAAAAGTCTGGAGCAAAATATTTTTCACAAAGAATTCCTCTTATATGAAAAGATTGGAAAATATTGATTTGTTCCAAGATGATTCTCTGTAGAAGCTTATAGCAGGCAGACTGTAGCCTTCCAATGTCATTCCTGGGCTTACTTCATCTATGTGAAAATTTAAAAATTCTTTTATAATAAATGTAATAGCAACATGAAGGAGTAGAAGAATTGCTCCTTTAGTTATTTGTCTGATTCTTTTGTTTTGAAGTTGATGAAATATTTCCTTCATCTTAGAAAAATATGGAAAGTGCATTGGTAATTTCATTGTTCTTAGTCACACTGTTTATACCCTGAAATTGAATTTTCCCTGGACTTGCTTTATAATCAGTCTGCTTAAATCTGTTTGTTTGGGAGCCAGAATATGATTGTTTCTAGACACCCCAAGACCCCTGGAATATGAGTGGAAAATGATTCTTAAATAATAATGATAATGTGTGGGTTTGAAGCTGAGAAACAAATTGCTTTCATATAAAATTTCTTTAGATGAGTATTCTGTCGCTGTCTAGGTGTCTGTGTTTACTCACAAAAGAATAGCCGAGTTAATAAACCCAGCTCTCTGAGGGAGTGTAAGCTAGATGGACAACCCCAGAGGATATTCTTCCTCATCTGTGATTTCGGAGATCGTGAGACAGTGGACCTGAATTGAAAAATAGCTTGAATATAAAGTAGAACAGAATTAAATTGCAGTGAGGAGCCCAACAAGAGATCATCAGAGGATCTGTGACTGCCAATATAAAATCAAGTTTACTCTTTTGTTTACTCTCTATGGTTAAAATATTAAAATCTGTTTGTTTTTAATGTTGTGTGGGTCAAACACTTCTCAATATAACATTTCTCCACTTGTGTATTAAAAGATAGTACTGTGAAAGATTCCCATACTTGTTTTCTATCTTGATATCAAATGCTGTAATACAAGAAATTTAAAGTTATACTTTAAGTCTTATAAAACAAATATGCCTCTCTGAATCATTTGTGGTGGGCAGTGATCTGAAATGTTTAGAAGCAAAAGCTAAATAATATATTTTATTAATCTCACAAACATGATTAAACTTGAAGTAAATGCCTCTCTAGAAGGAAAGCATGCAGTATGATTTTTGTCCATACATTGAATGCGTATTTGTTGAGCACGCATTATGTGCCAGACACCAGACTGGGTACAGGGGATATGGTGATGACTGAGACAGATGTGGAACCTCCCTTCAAGGAGATACTAAACAGTCACAGAGAATTTGTTAATTACAGTGAGGATCTGTAGCTCCAAGGGAATGAGTCTGGATTTTAATTGGGACCCTGGAGAGAAAAATTCTATTTTTCTGTAGGTCATGATTCAGGCTGCTGATGGTCTGAAGGAGGAGGAGGAAAGGGAATCCTCAGAGGGGGACGACAGGAGTGAAGTCCTGCCCTTTCTGTGTCTTTGTGCTGATTGCCGGAGGCCAGGTGGAACTGAGTAGGAGGAGGGGTTTAATTCCTCTCCCGAGGTTTTGAATTGCTGTGATGATACACACAGGTGTGTTTATTTGCTAGTGGGAACTGAATCCAAAGTTGAGTTTTTACCAGCTTTGTAACTGAGAGCGAATGAGATCTAACAACCTGTTTTCCAGCATGGCCATGGAAGTAGCTTAAAATAACTTGCTGACTCCAATTCGAGTGTAGTTCTGTTGTCTAGCATCTGAGATGAAGTGGACAAGGGGTACTTGAAGACCTCAAAGAATGCAGGGAAGACCCACTTGGGTTTTTCTTATGGGTTCAGAATTGCTTCAAGCAGATTTCTAGTGTATATAGAATTAACTGAAGTGTCCTTTGGAGCTTGTTGGGGTCTTTAGGGAATGGGGAACCATCCTGACTTTAAAGGGGGTGATGGTAATTGCAAAGAACAGTAATAATAGCAACGGCAGCCGTTAACTGTGGAGCACTTACTCTGTGCCAGGTTTAGTGCTGTACTTATACTATCTCATTAGATCTTCCAATAATGTATGTGGTGGGTCTCAGCATAACAGTTTACCAATGACCGAACAGAGGCTGAGGAGCAATTACTTGCTCTTTGGTTGTCCAGCATCCATTTACCCTTCCTGATTTCCATTTGAGGAATCACTTCTTGCCTTGGGGTCTAGAACGAGGAGCCCCATTCTCCTGGGCTGTGGGTGGCCCTGGGAGCCAGACTAGTCAGATGCCTCTGGCTGGAATCTGGGTTCAATGCTGAGGGTCATGGAGATTCTGTTGCCAAGGGTGTGTCCTGACCCAACCATTCTTGTCCGCACGGCATTGTTATAGTCTGGCTTCAGGTCCCATGAAGCTGTGCCCGTGCTTGCCCCTCCAGCCCCGCCTTACTTCCTGAAACTGATATTTTCCCAGTACATTTTTTTGTTTGTTTCAGTTGCCGGAATATTTTCTCTTGCTTCCACTCACAGAACCCCAGACTATCACAAGCCTAGGGGGGCTTACGTAGTCTACTCACAGTCACAAAGGGACTGGGTAGCAGAGCTGTGGTGTAGTCGGGTCACTGACCAGAGGGCCCCTCCGTGTGGTGGAGAGCACAGAAGTGGGAGTCAGAGAATCAGAGGATGAATCCAGCCCCGGAAGTGCTTCTGCCTCTGTGGCCTTGAGCTGATCACTGCCTTCTTAGGCTGAACTGTTTGGACAAGATGAAATGTAAAGGACACCCAGCTCCAGAGGATTTCCTCCTGCAGGAGATTTTTGGACGTGTGACTGTGTCCCCGTTTTCAAAGGCTTGCAGTCTGGGGTTTGAGGTGTAGTCTGAGGCGGTGGTTTTCAAAGTGTGGTTGCACAAGTTGCTGATCAGCATCACCTGGGAACATGTTAGAAACGCAAATTCTCGGGCCCCACCGCAGACCTATTGAATCAGAAACTGAGGGGAGGGCCCAGCAATCTGTTTTTACAAGCCCTTCAGGTAATTCTGATACTCACTAAAGTCTGAGAACCACTAGGCTAAGGCATTTTCATTTTATTAAATACTATTTATTATGTATAATAATAATGGATTAGCCACAGCCCCTACTCTCAAGGAACATTCCCTCCAGCTGGGAGGGACAGTTATAAACACACAATGTGAGAGACAAGGAGGGGTGTAACACTTGCTGCAAACAAGATGCTGAGGTGTGGTGGGAGCACAGAGAGGCCATGGGAGACGCTTTTGCAGAGAAGGGGGCATCTGAGCCAAGCCTTGAAGGATGTGTAGGATTGAGACGAAAGAAGGGAATGGAGAGCTAGGTGAAAGGACACTCCAGGCAGAGAATGCAGGATGAGCCAAGGTGTAGCATTTTTTTTTTCTTAACATTTTTATTGGAGTATAATTGCTTTACAATAGTGTGTTAGTTTCTGCTTTATAACAAAGTGAACCAGTTATACATATACATATATCCCCATATCTCTTGCCTCTCCCTCCCTCCCACCCTTCCTATCCCACCCTTCTAGCTAGTCACAAAGCACCGAGCTGATCTCCCTGTGCTATGCGACTGCTTCCCACTAGCTATCTATTTTACATTTGGTAGTGTATATATGTCCATATATATACTAGCACTCTCTTTGTCCCAGCTTACCCTTCCCCCTCCCCATGTCCTCAAGTCCATTCTCTAGTAGGTCTGTGTCTTTATTCCCGTCTTGGCCCTAGGTTCTCCATGACCTTTTTTTTTTTTTTTTTAGATCCCATATATATGTGTTAGCATATGGTATTTGTTTTTCATACTTCACTCTGTATAACAGACTCTAGGTCCATCCACCTCACTACAAATAACTCAATTTCGTTTCTTTTTATGGCTGGGTAATATTCCACTGTATATATGTGCCACATCTTCTTTATCCATTCATCTGTCAGTGGACACTTAGGTTGCTTCCATGTCCTGACTATCGTAAATAGAGCTGCAATGAACATTGTGGTACATGACTCTCTTTGAATTATGGTTTTCTCAGGGTATATGCCCAGTAGTGGGATTGCTGGGTCGTATGGTAGTTCTATTTTTCGTTTTTTAAGGAACCTCCATACTGTTCTCCATAGTGGCTGTATCAATTTACATTCCCACCAACAGTGTATGAGGGTCCCCTTTTCTCCACACCCTCTCCAGCATTTACTGTTTGTAGATTTTTTTGATGATGGCCATTCTGACTGGTGTGAGGTGGTATCTCATTGTAGTTTTGATTTGCATTTCTCTAATAATTAATGATGTTGAGCATTCTTTCATGTGTTTGTTGGCAATCTATATCTTCGGAGAAATGTCTATTTAGGTCTTCTGCTCGTTTTTGGATTGGGTTGTTTGTTATTTTGATATTGAGCTGCATGAGCTGCTTGTAAATTTTGGAGATTAATCCTTTGTCAGTTGCTTCATTTGCAAATATTTCTCCCATTCTGAGGGCTGTCTTTTTGTCTTTTTTATGGTTTCCTTTGCTGTGCAAAACCTTTTAAGTTTCATTAGGTCCCATTTGTTTAGTTTTGTTTTTATTTCCATTTCTCCAGGAGCTGGGTCAAAAAGGATCTTGCTATGATTTATGTCATAGAGTGTTCTGCCTATGTTTTCCTCTAAGAGTTTGATAGTGTCTGGCCTTACATTTAGGTCTTTAATCCATTTTGAGTTTATTTTTGTGTATGGTGTTATGGAGTATTCTAATTTCACTCTTTTACATGTAGCTGTCCAGTTTTCCCAGCACCACTTTTTGAAGAGGCTGTCTTTTCTCCATTGTATATTCTTGCCTCCTTTATCAAAGATAAGGTGACCATATATATGTGGGTTTATCTCTGGGCTTTCTATCCTGTTCCATTGATCTAAATTTCTGTTTTTGTGCCAGTACCATACCGTCTTGATTACTGTAGCTTTGTAGTATAGTCTGAAGTCAGGGAGCCTGATTCCTCCATCTCCGTTTTTCTTTCTCAAGATTGCTTTGGCTATTCAGGGTGTTTTGTGTTTCCATACAAATTGTGAAATTTTTTGTTCTAGTTCTGTGAAAAATGCCAGTGGTAGTTTGATAGGGATTGCATTAAATCTGTAGATTGCTTTGGGTAGTATAGTCATTTTCACAATGTTGATTCTTCCAATCCAAGAACATGGTATATTTCTCCATCTATTTGTATCATCTTTAATTTCTTTTATCAGTGTCTTATAATTTTCTGCATACAGGTCTTTTGTCTCCTTAGGTAGATTTATTCCTAGGTATTTTATTCTTTTTTGTTGCAATGGTAAATGGGAGTGTTTTCTTAATTTCTCTTTCAGATTTTTCATCATTAGTGTATAGGAATGCAAGAGATTTCTGTGCATTAATTTTGTATCCTGCTACTTTACCAAACTCATTGATTAGCTCTAGTAGTTTTCTGGTAGCATCTTTAGGATTCTCTATGTATAGTATCATCTCATCTGCAAACAGTGACAGCTCTACTTCTTCTTTTCCGATTTGGATTCCTTTTATTTCTTTTTCTTCTCTGATTGCTGTGGCTAAAACTTCCAAAGCTATGTTGAATAACAGTGGTGAGAGTGGGCAACCTTGTCTTGTTCCTGATCTTAGTGGAAATGCTTTCAGTTTTTCACCATTGAGGACGATGTTGGCTGTGGGTTTGTCATATATGGCCTTTATCATGTTGAGGTAAGTTCGCTCTATGCCTACTTTCTGGAGGGTTTTTATTGTAAATGGGTGTTGAATTTTGTTGAAAGCTTTCTCTGCATCTATTGAGACGATCATATGGTTTTTCTCCTTCAATTTGTTAATATGGTGTATCACATTGATTGATTTGCATATATTGAAGAATCCTTGCATTCCTGGGATAAACCCCACTTGATCATGGTGTATGATCCTTTCAACGTGCTGTTGGATTCTGTTTGCTAGTATTTTGTTGAGGATTTTTGCATCTGTGTTCATCAGTGATATTGGCCTGTAGTTTTCTTTCTTTGTGACATCTTTGTCTGGTTTTGGTATCAGGGTGATGGTGGCCTCGTAGAATGAGTTTGGGAGTGTTCCTCCCTCTGCTATATTTTGGAAGTTTGAGAAGGACAGGTGTTAGCTCTTCTCTAAATGTTTGATAGAATTCGCCTGTGAAGCCATCTGGTCCTGGGCTTTTGTTTGTTGGAAGATTTGTAATCACAGTTTCAATTTCAGTGCTTGTGATTGGTCTGTTCCTATTTTCTATTTCTTCCTTGTTCAGTCTCGGAAGGTTGTGCATTTCTAAGAACTTGTCCATTTCTTCCAGGTTGTCCATTTTATTGGCATATAGTTGCTTGTAGTAATCTCTCATGGTCCTTTGTATTTCTGCAGTGTCAGTTGTTACTTCTCCTTTTTCATTTCTAATTCTATTGATTTGAGTCTTCTCCCTTTTTTTTCTTGATGAGTCTGGCTAATGGTTTATCAATTTTGTTTATCTTCTCAAAGAACCAGCTTTTAGTTTTATTGATGTTTGCTATTGTTCTCTTCATTTCTTTTTCATTTGTTTCTGATCTGATCTTTATGATTTCTTTCCTTCTGCTAACTTTGGGGGTTTTTTGTTCTTCTTTCTCTAATTGCTTTAGGTGTAAGGTTAGGTTGTTTATTTGAGTTGTTTCTTGTTTCTTGAGGTAGGATTGTACTGCTATAAAGTCCCCTCTTAGAACTGCTTTTGCTGCATCCCATAGGTTTTGGGTCGTCATGTTTTCATTGTCCTTTGACTCTAGGTATTTTTTGATTTCCTCTTTGATTTCATCAGTGATCTTGGTTATTAAGTAGTGTATTGTTTAGCCTCCATGTGTTTGTATTTTTTATAGATTTTTTTCCCTGTAATTGATATCTAGTCTCATAGCATTGTGGTCAGAAAAGATACTTGATAGGATTTCAGTTTTCTTAAATTTACCAAGGCTTGATTTGTGACCCAAGATATGATCTATCCTGGAGAATGTTCCATGAGCACTTGAGAAGAACGTGTATTCTGTTGTTTTTGGATGGAATGTCCTATAAATATTAATTAAGGCCATCTTGTTTAATGTATCATTTAAAGCTTGTGTTTCCTTATTTATTTTCATTTGGGATGATCTGTCCATTGGTGAAAGTGGGGTGTTAAAGTCCCTTACTATGATTGTGTTACTGTCGATTTCCCCTTTTATGGCTGTTAGTATTTGCCTTATGTATTGAGGTGCTCCTATGTTGGGTGCATGAATATTTACAAGTGTTATATCTTTTTCTTGGATTGATCCCTTGATCATTATGTAGTGTCCTTCTTTGTCTCTTGCAATAGTCTTTGTTTTAAAGTCTATTTTGTCTGATATGAGAGTTGCTACTCCAGCTTTCTTTTGATTTCCGTTTGCATGGAATATCTTTTTCCATCCCCTCACTTTCAGTCTGTTTGTGTCCCTAGGTCTGAAGTGGGTCTCTTGTAGACAGCATATTTATGGATCTTGTTTTTGTATCCATTCAGCCAGTCTATGTTTTTTGGTTGGAGCATTTAGTCCATTTACATTTAAGGTAATTATTGATATGTATGTTCCTATTACCATTTTCTTAATTGTTTTGGGTTTGTTATTGTAGGTCTTTTCCTTCTCTTGTGTTTCCTGCCTAGAGAAGTTCCTTTAGCATTTGTTGTAAAGCTGGTTTGGTTGTGCTGAATTCTCTTAGCTTTTGCTTGTCTGTAAAGGTTTTAATTTCTCCCTCAAATCTGAATGAGATCCTTGCTGGGTAGAGTAATCTTGGTTGTAGGTTTTTTCCATTCATCACTTTAAATATGTCCTGCCACTCCCTTCTGGTTTGCAGAGTTTCTGCTGAAAGATCAGGTGTTAACTTTATGGGGATTCCCTTGTATGTTATTTGTTGTTTTCCCCTTGCTGCTTTTAATATTTTTTCTTTGTATTTAATTTTTGATAGTTTGATTAATATGTGCCTTGGCGTGTTTCTCCTTGGATTTATTCTGTATGGGACTCTCTGTGCTTCCTGGATGAGGAGGCAGTTCCAGACCTTTTCCCGGACTCCCTCCCTGCTAGCCGTGGCACACTAGCCCCTTCAGGCTGTGTTCACGCAGCCAACCGCGGTCCTCTCCCTGGGATCCAACCTCCGAAGCCCGAGCCTCAGCTCCCAGCCTCCGCCCGCCCCGGCGGGTGAGCAGACAAGCCTCTCGGGCTGGTGAGTGCTGGTCGGCACCAATCCTCTGTGTGGGAATCTCTCCGCTTTGCCCTCTGCACCCCTGTGGCTGTGCTCTCCTCCATGGCTCCGAAGCTTCCCCCCTCTGCCACAGGCAGTCTCTGCCCGCGAAGGGGCTTCCTAGTGTATGGAAACCTTTCCTCCTTCACAGCTCCTTCCAGAGGTGCAGGTCCCGTCCCTATTCTTTTGTCTCTGTTTTTTCTTTTTTCTTTTGCCCTACCCAGGTACGTGGGGAGTTTCTTGCCTTTTGGGAGGTCTGAGGTCTTGTGCCAGCGTTCAGTAGGTGTTCTGTAGGAGTTGTTCCACATGTAGATGTATTTCTGATGTATTAGTGGGGAGGAAGGTGATCTCCATGTCTTACTCTTCCGCCATCTTGAAGCTCCTCCCCACATTTCTTTTTATTGAGGTATTATTGATTTACAGTATTGTGTTAGTTTCAGGTGTGATTCAGTCTTTTTGTAGGTTATACTCCTTTACAGTTATAGTGATTCAGTCTTTTTGTAGTGATTCAGTCTCTTTGTAGGTTATACTCCTTTTACAGTTATTACAAAATAATGGCTGTAATTCTCTGTGCTGTACAATATATCCTTGTTGCTTATCTATTTTATACATAGTAGTTTGCACCTCCTAATCCCATACTCTCTCTTGCCCCTCCCCGCTTCCGTCTCCCCACTGATATCCACTAGTTTGTCTTCTGTATCTGCGAGTCTGTTTCTGTTTTGCTGTATACATTCGTTTGTTTTACTCAAGGCATAGCATTTTGAGGAATGACGAACCCTCCAGTTTGATGAGAAAGACTGTTTTAAGTGGGAAAAGTGACAGGATATGAGAATGGAGAGGTAGGTTGGGGCACAAATGGAGTGGATCCTGAATCCTATAGTAAGGGTTTGGACTTTATCCTGTGGACAGTGAACAAGGAGGTGACATGGTGGGAGCTGTCTTAGAGAAAGTATTCTAAGGGTGGTAGAGAAGGTCAGAGGCTGGGAGTATAAGCACAGTGAGACCTGAACTAGGGTGATCACAGTGGGAGAAGAAAGGAAAGACAGCAAAAAATATTGGAAAGTTAGAATGACAGCCCCTAGGCACTAGGAAATTGGGGTCCAGGGTTGAGAGAGAAAGCAAAGATGATTCTGTGGGAGATAATAAATGGTGTTGGTACAATCAGGTGAAAAATAAAGTTGGAGCCTTACACCATGCCTTCCATCAAAATAAATTTCAAATGGGTCAGAACTTTAACATTAAAACAACTAGTAAAAAATAGAATACCATTTTAATAATAATGGAGATAGAAAAGCCTTTTAAGATATAAAACAAACTATTGATTTATTTGACTATATATGATTTTTGCAGGGCCAAATGTTTTTAACTGTCAAAAGGTGATCAATAAATTTAGAAAAGTAATTGCAATTCATGTCACAAAGATCTAATTCCATCAATATATAAAGAACTACAACAAATCAATAAGAGAAAGAACAATTACTGTAGAGGCAAAGAATTTGAACAAATAGTTCACTAAAGTGCAAACAAATGACGCTTAAACATGTGAAAACTTTAACCTCACTCATAAAAAGAGAAAGGTAAGTTAAAACTTTAGTGAGATGCTATTTTTTCACCTATCAGATTGGCAAATGTCAGAAAATGTGGTAACTGTTGGCAGAGGTTTGAGGAGACAGGTATTCATGGTAGGTGGAAATGTGAATTGGTCCAAGCTCTGTGTAGAGCCCTTGGCAGTATCTATCAAAACTGCAAACACATGCATCCTTTGAACCAGCCATAACAGTTCTGTGAATTTAATCCTACAGATAAGTAAATGTGCACAATGATATATGTGCAAAGTTATTTATTGAAGCATTGTTTGAATAAAAGGATTACAAATAACCTAATTGTCCATCAGTAGGAACTCAGTAGGAACTGGTTAACGAGTAATGGAGCAGTTAAAAATGAAGCAGTTCTACATCTACTGATTTGTAACAATCTCTGAGTTAAGTTAAAAAAAAAAAACAAAGTGTAGACTACATAGATTTATGGCATACATACCATATATACCAAGGTATGTATGGGATGCTTCCATGTGAGAAAAAATATATTCATAGCTAATATATATTTTATATGTTTATATATGTAAACATGTACATATTATGCATAGGTACACATACTCATAAACTGGGGGGTGTGGGCTGAAGGCAGCTCGCACTGGCTTGTGAGACCAGTTGTGTATATCTCTCCCCAACTCCTTGGTCAATGACTTTGTGGTGGTCGTTTGAAATTGGCCAAGGTGGGAGTATTTACACCATGGCAATTGGCAAAGGAAACAAATCGGGGTTTTTGTTTTTGTTTTTCCAGGGAGATCGTTGATAAACATTTACTAGTACCCCCTGTGTATCATAAATATAAAATATTTCTTTTTTTTTTAAAAGAGCTATTTTTTAAAAAATTAATTAATTATTTTTTTGGTTGTGTTGGGTCTTCGTTTCTGTGCGAGGGCTTTCTCTAGTTGTGGCAAGTGGGGGCCACTCTTCATTGCGGTGCGTGGGCCTCTCACTATCGTGGCCTCTCTTGTTGCGGAGCACAGGCTCCAGACGCGCAGGCTCAGTAGTTGTGGCTCACGGGCCTAGTTGCTCCGCGGCATGTGGGATCTTCCCAGACCAGGGCTCGAACCCGTGTCCCCTGCATTAGCAGGCAGATTCTCAACCACTGCACCACCAGGGAAGCCCTATAAAATATCTCTTGAAGGCTATACAAGAAGTGGGTAACGTCAGATTCCCCAAGGAGGGGAGAATGGGAGATAAAAGGACAGTTGTGAG
Organism: Balaenoptera acutorostrata; assembly: GCF_949987535.1. Classification (NCBI taxonomy): domain Eukaryota; kingdom Metazoa; phylum Chordata; class Mammalia; order Artiodactyla; family Balaenopteridae; genus Balaenoptera; species Balaenoptera acutorostrata. The sequence goes on from NC_080070.1 coordinate 52,480,257, forward strand.
GTTTAAGTTGCATCTTTGAAATTTTGTTCCAAGTTAAGGTGTTACTTATTCTGCAGTAAACATATAAAGCAAACCAAGAAGTAACTCCAGAGTTTCAGGCCTATGTGACTGTTATTTAAGGTGCCATTGACTATGCCATGGAAGAAAATAGAAAGATGAATAGATCTTAGGGAAAAAGGATGCTTTTGGTTTTGAACATGCTGAGCTTGAAGTGTGTGGGTGATATCAGTGATGTCCAGCAGATAACTCAGAAGAGAGGGCGAAACTGGGGATCACTCCTGGGAGTCGGCAGTTTAGTTGAAATTATAGCAGTTGAGGAGGTTTCCAAGGGAGGCCCAACCTGTCCAACCTTTTGGGCAGGTCCCAGAAGAGGAAAGGGGATGCATGTGGTACCTTGAGGAATGCCAAACAAGAGGTAGGTAGGGGAAGGGTAAGCAGTCACAAAGGTAGGAGGACCTTATAACGATAATCATAGTAGCTTTCTTTCATGGATTGTCTATAAAAAGTGAGCCACTATGTGCAGTTCTTTTTGAGAGAACATCACCTGATTTAATTCTCACAGCCACTCCCTGATTGCTGGTGAATGGGGAAGGGGGATAATTCCAAAGAATAAATGGAAGAGAGCTTCTGGGAGGGATGTTAATAGAGCGAGGCTTTGACCCACCGAAAGTGTTTGCGCTAGAGAACGTGCTTTCATCAGTGTGACTGGTGGTCACATACAACAACCACTGCTGAGAACTTCACACATGAGTTGGGCAAAATAACCATGTTCTTGGGTCTTGCTCTAGCTAGTTAACTCATGCTGAGGTTTAGCGTGTCATGGACTTCTCTACATTCCTGTGGATGGTACTGTTCCCCTCCACCCCCCGCCCCCAGAGGAGTTGGGTGAGAATTAGCCAAGTGTCAATAGATGTGAAGGGGGTTCTGGAGGAATTGAGAGCTGCATGATTGCTAGCCAAACCAGCTGGAGGAGTGTGGCCCGTGTGAATGGGACTCACAGTTACCTGTCAGTCTCTCTGGGGTTCTAAACTTCAGCAGCACCAGAATGACCTGCAGGGCTTGTTAAAACAGATTGCGCGCCCCACCCCAGAGTTTCTGATTTAGTGGATCTGTGGTGGGATCTGAGATTCTGCATTTCGAACAAGTTCTCAGGTGATACTGATGCTGCTGGTCCGAGGACCCCTTTGAAAACCCTAGCATTGCTGCAGCAGGCAGAAGACTCAGTCTCAAGCAGCCCTGAGCCCACTCTGATTTGGGGAGGAACCAGAGAATTCTGGTTCACATTAGGTTATCATAAGCCCCATATTTTAAATAGCATTTCCACATTTGTAACTTACTTTGGTATACTTTGCTTCTCACAACAAAACAACCCTGTGACGTAGCAGGACAGGTATTACCTTGTTGTAAATCAGACTGAGGACCTCGGGTAAGGTGAGTGACTTACCCAAAGGGCAAATGTCAGAGCGGACCTTTGCATCTAGATTTCAGATTTCCTTAGCGTAGGTTTAGTGTTCCTTTTGCGTTGCTAGTGAAAGCCTAGCGATCATCTTCTCCCATAACAAAGTTTGTTTTAATCACCCCCCAAGACAAAGACAGCTTTTCATTTTAGAACACTTTTAGATTTACAGAAAAGCTGTGAAGATAGTACAGAGGGTTCCCATATGCCCCACACTCAGTTTCCCCTACTGTTACTATCTTACATTAGTAAGGTACATTGGTCCCAATTAACGAATGTATTAACATTCTGATTTGTTAACTAAAGTCTAAACTTCATCCACGTTTTCTTAGTTTTTACCTAATGTCCCTCTTCTATGCCAGGATCCCATCCAGCGTTCCACATTATGTTTAGTCATCGTGTCTCGTTCAGCTCCTCTTGGCTGTCACAGTCTCTTAGACTATCCTTGTTTTTGTTGACCTTGACAGTTTCAAGGCATACTGGTCAAGCATTTGTAGAATGTCCCTCGCTTGGGATTTGTCTGATGTTTTTCTCATGATTAGACTAGGGTTATGGGTTTTGGGGCAGAAGACCACAGAGGTAAAGTGCCATTTATCACATTATGTTGAAAGTACATACTATCAATGTGTTTTATCACTGTTCATGTTGACCTTGATCCTTTGGCTGAGGTAGTGTTTGTTAGGTTTGTTCACTGCAAAGTTACTCTTTCTACTGCCCACTGTGCAGCCCACACCTAAGTAGTGGGGAGTTATGTTCTACCTCCTACGTAGATTATTTGGCATTCTTCTGTATGGCAGGTCTGTCTCTCCTCCCCCATTTATTGATGTATTCAGTTAATCAATATTTATATCGATGTGGATTCACGGATTCTTACTTTATACTGTGGGTTGTAATCCAGTAGTACTTTATTTAGTTTAGTGCTCAAATTTTTCCAGCTTTGGCCAGTAGGAGCCCTTTAATTTGGCTCCCGTGGCCCTTTGACATAAGCCTATCATTGTTGATTTTTTTGAGCATGTTCTTACTTTCTGGCACTACAGGATGCCCTAGATTCATCTTGTATAATTCCTGCTCAGCCCTAGAGTCAAGTTTTGTTTTGTTTTAATATTTATTTATTTATTTATTTATGGCTGTGTTGGATCTTCGTTTCTGTGCGAGGGCTTTCTCCAGTTGCGGCAAGCAGGGGCCACTCTTCATCATGGTGCGCGGGCCTCTCACTATCGCGGCCTCTCCCATTGCGGAGCACAGGCTCCAGACGTGCAGGCTCAGCAGCTGTGGCTCACGGGCCCAGTTGCTCCGCGGCATGTGGCATCTTCCCAGACCAGGGCTCAAACCCTTGTCCCCTGCATTGGCAGGCAGACTGTCTACCACTGCGCCACCCGGGAAGCCCTAGAATCAAGTTTTTAACGTCGGTCTTGATCCACTAAATTGGTTTCACCATCCACCTGAGTCACCACCCGCAGTGGAAAAACATAGATCCATTTCCACCCGTCCCTTTCACAGTAAGGAAATCAGCACCTTGAAAGGTGAAATGGCTTATCTGGGGTCACATGTAGTTGGTAGCAAAGCCGGGGCCAGGACCAGGGCCAGGTCCTCTGGACTTCTAGTCTTGTGCCTTTTCTACCATTCTGTGCTGGCACATTCTACATTCAGAACCTGGGTCAGCATACTTCCCCCTCACTCACATCCTTGGGTGTAGGCAGTCTGATGTGAACTCACCTGGATGAGCTACTGTCTACTCAGGACAGAGATCAGCAAAAAGGGGCAAAGGGTACTGGCCAGATTCCTTGTGGAGGTGGCCTCAGCAAGTCTGTTTTCCCATCAGAATGGGGTTTTGTAATGGTGAAGAAGTACAAACCCACAGAATGTAACTGCTGCTATCAGCACTTTGTAACTGAGCTTTGACCACATGACTGGCCTCTGTTTTGTGGGAAAGTGGGGGCCGAGGGAGGCTTGTAGAATCCACACACTCTTCATTTGGGTTCTCCTTTCCATGGGGGAGGCAGAATTCAAGCAGCAAAACCCTCAAATTTCACCTTGTCCTATGAACTCCTGGCATCCACAAAGAGCTGAGCAGACAGGTTTTTGGTGTTCTAAAGGCCCAACCAACCCTGCATTAGGATCTGGTGTGAATAATCAATTATACCAACAAAGCTTATTTTCCTTTGTGGGAAGAAATCGTTCTGTCATCAAAAGGTTCCTAACATGCAGGGAGTAATAAAGACAAACTTATTTCATATCAATTTCTCAGAGTGTCCCACTTCAAAAGATATTTTTTGATTTTTTAATAATTGACGGTGGGTACTCTGGCTGAAGAATTATTTCTGTAAAGCAGCGATCCCCAACCTTTTTGGCACCAGGGACCGGTTTCGTGGAAGACAGTTTTTCCACGGACGGGGGTGGGGTTGGGGGATGGTTCAGGCGGTCATGCGAGCGATAGGGAGCAGCCGATGAAGCTTCGCTCACTTGCCTGCTGCTCACCTCCTGCTGTGCAGCCTGGGGGTGGGGGAGTTGGGGACCCTTGCTGTCAAGGGATTTAAGGGAATAAGGCAGTAATCATGGATTAGGGAATTTGTTTGCAAGCAACAAAAACCCATCCAGTTTAAGGACAATTTAAAAGAAAGTTTATTGGCTTATGTTGCTAAAAAGTCCAAGAGGAATGCTAGCTTCAGGCATGGCTGGATCTAGGGGCTCAAATCATGTCATCAGGGCCCTGTTTCTTACCATTTCCTAGTCTGTTTTCATCTGGCCTCATTCTCAAGCCAACTTTCTCCATGTGAGAACCTCTTAAGAGCAGAGGGCTTATTTCCTACACTGAACAACTCTATTCTGCAGATGCTTATTGCTTTTGATTGTCCCTGCCTTTGGTCATGCCCCTAACCCTGAACCAGTTACTGGGACCAGAGTTATCAGGACTGTCACTGGCCAGGTGTGGGTCAGGTGTTCCCTGTGGAACCAGGGGAAGGGATGTTTCCTCTGAAGAATGAGGTGCTGGTACCAGAAGGATGAGTTGGATGGACAAACAAAAATAATGGTTGTCTGTCTTTTGCAGTGTTGTGAACACTCAGGGTAAATGCTTGATGAATGAATAAATACTCATCTCTGATGCTATCCATAGGTTTGTTTACTTATCCCCTTCCCAAGCTACTCATTTATTTCTTGGACTTGTGAGTTCTTCTAGAGAGACCTTCTAGTCATTCCTTGATTAGTGTACTCACTTGAATCGCCAGCCCTTGTTAGGCCCTCAGCAAATGCTCTTCTTGCTGTCCCTATTGCTGATTTCAAGTCTAATTTCAGGTGATGGCTAGCTGATGGTGATCCTCTCTTTGAACCTGTTTAACCAGGTCAGTGTTAACTTATGTTTGGTTTTGGCTGAATGGTCTGCATAGATGTCTTTAATAAATCTGCTTTGCAATATTAAGGGAAAGGAGGCAACTTCTGATCTTTCTTTTTCCCTTGATGCCATTCCTAGCTTGGATCATTAGTGGTTAATTCTAATCCTACCTTCTATAAGGGGAGAGAATTTTTTTAATCACTACATGAGCCAATAATTATTAGTTCCAGATTTTAAAAATTTACTTGAAAGTTTGATTATTCAAATCTCTTGCTTGTTTTCCTTCTTGCTACTTGCCTTCTGCAAATTTCACTGCTTATTAGCATCTTTACCTGAAGGTGGACAATGTAAGATCAAGAGCTGTAATTAAAACCTTGACAGCATCCCACCTTTTTTTCTTGTTTCTTTTTGGAGGGGCTGCCTACTTGGCGATGTTTCTGTGCAAAACCAGTTTTGTACCGGGACTAACAGTGAACTGTGATGGATTATCTGTGAATTTCAGTTAATTATCTTTTTGGTATACCCTTTTACAACAGGAAGTTGAAAGTTGGCTGCAAAGTCACCTCTCTCTGGTGGTTGCCTTGACTTCTGATCTTTTCCCTTTGCTGCCTTCTTGAGTCCAATCGAGATCAAGTTAAAAATGAGTTAATGCCAGGTTCAGAAAAGAATAAGTGTTTGGGTCTGGTCATCAGCCCTGGAGTGCCTGTTATTTCTATATTGCCCTGCCAATAGAAGAGCTTTTTAAACATCTGTCTCCATTGACACTGATAATTGAATTTACTATACATTGATTTTATTTTGTCCATCTCTGTGTTTATTTGAAGCACTGCTCGACTAGTTCAGTGCCATCAATTTTTCTTTTCCTTTTTTAAATCTCCAAAGTATTTGTATCTGGGCTATGGTCAAGATTCACAAAAACCATTTTGATTAGGTTTCTCATTCATTTATATACTACATAAGCAGGGCATGCCTTTGTGTTATGGGAGTATTTTTAGAAGACTAATGAGGTGGAAGAATTTGTGTTTCATTTCCCTTGGTTTCCCTCTATTCAGACACCTGCGTTCGCCATTAATTACTACTCCCATGGTGCTCTCTCTTTGTCTCTTGTGGAGTGTTTTGAAATAATATGGGGAGGGAAGCTGGGGGCTGAGGCACATATCTGCATTGGAATAAATAGTTGTTTTTTTTTCCTTAGTAGCTCAACAGAAGGCTTATTTAAGAGTAATTGATATTTTGGTACCATTTTAAGGAGGTTTTGTTTCTTTTCATCTTTTTCTGCAATCTTTGCTTATTCCCTAGAGCTGATCTCTGGTCACCTCATTTTTTTTCCTTAATCAAACCATCCTGAATACCATTTGTGGCTCCTGCATTGTTTTAGAAATAGAAAACTGCTTTCTTTGGATCTCTTTTTTTTTTTAAATTTTTTTTCTTTTAATTAATTAATTAATTAATTATTTTATTTTTGGCTGCATTGGGTCTTCGTTTCTGTGCGAGGGCTCCCTCTAGCCGCGGCGAGCGGGGGCCACTGTTCATCGCGGTGCGCGGGCCTCCCACTGTCGTGGCCTCTCTTGTTGCGGAGCACAGGCTCCAGACGCGCAGGCTCAGCAATTGCGGCTCACGGGCCCAGCTGCTCCGCAGCATGTGGGATCTTCCCAGACCAGGGCCCGAACCCGTGTCCCCTGCATCGGCAGGCAGACTCCCAACCACTGCGCCACCAGGGAAGCCCTGGATCTCTTTTTGATAGTAGGCTCTTGGGTCAAACCAGTACAAGTCAGTTGGGTTTGCAAAAATGGCTAATAATCACCATGACATTTAAAAAACATTTATTCATGAAAGGTATTTTTAAAGGAATATATTCCCTTTTGGAGGTTTAGCCTATTGCTTTTCTTTTATTTTAGGTAAACTTTTTACTGAAATGTAACATACATGCAGAAAAGTATACAAAGCACAATTGTATCATTTAATGAGTTTTCACAAGATGAACACATCTGTGTAACCAAACTGAGAATATTACCAGCTCCTTAGAAGCCTCCTCAAGTGGTCCCCAGTCCCCATGCCTACTCCATAGGGGTCTCCTGATTTTTAACACCATCCGGTTACCTTTGCTGGCTTTTGTATTTATGTAAATAGAAGTGTGTAGACCCTTAGGGTCTGTGAGATTCTCTCACATTTTGGTGTGAAGTTGTATAGTTTGTTCATTCCCATTGCTGTTAGAATTCCACTGTATGGATACCATACTTTATCTGTTCTACTATTGATAAACATTTAGGTTTTCCCCATTTTATGCTGTTATAATTAATGCCACTGCCAGCATTCTTGTACATAGCTTTGTGTGAACAATTTTTTTTTTATCGAATATATACCTAGGAGTAGAATTTCTGGGTCACAGGGTTGGCATATGTGTGGCTTTAGTTGGTTACCCCAAACAGGTTTCCAAAATGCTTATACCATTTTCCTCCAACAGTTTATGAGAATTCTGGTTGATCGACAGCTACACCTGACATTTTCTGTCTTTTCCATTTTAGTCATTCTGTTGGACGTCTAATGGTATCTTGTGATTTTTAAACTGCATTTCCTTGATTAGTAAAAAAAAGTCAACCACCTTTTCATGGGTTTACTAGACCTTAGTACATGGCTTTAAAAAATGCTTTGATCTTAGTTATGTTCTTTAGTCATTTAAGTCACAACCAGGATTTCAGTGTTAAAACAAACGTTGAACAAAAAACTTAGAAGAAGGATTTATCAGCATTAAATTGTAATATGAACTTCTAGGCCAAAGAGCAAGTCTCCAGAGCTTCACTATATTTTATTATCCCCATCACTAGATTTACAGCATTTTGGAAGTTTAAGGACATATATGCAATTATTAGAAAGTCACAGTTTTTTATTTCTAATTCAGTCTTCCATTCCACGTTAATTGAGTGAATGTGTTGGATATCATAAAGGGTGCTAAGATGGAGAATTTGCTTTCAGACTTTAAGAAGCTCATATATGTACATGGCAGAGTGAAATGATGCTGTTCTGAAGCTTCAGCAGTGTGCCTTGGACACCCTGAAAAAGGAGGGATTAAGTCCTATGAGAGGAATACAGGAACATTTCATAAGCACTGAAATGCCTTTGAATTTGACTGTCAAACATTTTTGTGACTAGAGGTGAAAGGAATGGGCATTTTCCAAAATGTGGTCTATTTGGAGAATAGTAGGTATTTCAGGATGGCTGGATCATAGGATGTGCAGAGGGATGTCGAGGAAGAAAGTAAAAGGGACTGAATTAAATTTTCTTGCTACTCAAGAGAGACTATCAAGCAAAAAAGGCCCAAAAACTCACTAGATAAAGCAAATTAAAACACATGGAGGGCTTCCCTGGTGGCGCAGTGGTTGAGAGTCTGCCTGCCGATGCAGGGGACACGGGTTCGAGCCCTGGTCCGGGAAGATCCCACATGCCGCGGAGCAACTAGGCCCGTGAGCCACAACTACTGAGCCTGCGCGTCTGGAGCCTGTGCTCCGCAACAAGAGAGGCCGCGATAGTGAGAGGCCCGCGCACCGCGATGAAGAGTGGCCCCCGCTCGCCGCAACTGGAGAAAGCCCTCGCACAGAAACGAAGACCCAACACAGCCAAAAATAAATAAATAAATAAATAAATTAAAACAAACAAAAAAAACACACATGGAGATGCCATTTTTTGCTATCCTATTGGCTGAGATTTAACAACAATGTTTGACAAGAGATTATATGGACAATTTTGTGGAGAAATAGTTTCCATTTATGGCTGGAAGGAGAATAAATTGCTGTAAACCTCTATGAAGGACAATGTGGCATTCTTTTTCAAAATTGAAAGTGTGTATACTTTTTGACCCAGCAATTCTCTTTTAGAAATGTACCTTACAAATATGCTTATACATGAGCAAAGACTATTAACGGTAAAAGATTGGAAATAACCTAAATGTAGGACAGTTAAATCTATCATGGTCTCTCCACTCAATGGCGTTTCAGGCAGCCAATGAAAAGAATGGAGGAGCTCCCTCTCTGTTGATATATGAATATGAAACAATCTCCAAGATACATTGTTAAATCAGAAAAAAAAGATGTAAAACAGTGAATAATATGATAGCATTTGTATAAAAATTGAGGGAAAATCCACATGCATCTGAAAAATAAATATGATGTTGAAAATCCACATGCATCTGAAAAATAAATATGATGTTGATTACATTCCTGAGAAGAGAATTAGGTGGTTGGCAGAAAGGAATGAAAGACTTTTTACTGAATACCCTTTTGCAACTTTGGAATTTTGAACCATGTGAATGTATTACCTAATCAAAGTAAATAAAATTGCTCCCCTCCAAAAAAAAAAAAAAAATTAGGAAATGAGATCATAGAGGACTTTGAATTGCCGTCTAACAGTTATATTTTTGTGTAGTCTGTTAGGGTTTATAAATTCTTTCAAGTGCTTTCCCTCCTTTAACCTTCACGATAACCAACTGACAAAGCATTTTGTATTTCTGTTTTACAAATGAGAAAACTGAGACTCAGGTATTTAAGCAATTTGCACAGAATCTTTCAGTGGCTGATATTAGATTTGAGAACATCAAGTGTATTGTTTAAGAAATAACATCATTTACTAGAATTTTATTTAAAGGACAAGAGGCAAAATACTAGAGAATTTTTAGGATGAATGAATATGTACTGATTAAAAGTCGTTGAAGCTTAGTGATTTGAGAAGTGTTTATTAGCAATTTTTATCTAGATCTTTACCTTCGTACTGTATTAGCACTGTGATAAGGCTCAGCTGTTCAATCTAGAGTAGAGCTTGTTTTCAAACTCGATCACTGAGTGAAAAAGGTGAAATTCATTAAGAAAGAGGTGGTTGAAGGCTTGACAAGTTTTTGCATAATGCAGACTGGATTTGTTTTCGAAGTGTAGAAAAGTAATCTTTTTTATTGATGGGAAGGATTGTGTCTCACAAACCTTAGTTGATGATGGTGAATTTTTTCTTTTTGTGTCTGTTCTGCCAGGATCTTGGCAAAGACCCCATGAGTGCATTATGTTGCTTCAATAGCCTTTCCTTTCAGAGTGTTAAATTCCTCTTTTATCAAAAGCAAAGGGCTTATTCAAGTATACAGACTGGAACTTTCTAGAATGGTTTGATTACCACTTGATCTTATCTGACCTTCACAGCACCAGGCAAGGCAGATAGAATATGACTTATTACATTTCTATTGATGAGCAGTTAGGCCACTCTATTGAGTATTTAATATTGGTGGGGGCTGGGGGCAAGGCGTCAATGAGGAAAGACAAAAAATGTGAAAGGATGTGAACAGATAGGCCCCAGATCTCCCCGCTACAATCAGTGGAGCTGACCACGAAGTTGGGAACTAGAAATTCAGTAAAACAAAGAGAACCTATTTTAAAAAGGAATTTTACCACACCAAAGGAGCTCCATGAGAAGAAAGTAATGGCTGAGGGGTGAAAGAGTTAAAAAAACAAAAAACAATAGAGGAACAAAACAATGTATCTTCATTGAAAACTGAAATTTGATTGTTAACATGATATTACATGAGGAGCTAAAAGACAGGTGGGGAAATCACAAATGTAGAAAAAGACCAGATTCACAAAGAAGAATGCAAAAAAAAATCCAACAGTTTTAATTCTAATAATGAGACCAACTTTATAAACAGAAAAACCTTCTATGAGAAATGTGTGCAGTGTGTGCACAAGACAGAGATGAAGGAAGATGCTCATCTGATGGTTAAGAGAAGACGTGAAAACAGCAATAGATATTCTAGTGCTTTACCATTCTGTTCTTCATAGCGACAAACACATGGAATGGGCAGGTGGGAGAGCTGGAGCCGGGAAAACTGATGAAGGATATTTTAAAAAATTAGCTATATTCTAATCTGAGTGGCTAGATGCTTTAGTTGATAAAATAATCTACCCATTGGCATCTTGTGCAGAGGTAGAAATAGCTCAGAAGAACAGAAAAGGGGCTGGTTAATTGGGAGCCCAGTTGGTACCCTCCAGGCTGGGTCAGGGGTCTCCCTGGAACAGGCTTTGCAGTATTTCAGTCACACAACAGTTTTAGTAAAGCCTTTATATGACCGAGTGGGTTTCCGGATGATGGGAGTCAGCACTGAGCTCACACTCAGGTGTTGGCTGTAGGCCCCTGGCACCCTGGGGGGGTCAGTCAGTATTTTCCATGGAGATTGATTCAACACCTGGTAGAAATGGACTTTTTTTTTTTTAAAGGATTTTTTTTTTAACATCTTTAATGGAGTATAATTGCTTTACAATGGTGTGTTAGCTTCTGCTGTATAACAAAGGGAATCAGCTATACATATACGTATATCCCCATATCCCCTCCCTCTTGCGTCTCCCTCCCTCCCACCCTCCCTATCCCACCCCTCTAGGTGGTCACAAAGCACCAAGCTGATCTCCCTGTGCTATGAGGCTGCTTCCCACTAGCTATCTATTTTACGTTTGGTAGTGTATATGTGTCCATGCCACTCTCTCACTTTGTCCCAGCTTACCCTTCCCTGTGTCCTCAAGGAAATGGACATTTTTATTAGTGGTCTGGGATACGAAGTGGGAACAGCTGTTAGAGTTTTCACATGGTGCATGCAGTTGGTAAGTTGGAGGCTGGGCAACAGCCTGATCTCAAAGCTCCAAGTGCAGGCTTTTCCCTGCAGGGCCAAGAGCTAGTCTGAGCGAAGAAGATCTGTGAGGCCACAGTGATGAAGCTGCACGGCAATGGATGTGCTGAGGCAGCTTAATGATTGTGTGTTTTCAAAAACATTCATTCGGTAGATATTTACTGAACACTCATGAATGTGCCAGGACCCTTGTGAGTCCTGGGGATATGACAGTGAACAAAATCTTGCCTTTGAGGAGTTTGCATTATAAACAAATTATATATATATGCCAGGTGATGTTAAGTGCCATGGAGAACATGAAAGCAGGGCTAAGGGGTTAGAGAGTATTCAGGACAGGTTGCTATTTGATTTTATATAGAGTAGTCAGAGGCCTCTCTGATAAGACGACATTTGAGGAGAGACCTGAAGAGACAGAGGGAGCACAGACTACATAAATGTCTGGGGAAAGAGTGGTCTAGGCCGCCTGGGGGGGTGGGATGGAGAGGGTGGGAGGGAGGGAGATGCGGGAGCGAGGAGATATGGGGATATATGTATATGTATAGCTGATTCACTTTGTTATGGAGCAGAAACTGACACACCATTGTGAAGCAATTATACTTCAATAAATATGTTAAAAAAAAAAAAGAGTGGTCTAGGTAGCTGAAACAGGATGTGCAAAGGCCCTGGGGCAGAAGGGTGCTTGAATATTTGAAGAATAACAAGGGGCCCAGTGTAGCTTCCTGGAACGAAGTGGGGAGAAGTAGCAGAGGAGATAAAAGAAGTATGAAAAGAAATGTAGAATGTTGAATATGAGGAGGGGCCAGAGAAAGTAGACTTAGCAGGTAGAATGCACGTGAGAGATCATATATTAGAAAATGTGGCAGAGTAATTAGATGGGTGATGCTTGAGTAATCACATAACCAGGAGCAGTTTATGGGAAGAAGTGCATACAGGTAGAGAAAAGAGACATCCCCTGGCACGTTCAGAACGAGAGTCGAGTCCACGGAAAGAGAGTACTTGTCTGGAAGCATCTTTAAACTGAGGGATGGGCAGGAGACCCAGGGAGCGTATGTAGCATGGGAACATGACTGAGAACCATTTAGGTGTGTGCAGAAGGAAAAGAGGTTGGTAATGGAGACTGACCCCTCTCTCCAGAGCGGTAGGAAGAGGACAAGAGTGAGGACTGCCCCATGTACCCCAGAGGTCACCAGAGCTGTCCCAAAGGCCAGAGCCGTGACGCCATTTGTGGAGTCCAAGGCTTGTCCACCGCAAAGCTGAGACTCAAGAGCAATACTTGTGATTCTGGGTCAGCCCTTCTATTAAATCAAGAAATGTATGAGTGTGAAATGGGAAATGCTTCTGAGAAAACCAGGATATAAAATCATTTTTATACAGTTTGAACCCAATGACAAAAATAAATAAAATAGGTAGCTAGAAAACATTTATTTGGGGATGAAATGCAACGAAAGTTTGTAATAGTTACCACTATATGGTGAAATTCCAGGTGATATCAATGTGTGTTTTTAATACTTTTCTGTATTTTCTAAAATTTCTAAATACAGTGAACATGTATTACATTTCTTAATCAGGTAAGAGAATGGGCTTACCCTGCAGTCTAATGGGTTTTGTTTAGATGAGAATTTCCTTTATTGCAGACTTAGGTACTAGGAAATTGTGGTACCCACACTCTGCCTTCTGTCCTGTTACAGTGAATCACTTGCCCCTGGCCCCTGTCTGAGGCCATGCACCCGCTCACAGGTCTCAACCTCTCTTTCTTTGCCTATGGATTTATCTCCTCTCTCCTATGTCATTAATTTCTTCACCTCCTGGATTATCTCCATCAACCTATAAATGTACAAAATATAGCCTGAGTCCAGTTCCTTTTCACCGATTCCTCTCTGGTGCAGGCCACCATCATCTCGCCTTCAGTCCGCACAGGTTCCCTAACTAGCCTCTTTGCTTTTCTTCTCCGCCTCAACAGCCTGTCCTCCACATAGCAGCCAGGGAGAGTCACTAGAATGGATGCCCTTTGCGGGCAGGAACTCCCTGTCTTGTCCACCACTGCATCTCCAGCCCCAACACAATTCCTAGCATATCGCAGATGCTCAGTAAATTTTCGTTGCTGGAATAAATGAGTCCCTGAATGACAGGCAGCACCCAGTCTGATTATGGAGAAGGTTTAAGTGTTTTTTGCTTTATTAGTGGGGAACTAACTGGTAACTTAATGTGCTACCAGCCTTAAGCAAATGCCTGAATGATCGTGTTGTAACAATGTATTAATTCAAAAACAATTTGTTTGGGGCCTCTTATGCGCCAGATGCTGTTCAAGTACTGGGGGTATGTAGAGCGGTGAAAAAATAAAATCCCTGCTCTCTTGAAACTTCTAGTGACCAAGGGACATCATGGGTCTTAGAAGTCATGATTATGGAGGACATGATTACATTTTCCGTAACAGCCCAATTGCTTTATCCTTCACTCTATTTCGATCCATCCCTTTAGTACCATTGGCAAGAACCCTTGGCCAGAGGAACCGCTTATCTGACCCAGTATGATATTTCTTACACTCTTTTAAAAAAAAAACCTGTCAAAGTGTCTTCCACCCTTATAATTTCTAGGTAACATAGTTTGGTCACCATATTCCTGCTAAAAAAAATTTCTAGGTTTGAAATTAAAAAGAGTTATCAATGCAGAATGATGTTTTGTTTGCTTAGGGTCCAAATTTTAATTCTTTTAATTATTTGGACAGAACCTAAGTTTATTTGTAGGACTTGCCTCTTTGTACCAACCCCTCACTCCTGCCAACCCCCCCCCACCCCTGCTTTTTTTTTTCTGATCTGTGTAAGAGAATTGTCCAGTAAATACTGAAAAATAATATGGTTGGAATGGTAAGAGTGCTGTTTGTCTACATACTTTCTTTGGGGCAGAAACGCCCCGGTTAAATGGGTCTCTAGTGAATGTGTTTATATGAATTCAAATAGCATGAATGATTCTTGACATAGAGTAACTGTAATGACATTTATAATTATACAGAACTTTTAAAGCTATTTTGGTTTGATGTCTTACCTTGTGACTGAAAAATTTTGACATCCTTATGGAGAAAGGATTAAAAAGTAGCAGTCTCTCTTGGTGCAGAGAATAAATAATAACTTCATATCTAAAGATATCTTAATTTGCAAAATAAATTAATCCAAGTGTTTGACTAGAAAGACTTTTCATAACTTAATAAAGCAGCTAGATGACTCCTGGGGTTTGGGACAATGTTTTGGCTTGAGAGACTGTATATTTGGACATTATAGCTCCTTTGTTTGCTTACATGAAAGCTGTAATTCTTGCGGAAGGCAGAATAGTGGAATACTATGAAAGAGAAGAAAGGTCTTGGTTGGGAAAAAGCTTTTCATTCAACATTTATTGAACATCTCTGGTGCCAGGTCCTGAAATAGGGAGTGGATATAAATCTGCAGTTTCTGTTTAAAGTGAGCTTCCTTCCTTGGCTGTGAACTACTTTCAGTAATACAATCTGACTGCTTTTTAATGTGCCTAATCCTTTTTCTATTAATCTATTTGGTTTTCATACTGAGAATAATAACAAGTGCCCAATTAATGAAGTCCCATTTAGGATGAAGATTGAAAATTTGGTCATAATTCAGCAGCCACGCAATACTTTAATAAGAGATATTTAAAATCAAGTTCTGAGCAACCTTTCCTGCAGGGATAGGAAATTAGAAACTGCTCGTATAATCTTACTTGAAAGAAACCTCAGGGAAGAGTTGCTTGGTTTGGAAAGATATGGTCTAACTCCCTGGCAAAGCTGACAAATGGTTGGTTATCAGGAATCCAGCTGTAGATGGGTCACCAGAACAATTAGAGGGATGAAATGAAACTATTGAAGTGAAGGTTTTCATCTTTTAAGATATTATAATATTACGTTTGAAAAACCTCAGAGTTATTTTAGGTGAGGTGGAGGAGGGGAAGGGAATTGGGTGGAGAAATGTTTTAAATCTGGGAATCCTGATCGTACTCTTGTTAATAGATTCAGCTAATGGTTTACAGATTTTAACGGCTGGGACATCCTGGAAATTACCTAACCACAATCCCCTTAGGGCTGATGTAATGCACAGAGTTAAGAATGTAGTAGGAGGGCTTTCCTGGTGGCTCAGTGGTTGAGAATCTGCCTGCCAATGCAGGGGACACGGGTTCAAGCCCTGGTCTGGGAAGATCCCACATGCCGCGGAGCAACTAGGCCCGTGAGGCACAATTGCTGAGCCTGCGCGTCTGGAGCCTGTGCTCCGCAACAAGAGAGGCCGCGATAGTGAGAGGCCCGCGCACCGCGATGAAGAGTGGCCCCCGCTTGCCACAACTAGAGAAAGCCCTCGCACAGAAACGAACACCCAACACAGCCATAAATAAATAAATAAATAAATAAATAAATGTAGTAGGATTTTGTCTATGATTCTACAAATGCCTGGCATGAATTACATTAAACTGGATGAAAAAATTTAGTACCTAATCTCTTTAGGTGGCTCATATGAGGCTTTCCTTACTGGTAGAGCAACACCTAAAATTTCATCCTATTTCATGTTTTGTTTAAGGATGTTAATAATGATTTTTCAGATACGGAAGATAAGACCACGCCTTCTGAAGCTTCTGAGGTTCAGTCTGCTACAGTGCATGGTATTGAGCCTCAAGGCATTCTCCAGGTAGACCTAAGTGACTGGGTATACGGTTAGTGGTAACATGACACTGGGCAAATCTTGAGCCCATGGGCCTTAGTTTCCTTGTCCCTAAAATAAAAGGGACACTTCTATTTTGCTTAGCTACTTAAATTCTTTCCTTTAATTCTGTTTAGATTATTGATCCTAACCCAAATCAAATATTAGTCTTGTCGAATAGAACTTTGTGTGTCATACTGGTGCCTGGGTAGTTAAAGTGCCTCTTGACTATTGCATTCTAAAACTTTACCATGTCTGAGCTCCTTTTTCAAAGCATGAAATGCCCCGCTACATTCACTCCTGTTCTTCCTTTTAGTTATTAGGTGATATAATCCAGTTAATCGTATCCCCAAGAAGTGTTGCTATCAACAATACAAAAGCTCTCTCCAGTCTCATTCATGCTTGAATGAAATGATTCCCTTTTATGTTTAAAAAAATGAAACCATTGGAGGTCTCGCTGGAAGGGTTTATTTATTCAAGCTCAAAGATGTACCATGGGTGTTATGTCTGATTTTGGAGAGCTTTCGCAACAGGTTTATGTCTAGAGTGTTTTGTCTGTTTATTTATATTTGTTTAGACTGAAATTAATAAAGAGCTTTTCTTGCAAACCATGAGGATAATTAATACAGGTTTCTCCCCTGTGGTGCTTTTTGTCAGCCCTTCCATGGAGAAAAATGTGAAAGAATATTTTTTCTTTAATCTCAGTTTGTACATCTTTGCCAGTGAACTAGGGAACTTGGGGAAAAAGAAAATGACAGAATCCTCTGTGTGTGTGTGTATGTGTGTTTGTGTGTATACAGTACTAAAGTTCAGATCATAAACATTAATAGTCTTCTGGCTTTTGTAAACCAAATTTCTTAGCTGGCTCTAAAAGTGTTTTGTGTTTTTTGTATCCATATTCATGGTCATGGACTCTATGTATATATTTAATATTACTGAGTGACCTTTTTGGTTTGCAGTTACTTTTCATTTTTCCCTTTTTTGACCAGAAGGGATATGAAATTAAATATGAACCCTCTATGCGCAATTGAAAAAGTAATTATGATTTACTTTTCACTTGAGCAAAGAGTTGCTTTTATTTAAAGGCATTTTTATTTTTAGGAAACTTGAAAAAAGATCACCTATGGATCCACTTATGTTGGGTCATTAAAATTTTTTACATGAGGTTTTTATTGATTTGATTGATTTGACAGTTATTTCTACAATCCCAGATTTCTTCATTTCTCCTCCCCACTTTCCAGTCCTTGATGCCACAATCATCAATAATTGGTATTAGGAGAGGCTTCCTTCCTTCCTTCCTTCCTTCTTTCCTTCCTTCCTTCCTTCCTTCCTCCCTCCCTCCCTCCCTCCCTCCCTCCCTCCCCCCTTCTTTCTTTCTTTCTTTCTTTCAACTCTTAAGATTTACTCTCTTAGCAACTTTCAAATATGCAATACACTATTATTAACTATAGTCACCAGGCTGTATGTTACATCCCCATGACATTTATTTTATAGTTGGAAGGAAGTTTGTACCTTTTGACCCCCTTCACCCATTTGCCCACCCCTCTCCACCTCTGGCAACCACTAATCTATTCTTGTTTTTTCTTTTTTCTCTTCTTTCTTTCTTTTTTTTTAGATTCCACATAAAAATGAGCTCATACAGTATTTGTCTTTCTCTGACTTATTTCACAAGTATAGTGCCCTCCAGGTCCATTCGTGTTGTCACAAATGGCAAGATTTCCTTCATTTTTATGGCTGGATAATATTGCATTGTATACATATACCACATTTTCTTTATCCATTCATTCATTGATGGACACTTAGGTTGTTCCCATATCTTGGCTATTGTAAATAATGGGGGTGCATATATCTTTTTGAATTAGTGTTTTTATTTTTTCTGGAAAAATACCCAGAAGTAGAATTGCTGGATCATATGATAGTTCTATTTTTATTTTTTTGAGGAACCTCCATAGATTTCTATAGTGGCTGTACCAATCTACATTGCCACCAACAATGCACAAGGGTTCCCTTTTCTCTACATCCTCACCAATACTTGTTATTTCTCATCTTTTATAATAGCCATTCTGAAAGGTGTGAGGTGATATCTCATTGTGGTTTCGATTTGTTTTTCCCTGATGGTTAGCGATACTGAGCATCTTTTCATGTACCTGTTGGCCATCTATATGTCTTCTTTGGAAAAATATGTATTCAGTTCCCCTGCCCATTTGTAATTGGAGTGTTTTTTTTTTGCTATTGAGTTGTATGAGTTCTTTATATATTTTGGATATTAACCCTTTATGAGATATATGATTTGCAAATATTAGGGGAGTCTTTCTTTTTATTGGGGGTTGGTGGTGGTGGTTGATTTAAATATTAAATGAACAAATATTAATTGTGGGGCTTTGATACAACTTCATATAAATGCAACTTTGATCTGTTAATTAAGGTTTAAGGCTTAGCTTTATATAAATAAGAAACAAATTTTTTTTTCAGCTCAAGTTTGGTCTCTTGTGATTTTGCAATTTGACTTTTAGCTGTTGGGCATTGGTTTTAAACCGTCCTTTGTGTTGATCTGAGTTCCAAATCACATAACCACTTTAATTCTGAGCAAACTTGTTCTGATTGGCCCTCTTTCCCTCCTTTTACTCTTATCCTTGGCCAAGAAATTTTACATGCTTTGCATGTTGAACTCAGTTGTTTCTACTTTAACCTTTGAGCGCTTTGGTGAGCTTAAGGTTCTGTTGTTGTTGTCGTTGTTTTTGGTCTATGTTGATATCAAGACTAGTTATAAGGACTTAAGTGAACATCTGTGCAGGCATTTTGATTCTTGAGAAATTCCTTTTCACCAGTATGTGTGTTTGTGTGTGTTTTTATGTATCTTTGTGTGTATGTGTTGGCGTGGGTGAATATTTGTTCCTGGAGTCTTGACTGCATTACTAAATATTTTCTCGTAAAGAAATGAATGTGGTCAAGTGACGTAATTTCTTAGGAACTTTTGTGCTGGTACTTAGGGCTTTTATAGACTAAATACTCTTAATGGCCTGGCTTGGGAACATAACCATTTCTAATAGCATTTCTGTGGGAAAAACTAATTGGAAATACCAAGCAGTTGATTTACAAACATACTTTGGGTGCCAAAGTACTGGAAAACTGAAAGCTGTTTAAATAGTTCAAGAAGACAGGGCCCTCCAGTTGGGGCTGTATCTCGGTGATAAGGACATGTCAGTTGAGTTCATTAATGTGTTATCATCATTCTGAAGCAGAACATCCACCAAGTATGGCATCTCTCAGTGGTTCTCTCTTCTTCTTTGTCCCACTTGAAAGGCCTGGTCCTATACTTACCATAAAGTTTAATGACTTAGTCTTATAATATCAGAGCTTGTTGGTGTGATAGATTACCGAGCTTCAGGAAAGAGAGGCAGTTTGCTTCTCTGTGTTGAAGAGGTCACCCTCATTGTGATGTATAAAAGGAGGAGATCCCCTGGAGTCCTACAATGTGGAAGCTTGAAGGGACTTTATTTCCATTTTCTCATTTTGCAGATAGAGGAACTGAGACCTAGAAATAACCTAAATGACCACTGCATTATTTCAGGTTCCCCTGAGACCATAGCCTGAAACAAGGAGTTGAGTGCACGTTGTTTATTTGGGAAGGATCCAGGAAGCAGGGGTGAGGGAGCAGGGAGAAAGGCAGGGAGGGAGGAAAAGCCAATATAAAAATGTGTTATGAAGGTTGGTGCCGTAGGCATTTGGGGCTCCGTTCTGCACCCAGATTCCTCCTTTGGAAAGATAGGAGGCCAGAGCATGGATACAGCTGCCCGTTTAGCCCCCTGGTTGAGGTTGTAACCTTGGCCATTAATGCTTCCACATTTCTGGGCTGCCCTTGCCTTTAGGCTGAGTTGATGCTTAGCTTCAGAGAAGACCCCGGAGAACAAAGGAGACACCTGTGTTGCCTGTGGTGGGAGCTGTCAGCCTGAGTTCACCCTACTTGGAACTCCCCACCATGGCTAAGCCTGAAACCAGGGCTGGGCTGAGGGAGTGTGACAAGGGACATCAAGAGTTATCTGCTGCCCTCATGTGGCTTAATATCATCAAAACAAACAACCCAATCAAAAAATGGGCAGAAGACCTAAATAGACATTTTTCCAAGGAAGACATACAGATGGCCAAGAGGCACATGAAAAATGTTCAACATCGCTAATGATTAGAGAAATGCAAATCAAAACTACAGTGAGATATCACCTCACACCGGTCAAAATGGCTATCATCAAAAAGTCCACAAACAATAAATGGTGGAGAGGGTGTGGAGAGAAGGGAACCCTCCTGCACTGTTGGTGGGAATGTAAATTGGTACAGCCACTATGGAGAACAGTATGGAGGTTCCTTAAAAAACTAAAAATAGAGCTACGATATGATCCTGCAATCCCCTTCCTGGGCATATATCTGGAGAAAAACATGGTCCGAAAGGATACATGCACCCCAGTGTTTATTGCAGCACTGTTTACAATAGCTAAGACATGGAAGCAACCTAAACGTCCATTGACAAAGGAATGGATAAAGAAGATGTGGTACATATATAGACTGGAATATTACTCAGCCATAAAAAAGAATGAAATAATGCCATTTGCCAGCAACATGGATGGACCTAGAGATTGTCATACTGAGTGAAGTAAGTCAGACAGAAAAAGAGAAATGTATTACAATATTGCTTACATGCAGAATCTAAAAAGAAATGATACAAATGAACGTATTTACAAAACAGAAATGGACTCACAGACTTAGAAAATGAACTTATGATTACCAGGGGGAGAAGGGTGGAGGGAAGGGATAGTTAGGGAGTTTGGGATATTGACATGTTTACACTGCTGTATTTAAAAAGGATAACCAACAAGGACCTACTGTATAGCACAGGGAACTCTGCTCAATGTTATGTGGCAGGCTGGATGGGAGGGGAGTCTGGGGGAGAATGGGTGCATGTATATGTATGGCTGAGTCGCTTTGCTATGCACCTGAAACTATCACAACATTGTTAATTGGCTGTACACCAATATAAAATAAAAAGTTAAAAAAAAAGAGTTTCTGCTGCCAACACCAACACCAAAAGTGGATTGATTACACAAAGTACAGCCAACTGTATCATTGAATCAAAGACTATTAATTGGAAGAGCCACCATTAATTTATGTAGTACTAAGAAAGAAAATGTAGCACTAAGGAAGGAAAATATGCTGCTAAGTAAACTGTGATGGCCATTAATTGTGAGACATGCCTAATATCAGAGATGTTAAAATGTTGGAAAAAGCATTTTCTAGAATTGATGAAACAGTATATAATGAATACTATGAAGCTATGCTGTAGGTCTATATGTCTTATCATGGATAGATATTCAGAATGTGTTTTTTTTTTTTTCTTATTAGTCATCAATTTAATACATATCAGTGAATATATGTCAATCCCAATCGCCCAATTCATCACACCACCACCACCACCCCCCCGCCGCTTTCACCCCTTGGTGTTCCATACGTTTGTTCTCTACATCTGTGTCTCAGTTTCTGCCCTGCAAACCCGTTCATCTGTACCATTTTTCTAGGTTCCACATACATGCGTTATTATACGATATTTGTTTTTCTCTTTCTGACTTACGTCACTCTGTATGACAGTCTTTAGATCCATCCATGTCTCAACAAATGACCCAATTTCGTTCCTTCTTATGGCTGAGTAATATTCCATTCTATATATGTACCACATCTTCTTTATCCATTAGTCTGTCGATGGGCATTTAGGTTGCTTCCATGACCTGGCTATTGTAAATAGTGCTGCAATGAATATTGGGGTGCATGTGTCTTTCTCAATTATGGTTTTATCTGGGTATATGCCCAGTAGTGGGATTGCTGGGTCATATGGTAATTCTATTTTTAGTTTTCTAAGGAACCTCCATACTGTTCTCCATAGTGGCTGTATCAATTTACATTCCCACCAACAGTGCAAGAGGGTTCCCTTTTCTCCACACCCTCTCCAGCATTTGTTGTTTGTAGATTTTCTGATGATGCCTATTCTAACTGGTGTGAGGTGATACCTCATTGTAGTTTTGATTTGCATTTCTCTTACAATTAGTGATGTTGAGCAGCTTTTCATGTGCCTCTTGGCCATCTGTATGTCTTCTTTGGAGAAATGTCTATTTAGGTCTTCTGCCCGTTTTTGGATTGGGTTGTTTGTTTCTTTAATATTGAGCTGCATGAGCTGTTTATATATTTTGGAGATTAATCCTTAGTCCGTTGATTCATTTGCAAATATTTTCTCCCGTTCTGAGGATTGTCTTTTCATCTTGTTTATGGTTTTCTTTGCTGTACAAAAGATTTTAAGTTTCATTAGGTCCCATTTGTTTATTTTTGTTTTTATTTCCATGACTCTAGGAGGTGGATCAAAACAGATCTTGCTGTGATTTATGTCAAAGAGTGTTCTTCCTATGTTTTCCTCTAAGAGTTTTATAGTGTCCAGTCTTACATTTAGGTCTCTAATCCATTTTGAGTTCATTTTTGTGTATGGTGTTAGGAACTGTTCTAATTTCATTCTTTTACATGTGTCCAGTTTTCCCAGCACCACTTATTGAAGAGACTGTCTATTCTCCATTGTATATCCTTGCCTCCTTTGTCATAGATTAGTTGGCCGTAGGTGCGTGGGTTTCTCTCTGGGCTTTCTATCTTGTTCCATTGATCTATGTTTCTGTTTTTGTGCCAGTACCATATTGTCTTGATTACTGTAGCTTTGTAGTATAGTCTGAAGTCAGGGAATCTGATTCCTCCAGCTCTGTTTTTTTCCCTCAAGACTGCTTTGGCTATTCGGGGTCTTTTGTTTCTCCATACATATTTTGACATGATTTGTTCTAGTTCTGTAAAAAATGCCATTGATAATTTGAGAGGGATTGCATTGAATCTGTAGATTGCTTTGGGTAGTATAGTCATTTTCACAATATTGATTCTTCCAATCCAAGAACATGGTATATCTCTCCATCTGTTGGTATCGTCTTTCATTTCTTTCATCAGTGTCTTATAGTTTTCTGCATACAGGTCTTTTGTCTCCCTAGGTAGGTTTATTCTTAGGTATTTTATTCTTTTTGTTGCAATGGTAAACGGGAGTGTTTCCTTAATCTCTCTTTCAGATTTTTCATCATTAGTGTATAGGAAGGCAAGAGATTTCTGTGCATTAATTTTGTATCCTGCAACTTTACCAAACTCATTGATTAGCTCTAGTAGTTTTCTGGTGGCATCTTTAGGATCCTCTACGTATAGTATCATGTCATCTGCAAACAGTGACAGTTTTACTTCTTCTTTTCCAATTTGTATTCCTTTTATTTCTTTTTCTTCTCTGATTGCCGTGGCTAGGACTTCCAAAACTATGTTGAATAACAGTGGTGAGAGTGGACATCCTTGTCTTGTTCCTGATCTTAGAGGAAATGGTTTCAGTTTTTCACCATTGAGAATGATGTTTGCTGTGGGTTTGTCATATATGGCCTTTATTATGTTGAGGTAGGTTCCCTCTATGCCCACTTTCTGGAGAGTTTTTATCATAAATGGGTGTTGAATTTTGTTGAAAGCTTTTTCTGCATCTATTGAGATGATCATATGGTTTTTATTCTTCAATTTGTTAATATGGTGTATCACATTGATTGATTTGCATATATTGAAGAATCCTTGAGTCCCTGGGATAAATCCCACTTGATCGTGGTGTATGATCCTTTTAATGTGTTGTTGGATTCTGTTTGCTAGTTGTTTTTTTTTTAATAAATTTATTTATTTATTTATTTATTTTTGGCTGTGTTGAGTCTTTGTTGCTGTGCGCGGGCTTTCTCTAGTTGTGGTGAGTGGGGGCTACTCCTCGGTGCAGTGCACGGGCTTCTCATTGTGGTGACTTCTCTTTGTTGCAGAGCACGGGCTCTAGGCATTCAAGCTTCAGTAGTTGTGGCATGTGGGCTCAGTAGTTGTGGCGCACGGGCTTAGTTGCTTCACGGCATGTGGGGTCTTCCTTGACCAGAGATTGAACTTGTGTCCCCTACATTGGTAGGTGGATTCTTAACCACTGCGCCACCAGGGAAGTCCGTTTGCTAGTGTTTTGTTGAGGATTTTTGCATCTATATGCATCAGTGATATTGGTCTCTAATTTTCTTTTTTTGTAGTATCTTTGTCTGGTTTTGGTATCAGGGTGATGGTGGCCTCATAGAATGAGTTTGGGAGTTTTCCTTCCTCTGCAATTTTTTGGAAGAGTTTGAGAAGGATAGGTGTTAGCTCTTCTCTAAATGTTTGATAGAATTCACCTGTGAAGCCATCTAATCCTGGACTTTTGTTTGTTGGAAGATTTTTAATCAGTTTCAGTTTCATTACTTGTGATTGGTCTGTTCATATTTTCTATTTCTTCCTGGTTCAGTCTTGGAAGGTTATACCTTTCTAAGAATTTGTCCATTTCTTCCAGGTTGTCCATTTTATTGGCATAGAGTTGCTTGTAGTCATCTCTTAGGATGCTTTGTATTTCTGCGGTGTCTTTTGTAACTTCTCCTTTTTCATTTCTAATTTTATTGATTTGAGTCCTCTCCCTCGTTTTCTTGATGAGTCTGGCTAATGGTTTATCAATTTTGTTTATCTTCTCAAAGAACCAGCTTTTAGTTTTATTGATCTTTGTTATTGTTTTCTTTGTTTCTATTTCGTTTATTTCTGCTCTGATCTTTATGATTTCTTTCCTTCTGCTAACTTTGGGTTTTGTTTCTTCTTCTTTCTCTAGTTCCTTTAGGTGTAAGGTTAGATTGTTTATTTGAGATTTTTCTTGTTTCTTGAGGTAGGCTTGTATAGCTATAAACTTCCCTCTTAGAACTGCTTTTGCTGCATTCCACAGGTGTTGGATTGCCGTGTTTTCATTGTCATTTGTCTCTAGGTATTTTTTGATTTCCTCTTTGATTTCTTCAGTGATCTCTTGCTTATTTAGTAATGTATTGTTTAGCCTCCATGTGTTTGTGTTTTTTATGTTTTTTCCCCTGTAATTCATTTGTAATCTCATAGCGTTGTGGTCAGAAAAGATGCTTGATATGATTTCAATTTTCTTAAATTTACTGAGGCTTGATGTGTGACCCAAGATGTGATCTCTCCTGGAGAATGTTCCGTGCGCACTTGAGAAGAAAGTGTAATCTGCTGTTTTTGGATGGATTGTCCTATAAATATCAATTAAATCTATCTGGTCTGTTGTGTCATTTAAAGCTTCTGTTTCCTTATTTATTTTCATTTTGGATGATCTGTCGATTGGTGTAAGTGAGGTGTTAAAGTCCCCCACTATTATTGTGTTACTGTCGATTTCCTCTTTTATAGCTGTTAGCCGTTGCCTTATGTATTGAGGCGTTCCTATGTTGGGTGCATATATATTTATAATTGTTATATCTTCTTCTTGGATTGATCCCTTGATCATTATGTAGTGTCCTTCCTTATCTCTTGTAACATTCTTTATTTTAAAGTCTATTTTATCTGATATGAGTATTGCTACTCCAGCTTTCTTTTGATTTCCATTTGCATACAATATCTTTTTCCATCCCCTCACTTTCAGTCTGTATGTGTCCCTAGGTCTGAAGTGGGTCTCTTGTAGACAGCATATATACGGGTCTTGTTTTTGTATCCATTCAGCAAGCCTGTGTCTTTTGGTTAGAGCATTTAATCCATTCACGTTTAAGGTAATTATCGATATGTTTGTTCCTATGACCATTTTCTTAATTGTTTTGGGTTTGGTTTTGTAGGCCCTTTTTTCTCTTCTGTTTCCCACTTAGAGAAGTTCCTTTAGCATTTGTTGTAGAGCTAGTTTGGTGGTGCTGAATTCTCTTAGCTTTTGCTTGTCTGTAAAGCTTTTGATTTCTCCATCAAATCTGAATGAGATCCTTGCCAGGTAGAGTAATCTTGGTTGTAGTTTCTTCCCTTTCATCACTTTAAGTATATCATGCCACTCCCTTCCGACTTGTAGAGTTTCTGCTGAGAAATTAGCTGTTAACCTTATGGGAGTTCCCTTGTATGTTATTTGTCATTTTTCCCTTGCTGCTTTCAATAATTTTTCTTTGTCTTTAATTTTTGCTAGTTTGATTACTATGTGTCTTGGCGTGTTTCTCCTTGGGTTTATCCTGTATGGAACTCTCTGCACTTCCTGGACTTGGGTGGCTATTTCCTTTACCATGTTAGGGAAGTTTTCAATTGTAATCTCTTCAAATATTTGCTCTGGTCCTTTCTCCCTCTCTTCTCTTTCTGGGACCCCTATAATGCGAATGTTGTTGCGTTGTATGTTGTCCCAGAGGTCTCTTAGGCTGTCTTTATTTCTTTTCATTCTTTTTTCCTTATTCTCTTCTGCAGCAGTGAATTCCACCATTCTGTCTTCCAGGTCACTTATCCGTTCTTCTGCCTCAGTTATTCTGTTACTGATTCCTTCTAGTGTAGTTTTCATTTCAGTTATTGTATTTTTCATCTCTGTTTGTTTGTTCTTTAATTCTTCTAAGTCTTTGTTAAACATTTCTTGCATCTTCTCGATCTTTGCCTCCATTCTTTTTCCGAGGTCCTGGATCATCTTCACTATCATTATTCTGAATTCTTTTTCTGGAAGGTTGCCTCTCTCCATTTCATTTAGTTGTTTTTCTGGGGTTTTATCTTGTTCCTTCATCTGGTACATAGCCCTCTGCCTTTTCATCTTGTCTGTCTTTCTGTGAATGTGGTTTTTGTTCCACAGGCTGCAGGATTGTAGTTCTTCTTGCTTCTGCTGTCTGCCCTCTCCAGAATGTGTTTTAAGTGAAAACTGCAGAATACATTACATGCAGCAATATGTAGACTATTCCATTAATTTGTAAATAAACAGATCAATACAGTCTAGGTGGATTCACACCAAATTGATAACATTAATTCTCCACAGTGTGGTGAGGTGACTGATGATATTTTCATGGTGAGAATATATGTGGTACCATGAAACTGACAAAAAGAAATAAGGACGTAGTGGCCCAGAGAAATCATGACTTGGTAAGTCTCTGACAGATCATGAAAGTCAGGTCTAAAACCTTCTTCTAAATATTGCTCAATTAATAACTGTTTCTGCTGACTGGGGAGCAGCTTTGCCACTAGGAACAACTGGTCTCCTTTGCTGCATCATATGCAGCCATACGCTTTGTATAGACATCTCAGAAAAGCTTTTTCCCAGAGAGTCCCTCTTATGCCCTCCCAATCAAAATGCTTCTGACCCCTTCCCCACCCTTGATGATAAGGGCTCAGTGACACTAGCTGGCTTCAATATTGACCTATGCAGACAAATATCCAGATAAAGATGTAGAATTGAGGATCTCAAGAGTTTTATTAGATGATTTGGGGATTATCTACTCAAAGAAAGATGGAGACTTCCTCTTCCACGAAATGGGTGATAGTGTCTTAGAGTTGCAATAAAGGATCTTAAATATCCTCCAATCCAGTACATCATCAGATTCTGTAATGTATACAACTTTGCAGACAGACACCATTTAGATTCTGAAAGGTTCTTTAGTGATAGAGAATTCAGCACCATTTTGTGAAATCCATTCCAGCTATGAGCTATCAAATTGTTAGAAGGGTCTTTTTTTTTAAGGTAAATCTGCTTAACTTCTACCCATAACCCTTGGGTCTCCCTTCTGAAGTGGAATGAGTTTGATGTCTTCGGTGCAACAATACTTCAAATATTTGAAAATAGCTACCTTGTCTTCTCTGAAGACTTTCTTTTTTAGGTGACATTTCCAGACTTGAAACCACTTGAGAGTTTTCTGTTTCTCTGGTAGCTATTGGAGACTGTGATTCTCTGTGATCCATCCTTGTTTTCTAGCTCTGGCTCAAGGGATTTCTGTGTAGGTCTGTGAGTTTGCTATGTGACATTTGATTTTCTTATTTCCAGTAAAAGATTTAGAAGTGAGCGAACATTGGAGTTTTAAAAATTCCTTGTTATTCTTTTTTTTTTTTTTTTTTTTTTAAAGTTTTTACTTGATTTTATTTATTTATTTATTTATTTCTGGCTGTGTTGGGTCTTCGGTTCGTGCGAGGGCTTTCTCCAGTTGCGGCAAGCGGGGGCCACTCTTCATCGCGGTGCGGGGACCGCTCTTCATCGCGGTGCGTGGGCCTTTCTCTATCGCGGCCCCTCCCGTCGCGGGGCACAGGCTCCAGACGCGCAGGCTCAGCAATTGTGGCTCACGGGCCCAGCTGCTCCGTGGCATGTGGGATCTTCCCAGACCAGGGCTCGAACCCGTGTCCCCTGCATTAGCAGGCAGATTCTCAACCACTGCGCCACCAGGGAAGCCCCCCTTGTTATTCTTAAAGTTTAATCTGTGATACAGTCTCTTGCATCTTTGATGCACCATGAGTGGATAGAGTTCTTTGGGGCCGTTATAGTGTCTGCGTGTCCACTGTCAAATCACCAACACCCATTACAGAACCTGGTGTATTACTTGTGTTCAGGTCATGGTTTAGTTTCTAGCTTATTTTTAATGTTCAAACTGTGTTTTGAAATATCCTTTGCTTCACATGGGGAAACATTCTGTATCTACTCAGAAATTGTGACTCCTAGATGGATTAGGCAATACTTGACCTCCTCCCTCCACGTATAAATAAGTTGTTGGTACATTTAGGGATAAAACCTAGTTCTAAAATGTGACTTTGAGATTCATTCCTTGATAGTAACTGTGGAAAGGTATTTTCTGTGAAATCAGAGTATGTTAACTTTCAGGAGTAGCCACGGGGGGAGTGAGAGCAGCAGTTGGTTGTTCCAGAGGTTTCTGGTAAAGCCAGGTTGCATATATTCTGTGGGTGGATTCCTTCTGTAGACCATTGCATTACACCTGAAGGGCTTTATTCAGAGTTTCCTAGGTGTCTTTTTCTCTATTTTAATACATTTTTGGAAGGAGGATAGTGAATGATAACATTTCACACATGTATAGGAATTCAGTTTTGCCTTTATTTTATAAGTCCTATATTATTGAATTATGGAAGTCTTACTTGGAAGAGACCTTAGAAAACTTCAAGTCCAGCCTTTGTCTGATGGTTTAATCTTCCCTAAACACCTTGGCTTGACCATCATCAGGGATGGGGACCTCCTGTCTTTGTTTTTGGATACCTCTGAGTCTCCCTCGAACTCAGCAGTCCAGCTTCCTGTGATACAGCTTGTCTTCTTTGTTTTAGTGATTTAAAGGTATGAATGGGGCAAGAATAATGAACAGTAAGGCTCATCCTTTTTACTTTTACACAAGCCAAACAGCAAACCTTTATTGGGTCCCTGCTGGGTTCTGTGGGAAAGGGAAAGAATTGACCGTTCTTATCCTCACAAAGCTAACCATATAGATGGAGTCAGTTTCTCTCTCTCTCATCGCCCCCTCCCCTCACCTGCTACTACAGCTCACCAGTTCAAGGTGTATGATGACCAGTGAGCAGAGCAGCAGAGGGAGAATTCACTGCACCTGGAGTGGGTAAGGTGGCCCCGAGCCTGCCCTTAAGAAACGGGCAGGACTCCTGTGCTTACGTGGCCTTTTGTTGCTTAAGAGTCCAGAAGTCCAAAAGCTGTTCTGTGACTCTCTTGTTAAGCTAATCAATTAGTTAAGCTTAGTTTATTTAACAAAAGAAGATATTTGGATTAAACAAAGTAACAGATAATTATTTCCCTCATAACGACTCTTATTTAGAATGCAGCAGTCTACCTAAACATATATATATATATATATATATATATATATATATATATATATTTTTTTTTTTTTTTTTTTTAATTTATTTTGTGTCGGAGAGATTTAGCTTGGTTTCTTTTTTTTTTTTTTTAAATTATTAGCACCTTTTAAATTATTTATTTATTTATTTATTTTGGCTGTGTTGGGTCTTCGTTTCTGTGCGAGGGCTTTCTCTAGCTGTGGCAAGCGGGGGCCGCTCTTCATCGCGGTGCGCGGGCCTCTCACCATCGCGGCTTCTCCCATTGCGGAGCACAGGCTCCAGACACGCAGGCTCAGTAGTGTGGCTCACGGGCTTAGTTGCTCCGCGGCATGTGGGATCTTCCCAGACCAGGGCTCGAACCCGAGTCCCCTGCACCGGCAGGTGGATTCTCAACCACTGCGCCACCAGGGAAGCCCTAAACATATTTTTAAAATAATTGAAACTTACCCCTTTAAAAACTGAGGCAGTTTTTAAAAAATGGCCAGAAATCTCCTCACATTGATAGATGTGGGTCTATGGGCTTGTGACTGCTTCAACCAATAGAATATGGCAGAAATGACACTATATGACTTATAATACTAGGTCATAAAAGGCATACAACTTCTGCCTGCTTCTCTTGGAATGTTAGTTATGGGAAAGTGAACTGCTAAACAGAAATATGATTACTCTGAGATTTCCATGCTGGAGAAGCCATGTGTAGGCGCTCCAGTCAACAACCCCAGCCAAGCTCCCAGCTGACACCCAGCATCGACTGCCAGCCTTGTGAGGGGGCCATCTTGACACCCACCCAATTGGGTCTTCAGATGACTCCAGCACCACCTGGAATCTGACTGCAGGCAGTTGAGAGACCCTGAGCCAGAACCTCTCAGCCAAGCCTTTCCTAAGTTCTTGCCACCCCGAATTGTGAACCAAAAAAAAATAGTTGTTTAAAGTCGCTACTGTGATTTGTTACATAGTACTAGTAGTTGGAACACGTACTAAGACATAAAGTATAAATCAACTGGGTCTTGCATCTCTCTAAAATGTACTATCTACATTTTTTTTTAAAGAGTGTAGACATAATTTGAACATCTTCAGGACAGTGAACATCTTATATCTTACATTGTGATTAATGTAGTTATGTCTTTGAGCTGCACAGTGAGTTGCAGAGAAGCTGTAGACTGCTCAGCTTGTAAAGTCTTATGCATACTTCAAGGTTTTCCTTTTCCCTTGCTGCCAGTATCATTTCACCACATCTGAATGTGCCACTTTTAACACATTAAATCACATTTAGAATCATTGTGTTCACATTCAGGTACTATATGAGGGATATTTTCAACAAATATTTAGTGAGTGTTTACTTTGTGTTGGGCATTGTTCTAGGTACAAGATGAGGTGCTAAGCTTCAAGAGACAATGACTTTGTCAATCATGTATCCCCAGTTCCTAGAATCATACCTGGTGCTCACTAAGCCTTTGTTGAATGAATAGATACAGGACACTGTGTTGGATGGTCAGAGCATGTTCTCACAATGGAGTCTTGTCCTTAGGGGAGTGACCAGGATGGAGAAGGGGCAGGAAACCATGTTGTGGGAGAGTGAGGGAATTAAAGGGAGATGTTCAGCCTGGAAAAAAGAGGAGTTGCTTGAAGGAGGGAAGGAGTATCATGTGGAAAAGAAATAGTGCTAGATTTGAAATAAAGTGGATTTTCTTTTGTCTTTTATCAAATGGTGCCTAGGTGGGGTTTATCAGATAACTTGGCAGTGGCTGTTGTGGCTTAAGGATGTTGCTTGTTCAAATACAAGAAAGAAGCTAATGATGGAATTCATCAGGAAAAAAAAAAATCAGACGTTGACTCATTGTGCCAGAATTATTGCTTCATGTTTTATCGTTTCTAAAACATTTTTGTCAACGATGTAGATGCAGGTTGTTAATTCATTTGAAATGTCACTATTACAGAGAATAAGAAGGGCCACATGGAGGGGTTAGGTACCCTTGCCAGACGAGAAAAATATGAACACAAATACCATTTTGTGGTACAAACCTTTGGATAAAGTAGAGCATACAGAAGATCCCTTGGCATTCCTTCTCTTTTGGGAGGGAGAGGGTTTGATTTATTGAGGTTTTTAATTCTTTAATGTTGTCATGGCAGTTTTAACACGTGGAGTTTCTTCTCAGCATCACCACCGTAGTCTCAGTAATTGAGTCAGGTCAAGCTTAATGCAAATAAGAAAACAGAAGCTCTTGCTCCAAGTTTCATAATAAGTTTAGGAGATGTTACAGCCACTTTTGTAACCAGAGTGTCATATTTTAGGATATATAGAATCTGATCATCCCTCAAAGTCAAGATCACTTTTTAATCTTTGGTTTCTCCCCAATAAATTCTTAAATTATTCTAGACTTTATATTGATGAATCTTTAATTTCTTCCTTGTTTTTTTTGTGTATTAAACAAGATTTTTGGCTATTTATAGTCTTTTGTCCATGCTGGGAAGACTGATTGAGTAAAGAATTAATTTAACTATTATTATCTCTTTTAGTTGGTGGTTAACCTGAAACACAAGGTAAACTTCATAAATTGACTTCCGTGGAGTACAATGATAAGTGTCAAGGAAGATTCAGAATGGACCAACCAAAGTCACATATGTTTATGATATTTATTCTAGGTAGTGACATTTTCAATAGTCCATCCCAATTTAGTTGTGTCATAGTGAAGATATTGGCAGCATCAGGGAACGTGAAAGCTCTTCTTAGAGTCAAGTTTCCATTTTACTAAATTCTGCTGGCGTGATTTCTTTCAAAATTGAATTTGTTTCTTAGCGTGGCTCTAATATTAGATGGGTTTCCTTGGATATATGCATGAATATAGAGTTATAGTGTTATCCCTGATCTTATCTAGCTTAATGGAATTCTTAGAAAAGTATGTTCTTATTTAGGTAATTAAAAGATTCCACGAAAGCAAATATAGAAGCTATGGAAATAAGATTTGAGGTGATAAATTTCTGGTTGTGAATTCCTGCTTTGCTGCAGGGGTGATTTTGAAGGTGGAGGTGAGGACTAGGGGAAATAACGGCATTTTTAGGTGTCACTACAGATAGGTCTTCCAACAGGAACAGACCATGTGGATCAGTGTACCTGGTAAATCCCAGTCTCCATCCCAGCAACTTAAGGAATTCATGACTGTTGAAAGACAGTGAGCATATGACTGACATTTTCTAATTACTGATGAGAGAAAAAGGATTCTGTTTTCTCAATTATAAAACTTTGAAGACTTTAGAGAAGTTTAGAGGGAGCCTGGGAGCGAATTTGTGACATCTTGCTCAGAGAAGAACTGAGCTTGGGTTGTGTTTTTGTTTTTTAATATTGGGCTATGATACCTCCAAACTAAGCCAAGTACAGGTGTGCTTTGTTAGGCTGAAACCTAATCAGTTGGAAATGCAAACTGACATCATAATGGGACCAATCTGACATAAACACTTTATTTTTACAGCTTTCAGGCTGTTTTCTTTAGTTGTGCGTTTCAAAAAATGTGTACTCAGACTTCTTTTAAAAAATATTTATTTATTTATTTATTTTTAATTTTTTTTGGCCGCGCTTCACAGCATGTGGGATCTTAGTTCCCTGACCAGGGATCAAACCCGTGCCCCTTGTAGTGGAAGCATGGAGTCTTAACCGCTGGACCACCAGGGAAGCCCCAGACTCCTTAATTTACATCTCTGGGTATGCATATGCCCCATTTTTTTTCTGGCTCATTTTTGCTCACTTCCTTTTTTTTTTTTTTTAACTTGATGCTGATGAACTTGCTGTTTACTAAACACCAACTCCTAGAGGGCCAAGAAACTGGGTCTCAGGAACATCCTGAGTGGGCCTGTCCTGCTTCAGAATCTTTGGGCAGAGGGGGCCCAATGTAGAAGCTAGAAACCTTTTGTGTTACTTTTGTTTTGGTATGAAATGACTGAAGGAACAGACTGAAATGTATCCTGTCTTTTCCTTTAAACCTATGTAAGGTTAATAAGCAGATATGTAAAGTTGCCTCTACGTCATGAGCATTCTTGTGTCCCTCACTGTGTCATGATTTGCTGTGGTCGGACCCAGAGGGTCTGATTCCTCAGCGTGAATATTGCTGTAGAACACTGGGCATGGGCTGTGTGAACGCAACCGTGGAAGTGGCGTAAATTGGTTAAATCACATAACCCTGGGCGGCCATACAGTACATTGCCATACTGCCATACCTGGGATAGACTATGATAAGGAATTAGTGGCATTTCAAATAACCAGTAAATTGAAGAAATTGGGTAAGTTAGGGGGGAAGACTTTCTGAGGTTACATTTCACCCAGAAGTTTATTCTAGCTTGTGATTCACAGAGAGGACGGCCTTTCTTGGCAGTCATTGCCATAGCTTCTTATCTTTGCAGAAGGAGCGATTGCACAGTTATTTGTAATTCAGTCTCTTACCACAATTGTGAAATCTGAGTAGCAACAGGGTTTTGGTGAGTTTTTCTGTTTATTTTAATTAAAAAAAAATTTTTTTTTTGGTAGCTCATTTAATGGCTGAGTCTGATCTGAACTGACGTGAAGGTATTTATGGTCTTTATTCAAGTTAATAGGAATGTTCATACATTTTGTTACAAAAATATTGATGTATTTAACTATGAGATGCTGCTCCATGTCCTGCTAGAGCTGTTATTATATGATGTATGTATCATATTACCTTTCTAAAATAAAAAAAAAAATTCTAAATATTTCTGGCCTCAAATGTTTCAGAAAAGGAACTTAAGACTTGCACCTAACAGGAAGAAAAATGGCCATCAACATAGAAACACAGAAATGTTTGTAATTTGCATTTGTCCTAATTTCATATTTCAGGGACTCTGAATTCTCTCTTGTTAAGTAGATGAGACCTGATATCGGGATGTTCCTATTCTGATAACTATCAGTGTGGAATATGTGGATTATAATGGCCTCTTTCTATCCCATTATAAATTATAAATCCAGGAAATGAAAGGAACAAAGTGTCTGGATAGGGCTGGCAGCCATGGATCTAGTCATCCTTAGCTTCAAGTGGACTTAGTACTTTGGTCAGGATGGGTGCCTCTTAGCTTTATTTAAAACTATGTATTCATTATATTAGTTGTATACAAGAATGTCTATACTTAGATTGACTACTTAGCAAATTTGGTATAATTTTTTCCATGTTGTGTGATTTCTCTTCTTTTCAAATAATTCATTATTTTCTTCATAAAGTTCCATTAAAAAAAAAACCTTGAGATTTTAAAGGGAAGGTTAATTGGGAGATTGGGATTGACATGTATACAATGATGTGTATAAAATTGATGACTGATTAAAAAAAAAAGATGCTAAAAGCAAAAAAAATAAAAAATAAAGGGAAGGTTACTTGGGTCAGATGGACTCGACATCTGTTTCTGGTGGTGTCCAAAGTACATGCAGATAAGCAATGGGCCTGTGGAACAAATCTTACTCCTTCTTGTTGTATTACGTGTTACATAGAGAAATGTGAGCAAGATACAGCCTAGTGTCCATAGAGCCATAGATGTGGATACAAGTAACTATTAAGACAGTCTAACTTTGCAATTACGACAAGTGGAGTAAAGTGTGAGAAAGAAAGTTGGAAAGGAAGGTTGGGTCAGAATTGGGGAGGGCCTCGAATGTTGCTACTGCAGAGTTGGACTTTATTTTGTATATCAAATGATATACACGAGTTTTGCATGTAGAAGAATTCCATGTGATGATATGTGTTACACTTCAAATAACTAAATGTATTATGTTATGTTAGATTAGCTATCTCTTCTACTAGATGCTGATATGGACAAGTGAAAGTTGGTGCCAAAAGTTATGAAAATGTGAAGGGAGAGAAACAAAATGGAGGAAAAGTATCTATTACATCTATGTTTTTTCTTTCTGCAATTCGAGAACCGATTGCCTCATTTGATTTTTGTGGTGGGAACACCTTGACCCATCTCATGGGATGTAGGCGCTGTAAGAGCTGGACTTGAAAGCCAGTGCTCTGGGCGGTGATGAGTCACTGCAGATCTTTGCAGAGAGGAGTGACGTGATTGGAGAGATGCTCCAGGAGTATTATTTTGGAAACTGTTTATGGATGGCTTGAGCAGCGAGAGCCCAGTAGTTGGCAAGCTGGTATATACTGTTAAGAGCTCAATATTTTATCTTCCTTTTCCATTCTCTTCATTCCAGCTCACCTTCAACACTGCCACCAATCTAATCCTCTGCAAAAACCCTTGGGTTTCCTACCATGTGTAGGATAATGCAGTCCAAGCTTTTAGCATGGTGTTCAAGATTGTTTCTAGAATCATCTCCCTTCATTTCTTCCCTGTCCTGTATGAACTTGTTCTCCAGCAGGTCCTTAAATTTTCTGTGCTTGCAGGCAGTCTCTCTGACTGAAGTGACTCTCGACTCTTCCCCTTTTTCATTTGGCAGAAGCTCAAATATAAGCTTTCAAGCCCCAGATCCAGGGTCACTCTTTGTCCAGAATCCTTCCGTCTTCCCGCTCCTAGACAGAATTGGTTATTGACTCCTGCATCTACTCCCAGGACTCTGTGCTCACCGGTGGTATATGGATGTGGCTTGGCATATTACAGTTTTGACCTTGTTAAGAGCAGGATCTTTGTCTTGTGCATCTCGAGGACCCTGGAACCCTTTTGCATAATTTTAGCACAGGGTCTATGGTCACTGAAGGTTGTATTACAAGAATTTGTGTGTGTGTGTGTGTGTGTGTGTGTGTGTGTGTAAATTGTGAGAGGAAAAGTTAGCCCTGAATACAGTTTGTACTCATGTCTCAGCTTCCTTTGAAAAATGTACACATATTCTAACACACTGAACTTCAGGGGGAAGGCGTTTTCAAGTTCATCTTTTACAAGAACCATAAAGATGATTGATATTGTGTTTTAGGGGGGTGATAGGAAGGATTATACTGGGGATTTCAAGGCTAACTTTTCAGCCAGGAGAAACCTAAGAGTGAATTAGGTGGTGATAAAAAAAATTCCTTCCTTGAGAATATATATACTTTTGTGGGGTCTTTCCCCCTGAGTTATTAAAGCAATTCTTACTCACTGCAAAATAAACATCAGAAAAATGAAATAGAATTTTTAGGAGAATATTAAACTTTGGCGTTTTTGGACTTTTTTTCTGGTCACATAGAGACATATAATTGTACAAAAATGGGATCATCCTGTTATAAATACTGTTTTGTAACTTTTTAAAAAACCTGATCTGTCTTGAACATGTATCCATACCAAGCAATTGAGCTTCATCATCATTCTTTTTAAATTCAGGCATAACTTATATTCTAAATTGTATAAATCTCATGTGTACAGCATAACCACCACCCAGAGCAAGTTATAGACATTTCTATTACTGCAGAAGGCTCTCTTTTAGTTCCTTTGTGATGATGTAACAGTTCTGGTGGTGGTTACGTGAATTAATGTACATGTGATAAAATTTTATAGAAAAATACACAGTACACATACATGCACACAGGTACACATGCACCCAAAATGAGTGCACGTAAAAACTGGTGAAATCCAAATAAACTCTGTAGTCTAGTTAACTGTATTGTGCCAATGTTAATTTCTTGGTTTTGCCTACAGTTATATATATAGCACGTTACCATTGGTAGGAGCTAGGTGAAATTTACGCTGACCACTCTGCACTATTTTGGCAACTTCTTGTGATTCCGTAGTTTTTTTAAGTTAGAAAAAAAATTCCCTTATTCCTGTTTTATTATTTTAATGGATGTCTTATAGGTTATTGTATAAATATGCAATAACTTATTTAACCAATTCTCTATCCAGAGTTTTGACTAGTACAAGCAACTTTGTGATGAGCAACCTTGTACATATTTTTCAAAAATATTTTACGTATTTTCTTATCTTAAAAAAGAGTCACTGTAAGGTTCTTTTAAGTCATTTTCCAATGACTATATACAATTTTCAAGATCATGCGTTAAATAAAATGAGGAAAGCCTGTCCAGTGGGGATAATTAAGTGTCCTAGGTAGAAGGTATTTCAGCTGTTATAATTTCTGGCTTTTCCATCTGCCTGTTGCCAAGGATGAGGGGTGTTGAACTCTGCTCCAAGGAATAGAAGATATAAATGAAAGTGCCGCCTAATTCAAACACAGGTCCTTACATTTCTTCTCAATGTAAGTGTAAAATATTTCTAGAAAAGATTCATTCAAAGGTAAGCTGCATGGCAAACTCAGTTTTACAGTCTTTATTTCAAGGATAAAGCCATATGAGTAGTTATGCCAAGTTTTCCTGTATTGTTCATCCAAATTTCTAATCTGATTTTGAGAAGACCAGCATGGACACAGGCTTCTTGAAACCATAATGTGCTTTACGTTACTCCTCAGTGGTCGAGGGCAAAGATAGGTATGTTTTTGGCAAAGCATATGTTAAATGAAGATTGTTTCCCTTTTGGACCCTGCAGGTACCTTATACTCTAACAGTTGCTGAAGTTATTTTTTCTTGTTGCTGTTTTTTGACAACAGTTTTCATTTCACTTATATTTTATTACTGACAATTTTGTCTTTGATCCAAGGAACTCGGTTATTTGTCATTAAAGCTTCTAACTCAGACACATGAGAAGACTATAATGAAAACATTATTGCTTCTCATATCCAGCAAAGAAGACTTAACACTTGTCAGTAAGATTGGTGAAGAGCATGCTGTGTTTATTTGTGTAATATTTGAATAAAAATTTGTTGAGGTAGTTGATATTGACGCTTTTCAAATGAGACCTGCATTGAAGTGGTGAGATTTAACTTTTTACACATAAAAAACTGCTCTCACATGACCTTATTTTCTATCACTTTCACACTCTTACTTTTGATTCCAGCTGAGAAAAATGGACTGTCTCTCATATTCTCCTTTTAGAGCAATTACACATATGGTCTGCCTTTTCTCATCAGCCCCATTGCATTCTGTCCTTTCCTTCTTTTAAATTTTGCTTTTCTCATTTTATCCATGGAGCTATTTACAGACTAAAGCAATGTAATGCCAACAAACCTTAGAATTTGTTTTACCCTTTCTATTTATGCCATTTGTAACTCTTACATATATTTTTGTATAGGTATCTTTGGCTGAAATTCCAAATTTTGATAGCAAAAGCAGATAGTTATTAACTTTATGAATTACCCATCTGTTTCTTTTCTCTTCTCATAACTAATTATGTAACCATTGACCTCGGATAAGAACTGGGAGCATTTGCAAATACTTGCCTAAACTGGAATTTAAAATAAATGACTTATGGAAAAGCAAATTTTCTTTTGCATAACATCCTTAAAATTTTGCTCAACTATTAGTTTTCTTTGGGAACAAAAGTATAATCAGAAATATCATTGACAACCTAAGTGTTCTGTATTGTGGGGTAAACCTAGTTTGGGTTTTTAGAGTGGCCTACGCTTGTCAGTGTCTTTATAGTTTTCTTCATGTTTTTCTTCTCCTTTACATGTTCTGCTTCTTTTAAACTATTCATAAACTTCAGATGCTGTTTTGCCCATGAAAATTTTCCATAACTTTTGGGAATAAATCAGAGTCCATTGAGAGAGAGAATGTTCTAAAGGGCTGTGTTTGCATGGTTGCTTTTTGCCTTCACACGTCTGTTGCTTTTGAACTCTGGGACAGTGTTAATAAATTGTCAAGCTGAATTGCCTCATATTTGACTCCCTTTTTGGGAGTTTGCAGATGGTACTAATGAGCTTTCCCTCCTTGAACACGTGTAATGAATGTCCTCTTTAGTCTCCATTTTAAACTTGAGCTGTGAAACCCCCTCTCAGCTGGGCCCAATTCTGCAGGCAGCTGCCTGCCTGGCCTGTTATTACTCCACGAATCATTGCTGGCCTTATTAAACTATTTTGGGTAGCAGCCTTTCCATTCTCCTCCCGTGAACCATGAAGACTGGAGCTGCTGCAGCAGCATGGTCCCAGTGTGGAATCGGAATGTGAAGGAAGGAAGGGTCACTGGTTTGTAATACAGCATCCCACCTTACGGAACAGCAGGGTGTCTGCCCATTGAGGCCACTTGGTGTCTTGACATTTTTCTTTTGTTTTTCAAAAGAAAAGTTTAGTTTTGAATATCTAGCATTTAAACTGCTTGACTGTAAGGCAGTTTGGTCTCCCTACCCGCAACCCCCTTTTCTTTCACTTTCTCTAGCATGTCCACGATCCTGGTTTGGGTTGGTAGTCTTCTTGCTCTTGTATTCTGAACTGCCTCAGATCCATAGACCCACAGTGCAAACCTTGACCAGGAAAGGCAGCATAACACAGTGGATAAGGAGGAGGCCCCCAGTCAGACACGCCTGCATTTGAATCTCAGCAATGGTGGGCAAATGACCTCTTTCAGGTTGAAATAGGCAAAGTGTGGCCAACCTCAGGCTGTTATAGGGATGAAGATAAGACATGTAAGAACTAGTTAATGGGAAAACTGACCACCAGTCAGTACTAATCAGTAGGGGAAGTCCTCTGGCCTGTGTTAAGGAGGCATTATAATTCATGTAGTTTAAATGTTTCCTTTTAAAGATCAGTCACTCAGATGCAAGGAGGCTGTGCTTGCCTGATGGCACATAGCTCTACATGGACAAGCAAGGGTGAGAACTCAGCCTTTCTAACTCCGAGTCCAACGTGTTTCCATCATACCACATAACTTCCCCATATGTTATTGGTTCAGGGCCATATTTGAACTGTTCTCAGCCTTATTGATGGAGGTATTTGTCATTCATCAGAAAATACTTTTTCCATCAGATGCTGTTTTGTACTTCTCTTCATTTCCTAACCCTTTAAAAAAGAAAGATAGCAGACAATGTATTAGCTTCCTGTTGCTGCTGTTACAAACTAAATTGTTTTAAGCCACAAGTTTAGTGGCTTAAAACCACTAAATACAATAAGTATTTATTCCCTTACAGTTCTGGAGGTCAAAAGTCTAAGAAATCTAAAATCAAAGTATCAGCAGGGCTGTACTCTTCCTGGAGGCTCATGTGGAAAACCTTCTTCTTTGCTTTCTCTACCTTCTCGAGGCTACCTGCATTCCTTGGCTCAAGGTCCCACATCACATCTCCTTGTCCATCATCACATCTCATTACATTGCATTCTACTAACTCTGATCTGCTTCTCTTTTATAAGGACCCTGTGATTACACTGGCCCCTCATGGGTAATCCTGGATAATCC
The DNA here is from genome assembly GCF_949987535.1 of Balaenoptera acutorostrata. Lineage (NCBI taxonomy): Eukaryota > Metazoa > Chordata > Mammalia > Artiodactyla > Balaenopteridae > Balaenoptera > Balaenoptera acutorostrata. The sequence continues at coordinate 52,521,247 of NC_080070.1, forward strand.
ATCTCCAGGGCTTTAACTTAATAATATCTCTGCAAAGTTCTTTTTGCCATAAAAGGGTAGCATTCACTGGTTCCATGGATTAGGATGTGGATGTATTTGGGGGCCATTTTTCTACCTACTACAGACAGACACCTGCCTTACGACCCAGAATTCCCAAACTGTCCTTCTTTTTCACCTCTAGTTCTGAATGTTTCCAAATTAAGTCACATTTACCAGTCTGCTCACATACATTTTTGCTAGCCATTTACTCTCCTCCCTCTGTGTCCCATAAGGAATTTCTTCTTTTAGACTAGACCTATTCTAGAAATGGGAGGCACTGACATCACCCACTCAGATGACTGCTCATACTTCTCAGCAGTGGTTGGGGAATGGATTTCTGGGAGCATTTCCACAGCCCACTTTGTACCTCTGAACATGTGCTTCCTGTGAGAATGTTAAATAATTTTTGGAATTTGCAAAAGTCAAGTTCAGATTCTACCATGTATGTATTTGGGATTTGGATTAGGAGAGATTTGCCTGCCTCTGTTTGGCTATAGGTCATATTTGAATTATTGTTAGCAGAAATATCATTGGTGAATTTGTTTAATCAGGGGTCGTTCTAAACCTAGGGTCCCTTAAGGGCTCCATGGAAGGCCTTCATGGAGCTAGATCTCTTGGGGCTGTGAAAAGCCGTATGATTGTTTTTCTGGAAAGACTGGACCATACCTCTCATTAGATTTTTAAAGAAGTTAGTGACCCAGGAAAGGTTAATGACCAACTGAATTGATGGTGGGTGGATTCCTTTCCATTTCCCCAATAGGTAAAAGGCCCTTGGAAGTACACTGCATATATTTTTTCATATGTAATGTGATCTTTTTTTAGCTGCAACTCAACTTTCCCCATTCATATTGAAATAGACATCCCACTGAAGCCCATGTCTTTTTTGCTGTCAGCAATAAAAGTTTTATTCTATTTCTTCTGGCATATACCGAGATATCTTTGGAGCAAGATATGGGAAACCTTTGTTAAGTGTCATCTGTGTCTTGAATAGGCAATATATAATTCGTTTAGACAGGAATTGAAGATAAAAAGTATTGTTCTCCCCCCACCACCCCCAAACCCCCCTGAACACCAGATGTTTTATTGGCATTTTTTTTTCAGCACGTATTTCTTTGGAACTGAAAACTAATTTCCTTTAATGTCTTGCCATGCCTTTCCCTCTCACCTTTGATCACCATTTACCCTTTCTTCTGACTCCTTAAGTTTCCTCTTAAAGAATGTGTGGTATTTTCCTGCCTTTATCATTAACTTTGCCTCACCTTGCCTTATGGGAACCCAAAGGATGAGGACTAACTTGGAATTTGCTTAGTTTCCATACATTGCTAGATATGTGAAGCTTAACAAGAGTCAAGGAGTATTGTATATGCGTAAGGCAAAATAGCGAGTGAAACCCAATGATTTGCTGTTTGATTCACTCCATACAATTTAAAGCTTAGTGAGCAAAACATAAATGACCAAAGGGGATTATTTATGCTTCCTGGATCATAAAGGTTTTTTAAAAACAGGTGCAATTTGGAATTAAGCTCCGATGACTGTGAAAGGGAGTTCATTAAGCTTCACTGATTTGGCAGAGCAGATCTGACACACCAGGCAGAGGAGGGAGCCTTACATTAAATAAAATCTCCTTTCTTGATGAATTCTTCTTCCTTTTTTTTTTTTTTTGTTTGTTTGTTTGTTAATATGTGGTGTTTTGAGAGAATTATTCCTTTGGCATTAAATAGGATATATACAAAATCTCTTTGAAAACTTTGGGACATTATGCAAAAATAATGCTTAACTATTATGAAAGGAATATGTTGCCTTCGACAGAACTCATTTATGTTCATTTTTGTTTAGAACAAGAATATAAGTCTCATTTGGCCTGACTTAACCACTTTATCAATAGGAAAACATTGAGGTCAGGATAGATGGTCTTTATAGCATTATGCAACTATTTAGTGACAAAGTTGGTGATAAAATTCAAGACTCCAGAAACGGACCCAGTGATCTTTTATTATATCATATTGCTTGTGTTCTATAGAAAGAGGAAAAGGTTGAAAGTTGAAGGACATAGATTTCATAACCTTGTAAATGAAACCACAGTGAGGTATACCTGCACACCCACCAACATGGCTGAAACTTATTATGTGTTGGCTTGGATATGGGGCAGCTGGAGCTGTCAGCATGGCTGGTGGGATGGCTGGTGGGAGTGTAAAAAGGCACAGCCACATGGAGAGCAATTTGGCAGTTTCTAACATTAAACACACTTCCCTTCAGCCTAACAGTTCTGCTCCTATGCATTTACCCAAGAAAGACCTATATATAACTGTTCATAGCAGCTTTGTTAGAATGATTAAAAGCTGGAAACAGCCCATATGTTCATCAACTGGTAAAGAGACAAATTGTGGTATACTTATTTATTCCATGGAATACTACTCACCAGTGAAAAAGAAGGGACCACTGATATAAGCAACTTGGTGGCTGAAACTCAGAAACATTGTTGAGAGAAAGAAGCAGAAACAAAAAGAGCATATTCTGCATGATTCCATTTATATGAAGTCCTGAAACAGACAAGATTAATCCTAGTGATAGAAATCAGAGGTGGGAGTGTGGGAGTTGACTGCAAAAGGGCATGAGGATACTTTCTGGGTGGGGGAAATATTCTATATGTTGCTTGAAGTGGTGGTTATATAGGCATATACATTTGTCCAAACTCATCAAAGTGTACATTAAAAGGGGGCATTTTATTGTATGTAAATTATACCTCAATAAAGTGATTTTTTAAAGGGACAGGATAATGAGAAGTTAAGGTGCTGAACAGCAAAGCACAGATGGTATAAAGCATAAAATATTTTTACCATGCCATTGAATTTTCTCTGGTCCCATTTTCTCTCTCACAATTGTGGTCCTTCTGTTACTGTCCCCTTGCCACTTGTCTGAGAACACATATAACTATAAGCCAGCATACCATTGTGGAAAAAACTGAACAACTTGCCCATGCACATTTCCACGAGCGAGTTTCTTCTGTGCTTGAGGATATTTTGCCAACTTAAGCAGTAATCATGGGAATCATTTAGAGCTTCCATTATTAATTCTTCCTTAGTTACCAAAATTTTACCAGTATAACTATATATGCAAATAAAATAATACCCAGAGAAATGCCAAGTGTTTTTCTGTTCTCTAGGAGGAAGTTTAGAGGATTTGTAGACTGAGTAGGTTGAATTTATAGCCATATTCTCTGCTAGAAAAATCTAAAAATGAAAGCGTTGGCATCCCAGTTGGTATTCTGAGTCATATTTTAAATCCTGTAAGCCTGTAGCTTTGCAAAATGCTATTCAGAAAACTCTATAAACTGCATATACAATATATCTTCGTCTTGCCAACTCCCCTGCCAGCTTCTTTCAAAGATTTCTTTCATCAATATCTAAGGCTGGAATTGAAGTCATGTGGTTCCCCTTGAAATAAGTTCTAGACATAAGATGAGAGCAGCATTGCTTCTAACTGAATCAAAGATTCCCCAGAGCTTTCTCTTTAGTGTACTTGAGGATTATTAAGTAACTCTTAGAACCCAAGGCACACAGTGGAGAATCTATAATTGAGAAAACATTAGTGATTATATTCATTCAAGTTTTCTTTTGCTCAACTAAAACAAGATAATGTCATCAGTATTCCTTGTTATAGTTTTGGCTACATTGCCTTCACATGGTGCATTTATTAGTTAGTTCACTGGAAATTTATTGAGTACCTACCGTATGACAAGTAGTTTGTGAGGCTGCAGGGTATGAAGATGAAAAAGAACAGTGTCTTCCCTCCAGGAGCTTACAATTCAGTAAGGAGACAGACGTGCAAACAGAATTTTTCTTTGTATTAAATACAGTTGCTAGAATAAGGTATGTGCAAGGGCAGCCTGTTGTGTGTGCCAGCCTGGGAATGTTAAGTCCATTTGATCTAATGTGTCTTTTAAAGCCAGTGTTTCTTTATTGATTTTCTGTCTAGAAGATTTATCCATTAATATAGTGGGGTATTAAAGTCTCCTGCTGTTAATGTGTTACTGTCTCTTTTTCCCTTTAGGTCTGTTAATATTTGCTTTATATATTTAGGTGTCCCTATGCTGGGTGCATAAACCTTTACAAATATCGTATCCTCTTGTTGGATTGACCCCTTTATCATTGTGTAATGATTTTCTTTGTCTCTTATTACAGCCTTTGTCTTAAAGTCTGTTCTGTCTGATATAAGTATTGCTACCCCAGCTTTCTTTTGGTTTCTGTTTGCGTGGAGTATCTTTTTCCATCCCTTCACTTTCAGTCTGTGTGTGTCCTTGCATACGAAGTGAGTGTCTTGTAGGCAGAGTAATGATGGGTCTTTTTTTTTTTTTAATTCATTGTGCCATGCCACTCTGTGTCTTTTGATTGGGTAATTTATTCCATTTGCATTCAAAATAATTATTGATAGGTATGTACTTATTGCCAGTTTGTTAATTCTTTTCTGGCTGTTCTGTAATTCCTTTGTTCCTTTTTTCTTCTCTTGCTCGCTTCCTTTGTGATTTGATGATTTTCTGTAGTAGTGTGCTGATACTCCTTTCTCTTTTTCTTTTGTGTGTCTGGGAATGTTAGGGAGGAGTGGATAGAAAGCGTCATTGGAGCTGCAACCTCAAGGGGGACTACTCTGCCATGTGTACATTGGGGGCAGGGCGGCTGCTGCAAAGGCTCAGGGGCGGTTTGTGGGGAACTGCAAGTGGATTAGTGTTGCTGGAAGGTGAAATGTGAGGTGGATAGTTACGGGAATCAAGGCTCCTGTGTAGCACAGAAGACCTGAGACTTCCTTTTGTAAGTCGATAGTTCTCAATCCTGTGCGTTTTAGTCGTCTGGAAGGATTTTTTTTTTTTTTTTTTAAACATCTTTATTGAAGTATAATTGCTTCACAATGGTGTGTTAGTTTCTGCTTTATAACAAAGTGAATCAGCTACACATATACACACATTCCCATATCTCCTCCCTCCTGCATCTCCCTCCCTCCCACCCTCCCCATCCCACCCCCCCAGGCGGTCACAAAGCACTGAGCTGATCTCCCTGTGCTATGCGGCTGCTTCCCACTAGCTATCTATTTTACATTTGGTAGTGTATATATGTCCATATATATACTAGCACTCTCTTTGTCCCAGCTTACCCTTCCCCCTCCCCATGTCCTCAAGTCCATTCTCTAGTAGGTCTGTGTCTTTATCCCCATCTTGCCACTAGGTTCTTCATGACCTTTTTTTTTTTTTTTCCTTAGATTCCATATACATGTGTTAGCATACTGTATTTGTTTTTCTCTTTCTGACTTACTTCACTGTGTATGACAGACTCTAACTCCATCCACCTCATTACAAATACCTCCATTTCATTTCTTTTTATGGCCGAGTAATATTCCATTGTATATATGTGCCACATCTTCTTTATCCATTCATCCGATGATGGACACTTAGGTTGCTTCCATGTCCTGGCTATTGTAAATACAGCTGCAATGAACATTTTGGTACATGACTCTTTTTGAATTATGGTTTTCTCAGGGTATATGCCCAGTAGTGGGATTGCTGGGTCGTATGGTAGTTCTATTTTTAGTTTTTTAAGGAACCTCCATACTGTTCTCCATAGTGGCTGTATCAATTTACATTCCCACCAACAGTGCAAGAGTGTTCCCTTTTCTCCACACCCTCTCCAGCATTTATTGTTTGTAGATTTTTTGATGATGGCCATTCTGACCGGTGTGAGATGATACCTCATTGTAGTTTTGATTTGCATTTCTCTAATGATTAATGATGTTGAGCATTCTTTCATGTGTCTGTTGGCCATCTGTATATCTTCTTTGGAGAAATGTCTATTTAGGTCTTCTGCCCATTTTTGGATTGGGTTGTTTGTTTTTTTGTTATTGAGCTGCATGAGCTGCTTGTAAATCTTGGAGATTAATCCTTTGTCAGTTGCTTCATTTGCAAATATTTTCTCCCATTCTGAGGGTTGTCTTTTGGTCTTGTTTATGGTTTCCTTTGCTGTGCAAAAGCTTTTAAGTTTCATTAGGTCCCATTTGTTTATTTGTGTTTTTATTTCCATTTCTCTAGGAGCTGGGTCAAAAAGGATCTTGCTGTGATGTATGTCATAGAGTGTTCTGCCTATGTTTTCCTCTAAGAGTTTGATAGTGTCTGGCTTTACATTTAGGTCTTTAATCCATTTGGAGTTTATTTTTGTGTATGGTGTCAGGGAGTGTTCTAATTTCATACTTTTACATGTACCTGTCCAATTTTCCCAGCACCACTTATTGAAGAGGCTGTCTTTTCTCCACTGTATATGCTTGCCTCCTTTATCAAAGATAAGGTGACCATATGTGCGTGGGTTTATCTCTGGGCTTTCTATCCTGTTCCATTGATGTATATTTCTGTTTTTGTGCCAGTACCAAACTGTCTTGATTACTGTAGCTTTGTAATATAGTCTGAAGTCAGGGAGCCTGATTCCTCCAGCTCCATTTGGAAGGATTTTTTAAAAATGTTCTTACCTAGATCCCAGGACGGTTGAATTGCCATCTTCAGGAAGAGGACGTGAGTGTGCATTTTTCTTTAAAATATCCATGGATGGGACTTCCCTGGTGGTCCAGTGGTTAGGATTCCGGGCTTTCACTGCTGTGGCCTGGGTTCAATCCCTGGTCAGGGAACTGAGATCCCACAAGCTGCGTGCGGTGGCACAGCCTAAAATGAAATGAAATGAAATAAATCTATGGATGATTCTGATTTGCAGCCAGACATCTGTTATTTGTAGGTAATGAGTGAACACTGAAAAAATTTGAACAGGGGCATGACATGACCTGACTTGTTCAAACTGCAGGCTAGAGAGCTTTTTATGAACTGTTGTCCACTGCTTCTGTAGCTGCAAATAGGTCGCTATCATTTTCCTCAATTCAGATTACACTTAAGGGGTAATTGTTCTAGATATAAAGAAATAATAGGTTCTAGTTACCACTGCATACCAATCCCTGTGATAGGAGCACATCTAGTAATTGTGTCTTCCTCTTCGTCACACAAGTGCAAAACTGAGGGCTGATAAGGTTTCCCTCCACAGCTATTTAAGGATCACTTTAATGAAACAGAATAAGCTTTTTATCTTTCTAACTCCAGCTCTGCCATCCTGTCTTAAAAGTGATCCACGGAAACCAAAACAGTTATTCTACTCAACCTTTCCATGTCACAAAGATGGGTACAGTAATGGCTGTGCAGTTGGACTTGTCTACTGAGCCAGCTCTCTGAGCTCTAACCACAGTAAAGTGTAAAGGAGGAAGCCTGACTTAAACACACCGTTAGGAGAAACCCACCTCTCTTCCCGCTTTTCTCCTCCTGGATGTAACCCAGTGATACTGTTTGCTACAAACAGTGAAAGAGAAAGGCAGTGATACGTTCCCATCTGAATGGGGGCCCTGAGTGCATTTGTAGCTCTGAGAAGCTGGAGATCGCTCTTGCAGGGAGGGATGTCTTCCTCAGGAGTTTAACTTGGAAGGAAAGCCATCCTTGTAGAACTCATTTGAGACATTCAGTACCTCTCCCTTCAAGCAGGCCTGCCTACTGGCCATTTGGAAGGAAGAAAGTTTTTGTTATGAATTGAGAGGCCCGGCCAGGAGAGATGTGGAACCCATCTTGGGTCTTAGAGTATTTGGGCTGGAATTGAACTATTTCTTCTGTTCTTGAAAAGGTGTCTGACCACATATTACTATAGGTGGGCATCCTTCCTAGTGTTCCAAGGTCCAGACGGCAAATAACAAAGTCAGGTAAATATACCGACCTCACCTTCTCCACATGCTTCTGGGGTTTATGTTAAAAGGGGAAACCGAGGGCAGTTTGTTATGGTAGCCATAGGTCAGTGAAAGGCCTACCAGGATAATTTCTGATTCAGCTGTTGGTTCCTGTGTTCATATATATGGAACTTAAAACACCACACTCTGTATTCATGCCATTTAGTAATCTTTAATAACATTTTTTGAACATTCATTATATGTATGGGTTCACTGTGTTCTTATGTTATAAATATCCGAAGACATATATAAAAGTGATAAATTTTTATGCCCCCTCCCTTGTCCCTTTTCATATACATACATATGCACATAAAAAAGAAGTGAGAAAGAGAATCTATATAGCTGATTTGTATCATCCCTAAAGAAAGGAAACAACCAACCAACCTGCGACAGGACAAATCTGATTCCCAAGCAGAACCTTGAGCAGCACAGCCATAGATCTAAGTATCCCGGGAGAAAGGGGATCTTTTTTGGACATGGAACAGTCTTCTGACCACCATCAGGTTGGTGAATGCTCAGATAGGCCTCGGAGCAGCTGATTAAGCTGGAGATCATTGACATCATCAGAACATTTAAAAATGGAATTGGCTGCCTCAGAAAGTCATAAGTTGCCCAGCAGAGTATCCACATCAGTTAAACCCAGCCTGACACAAGGTAGGCAGGCACTGAGGAAATGTTAGGAAATTAATGTCAGAGTGACAATATTAGCAAGGAGCTTAACTGGGTGACCTTGGTTCTTCAAGTTGGCAATTCTGTGTAGGAATCCATACTGGATACTACAGTAATAGGAAAGTTACAACTCGAGAAGAACAAGTACAAAAGTGTAAGGGGTAGACTCTTACTACTCCCCCTACCATTTGATTTTAAGTGATTAAATATATCATCTTGAATATATTCTCATTATAAAAATGTTGAAAGTACAGAAAATTAATAAGCAAAAGAGAGGGGAAAACCCCCTTTGATTTGCCATCCAAATGTAGCCCCTATTATCTCTTTGAGCATTTCCTGTGATTTTTATTTTCAATATGCATTTTTACATAGTTACTGTAGTATCCAGTATGGATTCCTACACAGAATTGCCAACTTGAAGAACCAAGGTCACCCAGTTAAGCTCCTTGCTAATATTGTCAGGCCCTCGCAGTCACAGAGAGTTAGTATTTTTCTTTAAACACGAATAATTTACATGTTATATTCTTCACAAATATCTTTAGAAACAATATTATTCATTATATAAAATAATATATTCTAGTCCCAATTTGCTCAACTTATCCTCTAATGTTGGGCATTAAGGTTGTATCCACTTTTCCCCTATTATAAATCTTGAGTAAGATTCATAATAGGGTAAGACTATTTTATAGCATTTTGATAACAGTCATTAAATAGGTTTCCCAAACATTTTTATTTATTTATATCGCTATCAGCAATATGTGTCAAAATCTGCCAGTCCCTCCTCTCATTGGGTTTTTTTTTTTCAATTAATTAATTTATTTATTTATGACTGTGTTGGGTCTTCGTTTCTGTGCGAGGGCTTTCTCTAGTTGCGGCAAGCGGGGGCCACTCTTCATCGCGGTGCGCAGGCCTCTCACTATCGCGGCCTCTCTTGTTGCGGAGCACAGGCTCCAGACGCGCAGGCTCAGTAGTTGTGGCTCACGGGCCTAGTTGCTGCACGGCATGTGGGATCTTCCCAGACCAGGGCTCGAACCCGTGTCCCCTGCATTGGGAGGGAGATTCTCAACCACTGTGCCACCAGGGAAGCCCCTCTCATTGGGTTTTGATACTCAAAATTACTTTCTTATTTCATATGTGAAAAATAGTGTTTCAAACTGGATCAGGAAAGGGGGGATTTTATTGGACTGATGCAGGGGTAGCTCACAGAGCCCTTGGGCAGGAAGCTGGAGGCACAGCTGGAACTTGGCAGGGCCTCAGACACGGCAGAGATCCATCCGGTCCTCCATTCTCCCCACCAGGCCGCCCATCCCCGTTGGCCTCCCCATCTGATTTGTCTCTCTTTGTGCATCTGTTACTTTGCTTCTGGCTCTGTCTCACTGCATGTGTGTGTTGTCTGTCTGTCTTCCTGTGTGTCTCACTCTGCCTTTCTCTGTGTCTCTGGTCTGCCTGTCTCTGCTCGTCTGTCAGTCCCTCTCTCTGTCTACAGGCCCTGCCATCCTGCTTTCCCTGCTTTTTCCCTCTCATCTCTGCTTTCCCAGCACCTGGTGAAAAATAGCACCTCCCCCCAGCCCCCCGACCCCTGTCCCCAGTGGTCCCACTTGTCTTTAAGTTCAGTGGCCATCAGAGGCTGCCTTGGTCCCTGTGTCTACTTATGAATTCTGGACAGAGAGAATCTGGTTGGCTCAGCTTGGTTAGTTCAGTGGCTGCCCTTGGTGTGGGTCATCCCAGTGGCCAGGGAGGGGCAGGGCACGGGGCGAGGCTGGTTCTCAGAGAGAAGGGTGCTGAGGAGAGGAACCCTGTTGTAAGTGCCTGTACTAAGACTGTAGTCCTGACCCCCCAGACATGATGAGCTGTCTCCTGCAAGTGTGCCCTGTGTTCTTTTGTGGGCCTGTTAAAGAAAGAAGTGAGATTAGTGAAGACCCTCTCTTGATAGTCTATCACGATTGACAGAAACTATCTTCTAGGAATGTATTTGCTGTCCCTAAAGTGAAGAATCGGCTTAATTGGTCCCTCTCTGATACTGTGTGTGTGAAGGGGGTGTGGAGCAATACTGCAGAGTATCCTGATGGTCACACTTACATGTTTGCTTTTTCTTTTCTTCTGGTTCTCAAACTGTCACTCAACCCTTCCTTCCCCACCCCAAGCCCTGTTCTGTACTGACCCTAAGGTAATAAGGGAACTTTGAATTCAGAATTAGCCCTGTGGTTTTCTGTAAGGAGGATGATCCGTCACTCTCACCCAAGAAGCTCTGGGTCAGTGAGAGTGTGGCCGGTTGTTAGAGGAGGAACCGAGATCCTTGACCTGAAATTCTGAAGCAGGACTGGGGAGTGAAGCACAAATAGCAGGGTTGACAGCAAGGCTGTGAATCAGAACCAGGTGGTCAGGCTAGAATGAGGTCAGACTGAGGATGGGGCCTGAGCCAGTAGCTCAGTGTAAGTCTGAGGAGGGCCGGAGGAGGGACAAGGAGATGGCGAGAGAGGGGCTAGGGAGGGCGTCCCGAGTTATTACACACTCCCAACTCTCATTTGGGGTTTACTGTAATGATGACTCACAAATGCATTCCGTTTCTTCGATTGTTTAATGGGTGATATGTATTTGTGAAACCACATTCTGAAGGCACCAAGGTATCCACTGAAAATTTAATTTCCTTCCTACCCTGGTCACTCAGCCACACAATTCCCTGGGCGAGAATGATTCCCTGGTTAAGGAAATTGAGGCACAAAGAGGCAAATCGCTCAAGGTCACTATCACAGTGTATGTAAGTTATTCTAAGGTATTTTTGAAAATAAATTACATCCACAATACTAATGAAGTTAAAGGTACAGAGATCCCACATGTCTTCGAGGTGCCCACTATGTACAGCCTCTGTGCTGCGTGTAGGACACAAGGGTGATGAAAAACAGAATTTGTATTGACCACAAGAGACATTGAGAAGTTGCTGAAAGTCACTACTTTTCATGTATCTTCCCTATGAAATATATTTTTTGAAAATCCAGTAATTTGACTTTCTGTATGCATGTTGTATTTCAACAAAAAAATATTTTAAAAAATTCTGTAATGAGAAGTCTTGTTTGCTTTCACTTCTGGATAGGCAGACACTTACTGAAATTAAAACTTTGGGAGAGCAGCAAAAAGCCACAGGCCCTCGCAGTCACAGAGAGATCCCCTGTGAAGGATTCATATGTCTGAATGGGAGTGGGGTGGGTTTCCCATGTGGCCCAGGGCCTGTTTGTTCACCAGTTTAGGATATCTGGGGAAGGACAAGACCAGAGAGTGTGCACCCTATTTCCCCATGCTGCAGCTGGGGCACTGCCACTATTGAGCTACGTTAGGAGTCGAACTTGGAAGACATTTTCCCCCTCTAGGAAGTGTCATCAACTTTCTGCTTCACATGCATTGCATTGGTCTCCCTGGTCTCACCTGGGTATGTGACCACAAGCTAACAGATTTCTATGAGAAAATGTGTTTCAAGTTTCAAACAGCTGATTTATAACTACCTCTTGGGAATATAACCTCTCAAAACTTGGAATTATCTGTGATTGCTCCATCTATCTTGCTCTTTTGACTGCAGACAATGAATTGCAGGCTTTTCGTTAGCTTGGGTGGTTCTTTTGACTTGTGATGGGTTGGTCTGTGTGAGTATGTGTGTACACGTGCATATCAATTTTAACCTACATGGTGGTATTTCTGAAAATTAGAGATGTAGTAACTTTTTTTTTTTAATGTGGGCCTGAGTCATTGCTAAATGTAAAGCAAGCCTACAGATCAAAGATCAACCAACTGTTTTGGAGCTTCAAGGTCAGTTTAACGTCACATCCAGATTTGAGCTTGAAGGTCATCATTTTAACATCATGTCCAGATTTGGCTTTTAGTCATTCTGTTAGGGTTTTAATTAGACCCCTGATTGCTTGTAAATAGGCCCTCAGTGACCTAAGCCAGTACTGCCTACCACGATAGAAGAAAGCCTTTGAGGTCTTGGAGGACCCATGTTTCATCTTTGGATATGATTGTCAACAGCCTCTCAAATGAGGAGTCTCCACAATCTATTTGTGAGTTCTAGGATGACTAATGTGGCAGCCAGGATTGACAAGTCTTGACATAATTCATATTGGTGTTTCCATGTGTTGGAGTTGACTTTGACCTTTGACTTGCTATTTCATTCTTTCCTTTCCATGAGGTCACTAGAGCATATGGATTCTGAAGACTTCATAGAGCCCAATCTGAAGTTATAAGCTCCCATGTTGATATAATTTTGTTCATTTGTTTTCAATTGAGTATGCTATTTTAGTCATGGTGGAGTTCTCAGAACTTTCCTATTGAAGTTTATTTATCTTTCAATGCACAGAATAGTCCTTTATTTTTTGAATCTTAAGACTAGATCCCAGTGTTACATATCTGATTCAGCAAAAGTAGATTCACCTCAATGCCAGTGGTTTTTGTGGGAGAAACTAGATAACTAATATCAGATTCTATTTGATTCAAAGATTATTTTTGGGAGGGTAAGATATTTTTTATTGCTATATTATTCACATACCACAAAATTCACCCTTTTAGAGTATATAAGTTTATCATACTAAGTGAAGTAAGCCAGACAGAGAAAGACAAATATCATATGATATCACTTATATGTAGAATCCAGAGTATATAAGTCAGTGATATATTTTTTAGTACATTCACAAAGTCGTGCAACTGGAATTAGTTCCAGAACATTTCCATCATCCCCAAAAAGCAAATCCCAAGCCCTGGCAAACACTTATCTACTTCCTGTCTTTATAGATTTGCTTATTCTGGGCATTTCATGTAAATGGAGTCATACAATATGTGGCCTTTTTTATCTGGCTTCCTTCACTTAGCATAATATTTTCTTTTTCTTTTTTTTGGTCGTACTTCATAGCATGTAGGATCTTAGTTCCCCAACCAGGGATCAAACCTGAGCCCCCTGCATTGGAAGCTCAGAGTCTTAACCACTGGACCACCAGGGAAGTCCCTAGCATAATGTTTTCAAGGTTCACCCACATTGTAGCTTGACTCAATGTTTCATTCCCTTTTGTAGCTGAATAATATTTCATTGTATGGTATCTTAGTCCAGGCTGCTATAACAAATTACCATAGATTGGGTGACTTAAACAACAAACATTTATTTCTTACAGTTCTAGAGGCTGGGAGGTCCAAGGACCAGGTGCCTGCAGATCCGCTGTCTGGTGAGCACCCCCTTCCTGGTTTGTAGGTGGCTGTCTTCTTGTTGTATCCTCACATGGCTGAGAGCAGAGACAGGAAGCAAGCCAAAAGCCACTAATCCCATTCATGAGGGCTCCATCCTCATGACTTAATTACCTCCCAGTGGCCCCATCTCCAAATACCATCACACTGGGGATTAGGCTTCAATATATGAATTCTGGGACTACACAATCAGTCCATACCATATAGGTATTTTATTTTTGTTTATCCATTTATCAGTTGATAGATATTTTGGGGTTTTCTACCTTTTAACTATTATGAATTCTGCTGCTATGAATATTCTTGTGCAAGTTTTTGTGTGGACATACATCTTCAAGTTTCTTGGGTATATACCTAGGAGTGGTATTGCTGCCTTATATGGTAACTATGTTTAATATTTTGAGGAACTGCCAGACTGTTTTTCAAAGTATGCATAGCCACCAAAGAGCATGAGAGTTTCAATTTCTCAACATCCTTGCTAACCATTGTTATTCTCTGCCTTTTTGTTTGCTTCTCTCTCTCTCTTTTTTTTTTTTTTTTGTAATTTTGGTTTGCATTTCTTTCATGGTTAATGATGTTAAGCATGTTTTTTCATCTGCTTATTGACCACCTGTATGTCTTCCTTGGAGAAATGTCTATTCAAGTTCTTTGCCCGCTTAAAAAATTGGGTTATTTTTTCATTGTTGGGTTGTAAGAATTATTTCTGTAAATAATAGACCCATATCAACTATATGATTTGCAAGTATTTTCTCCTGTTCTTGGCTTGTCTTTTCATACTCTTGATTTTATCCTTTGAAGCATAAAAGTTTTTAGTTGTAATAAAGTCCAACTTACTATTTTTTTTTTTCTTTATTGCTTTTGCTTTAGGTGTTATATCTGAGACTCTGACCTAATCCAAGATCAGGAAAATTTACCCCTGTGTTTTCTTTTAAAATAGTCTTAGCTTTTACATTTAGGACTTCAGTCAATTTTGGGTGAATTTTTGTATGTAGTATGAAGTAGGGTCCAACTTCATCCTTTTGCATGTGAATATCTCCTTTTCCCAGCACCATTTGTTGAAATGACTCTTCTTTCCCCCATTGAATCGTCTTGGTACCTTTGTCAAAATGAGTTGACCATAAGAGTGAGAGTTTAATTTCTGCATTCTTACTTCCCTCCTTTTAGCTATATGTTTATCTTTCTGCCAGTAAACACTGTCTTGATTCCTGTAGCTTTGTAGTTAGTTTTAAAATTGGGAGGTGTGAGTTCAACAAATATGTGAAGATAATTTTTTAATGTGATGTTGATATTTACTCTTCTACCCCACGTACTTTGAGATATCTTTTCTCTGCCATCATGAAGTCACATTAGAAATGTAACTTTGAAGTAGCCATGAATTCAGTTTCAGGTCTAACCTCACTATTCTTGTATAAAAGGTATGGATTTGGAGTCAGACAGATTACAAAAGTTTGACCACTAGCTCTGTCTCATTTTTCTAACTGTAATATAAAGCTTAGGACCTAAGTCAAAGGATAGTCCTGAGAATTAAAAAATGTACCATTTATAAAAGTATCTAGCATGATGCCTGAGAAATGATAGATAGAAAATAAATATCTGTTGCCTTTCCCACATCCTCATGGATGCAAAAACTTACCTTGTACCTTGTAAGATGGTTCTGAATTCTTTTTTTTTTGTTGTTGTTGTTGTTGTTGTTGTTGTTGTTGTTTTTCTAAACATCTTTATTGAAGTATAATTGCCTTACAATAGTGTGTTAGCATCTGCTTTATAACAAAGTGAATCAGTTATACATATACAATATGTTCCCATTTCTCTTCCCTCTTGCATCTCCCTCCCTCCCACCCTCCCCATCCCACCCCTCTAGGTGGTCACAAAGCACCGAGCTGATCTCCCTGTGCTATGCGGCTGCTTCCCACTAGCTATCTATTTTACATTTGGTAGTGTATATATGTCCATGACACTCTCTTACCCTGTCACATCTCACCCCACCCCCTCCCCATATCCTCAAGTCCATTCTCTAGTAGGTCTGTGTCTTTATTCCCGTCTTGCCACTAGGTTCTTCATGGCCTTTTTTTTTTTTTTTTTTTCCCTTAGATTCCATATATATGTGTTAGCATACTGTATTTGTTTTTCTCTTTCTGACTTACTTCACTCTGTATGACAGACTCTAACTCCATCCACCTCATTACAAATACCTCCATTTCATTTCTTTTTATGGCTGAGTAATATTCCATTGTATATATGTGCCACATCTTCTTTATCCATTCATCTGTCGATGGACATTTAGGTTGCTTCCATGTCCTGGCTATTGTAAATAGAGCTGCAATGAACATTTTGGTACATGACTCTTTTTGACCTATGGTTTTCTCAGGGTATATGCCCAGTAGTGGGATTGCTGGGTCATATGGTAGTTCTATTTGTAGTTTTTTAAGGAACCTCCATACTGTTCTCCATAGTGGCTGTATCAATTTACATTCCAACCAACAGTGCAAGAGTGTTCCCTTTCCTCCACACCCTCTCCAGCATTTATTGTTTCTAGATTTTTTGATGATGGCCATTCTGACCGGTGTGAGATGATATCTCATTGTAGTTTTGATTTGCATTTCTCTAATGATTAATGATGTTGAGCATTCTTTCATGTGTCTGTAGGCCATCTGTATATCTTCTTTGGAGAAATGTCTATTTAGATCTTCTGCCCATTTTTGGATTGGGTTGTTCGTTTTTTTGTTATTGAGCTGCATGAGCTGCTTGTAAATCTTGGAGATTAATCCTTTGTCAGTTGCTTCATTTGCAAATATTTTCTCCCATTCTGAGGGTTGTCTTTTGGTCTTGTTTATGGTTTCCTTTGCTGTGCAAAAGCTTTTCAGTTTCATTAGGTCCCATTTGTTTATTTGTGTACTTATTTCCATTTCTCTGGGAGCTGGGTCAAAAAGAATCTTGCTGTGATGTATGTCATAGAGTGTTCTGCCTATGTTTTCCTCTAAGAGTTTGATAGTGTCTGCCCTTACACTTAGGTCTTTAATCCATTTTGAGTTTATTTTTGTGCATGGTGTCAGGGAGTGTTCTAATTTCATACTTTTACATGTTCCTGTCCAATTTTCCCAGCACCACTTATTGAAGAGGCTGTCTTTTCTCCACTGTATATGCTTGCCTCCTTTATCAAAGATAAGTTGACCATATGTGTGTGGGTTTATCTCTGGGCTTTCTATCCTGTTCCATTGATCTATATTTCTGTTTTTGTGCCAATACCAAACTGTCTTGATTACTGAAGCTTTGTAATATAGTCTGAAGTCAGGGAGCCTGATTCCCCCAGCTCCATTTTTCGTTCTCAAGATTGCTTTGGCTATTCGGGGTCTTTTGTGTTTCCATACAAATTGTGAAATTTTTTGTTCTAGTTCTGTGAAAAATGCCAGTGGTAGTTTGATAGGGATTGCATTGAATCTGTAGATTGCTTTGGGTAGTAGAGACATTTTCACAATGTTGATTCTTCCAATCCAGGAACATGGTATATCTCTCCATCTATTTGTATCATCTTTAATTTCTTTCATCAGTGTCTTATAATTTTCTGCATACAGGTCTTTTGTCTCCTTAGGTAGGTTTATTCCTAGATATTTTATTCTTTTTGTTGCAATGGTAAATGGGAGTGTTTTCTTAATTTCACTTTCAGATTTTTCGTCATTAGTGTATAGAAATGCAAGAGATTTCTGTGCATTAATTTTGTATCCTGCTACTTTACCAAATTCATTGATTAGCTCTAGGAGTTTTCTGGTAGCATCTTTAGGATTCTCTATGTATAGTATCATGTCATCTGCAAATAGTGACAGCTTTACTTCTTCTTTTCCGATTTGGATTCCTTTTATTTCTTTGTCTTCTCTGATTGCTGTGGCTAGGACTTCCAGAACTATGTTGAATAATAGTGGTGAGAGTGGGCAACCTTGTCTTGTTCCTGATCTTAGTGGAAATGGTTTCAGTTTTTCACCATTGAGGACAATGTTGGCTGTGGGTTTGTCATATATGGCCTTTATTATGTTGAGGAAAGTTCCCTCTATGCCTACTTTCTGCAGGGCTTTTATCATAAATGGGTGTTGAATTTTGTCAAAAGCTTTCTCTGCATCTATTGAGATGATCATATGGTTTTTCTCCTTCAATTTGTTAATATGGTGTATCACATTGATTGATTTGCGTATATTGAAGAATCCTTGCATTCCTGGGATAAACCCCACTTGATCATGGTGTATGATCCTTTTAATGTGCTGTTGGATTCTGTTTGCTAGTATTTTGTTGAGGATTTTTGCATCTATGTTCATCAGTGATATTGGCCTGTAGTTTTCTTTCTTTGTGACATCTTTGTCTGGTTTTGGTATCAGGGTGATGGTGGCCTCGTAGAATGAGTTTGGGAGTGTTCCTCCCTCTGCAATATTTTGGAAGAGTTTGAGAAGGATAGGTGTTAGCTCTTCTCTAAATGTTTGATAGAATTCGCCTGTGAAGCCATCTGGTCCTGGGCTTTTGTTTGTTGGAAGGTTTTTAATCACAGTTTCAATTTCAGTGCTTGTGATTGGTCTGTTCATATTTTCTATTTCTTCCTGGTTCAGTCTCGGCAGTTTGTGCATTTCTAAGAATCTGTCCATTTCTTCCAGGTTGTCCATTTTATTGGCATATAGTTGCTTGTAGTAATCTCTCATGATCTTTTGTATTTCTGCAGTGTCAGTGGTTACTTCTCCTTTTTCATTTCTAATTCTATTGATCTGAGTCTTCTCCCTTTTTCTCTTGATGAGTCTGGCTAATGGTTTATCAATTTTGTTTATCTTCTCAAAGAACCAGCTTTTAGTTTCATTGATTTTTGCTATTGTTTCCTTCATTTCTTTTTCATTTATTTCTGACCTGATCTTTATAATTTCTTTCCTTCTGCTGGCTTTGGGGTTTTTTTGTTCTTCTTTCTCTAATTGCTTTAGGTGCAAGGTTAGGTTGTTTATTCGAGATGTTTCCTGTTTCTTGAGGTAGGCTTGTATTGCTATAAACTTCCCTCTTAGCACTGCTTTTGCTGTGTCCCATAGGTTTTGGGTCGTCGTGTCTCCATTGTCATTTGTTTCTAGGTATTTTTTGATTTCCCCTTTGATTTCTTCAGTAATCATTTCGTTATTAAGTAATGTATTGTGTAGCCTCCATGTGTTTGTATTTTTTACAGATCTTTTCCTGTAATTGATATCTAGTCTCATAGCGTTGTGGTCGGAGAAGATACTTGATACGATTTCAATTTTCTTAAATTTACCAAGGCTTGATTTGTGACCCAAGATATGATCTATCCTGGAGAATGTTCCATGAGCACTTGAGAAAAATGTGTATTCTGTTGTTTTTGGGTGGAATGTCCTATAAATATCAATTAAGTCCATATTGTTTAATGTATCATTTAAAGCTTGTGTTTCCTTATTTATTTTCATTTTGGATGATCTGTCCATTGGTGAAAGTGGGGTGTTAAAGTCCCCTACTATGATTGTGTTGCTGTCAATTTCCCCTTTCATGGCTGTTAGTATTTGCCTTATGTATTGAGGTGCTCCTATGTTGGGTGCATAAGTATTTACAATTGTTATACCTTCCTCTTGGATCGATCCCTTGATCATTATATAGTGTCCTTCTTTGTCTCTTGTAATAGTCTTTATTTTAAAGTCTATTTTGTCTGATATGAGAATTGCTACTCCAGCTTTCTTTTGATTTCCATTTGCATGGAATATCTTTTTCCATCCCCTCACTTTCAGTCTGTATGTGTCCCTAGGTCTGAAGTGGGTCTCTTGTAGACAGCATATGTATGGGTCTTGTTTTTGTATCCATTCAGCCAGCCTGTGTCTTTTGGTGGGAGCATTTAATCCATTTACATTCAAGGTAATTATCGATATGTATGTTCCTATTCCCATTTTCTTAAATGTATTGGGTTTGTTATTGTAGGTGTTTTCCTTCTCTTGTGTTTCTTGTCTAGAGAATTTCCTTTAGCATTTGTTGTAAAGCTGGTTTGGTGGTGCTGAACTCTCTCAGCTTTTGCTTGTCTGTAAAGGTTTTAATTTCTCCATCGAATCTGAATGAGATCCTTGCTGGGTAGAGTAATCTTGGTTGTAGGTTTTTCTCCTTCATGACTTTAAGTATATCCTGCCACTCCCTTCTGGCTTGCAGAGTTTCTGCTGAGAGATCAGATGTTAACCTTATGGGGATTCCCTTGTGTGTTATTTGTTTTTTTTCCCTTGCTGCCTTTAATATGTTTTCCTTATATTTAATTTTTGACAGTTTGATTAATATGTGTCTTGGCGTGTTCCTCCTTGGGTTTATCCTGTATGGGACTCTCTGTGCTTCCAGGACTTGATTAACTATTTCCTTTCCCATATTAGGGAAGTTTTCAACTATAATCTCTTCAAAAATTTTCTCAGTCCCTTTCTTTTTCTCTTCTTCTTCTGGTACCCCTATAATTCGAATGTTGGCACGTTTAATGTTGTCCCAGAGGTCCCTGAGACTGTCCTCAGTTCTTTTCATTCTTTTTTCTTTATCCTGCTCTGTAGTAGTTATTTCCACCATTTTATCTTCCAGGTCACTTATCCTTTCTTCTGCCTCAGTTATTCTACTATTGATCCCATCTAGAGTATTTTTAATTTCATTTATTGTGTTTTTCATCATTGCTTGGTTCCTCTTTAGTTCTTCTACATCCTTGTTAAATGTTTCTTGCATTTTGTCTATTCTATTTCCAAGATTTTGGATCATCCTTACTATCATTATTCTGAATTCTTTTTCAGGTAGACTACCTATTTCCTCTTCATTTGTTAAGTCCAGTGTGTTTTGAGCCTGCTCCTTCATCTGCTGTGTGTTTTTCTGTCGTCTCATTTTGCCTATCTTACTGTGTTTGGGGTCTCCTTTTCACAGGCTGCAGGTTCGTAGTTCCCGTTGTTTTTGGTATCTGTCCCCAGCGGCTAAGGTTGGTTCAGTGGGTTGTGTAGGCTTCCTGGTGGAGGGAACTAGTGCCTGAGTTCTGGTGGATGAGGCTAGATCTTGTCTTTCTGGTGGGCACGTCCACGTCTGGTGGTGTATTTTGTGGTGTCTGTGGCCTTATTATGATTTTAGGCAGCCTCTCTGCCAATGGATGGGGTTGTGTTCCTGTCTAGCTAGTTGTTTGGCATAGGATGTCCAGCACTGTAGCTTGCTGGTCGTTGAGTGAAGCTGGGTCTTGATGTCGAGATGGAGATCTCTGGGCGATTTTTGCCGTTTGGTATTACGTGGAGCTGGGAGGTCTCTTGTGGACCAGTGTTCTGAAGTTGGCTCTCCCACCTCAGAGGCATGGCCCTGATGCCTGGCTGGAGCACCAAGAGCCTTTCGTCCACACGGCTCAGAGTAAAAGGGAGAAAAAATAGAAAGAAAGAAAGAAAGAAAGAGGCTATAATATAGTGAAGTAAAATAAGGCTATTGTAAAGCAAAGCTATACAGACAAAATCTCACCCAGAAGCATATACATATACACTCAAAAAAAAAGGAAAAGGGGAAAAATTAATATCTCCTGCTCCCAGAGTCCACCTCCTGAATTTGGGCTGATTCGTTGTCTATTCAGGTGTTCACCAGATGCAGGTACATCAAGTTGTTTGTGGAGCTTTAATCCGCTGCTCCTGAGGCTGCTGGGAGAGATTTCCCCTTCTCTTCCCTGTTCGCACAGCTCCTGGGGTTCAGCTTTGGATTTGGACCCGCCTCTGCGTGTAGGTCGCCTGAGGGCGTCTGTTCCCCGCCCAGACAGGACGGGGTTAAAGGAGCAGCTGCTTCGGGGGCTCTGGCTCACCCAGGCCGCGGGGAGGGAAGGGTACGGAGGAGGCGGGGCGAGCCTGCAGCGTCAGAGGCCGGCGTGACGTTGCACCAGCTCGAGGCGCGCAGTGCGTTCTCCCGGGGATGTTGTCCCCGGATCCCGGGACCCTGGCAGTGGCGGGCTGCACAGGCTCCCGGGAGGGGAGGTGTGGAGAGTGACCTGTGCTCACACACAGGCTTTTTGGAGGCGGCAGCAGCAGCCCCAGCGTCTCACGCCCGTCTCTGGGGTCCGCGCTGATCGCCGTGGCTTGCGCCCTTCTCTGGAGTTCGTTTAGGCGGCGCTCTGAATCCCCTCTCCTTGCGCGCAGCGAAACAAAGAGGCAAGAAAAAGTCTCTTGCCTCTTCGGCAGCTGCAGACTTTTTCCCGGACTTCTTCCGGGCTAGCTGTGGTGCACTAAACCCTTCAGGCTGTGTTCACGCCGCCAGCCCCAGTCCTCTCCCTGCAATCCGACCGCAGCCCGAACCTCAGCTCCCAGCCCCGCCCGCCCCGGAGGCGGTTCTGAATTCTTAAAGTCAGCCTTCTTCCATTTAGAAATTGTTTTCCCCAAAGTCATCATATGCATTGGTATTACTGAATTTGCTAGTCTGTTCTGTGGTGTTGTTTCTAGTATAGTGTTTTCGACTTTCTTCACTGCTTTATCTCCAATGCCTAGAATTGTGCCTGACCAATAGTAAGTGATGAATAAACATCTGTTAAGTGAATATTAAATGTTGATCCCATTTCTTGTGTACTTGGGTAAATATAGCACACATTGCTAGGAGCTACGTGTTTAGGTAGTCCTGCACAACAGTTGTGTGAGTAATTTCTGAGATCTTTTCCGCAAGATTTCTTTGAGCACTTTGTCCAGTTAACCGAGAATGTCATTCCCTGGCGTGGTACTTCTTTCCTCCAAATGATGTTGGACTTCCTATGCAGATGTTTTCTCTTCAGGGTAATTTCAGACTGAAATGGGAAGCATCGAGTCTGAGTAGTAAACTACAGAAAGCAAGGAGGAAGGGGAGTGGGGAAGTTGGGTTTGGAGGACGATTAAGTGATAATGAGAGACCATGGAGGGACTTTTAGGGAAGATTGGGTCAAATAGGGAAGCATGTTCCCAGTCTCTGAACATTGCTTATGGTTTTTATGCAACAATCATGGTTTTTCGTGATTCTCTAGACCTCTCAAGTCTAGACATGAAACTTTAAGCAAAGGATATCCAAATGTTACTACTGGCTGTTGTGAGCCTGATTCATAGCCAAGAAATGGTGCCTGTGCATGTTAGGCTATTATCTGTGTGACAGATAAACCAGCCTTTAAAGGTTAAGAGTTCAGTTCATTTCATGGATTCATAGGATAATTGAGCTTTCAAGCTAGACTGGATCATCAGGCTGAAGGAATGTCAAAGTATTACCTCAGAGAATAGATACCATAGAAAGGTTTGGAATGGGTTGAACAAAGTTAACCCATTTGGCTTTTATTGTAGTTTGCTTGTTTTAACTGCAGGACCTCTCAGAACCTTCAATGTGCCAATACATATTACACTGTGTCTTCAAGAGGGAATATAGGAGCAGTATTTCCCGAGGGGACCGGTCTGTGAGGACCTGCTTTTTCTCCCACAGACAGCCCTGTGAGACTGTTATTTGGCAGAGCACATTTTGAATAATTATGACCCAGGATAACAACTTTATTTTTCAGTCCTGAAATTTGATTTCTTTGTCTTTTTGAGCTGCTGTTTCTAGGAAGGGTCATGACTGCTTTTATATTACATAGAAGCTGACTGTGTCTGTTGTCTCACTTGTCAAAAAAGTGAAAGCTTAAATTAGAAGCTAAAATCAAACTCCTGAAACATTGCATATATGTTTAGATAACTTATACCCTACCTTCCAGGATCTGACTTTTTTTTAATATGTTACTTGTTTAGCTTGGTCTGTGTGGTACCTAATAATCTGTGATCTGTTGAACTGGTAAAATTTGATTTCTGCAGCTTTTGCTCTGATGCACCTTTTAAAAGATAGAGGCCAGGAAGAGGCAGGAGGAGGAGGACCCAAACCAAACAAGACCACTGACTTTTGCTATGGAGTAAACAAAACGTGAGCAGCTACCTTGTTCTGAGTTGTCAGATGAACTTGTCATGCCTGGAGTGCAGTCTTGGAGTTCTGTGGTAGAGCAGACTGTATCCAATTACAAATGTGGATGCAGCTATTCTATACTCCTAATGGCTCTTCCATCTTCCCTCCCTCAACTTAAACACCCTCCCTCCTTCTTCCTCCAAGTCACCTAATAGACTTTGTTTATTTGACTTTCCTTTAAGGGGAGGAAGGGTTTCTTTTAAGGGGGGGCAGAGAGAGAACGAGAAGGAGAGAGAGTGTGTGTGAGAGAGTGAGAGAAATAGAAAGAGAGAGAGAAGGATATATGATAGATAAGAAGGAAGGGAGGGAGGGAGGGAAGAAGGAAGGAAAGAGAAAGGAAGAAAGAAAGAAGGAAAGAAAGGAAAGAAGGAAAGAAAGAGAAAAGGAAGGAAGAAAGGAGAGAAAGAGAGAAAGAAAGAAAGAAAAGAAAAGAAAAGAAAGAACCTGTCTAGGTATTGGAAGAGGTCTCAGTGGTATAACCGCCTTCACTTCCAGTAAATCCAGTTTGTGTGTGTTGGTGTGTCACCACTGATGTGTAACAACAGCACAGTTGGGATTCCCAGTGTCAATAGTTTCCATTCACACCTCCAGTTAAAAGACCCCAGACCTGCTGTTTTTTCTAATCTACATTTTCCATGTTCTTGGGAGGCCCAAGAACTGTGGGGCCTGAAGACTGTGGGGAGGTATGACAAAGGACCGTTCTCTCATGTTGAAGCATAGTGTTCCTCTAAAAACTGAAGCACAACCAGAGAAAGGAGGGTCAGAGGATGAAGAGGACTGGTGAGGATATTTGAGTCAGAATCTGAGATTGGTGAGTGTCAGGGAAATAAGAGAAGCACGGATCAGGTGACCATTTTAGGAAAATGAACCATACAAATCAGAAAAGTAATTACTATTTTACATTTATTTCAATGATATGTGTTCCTTACTTTTAAAGATCAAGCAAAACAAACAAACAAAAAGCTCAAAGGAGAAATTAAAATATTACCCAGAAATCTCAACCATAAAATAACCAATGTTAACATTAATTTCAGGCTTGGCTCTGTACATATAATGGGAGGGATGCATAGAGGGAGAGAGGGATAAATGAGGGGCAGAAATAATTGTCTAAGACTGAGCTCAAGCTAAACATAGGTTTAAAAGTAAAATATCCTATTTGATCTTGCTTGAATTTAACAAAAGGAAAAAATGGCTAGTCTGCTGAAAAGTTATTCTTTATCCAAAGAGGATTAGTTCTCTAAATTCAGAGGAGAGATGAAAACCTCTGAGAGCCTGGGAGTGAGAATGGGTTGGGCAAGCTGTAACAATGTAATAAACAATCTGACTCTTTTGCCCAGCAACCCTCCCCTGATATCAGATGTTTGTCCTTTGTTTTATTTTCATTTTGTTAGGATTTATACTTTTAACACTTAGTAGCTCTACTTCCCCTGGTTATTCCCCCACTTATTTAACCCCAATCAGTGCACTGTTAACCATTGGTCTTTTTTCCATGGCTTTGTCATTCTTGATAATTTAATGTTTGGTGGCGTTCATCATCATTAAGGTTTTTTTGGAAAAGGCTTTTGGAAGCCATATTTCCTGAGTTGTTTTATCTTTGGAAATTGTTGCTTATTGCCTTTATTTTCGAGAGACAACTTTTCTATTGCCAAATTGCCTCCTAAAGAGGTTATACCGATCTATATTTTATTAGTGATTTATGAGAATGCCTGTTTTGAATGGGGAACTCTTAAGAATATCTGTTTGCCTGAAATGGTGGAATTATATTGGGCAATACATTTGAGCTGGTAATCGAATATCAGATTATGGAAGCACTTGCATGTTGGGAAATTGGCTGTTTTCTTAGTGAATTTCTCATTTCCTCACCAAAGTAACAACAGCTTTCCTGCAGGCCAAAAGATAACTACTGGGCAGCTTTGTGGAGCTGTTTCTAGGACTTTGCAAATTGTGCAGGAACCCTTTTAAAAGGCTCTCCCCCTTCCTCCCCACTCTCTGTGAAAAGGCACCTGGTTGGCTGAAGACGGAGTTTTTTTGCCATCTGAAGATAGCAGAAAGTGGTAAATATGTTCATCTACTAAAAAAATTGGCATCTGATACTTGTTTGAATTGATAATACTTTTTTTTGTTCTGAAATATGATCTTGGGCTTCATGTCACAGACCCTTGTCTTTAAACTGAGCAGCATTATAAGCCATTCCTAAATGACACGTGAACTTCACATATCTTTTCATAACATTCCTAGTGGTTTTCCATTGGAGCTGTCTGTTGGAGGAGCTAATCTCTGTACTGACACAGTTTGAAGTACCTGGAAGTTTCAGTTGGGCTTACTACTAAAAAGCCCTGCTCACCTCATGTAGAAAACTAGTAGCCTCTTTCACTCTTTAATTCATTGTCTCCAAACAATGGAAGGAGTGGGGAAGAAACTTTCCCAGATGACTGAATACATTTAAGTTTGGCCACCATACCTATGATGACTCAGCTGTCTACCAGCCATTGACTTTTCCAGAGTTGGTAAGAGTGAGAACACACCTGGAGGATTTCAGGAGGCAGAAATGATCCCGAGGTGTTCTCACTTTGTTCTTAGGGAAAGGAGGGAGAAAATAAGTGGTTTAGAATGGTGTGGTCTAAAGCTGTGATGTCTTATATGGTAGCTACCAGCCACATGTGGCTATGAAAATGTAAACGATTTAAAATTAAGATTTAAACTTCAGTTTCTTAGTTGCACTGGCCACATTTCAAGTGCTCAGTAACCACATGTGGCTAGAGGCTGCAGTGTCAGACAACACCCAAAGTTCTGTTGGCTAGCTCTGGTTCAGATGCTGCAGTTTTATTTCATGATCATTCAGGGTTCATTACAGCCTTAATGAGTGCTCTCCTGTCTTTTCTCCCTCCCTCCTACTGCTTTCAATCATTCTGCTCCAACTCAAATGATGAAGCACTGCTCTCCATATTGCCTTGCTGGCGTCCTCTGGTTTCTGGGCACAGATAACCCCCGGGGAGTCCTGTGTGTGGTTGAGAATAGATCTTTGCACTGCAGGATCAACCAGACAACTCTGGCCAAGCCCCAAGAGTTAGTCAGTGTTCTTTCCAAAGGACTGAATGGTGCTGGGGATTTTTGACTCTAACAATAAAACTGCTCTTTAGAAATATTTAAATGTAACCATTTAGGACTTTTACTTCAATTCCCTCTTCCCCTTCTGGATGGATGTTCTTAATGGAGAGTACAGTCCTGGGTTCTGTCCTACTTGTACCCCGACAGACTGACCCTATGACCTTAGTAAGACAATTTCTCTGTGGCTCAGCTGCCAGTTGAAAACTCATTCCCAACCACTGCTTAAGCTATTAAAGAGAAATGCCAAGTGATAAGTGAGAATTTTGAGGTCAGTGTTAAAAGGTGTATTTAAAGGGTTCTTTTAAGTTTAATTAGGTCCCATTTGTTTATTTTTGTTTTTATTTTCATTACTCTAGGAGGTGGGTCAAAAAAGATCTTGCTGTGGTTTATGTCAAAGAGTGTTTTTCCTATGTTCTCCTCTAAGAGTTTTATAGTGTCCGGTCTTACAATTAGCGCAGGACTCGGTGGGGAGAGCTAGACTCTGCTCTGCTCAGTGTCTGCTGGGACTGCACGAAGGCTGGGGGCAGGGACATTTGAAGGCTTGCTCACTCACATGCCTGGGAGTTGATGCTGGCTATCAGCTTGGGGGAGGGGTGTCTCAGTTCTTTTCCAAATGGGCCCCTCCATATGTTCTCTCCACGTTGCTGTCCTCACATCATGGTGGCTAAGTTGAAGGTGAACATCCTGACAGAGAGAGCATCAAGTGAAAGCTGTATCACCATTTCTTTTTCTTTTTTTAAAATTTATTTTATTTATTTTATTTTTGGCTGCATTGGGTCTTCGTTGCTGTGCGCAGGCTTTCTGTAGTTGCGGCGAGCGGGGGCTACTCTTAGTTGTGGTGCGTGGGCTTCTCATTGCAGTGGCTTCTCTTGTTGCAGAGCACCGGCTCTAGGCTCACAGGCTTCAGTAGTTGTGGCTCGGGGGCTCTAAAGCGCAGGTCCAGTGGTTGTAGTGCGCTTCGCGGCATGTGGGATCTTCCTGAATGAGGGCTCGAACCTGTGTCCCCTGCATCAGCAGGCGATTCTTAACCGCTGCACCACCAGAGAAGTCCTTTATCAGCATTTCTAACAGAGCCTTGGAAGTCACACAGCATCACTTTGGCCATGGTCACAAGCCCACTCAGGTTCAAGGGAAGGAAACATAGACCCCACCAACTGATGGAGAAGTGTCAATGTTACTTTGTAAGATGAGCTTTTTGGTGTCTTCGTCTTTAAAAAACACATCTGCCACACCCAGTAATGATGATTCAGAATTGGCATCGGCTCCTGTTAAGCCATTAATAAACCTTGAGGTCTGACCTGGGTCTGGAAACTGGGGTGCTTCTCATTTTCAGGAGGTATGATGGTATGATTGTCATTGCTCTGCGCTGGGGCTGCTCTGCCTTTGGGTGTGAGGTGGGGGAGTTGCCATTTGCATAGCGCTGGGACTTCTTTGATGACAGATGCTGTCTAAATACAAAATGGTGTGTTGAAACACCCTCAAATGTGCTAACCCCCCTCGTTCAACTGATATCTACAATGAATACACAAATAGGGGAATTGAGTGAAGATCAGAGTCCTGGTTGCTGAAAATTATTTCAAATATTAGCCTGATGGAATCCAGCCAGAGTTTTGATAATTTACATCTCACTTTTGACTTAGATTTTATTTGTAATTTCTGTTACTTATTACTTTTTTGTTACATTCTCATTGGATACAAACTCCTAAACAATTAGGATCCATCTTTGTACAAAATTTTTTCAGTTTCATAAATGGATACTTTAGAGTATTTATTTTCCTATTTCTGAGATAAAATCTTCTAGAAGCTAGGGGAAGGGGACACAGGCCATCAATTTGGTTTTGTTTTTATATTTATTTATTTATTGAGGTTAGTTGATGTAGACTATTTTATAAGCTTAAGGTATACAACATAGTGATGCACAATTTTTAAATATTATACTCCATTTATAGTTATAAAATATTGGCTATATTCTCTGTGTTGTACAGTATATCCTTGTAGCTTATTTATTTTATATATAGTATTTTATACCTCCTAATACCATACCCCTATCTTTCCCCTCCTTCTTTCCCTCTCCCCACTGGTAACCACTAGTTCTCTATATCTGTGAGTCTGTTTCTTTTTTGTTATATTCACTGGTTTTATTTTTTAGATTCTACATATAAGTGATATCATACAGTATTTATCTTTCTCTGTCTGACTTCTTAAACTTAGCATAATACTCTCTGAGTCCATCCATGTAGTTGCAAATGGCAAAATTTCATTCTTTTTTTTATGGCTGAGTAGTATTCCATTGTGTGTATGTGTGTGTGTGTGTATATATATATAACCTCTTCTTTCATTTATTTATTTATTTATTTATTCATTCATTCATTCACTTATTTATTTTTGCTGTGTTGGGTCTGTTTCTGTGCAAGGGCTTTCTCTAGTTGCGGTGAGCGGGGCCCACTCTTCATTGCGGTGCGCGGGCCTCTCACTGTCGCAGCCTCTCTTGTTGCGGAGCGCAGGCTCAGTAGTTGTGGCTCACGGGCCTAGTTGCTCCGCGGCATGTGGGATCTTCCGAGACCAGGGCTCGAACCCGTGTCCCCTGCATTGGCAGGCGGATTCTAAACCACTGCACCACCAGGGAAGCCCTGTAACCTCTTCTTTATTGATTCATCTGTTGATATACACTGAGGTTGCTTCCATATCTTGGTAATTGTAAATAATGCTGCTATGAACATTGGGGTGCATGTATCTTTTCAAATTAGTGGTTTTGTTTTTTTCAGATATATACCCAGGAGTGGAATTGCTAGGTCATATGGTAGTTCTGTAGTGAGTTTTTTGAGAAACCTCCATACTGTTTTCCACAGTGGCTACACCAAGTTACATTCCCACCAACAGTGCATGAAGGTTCCCTTTTCTCCACATCCTCACCAACATTTGTTATTTGTGTTCTTTTTGATGATAGCCATTCTGACAGGTGTGAGGTGATGCCTCATTGTAGTTTCGATTTGCATTTCTCTGATGATTAATGAAGTTGAGGATCTTTTCATGTGCCTGTTGGCCATCTGCATGACTTCTTTAGAAAAATGTCTGTTCAGGTCTTCTGCCCATTTTTGAATTGGGTTGTTCTGTTTTTTTGATGTTGAGCATCAATTTGACAAATAACCTGCCACATACCAGGTTCCGTGCTAGCTGTAGGAAATTGAAAAACAAAGCAAGAGTTAGACACAATCTTCAAATTGCTTCTGACCTACATGCTCTACTGGAGGGAAAAAACAGCCACGAATGGTTAGCACTAGCCGCAGAGTTGCTCTTACCTTTTTCTTGCCTTTTTAGCTTTAGTCTACCAATAACCACTTCATTTTTTAAATTTATTTATTTATTTATTTATTTATTTTTGGCTGTGTTGGGTCTTCGTTTCTGTGCGAGGGCTTTCTGTAGTTGTGGCACGTGGGGGCCACTCTTCATCGCGGTGCACGGGCCTCTCACTGCACGGGCCTCTCACTATCGCGGCCCCTCTTGTTGCAGAGCACAGGCTCGAGTCGCACAGGCTCAGTAGTTGTGGCTCACAGGCCCAGGCGCTCCGCGGCATGTGGGATCCTCCCAGACCAGGGCTCGAACCCATGTCCCCTGCACTGGCAGGCAGACTCTCAACCACTGCACCACCAGGGAAGCCCCACTTCATTTTTTTTTAAACCTGTTTTCTCTGCCTTTTCATTCTGTTTCTCCTTATAACTGTTTTTCAGTTTGTACTGGTTTAAAGTGTCTCATGCTCATTTTCTTGCAGTAGTCCATCCCCTAGGAGAGGAAAACTCCCTGTGTCCTTTTTCCTTCCCACCTACATTTGCTAAGTTATTGACTTGTTGCTTTCTTTTGGGCCTCTTACAGGGGATTGTTTACTATTGCCCTGGCAATATTCCCCAAATATATATCGGGGAATTCTTTTATAGAATTTGTTTGAAGCTTAGTGTCTCAGTCCTAGGGTTATTTTTAGTTAGGGAGACAAACAACTTGAAGTGTGTACATCTGATACCTTAACCACAATCACTAGGTATTTCGTTTCTTGTTATTTGAGAGCATTCAGGTACCGCTGATGGAGCATTATTCATTGTTAGCTTAATGTTTCCATTGCTGGAAAGACTTTAGTAGATTTTTATGGGAGATAGAGAAGTTTTAAGAAGTCACATTCACATTTTACAGTGACTCAATGGATAGTCTCTTTAGATCGGTAATGAAATGCCGTCTGTGGTTGCCAATTGTTAAAATCTACCCTGCTTCCGCCAGCAGTTGTCAGTTAAGGGAGGATCGCAACACCCACTGATAAAATTCAAACCACAAGATGTTATTTTAAGTTTTTGGGTGGCGCTCTCTCTTCTTACCCTTTAAACTAAGTCACATCCTGCTCTGCATTTTAATTTGGTACAAATTAGATGCAGTAGACATAGGTCTGGCATTAGATACTAAAATGAAATTAAATGCTAAAATGAAAGACAGAAGTTTTGTGGAGTAAATCTATCATTTCCGGATGCAAGATTAGGAAGTGGTTCTCAACCCTCGTGCCTCATCACAGTCACCTGGGGAGCTTGCCCAGGCCTCATCCCAGAGCATCTGGATGACTTGGTATGGAGTGGGGCCAGACTTTGGTATTTTGTAGACGCTCCCCAGGGTGATCCTGTCATACAGCCAGGCTTGGGAAATATTGTGTGAGGTGCCCTCCCCACCCTCCACATTCCTCTCTACCTCGTCAAGTCCTGTCCACATCTTTAGGGCTCCCCTCAGGCCACTTCTTTCAAAGCTCACAGCTTCAGCCCCCCTGAACTCTTCCCTGTGACTGTCCACCAAACCTACTAGATAGCCCACCCTAAACCGTGTTCTGACTCATTTCATCTACACACATCTTATCTCCTTGATCAGAGCAGTTGACTCCTTGGATTAAACTACTGCTTAGTTGTCACTTGTTTCTATCATTTAGGGTTAGCACAGCTATGGACACTTAATAGGGACTTAATAGATATGAATTGAGTTGAATTGTCATCAGTGTAGTTATTCTCCTTCATCCTCTTGTCTCTCACTATAGCTTCCTTTATTAGCCCACCTTTGCCCATCAGTGTTTCTTCCTCTAGAGACAAGTCAGGGTGGCTAAACTGCAGAAGGAGAAGCAAACTCAGCCCGTTTCTGATTTTACCGTATTCAAGAGTGGAGGGATGGGCATATGCCCTGTGGACTCATCCCTCTCCACCCAGAACATTCAGTGCTCCTGCTCTAGAGTGGCTCTCAGGACCACGTGGGTGACACATGCAACATGCAGGGGGCCCGTCCTGCTGGAGAAGGTGAAATGATTTGAGGATGGATCTCTGCCGTAAGGCCTACTGAAGAATAGGGGGTTGTCCTGGAACTTGGAAACAGTAGCTTTCTTTGCCTTTTCAAACAGTGAGGATTCTTACTGCTAATGGTCCAAGGGTTCCTGTTTCTGGGCCCAGCAAGCTGACCATCGAAGAGATAGATGGTTGGCAACTTCCTGTTGAAGGGTACAGAGGTGACGCAAGATTCCTGATTGTGAGACATGCTACCTTCTTAGGGCCTGCATTATTTGCACTAAATCTCTGTGACTGAGAGACCCCCAAATTAAGTGGCTATAACAAGATTGAAGTTTATTTCTCTCTCATGTAACTGTCCAGATATGGTTATTCCTGGGCTTGTACAGTGACACTGACATCTTCAACCAGTGGCTTTCATTTCTGGGTCTACTTGTTGCCATCTCTCAGTGCTCAGGAATGGGGAAAGGGCAGGGAATGTGCACGTCTTTTTAGCACAGCTTCTACTCACATCTCATAGGTCCCCACCAAGTTGCAAGGAAGGCTGGAAATGTAGCAGATGAGCTCGTGCCCAACTAAACTTGAGAGTTCTGTGATTAAAGGAAGGAAAATGGATAGTGGTGAACAACAAGCCAAGGCATACGTGATAAGCTGCCAAAGTACCAGACCTACAAACCATCACCCTGTTCATTGGTTTGCATAAAAGTACACTAAAAGAAACCACAAATGTATCTCTGGTGCTATGATGTCATGGTAGGAAACTGAAGATCTCCAGGGGGATGTGTGGTGTTTCTACTTTTCCAGGGAAGGTAGACCATGAGCTGGAAGAGGATGCAGAAAGTGTACAAATAACTGTCTCACAGATAGTGTTGACAAACAGGGTTTGGTGTGCAGGGAAGACTCTTGGCATCTCTGAGGACAAGTGTGTTTGGCAAGAGATCTGCTAACCTGATCAAGAGAGTTCAACTGAAATTTGCTGGGAAGGAAAAACCATGGAAACTTGATTGGCTAGAGAACAATATGCATAGCTAAGAGAAGACCAGTAGCCGAGGAGGAGAACTTCAGTAATTCATTTAAAAACACCTGGGAAGCAGGGAGGTTATAGTAATACCTGTAGCTGTTTGCCATCGTGCAGCTTATGAGGACTAAGCAAAGTAAACATTAAAAGTGGGGCATAGATTTGATCATCCGATTTGTCTCACCAAGAAGGTTAAGATGGTTCTCACGACGAAAATATGATTCTAGAAGGGAATATTTTGCTTTAAAGAAGCAGGCCTATGGAAATCCAGACCCTAAAGGTAAATTTCTAGGTAAGCGGGGTGGGGAGAGAGAAACCACAGAAAGTATGTTGTAGTAGGGTCAATATTATGGATTTTCCAGACTGGTTACAGATGATGCTTTCTCCCCAGAGACTGTAACTCTGGAAGGGATGCCAAATGTGCTGATAAAACCCACTGGCAGTTTTATTCTGCTAATTTCTTATAAACTCTTGATTTGTTTTGCTGATCGTTTCATTTTTAAGAAGACTGAGAAAATAATGCAAGGAAGGATATCTCTGGATTTCTTTCTGACCCAACAGAAAGCATTGTCCAGTGATATAAAGTGGTGGGAACCAGGAGATGAAATCCCTAGAGAAGCATGCTTTGGGCATAGCTATGGACACTAGAAACATTTCAAACAGTTCAGAGAAAAGAAAGAAATGATCTCTCTTGTGGCCAAAGAAAATGGTGAGGAGACTTCACAAGGAGGGTTAGCTAAAATGTTCTGAAATACGCATGTAATCCCAAGTAATTCCAGTGAAGAGGGAAGGAGGATAGCTCCTTGGAAATAGATCAATGTGCTTACACAGAGGACTTTTTCCCTGTTAACTCAGATTAATGAAGGGTATTCAGTCTGGCTTAACAATCATTACTACTAATCTTTAAGTTGCTTTCCCACAAGAAGGTAAAAGATGAGTAAAATGCAGTCACTGAGCGTGATGTAGACCTAACATCTGGTGGTAAGGTTACAAAGAGTAACCTCAAAATGTGGGCAACTTCTGACATACTTTGAGTCACAAAAGTAAAGCGGGGGTTCAAAAGAGAAACAAAACCAGGGGTCGGGGTGGTTTCAGAAAGGGTTTCAGGGAGCAGATGATGCTTGCAATGCTCTTTGGAGGGTGGAGGGAATTTCCACAGATGGCAGAGAGGCATTGTGTTAGAGGGTGCTTTGCAGAGAAGAACTAGCAAGGACCGAGGCAGAGCGATGTGACTGCAGGAGAGTGTACAATGTAAGGTATGTATATGTGAGTTTTTAGAGTTGAGGTTTGAGTGATAACAGCTGAAATATAATTGACTGATGTCTGCCAAGTACTGTGCTGAGTGTGTGACCTGTATTACTTCAGTCAGTCGTCACAAAAACTGAGTACTATTAATTGACCCTCTTTTCAGATGAGGAAACAACTCAGAAGTTTAGTAACACACAGTAAGTGGTAGATAGAACCAGAGTCCAAAGCCATTTAAATTTAACTGTGTTGTGAAGGGCTTAGGATTTTTAACGAAGTTCAGTGACCAGTGGGAATTTGGAGTAGAGGAGAGACATTGGAATCTTTCTGGAAAGATGAACTGGGCCAGGAAATGTAGAGTAGATTGAAATGATGGGAAAGAAAAAGTGGAGACCCCCTAATGGGGATCTAAAATGGATTGCTGGTTGTAAGTGTGGAAGAACAGGAAAAAAGTTTTGGGGTGAGGAGGTGAGTGTCAGGACAGAGGTAGGATCTGCTGTATTGGGGGATCTGCGAGAGAAAGTTGGGGTGGACCTGGAGAGGGGTGGTTGTCTTAATCAGAGCCAGGGAAGTCAGCACAGGTTATCAGCATGAGGGAGTGATAGGTTTGCTCTTGAAGTAAGCAGTAGGCTTCCTGTTCTAGTGATAAATCTGGGGGCCATCCACCAGGCTGTGGGCTGGAGGAGGGTGAGGACAGCAGAGTGAGTAGAAACCTATCTTACTAGGAGCTATGGGCGTGGGTAAGATGATCAAGAGCTAAGGCTCATAGAGAGAAGTGGATGGAAGGAAAAACACCGGTAAATGCCTATGTATTAACTGGGAGGGAGAAAGAGGAGCCGGTAAGCCACACTTTAAAGTTAGGAAGAACTTTAGTTAAGAGTATTAAGTGTTACACAAACATGATAGAAGAAAGTCTGCAGAACTAACGTCAGGAATGAGCTGAGACTTGCAAAAGGTGGTTAAAAACTTTAAAACAGCTTTGCGAATGTGTATCCAGAACTACATGAATAAGTAAAAGATAATCTTCTGGGTGTGGAAATTTTCTCTGCTCAAAACATCAGGAGTCAAAAGAATTGTTCCAATTCTACTTGTTTCCCATCTTTTTTTTTTTTTTCCTAAAGGAGAAGTACCAACTGAAAAGAACTGAATACACCCAGAGGAGAGGGAATTGGAACCTTAGACAGGTGAAGGGGTGGGAACCATGTACCTATCTCTGCTAAACAGGTTCTGGGTGCCAGTTCAGCCCAGAACACACCAGGGGACTGAATTACTTTAGTCTGCACAGGACCTCTGAGAGTAAACTGTGCCAGATGAAAGAGATCACAAGCCTAAGGACAGGCAGATGCTGTCAAGATGATTAGAAAGAGAAAGGAAATTTCAGAAAACTCTAGACCAGTGATTCTCAACCCTGGGTGCACATTGAAATCTATTGGGGAGCACTTAAAAATTGCTGCCAGATCCCACCCCCAAAGTTCATGATAACAGTGGTATAAGGACCTTATGCCACCCCTAAGGACATTCTGACAAGCATCCAGGGGTAAAAAAATCACACTCCATATAGGTGAGTTCTGTCCATCCACTGCAAAATTCTTGAATGTACTGTTACTAAAGAGGTGAACAGTTCACATTAGAAAAGGAGCCAGTCTGGGTTCACTTAAGACAAAACATGCTGAATTTCTCTGGTTTCCCCTTGTGTTTAGGTTACTAGATCATAAAAATACCACAGACACAGTAGATCTTATTTCTACTAGTTGACACCTGAGGATTGGGGGAGAGTCATCCCCAGCTTGGGAACTTGTCTCAGGAGGGCTGGTGGGGGGGAAGAATAGGTGAGATCTTCAACATTGGGAACCACCAATGGGATACAGAATGTTTAGTGAGAATATGGTAGCTGGTGAGGAGGACACAGCCTGATGAAGTCGAGCCAGCAGCAAAAGCCACTGTCTCGAGGGACATCTGTGCTGTGGGTCGTGGGTGTAAGTGCTCAAAGCGGAGCCCATGTGACCAAGAGTAGGGGCTCAGCTTTGGAGCCAAGCCCTGGGCATCAAGGCAGCCAGCCAGTATTGCAAGACGAGAGTGTTTATGCATAGCAAGCTCTTCCCATTTTTTAAGGATGTCAGACTTCTGAAAAGTCTGTTTGAAGTATTTGATAAGGAATCTGTCTTGTGATATCCTTGTGAACAAGGTGGAAAATTAAGGTCTAAGTCAATAGCTTCTCTTCTGGTGAAGAGTAGGATTTGTTTAGGTGTGGAACATGGAATTTTCATAACAATCATTTGGAAATCACCTGTACCTCCTTCTCCACATCTGCCTGCAAGCGCTGCCTCCTAGAAATCCTGCCAGCTCTGAATTGTCCGTCTGTAAACTTCTGAAAGGCTACTAGTAAGCTCCTTGGGGGTCTCTCCCAATCTTCCGTCTCCTTTCTTCACTGACATGCTGCTTTCTGATTCTGTGTGCTGGGGTTAGTATTTGTGTCTGTCCCTCCCTCCCTCTCGCTTGTTCTAAGGATGTTTGAGGCAGTTGGAGGCTAGGGCTCACCCAAGTAGATACAATGGAAGGCAGCCTACAGTAGGAAGCTAAGTAGAAAACTACCCGCTGTCAGACATCTTGCCAACAGCCCAGCAGCAACTTGTACAACTTTCTAGCTTAAAAAAAAGATAATTTATTTAAACATCGTCTTATTTCACCAAGTCTTTGAAGTGGTTTCCAAGAATACACACACTACACGGGAAATAGTGGGTAGTTGAGAGAATTGAAGCGCAGGGACAATAAAGGTAAGCCAGGCACACGGAAAGGCTCATCTTCTGCCACTGAAGTTTACCAGCAGTGCCGCCAGGAATCTGACTCATCCATCCTAGTGCCCCAGACAAAACGAGATATGTTCTCATATACAAATTCTCAGTGTCTAAAAGCCAAGAACAAGCCAGTCACTTAGGAGAGGCACTCTGATACTGAGACCTGAATATTTGCTTATAAAGGTCCTGTAAAGCAACCTTTGTCTTGTATGAATTGATTGGTTTGGCCATTTGGAGGAGCAGTTTGGAATATCTGGTGAAACTAAAACTAGTTCTACCTCATGATACGGCAGTTCCACTTATTTTAGAAAATCAGGCCACAGCGTCACAAGAAGCAGATCCTGCAGCACTGTTTTTAAGCACAAAGAATCAGAAACAACCTAAAGGAAGAATACTTTAAACAAGGTAGAGTCATACCATGGAACTATGTGGTAGGAATGAACTAGTGTATATGTATGTATGTGTGTGTAATAATTTTGAGTGAAAATAAGCCAGTTGCAGAAAGAAATGTATGGTATGATACTATTTATTATGCAAAATTTTTTAAAAGTCAGAAAAATGATAGATATATTTATATAAATAAGGATGGAGACCTATTAATTTGGGGTGGTAGGAAAATGGATATTTGTATATATCCTTTTTATTTTTCTGATTAAAAGGGAAAAGCAGCCACTGTGATGTTGGCAGGACAGTGACCACAATATTCTGTACCAACTCATCTAGAGATGACTGCCCGGTCACCTTTTCTATGCTTTTATATGATTAGCTCATTGAATCACCTCAACAACCCCTTTGGGGCAGTCCTTTAATTATTGCCATCTGTCAGATGAAACACTGAGGATTAGAGAAGCTGAAAACTTGCCTAAAGCCACCTAGTAAGGCTGGCTTTGAACCCAGGCCGTTTGAATCCAGAGCTTATAGTCTTAATTATCACACTACTCTACAGAATTTCCCAGTATCCTCAGGTGGGTTGGTGGGTTGGTTATTTACACACACACACACATACACACACACATACACACGAAATCTCTTTCACTGTAGGTCAAGGGCATTAAGTCCAGAGGACAGTGCGGGGAAAGCGGTTCTTCCTAGATGAGAACAGTGCAGTTCCACCAGCTCGTCCATCTGACTTGGGCTAGGTGTACATATATCTTATATTTCTAGATCATTTGCTGGTGGCTCTCAACCCTTTTTCCACATCAGAATCACCTGTGGAGGTTTTAGGACTATCAAATCCTGACCCCACCTCGGGTTCCAACGTGATAGATCTGGGCTTGGTCATCAGCATTTTAGAAAGTTCCCCACATAATTCTAATGTTCAGTCGGAGTTGAGATCCCTTGCTTTATAAAGTCTGGACAGTACAATGTTCAAGGTTATAATGTTTGGTAAGAGCCTGGAGGGTTGATGCTTTGCGTTGAGAATCAAGGATAGATTCGTAGGTGGTGACTCTTGTAAATGTCTTGTGAAATCCAGGCT
This sequence comes from Balaenoptera acutorostrata, assembly GCF_949987535.1. Classification (NCBI taxonomy): domain Eukaryota; kingdom Metazoa; phylum Chordata; class Mammalia; order Artiodactyla; family Balaenopteridae; genus Balaenoptera; species Balaenoptera acutorostrata. The sequence continues at coordinate 52,559,830 of NC_080070.1, forward strand.
CCTGATCAGGAGGAGGGGATGCCTGGACCTCCACCTGCCCCACCACACCCATGTGGACCTTGGCAGGTTAGGATCTGTCCAGCCAACTGTCTTCTAGTTTTCTGGAAAGCTGTTAGAGAAAACTTGCTGTGATAATTAAGCATAGGAGCGGGGACTGGAAGCCCATGTATCTGGCGTTTGCCATCCGTGGCTTAAAGGAGAAGCTAAGAAGTGGGACAGACTCTTCCTTAGAAAAGAGCTCAGGGTCTACTCCATTTCCCTGATGGAAGGTATACCAGTTGCCTCAAGGTTCTATGCCCAGATAAAGTATTCACCTATGGCAGTGGTCCTTAAACCTGTGCATCAGATCACCTGAAGAACTTGTTAAAGATGGATTACTGGGCCCCACCCTCAGTTCCGGACTCTGCAGGTCTGTGGTGGGGTCTGAGAATTTGCATTTCTAACAAGCTCCCAGGTGATGTTGATGCTGCTGGTCTGAGGACCACTTTTTGAAAACCACAGGCCTAGGATAATAAAAGAAGGTTTTGGAGCTTCCAAAATCTGCCTTTGAAACAAGGATCCATGAGACTTTGAAGAAGGTGGATCTGGACACTTTGAGAAATTAGACATGACTGTATGGTTACGGGGATTTGCAGTGGGTTGGCAGATTTGGTCCCAGAAATGCTAATTAATGAACAAATTATCATCGAGCTATGGAGAAAACCTCAGTGCCCTTGACACTCTTCTTAGTAAATCTCTCTGTATGATTTACTTGGGTGAGGACAGAATTCACATGCCTATGCAGTCTCTGAATGACACAAACAAAGGAAAAGTCAGCCAGACACATAGAATGACAGTCACTCCCCAGAAATATCTTGACAGGCTGGAATCATGGGTCAAAACTAATATGAGGTAATTCAATAATAATAGAGGAGCATCAAGTCCTGAATTTCAGCTAAAGGAAGTAAAGGAGTCCTGCTCAGAAAGAAGGAAACGCAGCTTCTCCACAATTCCTACCACATCAGAGTCCTAGATGTAAGGGCAGTGAGTGCTAGGAAGAGGTGTGTGTGTCCCCAAAGCTAGGACAAACTGAGGCAATATTAACAGCTGCAGTGTGTATAAGGCAAGGAAGTGGATTACTTCCTTCTTTCCTGCTATCCCCAGACCACACCTGGAGCTTGTCTTTAGATCTGGGCACTGTTTTCAGGGAAGTATAGACAAATTGAAGTGTAATCAGAGTTGGATGTCTGTGATCATGAGGATCAAATAAGAAATGGCTGATGAAAAATGTGACTGGTCTGGAGAAGAAAAGATTTGCTGGGTGGGAGGTGGCAGTGATGGTAGTTCTGATGCAGGTTATGGTGGAAGAAGTGGTTCATCTTGTTCTTTGTAGTGACGGAGGGCAGATCTAGGACCCATGTGTCCTAGTGAGACAGAGTTCAACTCTAAGTGAAAAACCATCTTTAACAAAAAATGACATGGGTTGCCCTGTTTCTGTCATAGGAAATGGTCAAGCAGGGATGACCTAGCAATTTACCAAAGGGATTCTTGCTTTGGATGAGAAGTTGGGCTAGAATTCACTCTTAGGTTCTATGATTCTGTGCAATGACTGACTAGTATTTTTGGGCTTTTCATTCTGTTTATTCAGTGGTGGCAAATAAGTGGTTTGAGCAAACCTTACAATCTGGTGTCACTGTCAAGTTTTTTGTCTCACGGAAGCTGCCACACTTCAAATCTGTGTTCCCATACATTTCTGTTGCTGGATTGAACTCTGAGCAATAACTTGTTCCTCTCTGAAGAAATGGATTGCAAAGGGCATATAACACCCTTTGCATGGATCATGAAGGGGTAGAAATGGATATTCTGTTTCAGTGTGACAGTAAGCATTTGAATCTTTAGGCCTCTTGACCCCTGTCTTCCCAGAGGGGAGAGAATACAACAACAAATAGTTTATGTTTGCCCTTAGGGGAGAGGGGGTGAACAATCCTTTACCTCTGAGCCTCAGTACTCATCCCCCAGGAACAGTCAGATGTCAGAGCCCCTGGATCAGGCCAGCGTGCAGATCATTAACGCAGATTGGCCAGCATTTCACACAGAGGGCCAGGACCAGCTGTCCAAGGGCATCATGGTTAGAACTAGCTTCCAGAAACCTCTGATCATTTTGGAGCTTATAGCCAAATAACCAAAGCTCTACTTTTGATCATGTAACATTTTGGAAATCAAGGTGTTTCAGAGGGCATCATTTCCAAAAAGATGTATATCCAGGATTTGAATAATTTTCTTTTATCAAAGAAGACCAGAAGACCAGAAATGGGTATTACATTATACATATTTTGGTGTTAATTCAGTACATAATTTTTTAAAAAATAAATTTATTTATTTTATTTTTGGCTGCGTTGGGTCTTGGTTGCTGTGCGTGGGCTTTCTCTAGTTGCGGTGAGCGGGGGCTACTCTTCGTTGCGGTGCACGGGCTTCTCATCGCGGTGGCTTCTCTTGTTGCAGAGCACAGGCTCTAGGCACGAAGGCTTCAGTAGTTGTGGCTCACAGGCTCTAGAGCGCAGGCTCAGTAGTTGTGGTGCATGGGCTTAGTTGCTCCGCAGCATGTGGGAGCTTCCTGACCAGGGCTCGAACCCTTGCCCCCTGCATTGGCAAGCGGATTCTTAACCACTGTGCCACCGGGGAAGCCCCTCAGTACATAATTTACCTATATATTTGTTGACTGAATTAAAAATGCACACCATGAAAGCCAAGACTTTCAGTTTTATTTGGGGGCTTACTGAGGACTGTAGCCTGAGATACAGCCTCTCAGATAGCTCTGAGGAACTGCTTTGAAGAGCTAGGGGGACAGGTCAGTAGGTATGTGATTTTGGAGAAGGGGTACATGCAGTTAAGCACACATCTTGGTAGAAAGTTGCTGCCAGTCACGAGGAACATATGTCTTAGTTAATGGTTTTAGTACTTTTCTAATTATGGGAAGATGCAAGAAACTGAGTGCATAAAATATCTAACTATCTGAAGGCCTGTTCTGCCAGTTTTCCCAGAGCACAGAGTGACTCATTCCTAATTCTGTTCCGAAATCCTTTCAGCGTGTGTTGAAGGTCAATGACTGCAGTGGCTAATCCTTGAACTGGGTGACAAGGGACCTTCTTTAGTTGACATATCTTACTGGGAAATTTTAAATTAACGGGAACTGTATGCTCTCTGGTCTTCATGTGAGTTGTTTCCAAGGCTGGAAGCAAAACCTGTTTCTCAAGCAAAACATGACTGAGTGTGTGAGTGCAGACCCCCAGGCCTAACAGATCAATAAATAGCTATGTTATATGCTGCTGTTTCAAACCTACAAGTTAATATTAAGTTGCATTTTTGGGCAGCCAATGGCAGTGAATTATATGGTTTTAATCTTCCTGCATTTATGTCTTGTCCCAAAGTAATAAGCATGCTGCTTTGACAATTAAAAAATCTGTTCACACTTGTGTTATGGATTTGGGGAAATGTTAATATATTGAAAGACAAAAATGTTTCAAAATTCTGTAGAGTGCTTATTTGTTTTTGGTTGCAAGAGGAGTAGAGGATCTTATCTTTGGTGCATACGCCACTTTCAGGAAGCCGGGAGAGGAGGAAATGGAAGTAAGACCTGTTGAGTGTCTACTCCCTTTAAGGCAGGACTTTTATCCTCATTTTCTCATTTAATCCTCACAATTCCCCATTTCCTACATAAAAAACAAAAACAAAAACAAAAAAACCCTGAAGATCGGAGAGGTTAATACATTGGTCAAAGTGCACAGTTTGTAATTAAGGAGCGCCAGTTCGAACCTAAGTCTTGCTCCTTCCAAGGCACATAGGTCTTTTAAAAAAATTTTTTTAAATTGAATTATAGTTGATTTACAATGTTGTGTTAATTTCTGATGTGCAGCAAAGTGACTCAGTTATACACATATATACATTCTTTTTTATATTCTTTTCCATTATGGTTTATCCCAGGGTATTGAACATAGGTAGGTCCCTGTGCTATACAGTAGGACCTTGTCGTCCATCCATTCTACATGTAATAGTTTGTATCTGCTAACCCCAAACTCCCAGTTCATCCCTCCCCCACCACCTTGGCAACCATGTCTGTTCTCTACGTCTGTGAGTCTGTTTCTGTTGCGTAGATACGTTCATTTGTGCCATATTTTAGACTCCATATAAAAGTGATATCATATGATGTTTGTCTTTCTGACTTACTTCACTTAGTATGACAATCTCTAGTTGCATCCATGTAGCTGCAAATGGCATTATTTCATTCTTTTTTGTTGGCTGAGTAATATTCCATTGTACATATGTACCACATCTTCTTTATCCATTCCACTGTTTATGGACATTTAGGTTCTTTCCATGCCTTGGCTATTGTGAATAGTGCTGTAATGAACAGGTGTACATGTATATTTTTGAATTATAGTTTTGTCTGGATATATGCCCAGGAGTGGGATTGCTGGATCATATGGTAGTTCTATTTTTAGTTTTTTGAGGAACCTCCATACTGTTTTCCATAGTGGCTGCATCAGTTTACAGTCCCACTAACGGTGTAGGAAGGTTCCCTTTGCTCCACACCCTCTCCAGCATTTGTTATTTGTAACTTTTTAATGATGGCCATTCTGACCAGTGTGAGCTGGTACCTCATTGTAGTTTTGATTTGCATTTCTCAAATAATTAGTGATGTTGACCATCTTTTCATGAAGGCACATAGGTCTTGATGTGTATGTCTTCTTTGTGTCTTTTCCCAAACGGTGTATTCTTTTCTTAGTGAAAATTTCTAAAGTAGGTCTTAAAATAGCCTTTGTTGCCAAATGTTTGGCAGTGCCTTGGTCTTTTATTCTTCCCCATTCTTGGTAGAAATAGGAGTTCTCTCTTCCCTAATTGAGCCTCAGGATGGCATATGTTTGCATGTCTTATGCCCATTGGACTTGTAACTAGAACCCCATTTTCACCTGGGCCTGACCCTACTGTTTCTCCAGGTGGGTGACAGTGGTGAGAGAGGACCCAGCTCATCTCAGAGGCCCAATAAGAGCATTTTTGAATTGACCTAAATGCATCAAGCTTCTTATCCCTGTTGGATTTGGCTACTTGGTGGTTTGTTAAGTGAGAGCAGGTCCCAGAGTGAGTTCTGCTGTGCAACAAACACTTGTATTAGACAGAAAGTGCAAGAGCAGTAATACTTTCTGTTCCTGAAAGCTCAGGGAGGTCCCAGCTCTCTGTCCCTGGGGCACATTGGCAAGTACTTGCAGGAGCAGAAGGACCAGCCCTCCACCAGGCAGATCAGTGGCCAAGGGGGTGGAGGAACCTTCCGGGGAGCCTGCAACTGCTCTATTTCTTAATCCACATGGTGGTTATGTCAGTATTTGCAAATGTAAAAGGTAAACTTTCATAGAATTGTCTGTACACTTAAGATTTGTTCACTTGGGGGAGCTTCAAGATGGCGGAAGACTAAGGCGTGGAGATCACCTTCCTCCCCACACATACATCAGAAATACATCTACATGTGGAACAACTCCTACAGAACACCTACTGAACGCTGACAGAAGACCTCAGACCTCCCCAAGGTCAAGAAACTCCCCACATACCTGGGTAGGGCAAAAGAAAAAAGAAAAAACAGAGACAAAAGAATAGGGACGGGACCTGCACCTCTGGAAGGAGCTGTGAAGGAGGAAAGGTTTCCATACACTAGGAAGCCCCTTCGCGGGCAGAGACTGCCTGTGGCAGAGGGGGGAAGCTTCGGAGCCATGGAGGAGAGCACAGCCACAGGGGTGCAGAGGGCAAAGCGGAGAGATTCCCACACAGAGGATTGGTGCCGACCAGCACTCACCAGCCCGAGAGGCTTGTCTGCTCACCCGCCGGGGCGGGCGGAGGCTGGGAGCTGAGGCTCGGGCTTCGGTCGGATCCCGGGGAGAGGACTGGGGTTGGCGACGTGAACACAGCCTGAAGGGGCTAGTGCGCCACAGCTAGCCAGGAGGGAGTCCGGGAAAAGGTCTGTAGCTGCCGAACAGGCAAGAGACTTTTTCTTGCCTCTTTGTTTCCTGGTGCGCGAGGAGAGGGGATTCAGAGCACCGCCTAAACGAGCTCCAGAGACGGGCGTGAGCCGCGGCTATCAGCGCAGACCCCAGAGACGGGCATGAAACGCTAAGGCTGCTGCTGCCGCCACCAAGAAGCCTGTGAGCAAGCACAGGTCACTATCCACACCTCCCCTCCCGGGAGCCTGTGCAGCCCGCTACGGCCAGGCTCCCGTGATCCAGGGACAACTTCCCCGGGAGAACGCACGGCGCGCCTCAGGCTGGTGCAACGTCACGCTGGCCTCTGCTGCCGCAGGCTCGACCCGCATTGTACCCCTCCCTCCGCCGGCCTGAGTGAGCCAGAGCCCCCGAAGCAGCTGCTCCTTTAACCCCGTCCTGTGTGAGCAAAGAACAGACGCCCTCAGGTGACCTACATGCAGAGGCGGGTCCAAATCCAAAGCTGAACCCCAGGAGCTGTGCGAACAAAGAAGAGAAAGGGAAAACTTCTCCCAGCAGCCTCAGAAGCAGTGGATTAAAGCTCCACAGTCAACCTGATGTACCTGCATCTGTGGAATACCTGAATAGACAACGAATCATTCCAAACTGAGGAGGTGGACTTTGGGAGCAACGATATATATATATATTTTTCCCTTTTTCTCTTTTTGTGAGTGTATATGTTTATGCTTCTCTGTGATTTTGTCTGTATAGCTTTGCTTTTACCCTTTGTCCTAGGGTTCTGTCTACATTTTGTTGTCTTTTTTTCTTTTTTTTAGTATAGTTTTTAGCGCTTGTTATCATTGGTGGATTTGTTTTTGGGTTTGGTTGCTCTCTTCTTTCTTTCTTTTTTTTATTACTTAAAAATTTTTTTTAATAATTTTTATTTTTTATTTTAATAACTTTATTTTATTTTATTTTATTTCATTTCATTTCATTTTATTTTATCTTTTTCTTTCTTTCTTTCTTTTTTTCTCCCTTTTATTCTGAGCCATGTGGATGATAGGCTCTTGGTGCTCCAGCCAGGCGTCAGGGCTGTGCCTCTGAGGTGGGAGAGCCAAGTTCAGGACGTTGGTCCACAAGAGACCTCCCAGCTCCACGTAATATCAAACGGCGAAAATCTCCCAGAGATCTCCATCTCAACGCCAAGACCCAGCTCCACTCAATGACCAGCAAGCTACAGTGCTGGACACCCTATGCCAAACAACTAGCAAGACAGGAGCACAACCCCACCCATAAGCAGAGAGGCTACCTAATATCATAATAAGGTCACAGACACCCTAAAACACAACACCAGACGTGGATATGCCCACCAGAAAGACAAGATCCAGCCTCATCCACCAGAACACAGGCACTAGTCCCCTCAACCAGGAAGCCTACACAACCCACTGAACCAACCTTAGCCACTGGGGGCAGACACCAAAAACAACGGGAGCTACGAACCTGCAGTCTGCGAAAAGGAGACCCCAAAGACAGTAAGTTAAGCAAAATGAGAAGACAGAGAAACACACAGCAGATGAAGGAGCAAGGTAAAAACCCACCAGACCTAACAAATGAAGAGGAAATAGGCAGTCTACCTGAAAAAGAATTCAGAATAATGAGAGTAAAGATGATCCAAAATCGTGGAAATAGAATGGAGAAAATAAAAGAAACGTTTAACAAGGACCTAGAAGAACTAAAGAGCAAACAAACAATGATGAACAACACAATAAATGAAATTAAAAATTCTCTAGAAGGGATCAGTAGCAGAATAACAGAACGGATAAGTGACCTGGAAGATAAAATAGTGGAAATAACTACTGCAGAGCAGAATAAAGAAAAAAGAATGAAAAGAATTGAGGACAGACTCAGAGACCTCTGGGACAATATTAAACTGACCAACATTCGAATTATAGGGATCCCAGAAGAAGAAGAGAAAAAGAAAGGGACTGAGAAAATATTTGAAGAGATTATAGTTGAAAACTTCCCTAATATGGGAAAGGAAATAGTTAGTCAAGTCCAGGAAGCACAGAGAGTCCCATACAGGATAAAGCCAAGGAGAAACACGCCAAGGCACATATTAATCAAACTATCAACAATTAAATACAAAGAAAAAATATTAAAAGCAGCAAGGGAAAAGCAAAAAATAACATACAAGGGAATCCCCATAAGGTTAACAGCTGATCTTTTAGCAGAAACTCTGCAAGCCAGAAGGGAGTGGCAAGACGTATTTAAAGTGATGAAGGGGAAGAACCTACAACCAAGATTACTCTGCCCAGCAAGGATCTCAGTCAGATTTGATGGAGAAATTAAAAACTTTACAGACAAGCAAAAGCTAAGAGAATTCAGCACCACTAAACCAGCTTTACAACAAATGGTAAAGGAACTTCTCTAGGCAGGAAACACAAGAGAAGGAAAAGACCTACAAAAACAAACCCAAAACAGTTAAGAAAATGGTAATAGGAACATACATATCGATAATCATCTTGAATGTAAATTGATTAAATGCTCCAACCGAAAGACATAGACTGGCTGAATGGATGCAAAACCAAGACCCGTATATATGCTGTCTACAAGAGACCCACTTCAGACCTAGGGACACATACAGACTGAAAGTGAGGGGATGGAAAAAGATATTCCATGCCAATGGAAATCAAAAGAAAGCTAGAGTAGCAATTCTCATATCAGACAAAATACACTTTAAAACAAAGACTATTACAAGAGACAAAGAAGGACACTACATAATGATCAAGGGATCAATCCAAGAAGAAGATATAACAATTGTAAATATTTATGCACCCAACATAGGAGCACCTCAATACATAAGGCAAATACTAACAGCCATAAAAGGGGAAATCGACAGTAACACAATCATAGTAGGGGACTTTAACACCCCACTTTCACCAATGGACAGATCATCCAAAATGAAAATAAATAAGGAAACACAAGCTTTAAATGATACATTTAAGATGGACTTAATTGATATTTGTAGGACATTTCCATCCAAAAACAACAGAATACACATTTTTCTCAAGTGCTCATGGAACATTCTCCAGGATAGATCATATCTTGGGTCACAAATCAAGCCTTGGTAAATTTAAGAAAATTGAAATCCTATCAAGTATCTTTTTGGACCACAAGGCTATGAGACTAGATATCAATTATGGGAAAAAATCTATAAAAAATACAAACACATGGAGGCTAAACAATACACTACTTAATAACCAAGATCACTGACGAAATCAAAAAATACGTAGAAACAAATGACAATGAAAACACGACGACTCAAAACCTATGGGATGCAGCAAAAGCAGTTCTAAGAGGGAACTTTATACCAGTACAATCCTACCTCAAGAAACAAGAAACAACTCAAATAAACAACCTAACCTTACACCTAAAGCAATTAGAGAAAGAAGAACAAAAAGAAACCCAAAGTTAGCAGAAGGAAAGAAATCATAAAGATCAGATCAGAAATAAATGAAAAAGAAATGAAGGAAATGATAGCAAAGATCAATAAAACTAAAAGCTGGTTCTTTGAGAAGATAAACAAAATTGATAAACCATTAGCCAGACTCATCAAGAAAAAAAGGAAGAAGACTCAAATCAATAGAATTAGAAATGAAAAAGGAGAAGTAACAACTGACACTGCAGAAATACAAACGATCATGAGAGATTACTACAAGCAACTATACACCAATAAAATGGACAACCTGGAAGAAATGGACAAGTTCTTAGAAATGCACAACCTTCCGAGACTAAACCAGGAAGAAACAGAAAATAGGAACAGACCAATCACAAGCACTGAAATTGTAACTGTGATTAAAAATCTTCCAACAAACAAAAGCCCAGGACCAGATGGCTTCACAGGCGAATTCTATCAAACATTTAGAGAAGAGCTAACACCTATCCTTCTCAAATTCTTCCAAAATATAGCAGAGGGAGGAACACTCCCAAACTCATTCTACGAGGCCACCATCACCCTGATACCAAAACCAAACAAAGATGTCACAAAAAAAGAAAACTACAGACCAATATCATGACGAACATAGATGCAAAAATCCTCAACAAAATACTAGCAAACAGAATCCAACAGCACATTAAAAGGATCATACACCATGATCAAGTGGGGTTTATCCCAGGAATGCAAGGATTCTTCAATATACGCAAATCAATCAATGTGATACACCATATTAACAAATTGAAGGAGAAAAACCATATGATCATCTCAATAGATGCAAAGAAAGCTTTCAACAAAATTCAACAGCCATTTACAATAAAAACCCTCCAGAAAGTAGGCATAGAGCGAACTTACCTCAACATAATAAAGGCCATATATGACAAACCCAACAGCCAACATCGTCCTCAGTGGTGAAAAACTGAAACCATTTCCACTAAGATCAGAAACAAGACAAAGTTGCCCACTGTCACCACTATTATTCAACATAGTTTTGGAAGTTTTAGCCACAGCAATCAGAGAAGAAAAAGAAATAAAAGGAATCCAAAGTGGAAAAGAAGAAGTAAAGCTGTCACTGTTTGCAGATGATATGATACTATACATAGAGAATCCTAAAGATACTACAAGAAAACTTCTAGAGCTAATCAATGAATTTTGGTAAAGTAGCAGAATACAAAATTAATGCACAGAAATCTCTTGCATTCCTATACACTAATGATGAAAAATCTGAAAGTGAAATTAAGAAAACACTGCCATTTACCATTGCAACAAAAAGAATAAAATACCTAGGAATAAACCTACCTAAGGAGACAAAAGAGCTGTATGCAGAAAATAATAAGACCCTGATGAAAGAAATTAAAGATGATACAAATAGATAGAGAGATATACCATGTTCTTGGATTGGAAGAATCAACATTGTGAAAATGACTATACTACCCAAAGCAGTCTACAGATTCAATGCAATCCCTATCAAACTACCACTGGCATTTTTCACAGAACTAGAACAAAAAATTTCACAATTTGTATGGAAACACAAAACACCCTGAGTAGCCAAAGCAATCTTGAGAAAGAAAAACGGAGCTGGAGGAATCAGGCTCCCTGATTTCAGACTATACTACAAAGCTACAGTAATCAAGACAGTGTGGTACTGGTACAAAAACAGAAATATAGATCAATGGAACAGGACAGAAAGCCCAGAGATAAACCCAGAAACATATAGTCAACTTATCTTTGATAAAGGAGGCAAGAATATACAATGGAGAAAAGACAGCCTCTTCAAAAAGTGGTGCTGGGAAAACTGGACAGCTACATGTAAAAGAATGAAATGAGAACACTCCCTAACACCATACACAAAAATAACCTCACATTGGATTAAAGACCTAAATGTAAGGCTAGACACTATCAAACTCTTAGAGGAAAACATAGGCAGAACACTCTATGACATAAATCACAGCAAGATCCTTTTGACCCACTTCCTAGAGAAATGGAAATAAAAACAAAACTAAACAAATGGGACCTAATGAAACTCAAAAGGTTTTGCACAGCAAAGGAAACCATAAACAAGACGAAAAGACAACCCTCAGAATGGGAGGAAATATTTGCAAATGAAGCAACTGACAAAGGATTAATCTCTAAAATTTATAAGCAGCTCATACGGCTCAATATCAAAAAAAGAAACAACCCACTCCAAAAATGGGCAGAAGACCTAAATAGACATTTCTCCAAAGAAGACATACAGATGGCCAAGAGGCACATGAAAGAATGCTCAACATCATTAATCATTAGAGAAATGCAAATCAAAACTACAATGAGAGGGCTTCCCTGGTGGCGCAGTGGTTGAGAGTCTGCCTGCTGATGCAGGGGACACGGGTTCGAGCCCTGGTCTGGGAGGATCCCACATGCCGCGGAGCACCTGGGCCCGTGAGCCACAACTGCTGAGCCTGCGCGTCTGGAGCCTGTGCCCCGCAACGGGAGGGGCCGCGATAGTGAAAGGCCCGCGCACCGCGATGAAGAGCGGTCCCCGCACCGCGATGAAGAGTGGCCCCCACTTGCCGCGACTGGAGAAAGCCCTCGCACGAACCGAAGACCCAACACAGCCAAAAATAAATAAATAAATAAATAAAGTAGCTATAAAATTTAAAAAAAAAAAAAAAAAAAACTACAATGAGATATCACCTCACACCAGTCAGAATGGCCGTCATCAAAAAATCTACAAACAATAAATGCTGGAGAGGGTGTGGAGAAAAGGGAACCCTCTTGCACTCTTGGTGGGAATGTAAATGGATACAGCCACTATGGAGAACAGTATGGAGGTTCCTTAAAAAACTACAAATAGAACTACCATACGACCCAGCAATCCCACTACTGGGCATATACCCTGAGAAACCATAATTCAAAAAGAGTCATGTTCCACAATGTTCATTGCAGCTGTATTTACAATAGCCAGGACATGGAAGCAACCTATGTGTCCATTGACAGATGAATGGATAAAGAAGATGTGGCACATATGTACAACGGAATATTACTCAGCCATAAAAAGAAACGAAATTGAGTTATTTGTAGTGAGGTGGATGGACCTAGAGTCTGTCATACAGAGTGAAGTAAGTCAGAAAGAGAAAAACTAATACCGTCTGCTAATACATATATATGGAATCTAAACAAACAAACAAAAAAGGTCTTGAAGAACCTAGGGGCAAGATGGGAATAAAGACGCAGCCCTACTAGAGAATGGACTTGAGGATACGTGGAGGGAGAATGGTAAGGGGACAAAGTTAGAAAGTGGCATGGACATATATACACTACCAAATGTCAAATAGATAGCTAGTGGGAAGCAGCCGCATAGTACAGGGAGATCAGCTTGGTGCTTTGTGACCACCTAGAGGGGTGGGATAGGGAGGATTGGAGGGAGGGAGATGCAAGAGGGAAGAGATATGGGGGATTTATGTTTATGTATAACTGATTCACTTTGTTGTAAAGCAGACACTAACACACCATTGTAAAGCAATTATACTCCAATAAAGATGTTACCAAAAAAAAAAAAAAGAGTTGTTCACTTTACTGTATGTAAGTTATGCCTCAGTGAAAAATAAGGGAGGAAATAAATTATTGTCCTTAGGTTGTTCACAGTCTGTGAGCAGCGAAACTATTGTATTTTGTTCGAAGCAGTAATCCTCTTTAGTTAGAGGTTGTCCGTGGAAGGGTCACTGGGAGGGGTGAAAGCACCAAGGGTCTTTCATGTGTACCTGCTTCATCATCTCCTACACCCCTGGATCCATGGCCTGGCCCCTGGCCAGTGTCTGTCTCCCTGCAGGGCTTTCTCTTTGCCATTTTACTTAGTCAGCTAATTGGAGTAGAGGACACCAGACTTTCATGTGATTCCCCTTTGTCAGGGTCCTCTGAGGACTCCTGTGAAGGTCTTTCCTATGGTGACGCCCCCAGGCCAGCCTGCAGGGTCCCCTAGGTTGGACACAATAGCTGCCTCATTCCACGTGACTGCCTTACCTCTCCAGTACCTTAGTCTTGGGCTACTGCTGCCTTCATTCTTTATTCTTTATTCTGCTCTGTTTTAATCATATCCTTTCCCTAGAATTTGACTTCTTTTGCCCTTTAAGCTGCCCCTGGTAATTTTGACTGAATTTCTGATGAAGCTAGGCCGGAAGGTTCTGGGGGATGAAACAGATATATTTCCGTAGGCATAATCTTAAACTTACCTGGGGATGGATGTGGGAAGGGCTGTAGATTCTCACCCTTTCTTTTCCCAGAAGAAGAAGAAGAAGAGACAGGGGTGAGGGTCACAGCAGGTGGTACCTTCAGAGGCCTTAACTCAAAGTACCAATTTAAATGAGTATGGATTTAGCCTGTTCACAGCCCTGGCCTTCATATCCGTTGCCTGTGAAGTGAAATTTGGCAGGGTTAAAAGATAACGATCATTCTTTTAATCAACTGCCTCTAGGAGAGGATTATGGTGTTTCTGTTCTGACACAGTTTCAGAATTCCCATGACTCTTACTTTATGGCCCAAATGCTCTTTTTTGTCCCTTTTGCACATGTCACACACCACCTCTCAACCCATGCTCTCATTGTCAGAATCTCAGCCTTGAAACAAAACAAAACAAAAAACTTCCACACACAAGCAGAGTCCCTTTGTTGATATTCCTCATCCACTGTGGAACCAATTGTCATAGCAATGGTTGTCCCCACAGACATTTCATCATTTGGGGTTTCCATCAGGTGTTTCTTTTTTTCTCTTTCTTAAACAGCAACAGCCAACACTGCTATTAAACAAACTATTAATATAGCTTAACAGCCTCTCTTGGCAGTTTTTAACTAGACTGCATTTGCTTCTAATTTCAGGTACAATTAGTCATGTCTCATAAGTAAAGCTAACTTTATGAAGATGCTGGTGTTGGTTTGCTTTTAGTCTTATTTATTGTTGGATTCAGTACATAATGAATACAGAGATTTGTGTGTGTGTGTGGCGGAGGGGGGTGGTTCTATGAAAGCAACGTGGGAATTGAGTTCTATGCCTACAGGTTCCTTAATTTTATTTTCTGAGATTTTGTTATTTCTCTGCATTGTCTTGGTTTTAGTTTATGGCCTTAACATGCTCATTATTTAAGAAGTGTTAGTGAAAGGCATAGGAGACTTGAGTACTTAATAATTAACCAAAAGTTTGATATAATATTTAACTAGCTGCTTCCTGGACAGCTGTATAACATCCTTCTTTTAAAATTAGACTATGTGAACACTAAGAACCAAATGAATTAGATATAAAAACATTTTTTCTTATTGTTGTTAACGTGCTTGGGAAAGTTGTAGAATTTACTTAGTGTGTCAAATAAAAGTCTGAAGGCAAAACCTAAACATGTTAGTCACCCTTAACTCAGGGCTGTGGGTAAAGGCAGTGGTTCACCCCTAAAGAGCTACAAGGGTGGCAGCCCAGCCAACTACTTGTAAATGTAACCGGATGAGGCAGGTACCAAGTTCGGCTGCTCGCTGCTCGAAAGGCCAATACTCAAGAGATAAGGGTTGGTGGAAATGGAAAAGTTGCTTTATTCAGGAGGCCAGCAATCTGGGAAGGTGGTGGACTAATGTCTTAAGACCGTCTCCAAGTTGCCAGTTAGGAGACAGAGGTCTTAAAGACAGTGTGAGTGAGGGGGCTGCAGGGTGCATGACCAGCTCGTGCACAATCCTCGGGTTGGTTGGCATCAAGGTGAAGTTTTGAGCACCATCAATCTTCCAGTTTCAACAGGCCTGGGGTCTCTGTGCTTGAGGTCAGCAGTTTTCATCTGGTGAGGGTCTGCTTCCTGTAGAAGCAACTCAGGACTGTGTGTCAGGCCTTTGTATCTTTCAAGGAACCGGGAGTTCAGGGACTGCTGATTTATGGTCTAAATTATTACCAGTTTCCTGGCACAGCAGCTATTCTTTGTTTCTACATCTTCACATTTCCTAATCACTAACTCTTGAGCCAGCCTTTTGAGACTCAGCGGAGGCCTGGGAGACTAAGCTTTTCTGTATAAACAAGAGCCAGGCAGAGGACATGGGGAGCGGGGTCTGTCCTGAGAAGGCGCCATGGGCTCTTGCTTTGTTACTTTGCTGCTCCTCGCTGCTGAGGAGGCACAGCTGCAAAACAAGAAAGGGAATAAAGTTTTGGATAGAGAGGTTAATCCTAAAGTCAGCAGAGAGACTCAGTTTCATAAAGGGGTCTCTGCCAATGCCCTGGTCAATCCCCTTCCCCGCCAGAGATCCTCGCCACCTTGGAGATCCGCACTGTGCTGTGGAGGGAATGCGGCATTGCCTCTTCAAAGCTGGCTTATGATGTGCTCCCTCCTGAGTCTTCCTAGTTCAGCTCCTCAGTTCTCTTAGGTCCCAGAGATGGGGCAGTAGCTGTTATCACCAGACCTGGCCATCAAGGCATGCTAATTTCCAGCACCAAGATTAAAGGCCTGGGACCTAGCCTGGATTCAGTCTCTTGCCAGCTGCATGACTGGACAACTGACTTAACTTCTCAGAAACTTGGCTGTTTCCTCTGTAAAATGCAGATAATACCCATCCCATCAGACTTTGATTAAATGAGACACTGTGTGTGGGAAACCCATATTATAGTGCTTGGCAGTAAGTAGTATGGACTCAACAAATGATCATTGATTTAATTACTAATATGCTAATAGATGGTATGGAAAATTCTGCTTTCCCCCATAGTTTTTGTCACATCATGTTATAGTTTTTTTTTTATAAGATGTCTCCAGAAACCTTTGGTAGAACAAATTACCAACCTCTATCCCCCAAAAAACCAGAAAGGGATTTTTTTTTTAATTTAATTTATTTATTTATGGCTGTGTTGGGTCTTCGTTTCTATGTGAGGGCTTTCTCCAGTTGCGGCAAGCGGGGGCCACTCTTCATCGCTGTGTGCGGGCCTCTCACTATCGCGGCCTCTCTCGTTGCGGAGCACAGGCTCCAGACGCGCAGGCTCAGTAGTTGTGGCTCACGGGCCCAGTTGCTCCGCGGCATGTGGGATCTTCCCAGACCAGGGCTCGAACCCGTGTCCCCTGCATTGGCAGGCAGATTCTCAACCACTGTGCCACCAGGGAAGCCCGGGATTTTTTTTTAATTGTAGTAAAATGCATAACATAAAATTAACTTTTTAACCACTTTCAAGTGTACAATTCAGTGACATTTAGTACATTCACAATGCTGTACAACCATCACCATTATCTAGTTCCAGAACATTTTAATCACCATTAAAGGAAACCCCATAGCTAGACTCTATTCCTCAAATCTCCCAGCCCCTGGCAACCACTAATTGGCCTTCTGTCTCTATGGATTTGCCCACTCTGGATATTTCATATAAATAGAAACATACACTATGTGGTTTTTTTGTGTCTGGCTTCTTTCATTTAGCATAATGTTTTCAAGGTTCATTTATGTTATAGCATGTATAACAGAAGTGAATAATAATCCACTGTGTGAATATGCTGTTTTAGTCTGTTTGGGCTGCTATAACAAAATATCACAGTCTGGGTGGCTTATAAGCAACAGAAATTTATTCCTCACAGTTCTGGAGGCTAGAAGTCCAAGATGAGTATGCCAGCATGGTCAGAGGGCCCTCTTCGGGTGGCAGGCTTATCACAGTACCCTCCCGTGGTGGGAGGGGCCAGGAAGCTCTGGGGTCTCTTTCATAAGGGCAGTAATGCCATTCATGAGGGCTCTGCCCTCGGGACCTAACATCTCCCAAAGGCCCCACCTCCTAATACTATCTCATTGGGCATTAGGATTTCAACATATGAATTTGGGTGGAGGTGGCGGTTAGGGGGGAGGTGTAAACATCCAGACCATAGCATATACCATATGTAGTTTATCCATGCATCAGTTGATGGACATTTGGGTTGTTTCTGCCTTTGACTCTTGTGAATAAACAGCATAGCGGTGAACATTCTTGTACAAGTTTTTGTTAGAATACTTGTTTTCAGTTCTTTCGGGTATATACCTAGGAGTGGAGTTGCTGAATCATATGGTAATTCTATGTTTAACTTTTTAAAAACTGCCAAACTGTTTTCAACTACGGCTACACCATTTTGCATTCCTAGCAGCGATGCCTGAAGGTTGCAGTTTCTTCCAACACTTGTTATTTTTCAGTTTTTTGATTGTATCTATCAGGGTTGGTATGAAGTGGTATCTCGTGGTTTGGGATGGTTTTTATAGTACAGATTTTTGTATGTGTCTGGACTCAAAATTTTCTTACTCACGTTCTTAAGCCTATTATATTGCAAAGTTACACGAAAAACCGCCTATACATAATTTCCAATAAGAGATAGGCATAATGCGTCTTTTCCTTCACAGCCCCTGATGTGAGTAACCATCGTGGCTCTGTAATCTGTAGTGTAGATAAACCACTTGTGGGATCAGTGCTAATTATAGATGATGTCTGATGCCTTGTACCTTCTCTCTAATTCTTTTCTCTTTGTTTTAGGGATTTCCTCTGGGTCATCCAAAATGCTTTTAAAACATATTGGATAAAAGCTGAGCCACCTGCTTGTGTCTGACTTCCATACTCTCTGTTCCACTGTCTTCTATGGCATTTTGACTACATCAAGGCCAAGGACCTACTGTTCATGATGAGTGATGAGAAGAGCCTTGGGGTGTCCCCAAAATTGGTCTCACCTTCAAGGAGCACAAGTAGTTGCTCTTCCAAGCAGGGAAGTCGACAGGTAAAGTTTAATGCAAATT
The DNA here is from genome assembly GCF_949987535.1 of Balaenoptera acutorostrata. Lineage (NCBI taxonomy): Eukaryota > Metazoa > Chordata > Mammalia > Artiodactyla > Balaenopteridae > Balaenoptera > Balaenoptera acutorostrata. The sequence continues at coordinate 52,577,988 of NC_080070.1, forward strand.
TTAAGATGCAAATTTAAATCAAGAAGTTTGCACATTAAAATCTGTACATTTACTTGGGAACTCCTGCTTCTCAGTTTAAGAGCATTTGCTTTTAGTCATATCTTAATTATCTAAGAAGAGTAAATTTTAGATAATTTTAATAATGCAGCTCGAGAGCCTACTGGATGGGAAGAAATGTATTTGTCTCTTTGGATTATTTTACTCAAATTGTTGCAACTGTCCTCCAACACAGATATTGATATTCCTATTTTCTCCGTGAGGAAGCTGAGTCAGACCAACTGAGTTATCTGCCCAAGGACACATAGCTAGTCTATTAAGTGGCAGAGACAAGAAACCAAAGCTCGTTCTGTTTGACTCCAGAGCCCACACTTTCCTTTATACCCTACTAACCAAAACAAAAAAGCTAACAATCACTTTTCCAGTTATTATAATATCCTCCCTCCCTCTTCTTCCTTCACTTTACCAAACCTTTTATGACAGCTTCCAACCACAGAATGCCCCGTTATAACTTTGGGTCTCACCTGCTTTACTTCTCTAACGGGCAAGGGAAGCAAGTCAACAGAGAAGTGGTCAAAAGGAATTAAGTAGGAAGAAGAAAGAAGTGAAACAAAGGACTGAATAGTTAACTCCTAAATAACTATCAGCTAATTATATGTTGCTCCTTGATTTCCTTTCTAAAAAATCTCTGTTAGCAGAATTTGCTCGTTTTAGATCCATGGCAGTAAATGCACATTAATTATTATAATTCTTTCACCTTCAGTTAAGTCAAAAGAGAGTGGGCTGCCCAAAAGCTGTGGGTTTACAACCGAAGTGGTCTTGGAGCCTTTTGAGTGTCAGCTGGCTGTGTTGGCATTGCCTTTCCTCCATGGGACGCACTGGCCTAAGTTGGCTCTGAGTCCTTGGTTCCAGGTTGGAAGCAACAGCCAAGCAGCCTCCCGCCTCAGGCACGTCCACACATTTATGACGCATCACCACGGGTCTTTCCCTTCCAACGTTGCCTGGGACAGGGAGCTTGCCACCTCTCAGTACTGCTTCGTGGCATTAGAATCTATAATTCTAGACAAATTAGATCTTGCCATAGGGGCGTTTGGGGAGCTCTCCAAGATCTCCCCTGAGGGGTTAGGAAGAATAATTTTTTCATCACTGTTATCACTTCCTTCTGGGATTAAAAAAAAATGACTAAGGTTACTCCTTGGCTAACGTATCATGGCTCCGTGGGAGTTCTAGTTTCATGAGGGTAGCTAATCTCACCCACTTTGTCAGCTTTCCACGGGAGTGTTTCTCTCCCTAAGCCAAAAATCTGGTTGGGGTTAGAGCCGAGTATGTGATCTTCCCCCAGCCCTTTGCATTTAGTAACATCTATTGCCATGTCCTCCTTGGATAAAGGGAGAACACGTGATTCATTCAAACAGCCAGTGCTTATAACACCATAGCAACTGGAGCAGTGCAATGAATGAAACTCTAGGACTGAATACCATAGAAACTTTTTTTTGATGTGTCATTTGAAATTGATTGATTTGGTTTTCACAGAACTTTTATTTTTGAGGTTACATCATAAAGAGTAAGAGGAATATGCTTGAGGCCTCACTTTTTTCTGACTTAGAACGCGTTGGTCATTCAGCCGTTCATTCGTCAATTGGTCATCTTTTATATTTAGGATCTCTCACTTTAATTTGCATGTAATGTTGCTTTATGCACATAAACACTTATTTTCCCTCTGTGCCAGAGAAGATGGAGAATTTAATAAGTTCATTCCCGCTTTAGCCTGAGTCTAGTTATAAGGCCAAGTTTAATTTTCAGGAACCATTTTCTTATTCAATCCACTTTCCCATCCTTCTATCAAAGAAAGGTGTTCGGTCGCAGGACTGGCTCAGCTTTTCCCTCTGTGTTGTCCGCCTTGGCAATCCATGTCCATCCCACATCACACACTGTCCCAAGACTGTCTTTTAGTTTCTGAAGGTGCCACAGAGGTACAGGGACCTTGGAAGTTCTTACTTCATGGCTCTTAGGGAACACAGCCATATCCAGGGGTCTCTTGGGTGCTAAATGTAGCGACCATGCTGTGTTTCCAGTCACTTTTCTGGAAAGTACAAGTTCACCATTTAAAACTTCAAGATTTATATAATTTATTTAATTTGAGGAATGTTCACATATAACCGATGAAGATAATCTGTGCAAAAACCTCCTTTTTTTTTTTTTTTTTGGCATTAGAGAGTGCTTGGGTTTTTTTGTTTTTTGTTTTTTTTTAAGATAGTAGTCTTCTTTTAAAAATTTATTTATTTATTTATTTATTTTTGGCTGTGTTGGGTCTTCGTTTCTGTGCGCGGGCTTTCTCTAGTTGCGGCAAGCGGGGGCCACTCCTCATCGCGGTGCGCGGGCCTCTCACCATCGCGGCCTCTCTTGTTGCGGAGCACAGGCTCCAGACGCGCAGGCTCAGTAGTTGTGGCTCACGGGCCCAGCTGCTCCGCGGCATGTGGGATCCTCCCAGACCAGGGCTCGAACGCGTGTCCCCTGCATTGGCAGGCAGACTCTCAACCACTGCGCCACCAGGGAAGCCCAACCTACTTGTTTTTAAAGCTCCAGATTAAAGTCATGTTTAGGTTGTTCTATTCATTCCATCTGGAGGAGATAAGTCTGATGTTAAGTTTATTGGCCATCTTCCTTAATGCTAGTTTTTCTCACATACTTTGGAATTACAGTTTAGGGCGCCATCTTGAACTTGCTTTCCCTGTGTCCTTTCTCTGCACTCACCTGTGATTTTCTATTACCTACTTCCTACCTCTGATGACCCCAGCCCAGAGCCAAGTCTGATATTTGCAGCTGGCGCCTCTGTTCCACATCAACCAGGAGTATATAAGAGCCACCACCAGACCAGCGTGCAGCATGGCCAGGTCCTGGTTGTGAGACTGTCTGCGTCCTACCAGCTCTCTGGATAGGCAGATTTTTAAAGCCTCCTTTCATCATGGTGTGGGGCTTCCCCCTCCACATTCTCTGATTTCCAACAATAAGCTAGCTCAGGTCCCAGCCTTTTCCTGGGGATGGTTGTAGCTTCATTAGCCCACTGAAGTAGGACTCCTGGACGCCTCTGTCTGCAGTATCCTTTGCATTTCTGTTTTGTGTCTTATCCATGAGATATTGAATCTTGTTTTGTTTTGTTTGTTTTCCAAATCACACAGACATATCAAAAAAAAAACCCTACATGTTTATATTTTTATATATTTTTGCTGTTTGGAGCTCGTGAGGTGACAGGGAAGGGGCACTAAATGCATAAACTTGCAGTATAACCTTGGCTGAAAGACTTGGTCTTCTGGAGTCATTTTCGTTTAAATTCTCATCCACCATTGCCAGGTGACATTGGTTCTCTGTACTGTAGCCACACTGGCTTTCTTTCAGTTCCTCCCACTGAATTTGCCCTTGTCCTTGTTTCTTGAACTGAACTTGAACTTGTTTTTCCTATCCCAGAGCCTCCTCATGTAAATCTCAAGAAGCCCTCATTTATGTGTGGATACTCCCCTTTCCAAATATCTGTGTTAGAAGAGCTTGCTTCCTTAATGGACACAATGATGAGACCTAGGTGTTAAGTGTGATCTGTGTTTTTCATTTCTACAAATTGAACCTAAGACAAAGTTTACAACTTACAGCCTTGAAAACCCAAGGAGAAGGGTGCTGTCATCTTTTAACTTAAATACTAGGGCTTTTGAAATTCTAAATATACTATGCCTCATTTTGTCAATGTGGAAACAGCCTTTAAACATAATTTTATCAAGATAATTTTAGAAGGAAGGTATGCCTAGTGATTAGAACTTGAACTCTCCAACCTTGGTTCCACTCAATAATTAATTCTGTAACCTTAAACTCTCTAAGCCTCAGTTTTCTCATCAATAAAATTGGAATAATAATAGTTCTTTTCTCATATGATTATTGTGAGGATTAGAACTAAAGCATTTAATGTAGGGCCAGACTCATAGTAGGTGCTGAGTTAATATTAACGTTTATTTTTATTATTATAGTTAACATTAATTTGAATTTCATTCCTATATGTGGAAAACCTAAATTTTCATAGTGAGTAGTTCTACTTTTTGCCCCCAGAAACTTTTGCAGGCATCATACGTGTACCTACCCATACCTCGTTAGTGTTGTACAGAGGTCCACAAAACTATACAATGTATATATGAATGTATACTTTAAAATAAAATGTATCTTTATACATATTAACAAAGTACTTTTAGGGAAGAATGTAACAGAATGTTTAATATATGAGCTACATTTGATATCTTGAACATACAACATGACCTGTACCTAAAGCAAGTGGAAAAAGTGTTAAATTCGTTTATTTATTTGTTTGTTTGTTTGTTTATTTGGTTTGTGAGATCTTAGTTGCGGCTTGCATCTCCTTAGTTGTGGCACGTGTGCTCCTTAGTTGCGGCTCACTGGCTCCTTAGTTGCGGCACGTGGGCTCCTTAGTTGTGACGTACAAACTCTTAGTTGCAGAATGCATGTGGGATCTAGTTCCCTGACCAGGGATTGAACCCGGACCCCCTGCATTGGGGGTGCGGAGTCTTATCCACTGCACCACCAGGGGAGTCCCAGGCGTTAAATTATTATCCCATTCTGTTCTGCTGGGTTTTGTCCTTGCATGAGTGTCCTTGTGTGTCCTTTCCCCATGCATTCACCTATCTATTGGTAGTAGCTGCTTAGAGCATTGTGTTGAGAAGGATTCTGCAGTTGAGTCTGGGTTCAGTGGGAAAGAGTGCCATGTTTTCAGTAATGGCTCATGGGCATACACAGGGTGAGTGGCAGCATGGGTGCCACATTTGTCACCCCTTAGTGATATTAGAGGGCTGAAATCAAGAGAAAGCTGCTACAGTCTTTATATTCTGCTGTTGGAGGAGCTTCTGGCAAGTGAAGTTCACCTCAGTTCTCCATCTTCTGCTTCCTTTGCAGGGATGTCGTGAGAGAAAATTTAGTATTTTCACTGGCTAAAAGCCATTGAAGCTCATTGGAGAAAGGTCCTCTGTAAATTTAAGAAACAATTACTGATGAGCTCCCTTTACTTTGGTGAATTCTGGAGCCAGAAGTGAGATGTCCTTGTTTCAAGAACTCTGATTCTCTGCACGAGAAGTAGATCTCTTTGAAATAGACCATCCTTTAGATATAGCACCTTTACTGGATAGGAATCTATTCTCCTTGCAGGAAATCTCCAACTAAAGGAACCCAGCTTACACAGAGAATAGGTTGTTGGTCCCTTCTGACTGTCTTCGTCACACCCCATTCCTTGTAGTGTTCTAAGTCAGTCTTTGCTTCACTGTTCTTCCCCACCCCAGGCTTTGGCTCAGCTATCCCCTTTAGCTAGATTAAATCATATGAAACTGTTCTGCCCTTTTGAATTTTGCGATTTTCTTGAAAAGAATCTTCATTTATTGCTTTAGCCCTTTAAAAATAATTTTTATAAAAAATAATATATGCTCTCTGTAGATCATTTCCAACATATATGCAGTCTATGTGAATTGCAATAGTTTAGTTTTAAGTGGCTGCTTGATAGGTCAAATAAAGTGAAGTTGAGAATGACCGTTGGTTGTGGAGGTCATTGGTGACATTGCCGAGTTGCTTCCTTGAAGTGGTGGGCATGAAAGTCTGGTTTAAGTCCGTTCATGAGAAAATAGGAACAGAGGAAGAGGGTACCCCAGTTCTGCCAGGCACCAGACAGGAGTTGAGAGAGGCTTTCACAAAAGTTCTGTTTGGGAACCTTCAGTTTGGCTAATGCCATGCCTAACACAGCCCTGTTCTCTCCTCTCTTTTGATTAATTCATTGGTTTGAAAGAGTGTGTGGTTCTTTGAGTTCTGGGTCCTACTTACACATCTTTTGAGCTCTCACAGCACTGGCACGGGGCTTTGCACATGGCAGATGCAAATTACCAGGCTGAATTTACTGCACACCAGCAGCAAATATCCCTCTATCGAGGGCAGGTTGAAATGCATGGGCAGGTACATGTGGGGAATGGGAGCAAAAAGCCACAAATTCCCCAGCTCCCTCACGCTGGTGACAGACATATGAGGATTTCAAAAAATGAACAAAGACCTCTCCATTGAGTTTTTCCTGGCAAATGATGAAATCCCTAAATACTTTCTAAACCTGGGGTCTCCAGACAAACTGCTCTGTTGGAAAGTATGGAACAGAAGTAAAGACTATCTTTGTTTTAACTGACCTGTATTCACACTGGCTCTGCTTTTTGCTAGCAGGATGACCTTGCCATGTTACAGAAAACCTCTGAGTCTTGGTTCTTCAGCTGTGAAATGTAGATAATTTTGCTTCCTTTTGAAAACTAAATGAAATAATAAATACAGAGTACCTATGCTGCACATGGTAGACATTCGATAAGTGTGGATTAAATGAATGAATGAATAAACATGCGGTTGCTAGGTAGAAAGCTAGCTTTGTGCAATTCACAAAGCTCTATACATATATTAAGTAGGTTAAGGGATGTCTAAGTGGGAGAGAGAATTGCTATTTCAAAACCTGTAAAATATGAGTAATTTCCTCTTGTCTTTTTCCCACTGCCCCTTACATTTCCTTCCTAGAACTTTCAAAGTAACACATTTCAGAAGCCAGATTGTGCTAGAGATGAATGAATAGGTTTTGTCTTTTTTGAAAGAGTTCTGTATGCCCTAATTTTTATTTCTTCAACCAATATCCATTGAGAACCTATTACTAAGAGACCATGAGCAGGGGGATGTGAAGCTACTAAGGATAGGACAGCTGAACACATCACTAAAAATAAGAAATCAACTCTGATTGGGAAGACTGTGGGTTGTAAAGAGAGCATGGCTTCCGTTTTTTTTTTTTTTTTAATTTGCTGTGTAAGTCAGAAATCTGGAACTGAATCCTTCCAAAATAATTAACAAGTGCTTCTCTCATTATTGCAGGGGATTTGAAATGGAGAGATCTATTGCTATGTAAGTCTCCATACAATTATGCAATTTATTCTTGTCACCCTCTTGTCCCTGGGGCCATCTGAGGTGGCCTTTGAGCTCTCCCAGGGTCACCTGATGAGAATTTATTTATGCAGGCTCTTAGATTATGCTGTACTCCAGGGAGCCCAGGGTGGCTGGGCTTGCTGCCAGAACCCTTAAGACACAGGAGTTGAATGGGAGAGAATTTGCCAAGAAGAGTGAATTAAAGCTATAATGTTCAGGTGTTTATAATTTCAGCTCTCTGGGTATTGAAAATATGTAGTTCCATTTATTTCTTTTAATTCATTGTGTCTTTAGACACTGAGATTTACCAGCTGCCTTTTGTAAGTATGGGCTGAATAAACACCACAAGAAAGACCCGTCAAGGAAGAGTGGCTTGGGAATGGCATGACTGTGTCACATGGCTCTATGATGGTCACAGGAAATAAAAGGCAACGAGCATGAAGTTGCTTGAGAGCCAGATAGCCTGAGTTTAAATCTTGGGCTGTTTGTAAGCTGTTTGACCTTGGGCAAGGTCCTTAATCCCCTTGTGCCTTGTGTCACATAAGGTTGTGACAGTTGCTTCAGTTAGAAGAGAGCCAGCACGTAGTGTTATGTAAGTGTTTGGCACATAAACCATTCACCTTCCAGAAGCAGGAGTCCCAGGAGCCCTCAAGCAGTACCACATGGTGACTGATTCCCTGTTTCATCCTTTCAGCTGTGAGGCTGGTGGCACTACGCAGAGGCAGACGGCTTGGCTTCTGTCTAGGCTGCTCTGAAAAGGGTCAGCAAGGGACTCTAGAAGTTAACAAGCATCTGATAGCACCTTTACAGCTCGTGAGATCCTTTCCTACTCTCCTTTGGAGTCTCAAAACAATCCAACGAGGTCTGTATTTTTTCTACGCTGTAGAAAGAAAACAGGGCCCAATTAACTGCCGGTTTAGAGTCACATGGCTAAGAAGTGGTAGGGGGTCAGGCAGCCATCTATTTGAAGAACACTAGGTTTCTTTAGATGCTAGAAAGCTTCTTTAGAAGTTAATTCAAGTTCCACGTGCCCTATGTACAAATGATTGTTGTTTAAACAAACCTCCAGAAGCCAACACTCTGTGAATGCAGGGGCAAGAGTAACACAGATGAGGGAAGCAGCCATAAGGATCCCCCAGGTCTGTTTGTCCAGAGCTGTTATTTTTCTGGTGGCTCCAACAGAGAAAAATAATTAACTATACAGTTCCATCTTCGTTTTTCAGATCCCCCCCTTTCTGAGCCTTTTACATCTCCTTACTGCCTACCTTTTGGTCACACCTATGGTTGTGACATTATGCACTGAAAGTAGGAAGGGCAAAGACCCAACACTCAATTCTCAATATATTTCTACTCTGAGTAAGTCTTGTAAAGAAAAAAACAAACATCTGATACAGGAAGAAATGAAAACTTCAGCTAAAATGATGTATTTGAATTGTCAGGGTTTCCTTGTCACTTTGCATGTCTACAAATGACAGCTGCCTTCCACACTCTGAAGAGCACAAGAAACCAAACTCTTAAAACACTTCTGGAAGTTACTGAACCATCCAAACTGTTTTGCAATTCCAGAATAACACACGTAGCAAATATATTTTGGTGGGTTTTAGAAACACTAGTTTGATAGAAACTACATGGATACCTTAAGAGAATCAGTGTATTTATTCACTTGGCATTGGCCGTAGTGCAGGATACAGGAAGGCAGAACTGATTCAGATGCTTTTGTTGAGAGCACAGCTTACTAGCTTTGCAGCTATTAGATGTTTTTCTAGGAGCTATAGATGCAAATGTGAACCAAAGTGACTCAACAGTTCTTTCCCAGGGAGGAGAAAGTCTGAGTCTACTTCAGTGATGTGATGCTATTAAAATATTGATACTGAAGGCCGAGAAGTGACAGTGTAAGTAGGACAGAGGCAAAACGGGAGACTTCCCTGGAATAATCTGACATCTCTCTAAGGTCCTCTACACCCTGGCCCTACCATCGAGTCCAGCTGTGTCTCCCTCTGCACCTCTACACAAGCTCCCACCACAACCAAAATCACCTCCTCTCTCTTCTCACTCCAGATGAGTCACTTTCCTGGCAGTCTCTGGCCTAGTGGTCCCTCTTGCCCTGTGTAGTAGGCTGAATGGTCCCCCACCCCCAAAGATATGTCTACATCCTAGTCCTAGGAACCTGTGAAGGTTACCTTATTCGGTAAAAGATGTAATTAATTTAAGAATCTTGAGATGAGGAGAACATCCTGGATTATCCGGGTCAGCCCCAAGTTCAGTGACCGGTGTCCTTATAAGAAACACACAGAGAGAAGACAGACATGGAGGAGAAGGTGATGTGTGTGAAGACGGAGGCAGAGATCTGGGTGATGGGAATACAAGCCAAGGAACGCCAAGGCCACCAGAAACCGGAAGGGGCGAGGAATGCTATTGTAGACTGAATGTTTGTGTCTGTGCCCGCCCCACCCCAGTTCATATGTTGAAGCCCTGACCCCCAATATGATGACATTTAGAGGTGGGGCCTCTGTGGGGTAGTTAGGTTCAGATGAGGTCATGAGGGTGGTGCCTTCATCCTGGGATTAATGCCCTGATGAGAAGAGGGCAGACGACAGAGCTTCTTGCTCTTAGGCGTGGAGGAAGAGCAGACAGCGAGAAGGCAGCTGTTTACGGGTCAGGGAGCGGGTTCTCACCAGGAACCGAATCTACCAGCACCTTTATCTTGGACTACCCTCCCAGTCTGTGGTATTTTGTTACAGCAACCCAAGTTAAGACAAACACATTCTCCCTTAGAGTCTCTGGAGGGAGCATAGCCCTGCTAACGCCTTAATTTTGGACTTCTGGCCTCCAGAACTGTTAGAGGATAAATTTCTGTTGCTTTAAGTCACCAACGTCGTGGTAATTTGTCAGGGTAGCCTCAGAAACCCTGCTTCTCACGCTGTGTCAGTTTTTCTTCATATCCCAGCTCAAGTCATTTCGCTAAGGTGGATCTAGCCCTATGTGAGGTTGTGCCTACCCCGGAACAGGAGTCTGTAGCAGGTTTTTGTGAGACTCCCATTCGGCATTTACAAGTTTTCAACCGAGTGGTGTCTCTATTTTTTTTTTTTTTTTATATTTGAATTTTTTTTTTTTAAACTTATTGTTACTTTTTATTTTTTATTTATTTTTATTTTTTAAAGGGAACGCTATTTATTTATTTATTTATTTTGGTTGTGTTGGGTCTTCGTTTCTGTGCGAGGGCTTTCTCTAGTTGCGGCAAGTGGGGGCCACTCTTCATCGCGGTGCGCGGGCCACTCACTCTCGCGACCCCTCTCGTTGCGGAGCACAAGCTCCAGACGCGCAGGCTCAGTAGTTGTGGCTCACGGGCCCAATTGCTCCGCGGCATGTGGGATCTTCCCAGACCAGGGCTCGAACCCGTGTCCCCTGCATTGGCAGGCAGATTCTCAACCACTGCGCCACCAGGGAAACCCGTGTCTCTATTTTTAATGTACGTTAACTTTTTGAAGGCCAGCATTTGGTTTCACATCTTTGCATCTCCAGTACCTACCTGGTGCTAAGCCTTAGACCTTTGAGTTAGAGACTACCCCGTTAGATAGAAGCTCAGTTATAACTAGAATATAGCCTACATAACACAAAAGCCATTCCTTTTTTGATTCATGAGGCTCTCCGGGATCTTAACCTGTTGCTAGGTTCTCATGATGAGAACCAGTTATTCTTATAGAGAGGTGAAAGAAAGTCACTGATGATTTGGACGTTCATTGTGCTAAACTTCTGCCACCTTCTCCTATGATTTTTCAATCATATATGCATTAATTAGCCAGAATGTACCTCTACTTGAATTGTAAATTTCAATTAGCTCTGAAAAAATAGCTTTGAGAGCACTGTGAGAGAGAGTACTGTCGTCCGCTAGCACCATCCAGCAAGGGGGTGGGGTGGGTTTTCTTGAGGAGCTGTGGTTGCCCTGTGCTTGGACTACAAAAGTGTTATATCTGAATACGGAGAGTCAGTGATTCTCACCAGGGCTCAGACGCCAGAGGGCAGAGCTCTATGATATGCCAAAAGAGGTATGATTTTTTAAAATTTAAAGGTAGTAAAGATAAAACACTGAACAGTGCTGGAAGGTATAAAACCAAGTGGAAGTCTCCCCACCGTCGTGCCTCTGGTCTAGTCCCACTCACATAAGAGTCTGTATTAGAGATTTTCCCTGTTATCCCATGGTGTGTGTCCATATGGTGAGTTAGCCCAGGATCTCCTACACAAGGCCGTCTGCCACTATGGAAACATGGTAATTCTTAGGAAGGGGTAGTGGAAAGGGTACTGAGTTGGGGTCAAAGGACTGGGTTCTGGTCCTCAGAAGTCCTTCACTCCTTGTTGTGGCCCTACTAAGATCGTTTCTCTTAGATTCCTCATCTCTAAAATGAAAGAGCTGGGTAACTTCCACATTCTCTCTCAAACTCTGGTGTTTAAAAGAAATATTTCATGACTCTATGGGATAAAACAAATCATTACTGTATTCCCTGGAAAAAAAACTCAGAAGAGACTCTTGAGTCCCTTGGGTGGAGAGAGCTGTCCTGTCATCATTGGCTAACACACATGCATGCTAAGTGCCAGAACGTGCTGTCAGAGACAGACTCTGCTTGGGGAGAAAGTAGTCCTGGGGAAGGGGAGTAAGTGGCCTTGGATGGACTCTAATACACTTGTAGGTCGTCTTGTCCAGAGTTGATGTTGACCAGAGAAGTTCTGTGTGTGGTCTCCAGTCCACAGATGGGGTCCACCACTCAGTAGTTTGTGATCCTGGGCAAACTACTTTGGAGCTTCATTTTCCTCGTCTGTAAAATGAGAATAATAATACCTTCATTACAGAATCATTGTGAGGCACATAGAAGTTATCCACCAAATAGTAGTTGTTACTTGTATCACTATAATCACTACCACAATAGCAACTATAAAAACATGGCCACCACGCTGATGGGCTGCATGGCCAGAGCAGAATGACATCTATGGGGTTGGGTGTCTCCATCTTTAACAGTAGCTACAGCTCTTCAGAGGCTCTTATTTACAGAGCAGAGCATTACAGAGAGAAAAGTGCATAGAAGATGCAGTCCATAGTCTTGAAGGTCTTGTATACAATTGGGGGATATTTAACAAATATTAATAACCCACAGATTTATTTGAGGATCTTAAAAAGTACCAATGTAATTATAGCCATAAATGCTAAGTGAGTGATAAACAGGATAGAAATCATCATTATATGTGCATTAAAGTTTTTTGTTAATACTCTTTTAATTATGAATCCACCTGTGGTCAACCCAATTGGAAAGCAGTTTTCTCTTATTTGGTACCCAAGATAGGAATGGCCTCAGGTGGAGTCACCGACAGACCTGATAACTCACATGCTTTTTCTCCCCGTTGTCAGTGTCTACTGCTGCCAATGACTCTCCTTTTCTTATCCTCGCCTCCGGTGTTTTCTCAAGGGTTTACCCCAAAGACCAATTGCATATTCTCTATTATCTAAGTTGTTAAGTCTCCAGGGTTTTGGTCTGGGACTACCCAAGTGATTAAGACTTAAGACATTTGGGGGCCTCAGTCATCTGAGTGTTCACCTTTCCACCCCGGTGTGGGTTGGTGAACTGCGGCTGTGTGTGTGAAGGGAGAGGCAAGACAGTGGCTGTTGGCAGGTCACGTGCTGCTCCCCACGGAGCTTTCAGAGTCTGAGCAGGCTCTTCACGGCTCAGTCTTCCTTTTTTTTCCTTCATCTTCTCACTTAGATCCTAAGGTCAGGGATTGAACCTGAAGTTACTAGACTGAAGTTAATACTACTCATTTTTAATTTGTTTTTTGGAAGACTTTATCAGCCAATATTTTCTTTTCTTTTATTTCATTTTATTTATTTTTATTATGGTAACACTTAACATGAGATCTACTATCTTAACAAATTTTAAGTGCACAGTACAATAGTATTGTTAACTGTTGGCACAATGTCGTAAGCAAATCTCTAGAACTTACCTCGCATAACTGAGACTTTATACCCAGTTAATAGACATGAGGTTATGATATAAGATTTAGAAGGGGTCTCAAGTTCATTTATCCTGACCTCCTTCCTAGTCTAGGAATCCCTCTGCAGCACCTATGCCAGCCTCTGACAGAGCTCCCCAGTGACTAGGGAACGTACTCTTTCACAGCCCTTGTCGTTTCTGTTATTTTTCATAGCACTAAGTATTATCAGACCATGATCCTTTATGCAGAGTTGGAATCCAGGGCCTTATAATTCTCACCCATTGGCCCTGGTTTTACCCTCAGAGCCTACTGAGTCAAATCCCAGTTCTTCAAGGCAGGCTGGTCTCCTAGAGTGTGGCTGCTTGTAGTGGTTCTGTGGTCCAGCAAAAGCAGCGGCCTCACCTGTACAGGTGCAGGAGCTCAGGCCTCGCCCCAGCCCTACGAACCTGAACTCTGTGTTTTGACAAGATCTTCAGTGATTGGTACGTTACAGTTGAGAAGCACTGCGTTAGATTGCATATCCACCCCACCCCAACTCTATTCTTTTAATTTTTCTTTCTATCAGGTTTGTTGGTGTTCAAAAACTCTTAGTGGAGGAAGAAACAATTGACAAGAAGCAACAACTCCAAGTGTCAGTGATTGAAATATAAGTCCAGAATTGGTCTGACATCAGTTAAAGCTATCGTTATATTAACTGGAAATCTGTTGGCAAGCATTTCCATGTGTTCATGATACAGTCATAAAAGATGATATTGATGATCCTGAGGCTTTAGAAGATTACCCATGCCTTTAAAGTCATGTTAAATTGTGTTCCATGTGATTTAATGCTGGGGATTGCCTTGTGATTTTTAAAAACCTGATAAACAGACTAAATAAATAATCAGAACAACCCACTTTCCAGTCATGGCAGACAGAAGCAACCACAAAGCTTCCTTTCTCAACACTTTTCAGCTGCAGGAAGAATTTAAAGTTTTAAATCGTTTTCTATTTCTGACATCACTGCAAGGCAGTGACTGAGAACCCAGCATTTGAAAGGTGCAGAGGAGATGTATGCTGTGGAAACAGCTGTGCTGGAGGGAAGTGCCTTCAATTTGTGCACTCAGCAATATGGAAATGAACTTTGCCAGCTCATGAGCATGAATAAATCCTTAGTTGCCTTTCCCACCACAAAGCAGCTTTCTATATTTGGCACTTTTAGATGTTCAGTGAAACAGACTGAATTTAATGCCAGATGACAGTGCCAGACTGTCTTCCGTTAAACTCAAGCAAAGACCTTAAGAAGCCGCTTCCCCCTACCCTGTCATATTTCTCTCTCCACCTGATATTCATGGGGAGCTTTAAGCCTGACGCCCCCAGGGCAGATATCAGCCCAGCTGTGTTGGGCTAAGTCAGCAGGGCCTGATCTCCCCTGGGCCCAGGTCCACCTGCACTGTGTTTCTCAGGGCGCTCAGCTCAGGGTGCATGTCCTCCTCCTGGGTCACTGGTATGTGAAGCCCAGTAGAAACCACTTCCTGCCACCCGGTGCCTTTAGCCAAGAGAAAGCGGCATCTCTGCTTTTTTCTGTCCTGAGTACCAGTTCACTCCAATCCAGCACATATTATTAAAGTCCCTGACCCCAAGGGCTCTGTGAGGCCCTTTTTATAGCCTCATTCGTTCAGCAAATATTTATTTAGGGCCCCTATGTCACAGGTAGTGAGGTGATAAGAAATAAGCCCCAGTCTCTGTCCTCACGGTACCCACCTTCTAGCTAGGGAGACAGAGAGTGCAAGTGATGTCTGCAAGTGCTGAGGAGGGAGAGAATTTCTGCCCCGAGGAGGAGGTGGTGTGGGGCTAAGTGAGAATTCACCAGGCTGAGAAGTAGGTGGGGCAGATGTTCCAGATGTAAGACAGCGAATGAGCAAAGACTTGGCAGCATTAAAATGCACAGGCTGATTTCCCACCCCAGTTCAGGGGAATGCAGGATGGGAGACGTGGCAGCTCTGCTCAGGATCCCAGCCTTGCTTCTCTCTGTCTATAGGGCAGGGCTTCTTGACTCCTTCACATGGCTTCGGATCTTGGACTTACCCACCACCGTCCCCCTGCCCCATGGCATTACTCTTTGTTCATCATCAGAATGTACATATTTAAATTACAGTAGAATATACAATGTGCTATAATATGTAGCAGAATGATTGAAAATATCGATTTTGTAGTCAGGTGACTTTATAGCATGGGGAAAGTTACCTATTCTCTCTTCCTTGGTTTCCACATTCCAAAAATACTGGTTTCCAGGAAGACTGAGAGGGGATGAAAGTTAAGGGAGGAGTATTTTTAGGGAAGTGAAACTATTTTGTATGTTATTGAAATGGTGGATATATGACATTATGCATTTGGCAAAACTCATAGAACTGTATACCACAAAGAGTGACTCCCTAGTGTAAACTATGGACTTTAGTTAATAATGTATCATATTGGTTCATCTATTTTTTTAAAAATGTGCCACATCAGTGCAAGATGTTAATAACAGAGAAAACTGTGTGTGGCGAGAGAGGAAGTGTATGGAACTTTTTGTAATTTCAGTTTTCCTATAAACCTAAAACTGCTCTAAAAATAGTCGATTAGTTTTAAAAATGTAAAAAAAAAAATGAAGGTGCAATAAAGACATTTAAAAAAGGATACTAATAAATCCAACCTTGCAAGATTGTGAAAAGATTAAGCGCAACAATGTACACATGGTGTTTAGAACACTTCCTGATAGATAATAAGTAATAACATTATTAATAATGTTAGCTATTGTAATTGCTTCATTAGTTTGGTCAACATATTTATTCATATCTACCATGGACCATTTTTTTCCCTCCAGTTTTATTGAGATATAATTGACATACAGCACTGTGTAAGTTTAAGGTGTACAGCATAATGATTTGACTTATATACATCATGAAATGATCATCACAATAAGTTTAGTGAACATGTCATCTCAGATAGATTCAAAATTAGAGAAATAGAAAAAAATTTTTTCTTCCATGTGATGAGAACTCTTAGGATTTATTCTTTTTTTTTTAAATTTATTTATTTTGATTATTATTTATTTTTGGCTGTGTTGTGTCTTCGTTGCTACTCGCGGGTTTTCTCTAGTTGCGGCGAGCAGGGGCTCCTCTTCATTGCCGTGCGCAGGCCTCTCACTGCGGTGGCTTCTCTTGTTGCGGAGCACGGGCTCTAGGTGCGCGGGCTTCAGTAGCTGTGGCTCGAAGGCTCTAGAGCGCAGGCTCAGTAGTTATGGTGCACGGGCTTAGTTGCTCCGCGGCATGTGGGATCTTCCCGGACCAGGGCTCGAACCCATGTCCCCTGCATTGGCAGGCAGATTCTCAACCACTGCGCCACCAGGGGAGCCCAGGATTTATTCTTAACCACTTTCATATACTATGCACTATTAAGTAGTGAACAAGACAGAAAAGGTTCCTGCTTTCATGGGGCTAGAAAGTATTCAATCATTTTATCTTTTTGTTTATATTTTTGTATTTATATATTGTTTCAATCTACCCCACTGGATAGTGTTTCCTGAGGCACTATTCTTTTGTGTTTTGAATGGCAGGCTGTCTAGAAGTGTGGATACATTTTAATATCTCCTTGTTGACCAACCACTCAGTGCCATTTACTTGGTTTGAGACCTTAATCTATGTTCTTTGTTTGAGACCCCAACAATGAATAAACCCAGGAGAATTCTTTTCTTTCCTACTATATACTCAGTTCGTTGCTGGGGTTCTAAACAACTTAAAAAGATGGCCCCTCTACAACTGTTTGGGGACAGAAGATCAAAGCACTGGGGATAAAAATGGAAAAAAAAATAATAAAATACTAAATTACCTGGTAATGGACAGCAATACTGCTATCATTTACAGGAATACATGATTGATGTCGTTTGGGTAACTTAGGAATTTCATGGAAAGAGAAAACTGAACTAAAATCTTGAAGCGTTTGTACGGGTGGAAAAGAACAAGAGAAGATTCTGGGAGCTTGGAAATATACAAGTAAACCACAGCAGTGGAAGTGACAAATATTATGTTGTATTCATTTTTACACTGCATGGAGAGTAGGACCTAGTGAGGTCCCATAAATGATTGTAGAAGTGGGGAGTCTTGGGAAATCAGGTTTGATGAGATCGGTGGGTGGTGGCGGGGAAACAGAGGAGAAGGGACAGGGAAGATACACATTTTGAAGATGAAACCAACAGGACTGACTTATAATAATCAAGCCCTTACAGTTTCAAAGTGATTTCACTATATTGTGTCCTGGTCTGGCATTCCTTCTCACAGAATTGGTGTCAGGATCAGCAGTGGCTCTTAACCCCATCATACCAATGTCCCCTTTTTGTGACCAGTATTTCAGTGAAGCCTTTACTCTCCTCAAATGAAATTCATTATTAATTTAATATAATTGCCCACATAATTTTGAAAATATCAACATAACACTGTACTGTGAATAAAGGAAACTTCAGAGAAGTGGTTAAAGTATACATTATAATATGTAAAAGCCCAGACATGACTATACCAGAAGACATAATGAAGTGGTCAGATACACCTATATGTGGGGTGACGGCTACTAATGCAGACCCATAGAGATGTGTTAATAACTCACATACCGCAAGTGGCACGGGCTTCAGTGACATGATTCTGCAAAATGGTGGGTGACTCTTGCTAAAGACCCAAACAGGAGGAAGTACAATCTTATCTCAATTATTCAGTAGTTGCATTCCCAAGAATTCAGAGTGTGTTAAAAACCATGCAAAAATACTTCGGTAAGTAAATGAAACAGAGTTAAGTTCTGTGCTTGAATAATTATAAACGGGTTTCACCTATGAAAATGTCTCTTGGCACTTTGGAAAATCTTGCGGATATGGGGCAACTTCTTTATTTTTTTATTTTTATTTTTTAATTAATTAATTTATTTATTTATTTTTGGCTGTGTTGGGTCTTCATTTCTGTGCGAGGGCTTTCTCTAGTTGCGGCAAGCGGGGGCCACTCCTCATCGCGGTGCGCGGGCCTCTCGCTATCGCGGCCTCTCTTGTTGCGGAGCACAGGCTCCAGACGCGCAGGCTCAGCAATTGTGGCTCACGGGCCTAGTCGCTCCGCGGCATGTGGGATCTTCCCAGACCAGGGCTCGAACCCGTGTCCCCTGCATTGGCAGGCAGGTTCTCAACCACTGCACCACCAGGGAAGCCTGGGGCAACTTCTTTATTGTGCAAGACTGAGACATTTCAGGACATCTAACATTCCTGGTCCCCAGCCATTAGATGCCAGAGACCAACCCCCAACCCCATCACTGTGACAACTAAAAGTGCCCCCAAGGTTTCACAGCCTGAGAGAAGAGTACCCACTGAGAACCACTGGCTGGATGCTGGCTCTTAGCTTTCAGCCTCATGACTCAAGGACGGTGACAGATAAGGAAGTTGGGAGGGAGAGGATTTGGATGTTGAGCCAGACAAGGAGTTGGCCGCAGTGCTTTCTTCCTCAGTCAAGGAGAGCCTTCACTTTCTTAAATTCTTCAAATCTGGCTCTTCCAACCTCGTAAGAGTTTCAAGTTCTGAGCCCAGATAGAAGATAAATTGAGGGAAAAAAGATGATATTTTGTAGTAATAAGTGCAAACCCTGTTTGACTTATTTACCTTAAGAGCCAAGAAACCCAGTCTAATCCCCTGCCCTCCACATTGGCTCATCGGTAGGCATATACTGTGTCTCAGGAGTTCAGGAGAAATCTAGTTCTAACATGAATCCTTGAAACATTTTTGAAATTTAAGC
This sequence comes from Balaenoptera acutorostrata, assembly GCF_949987535.1. Classification (NCBI taxonomy): domain Eukaryota; kingdom Metazoa; phylum Chordata; class Mammalia; order Artiodactyla; family Balaenopteridae; genus Balaenoptera; species Balaenoptera acutorostrata. The sequence goes on from NC_080070.1 coordinate 52,596,719, forward strand.
CTTGTTATCCTTTAAACTATAGGTGTGATCTCATTCCATTTGTTTTTCAGTTTTGTAAAGTACGCAATAACGTCTAATCCCTCTTGGCACTTGCATTTTGCACAATTGAATGTCTTCAGCAGATGTGCACTATGGTCTAGTATTAGCACTCTGCCTCTTGCCTTTTGCTTGGGAGTCTTAAACAAATCAAAAGGGCTTGATTTTCTTAGAGTACTTTTTAGAAGATTTTGAGCCTTAGATTTTCATTTAACAGTGATAACACGCATACACCTTCTTTCACAAGTGTGAATGTGCTGTATTTGATTTGTAAATAGTCATTTAGCCCAAAGATATTGGGCATACTTCAAATGCAAGCCAGTGAATGATATTCCAAGAACATAAATCTGTTTGCAGCCTTATCCAGGACCAAGTTTATCCATGTGTTAATCAGATGCATACTATTCACAGGATAACAGGTTAGGCACATTGAGGAAATCAGAAGTGAACAGACACTTTAGAGCCTCAAGGAGTCTATTATCCAGTCCAGGGATGATAAAACCTCACATATACAATCATAAGCAGAAGGTGAGGTGAAATACTGATGGAGTCTCTAGGGATGAAATAGTACTTTCCTGTGAAGAAGGCTTCCTGGAGGAGGTGAAATTTTTAACTTGATGATTTTAACGATTTGTTAAAGTCTTGACAAGCAAGACACTTTTTGAGGACTGGTTTTTTTGAGCTGAAATAAATGTGAGCAGAATTTTTGTGTGTGTGCGGCTTCCCATCCCTTAATATTATGCATTCTCCATTTATTGTCTGGATGTAATTAAGTGACTGAATAATTGGTAATAACTGCTACAAAGAATCTCATTTGACATTTTTACCTTTTTGAAAAAGTCCTCTTATTTAAGAGATGAATCTAAGCTTTGGTTTTTCCATTGAAGAATTCAACTTTTACAACTCCAGATTTCAACCAGTGCTATGTTTGAAAACTCCGGGATGTACCTTAAGCCTTGTTGAGAGTAAGGTGCAATCAGACATAAGGCAGATCTGTCAGGATGGTTATACAAAGCGTTCAGCCACTAAGGTAGGAAAATGGTCTTGCTACCAGGTGTTTTCCATGTATTGAAGTTGAGGACAATGCAGACACCGCGTCAGAGCTCCCAGGACTCGCTGTGGTTCTATGCCCTCCCCGTTAGGCCGTCTGTTTCCTGGGACTTGGGTCTAACTGCTTCTGCTCCCAGGTTATTAAGGTCCATCTCCCAGCCCCTCTGGCCTCTGCCTGTACCACTTACTGCAGGCTGGAGATTTGACTAAGAGCAAGTTATTCAACATGAAATTTGGCCCAGATGACATGTTTGTCTCTTGAGATATCCGCACCCCAGTTTTCATTGTAGCATTATCTACAATAGCCACAACATGGAAACAATCTAAGTGCCCATTGGATGGGTGAATGGATAAAGAAAATGTAAGATGTATATGTATCCCCTGGAAATGTCAGATTCCATATATTCCATATATATACATATACACAATGGAATATTATTCAGCCATAAAAAAGAAATCCTGCGTTTTGTGACAACATGGATGGATCTTGAGGATATTATGCTAAGTGAAACAAATCAGACAGGGAAAGATAAATACTGTATGTTATCACTTATATTCAGAATCTAAAGAAGCCAAACTCATAGAAGGAGAGAGTAGAATAGTGGCTACCAGGGGCAGGAGGTGGGGGAAATGGAGAGATGTTGGTCGAATGGTACAAATTCCCAGCTGTAAGATGAATAAGCTCTGGGGATCTAACGTATAGCATGGTGACTATAATTAACAATGTTATATACTTGAAAGCTGGTAAGAGAGTAGATCTTAAATGTTATCATCACACACAAAAAAATAGTATATTCTGTGAGGGAATAGAGGTGTATCAAATCATCACATTGTACATCTTAAACTTACGTATGTTATTTGCCAGTAATATCTCGGTAAACCTGAGGAGGGGAAAGACATGTTTGTCAAAACTTAGTTATCCTGTGTTGGAAATGTTTTCTCTCTGATCTGGATGGTAGGTATAGGTATATAAATTCTTCAAGTTACAGTCTTAAGATTTGCGCATTTCATGTATGTTATATCCCGACAAAAAATGTAAAAATAATAATAATAAAAACCACTGAAGTGTTGCCAGTTTTGGTCTATCCGGGGGTAATTTTGCAATGGTATGTGCATTTTCAAGCATTTAAAAAGTAAATTTTTAGTGTTTTTCTTTAGTATTCCTTTTAAAATTCTTTTCTAGTCAATTACTTGAAATAACCCAAATAGCTAACAGTGGAAGATTTATAGTAATAACTACTTGTACCTCAAAATTGCAAACAGCTTAGTAGAGCAATAATTGCACCCTCCCCCCACCAAAGTTTGTGAAACAAAAGAAAAGAGGAGAAAACAAAACTTCTGGGGTAAGAGGATGAAAATACTTGTTGCAGAACCACCTTTTTGATGCTTCAAGATTTCCAACATTTAAATACCTAGAATTTGGAGGTAGTGTGACTAAATCATCATTTCGACCAACGTGTTGTGTTTACCAATTTGCATGCAATCTCACACTTTTCAGCCAATTTTCCCAGCCACCCCTACCCCTCCTGCCCAGCCTCCATCCTGATGTCTGTAGCTTTGGGTTCAAATTCAGACTGAAGTCCAGTGGTGAGTGAAAATGACTGATGATGTCAAAGGGAACAAAAATAGAACTTACAGGAAAGTCTTTACCTTTAGCTGTGGTTGTCAAGGTTCAAGCACCAAAAAAGACAAGAGACATTCCCTTCTGAGAGAGAGCTTTTCAAAAACAACAACAACAAAAAATTTGATGCCACTAAATTATAGCATTAAATCTGTAAAGTCAAAGAACTGTACATAAATTAAATTTGAATTTCTTCTCCCCCACACACCCAGCCAATCTCATCATCTTGAATGGATTTACTGATGGGATCGAGTGCTTCTTAACATTACTATTTTTTTTAAAGATAGCCATTGAGCCTGAACTCTTTTGTTGGAACAGGACAGCTGGGAAGTGGTGGAAGGACTGAGGGGAGAGATGAATTACACCCAGGAGCCACCAATTCAGAAAGGATTTTTGCTGAAAAAAAGGAAATGGCCCTTGAAAGGCTGGCACAAGGTAAGAACTGGCCTGGGACGCACCTTCGTTTGCACCTACGCTCCCCACTCAGAACCCGGTTCTTAGGCACTTATATTTAATTTGAAGTTGAGCATGGAGACCAAGAGAAGGATGTTTAAATGGAATGTCTTTTTTTTTTAATTTCTTTTTGGCTGCGTTGGGGCTTTGTTGCTTCGCGCGGGCTTTCTCTAGTTGCGGCAAGCGAGGGCTACTCTTTGTTGCGGTGCGCGGGCTTCTCATTGTAGTGGCTTCTCTTGTTGCAGAGCACGGGCTCTAGGCTCGCAGGCTTCAGTAGTTGTGGCGCACGGGCTTAGTTGCTCCGCAGCATGTGGGATCTTCCCAGACCAGGGATCAAAACCGTGTCCCCTGCATTGGCAGGTGGATTCTTAACCACTGCACCACCAGGGAAGTCCCGGAAATGTCTTAATGAATTCTTCTTTATTCCCCACAGAGATTCTTCTATCTGGACAAAGGAATCTTGAAATATGCCAAGAACCAAAGTGATGTAAGTCGTCTTGTTAATCCAGTATGCTGTTGAAGAATTCTAAAGGGCTAGTGGTTGTCAGCTCATGGATGAGATTGTGCATATTTGGGAATTGCATTTCCCTAAACTGGAAATCAGGGAGGGGTGGCGGTTCCCTCTCAGGGAACAGAGGTGCCTGCTGCCCACTGTCGCTGCTCTGGGTTCTGGGTGGGCTCAGTTCACCCACCAAGTAGAGGTGCAGGAGCCCCTATCAACACCCTACCGGGTATCCAGGCATGGGTTCTGGTCTTAGGGTTGTGCTGTGGTGTTCTCTGGGTGGGGGAGACCTCTTCACAGTGAGATAACAGGAACGAAACAGAGAGCGTGTCCCTCCCACTATTATGGGGACTGAGGGGTTTACTGGAGAAGGCCCTTGGTGGAGGTGACGGGAGGTTCCCCTGTGTGTGGACACCAGGCAGACAGCCCTTGAGGACTCGGAATGACTGCTGGTCCTGCCCTCGTAGGGGTTCCTCTCTCACCCAGCACTTCTCTCCTCCCGTCTTCCTCTCTTCGCCTCTCTCACGGTGCTCACCTTGTTGGGGCGAATGCAGAAACGTGCCGTAGTGCCTGACCCACAGTGGCCGTGGCCTGTATTAGCTTCCTTACCCCTCTTTTTATTTTTATTTTTAATTTTTTTTTTTGGTTTCTTCAGCTTTTAAAGAAATTTTTAAATTAATTTTTATTGGATTATAGTTGATTTATAATGTGTTAGTTTCTGCTGTACAGCAAAGTGAATCAGTTATACATATATCCACTCTTTTTTAGATTCCATTCCCATACAGGTCATTACAGAGTATTGAGTAGAGTTCCCTGTGCTATACAGTAGGTTCTTATTAGTCATCTATTTTATATAGTAGTGTGTATATGTCAATCCCAGTCTCCCAGTTTATCCCCCCCTTCCCCTTTGGTAACCATATTACTCAGCCATCAAAAAGAATGAAATAATGCGATTTGCAGCTACATGGATGGACCTAGAGATTGTCATATTGAGTGAAGTAAGTCAGACAAAGACAACTATCATATGATATCGCTTATATGTGAAATCTAAAAAATGGTACAAATGAACCTATTTACCAAACAAATGGAGTCACAGATGTAGAAAACAAACTTACTCCTCTTAAGTCACTTCCAAATGAATTTAGACACCGGAAACTATTTCTGCAGGAGGCGGTGAAGTTAACAGGTGAATTCACTGTCATAGGAGTCATGGGGCTAACTTTCTAGTTTCTTCACCTTCCTGCTTCCTCACTTAGCAATGTGCAAACTGCTTGTTACTTAATTAACCCTCTGCAATTCAGTCTCCTGTCTGTAAAAGGGGAGATGTTTCCTCCCTCACAGGTTAAATAGGATGATGTGTGTATAGCACTGAGCTCCGTGCTAGTTCACCCTAAGTACTGGAGAAGCGTAGTTATTGTGTTTACTGTTAGTGGGTGTGGAAGGGGGTGGGTAGAGGGAAAGAGTGTTAAGGATGTTCCGATGGTTTTTAACAGCGTAGTTCTCAAGGAGCCCCCTTTGTGCCTCTGCAGATAGAGAGAGAGAAGCTGCATGGCTGCATTGATGTCGGGCTCTCGGTGATGTCTGTGAAGAAGTCGTCAAAGTGCATAGATCTGGACACCGAGGAGCACATTTACCACCTGAAGGTGACACTGCTTCCCAGATGCTGTCTCCTGTTGCACAGAGTTCCTTTATGTTGTGAAGGGATTGTCAGTTATAGTACCGTTGGTGATGCCTTTTGAATTTCAAAACATCCAGCCAACATGTAGAAGATCTTCATTATGAAAGTATTTCTAAGGATATATCTATTGATATCTGGATGGGACAGTTCTTCATTGTGTAGGACTGTCTCTTACACTGCAGAACATTTAGCCTCCTTGTCTCTTATCCCCTAAATCCCCCCCCTCCCTTGTGATTGTGACATCAGTAACAAAAAAACAAAAAACTTCATGTTTCCAAATACAAACCCCCTCTACCCCCAGGCAGTACCATCTTTAGTGAAGAACCATTTACCATAGGTTAAAATGTTTCCTGAAATAAAATATGATCTTTAGTCTGAGAGGCCCCATCTTATAACTTTGACTAATTTTATAGGGATTCCATTAAAATTCTCATACCACAATGATGTCCAAAATTTTTCCTCTAAAGGATGGGTCTCCAGATAGTATCTCTGAAAGCTGCTTAACTACCCTCTTCTGCCCCTTCTCCACAATGATGTCAAAAATTTTTCCTCTAAAGGATGGGTCTCCAAATAGTATCTCTGAAAGCTGCTTAACTACCCTCTTCTGCCCCTTCTCCTGCAGGTGGTATAGATAGTTAAAAGCATGAATCAAGAGCTTTGGAGATAAAGATCTGGTTCAGATCTTGACTGCCGCTACTTACTAGCTTTCAGCCTTTGACAAATTATTTAATCTCTGAAAGTCTCAGTTTTCTCACCGCCCTCCCACCCCAACAGTGGGAGTTCCAGTGCTCATCTTGTAGGGCTGCATGTAGAAAACTTGACGTAATGCCTGACCCACAGTAAGCTCAATACGTTTATGTATTACATATAACTATTAGGTGGTACCCGAGTGTTAGAAATTAATTGAGAAAATGTTGAGTCTTTTCTTACTTGGACAAATTACTTGGAATATTGGGAATGGGGGCTGTGCTTTGGGAAAATAAAAGCATGAGATTATGAACTCCCCATCTTAATGTGTCCCTGTCCTCCCCATAGCTCGTCGTGGTACTTGGGCAAATACATGCTTAGCACATACATGGGCTTGATTGCCCCCACGGCAAAGACGTCTCCAGCCCACCCTGTCAATGTGCCGAGGGTGAGAAGCCCTGCTGTACGCAATTACCTACAGCCACAGGCATAGGGGCTTAGGCTTGGGGAATAATACGGATTTGACTGTCCTGGGCAGTCAGTTAACAACATCTGGGAAATGAAGTACATTTCAAGAACATAATTTAAAGGAGACAAATAGATGTGAGTCTGTTGGTGTTGCTTCTACCTGTAAACGACACATCCAGTAGCACCTGGAGGGGTTTTAAGTCTTGTGTGTACTTCTTTTTTTTTTTTTTTAACATCTTTATTGGAGTATAATTGCTTTACAATGGTGTGTTAGTTTCTGCTCTATAACAAAGTGAATCAGTTATACATATACATATGTTCCCGTATCTCTTCCCTCTTGCATCTCCCTCCCTCCCACCCTCCCTATCCCACCCCTCTAGGTGGTCACAAAGCATTGAGCTGATCTCCCTGTGCTATGCAGCTGCTTCCCACTAGCTATCTATTTTACATTTGGTAGTGTATATATGTGCATGCCACTCTCTCACTTTGTCCCAGCTTACCCTTCCCCCTCCCCATATCCTCAAGTCCATTCTCTCGTAGGTCTGTGTCTTTATTCCCGTCTTACCCCTAGGTTCTTCATGACCTTTTTTTTTTTCTTAGATTCCATATATATGTGTTAGCATATGGTATTTGTTTTTCTCTTTCTGACTTACTTCACTCTGTATGACAGACTCAACATAACAAACATAAACGCCAACCGAACACTTGCTAAATGAAGGATGTTGCTGACATTTATTTCCACATCCTTGCTCTCAGTAGCAGCATTAGTAAAGATTTTAACTGGATTGACCTGGATTTTTCTTCTTGGAAGTTAACATCCTTTTGGGGTCTTTTAAATTGCCACTTCATGAGTCTCTGTGTTCTCGTATATAGATACCATTTTTCATTTTGAAAATATTAATATACCATCATACACACACAAATATTGACTATTAAGAAATATCTATGGTGCATAGGTGCTTGTTATATTCTTTTTAGTACTTTTATGCACATTTGAAATACTTTATAATAAAAGTTACTAGATACAAACATTACTCTTCATAGAAATTATACATTGATAGTCACTCCTGTAGAGAATGGCTAAAAGTTTGTGTATGTGTGTTTGAAAAATCCTGGAAATCACTGATAAAACTTTTTCAGATTTTTGTTTTCTAAGAGTGGGAGAAATGTTCTTTTAAGTAACCTTCACATTCATTAACATATATTGCTCAGCAACATATTCTTTGTCCGAGAAGATTAACAAGATTAAGTATTTTAGGAAGAATTTACTGGAATTCATTCCAGTTCAGAGAAGATTGATCTGAAAAGTCTGAATTATAAAAGAGTTTTTTTTTAAAATGGTGCTAATATTTTCAGTAGGGTTAGGAGAAACTGGGACAAGAGAACTTGGAACTGCTTTAAGAGATGGATAAATATAAATTTCAGCTTATTTGTTCTTTAATATTTCCTAATAATAACATAACAATTGGAGTCTTTCATAGAATGCCTAAATGTAGAGTTTATGAAGACCATTTTTACTCTCCATCTCCTTCTCCAGCTTGTTCCATAGACTACAGAAATGTAAATGAAGTCAATAAACTGGTATTTCCACATTTCTACACATGACAGCATGAAGAGGTGCTAGAAGTGACCTTAGTGTGATGACTAATTGTTCCTTAGAGTGATTGACATTCTCGTCTCCTTTCAACCCAACATAATCTAGGTAAAGTCAGAGGAAGTCTTTGATGAGTGGGTATCCAAACTTCGCCACCACAGAATGTATCGTCAGAATGAAATCGCCATGTTTCCACACGAAGTTAATCACTTTTTCCCAGGATCTACTGTCACAGACTCTGGTTCTGGGGTCTTGGACACCATTTCGAGTAAGAAGGTAATGATTTGCCGATAATGAATCTGAAGGCAGGTGGCTTGTGCGGCGGGAGTCTGCTTTCGGGGGCTGTGTCTGAGGAAGGAAGGGTTTGTAGGGAGGAGCAGGGTAAGCTTGAGCTGGGATTTCATTAGTCTGTGTGTCCACTCAGTCAGAACGAGGGCCAGAAGGGCATCTATTAATGCTGAGAGTGTAACTGGAGAACAGCATGTACGGAGGGATTTAATATCCCTGAAAGCTCCAGCTTTCTCTTGACCAGTTTGACTTCAGTTGGCTTTCTGGTTGTAACATGCAAGAGGTACACTTACAGTCATACAGAATTGCAAAATCTTTCCCTACATTTGTGTCATTATTTCAGTGTGGTTATCATTTGACAGGAGGAGAAATCAGGGGCCCGTAGCATGGTGTGGCCACGCGGGTAATAGCTGGAGGTCTCAGGGTCTCCAGCGGAGTGCTTTGCTAGAAGCTTCTTCCTTACTATGGGCAGATGGCTTTCATTAGCTACGAGCCCACTTGATTATCCTTTACCCTAAAGTGTTCCCACCGAGCTCTGTTTTCATTTGTAATGTGCTTTTGTCATCTGTGGAACAGCGTAGCAGTATATCAAAGCAGAATTCGTTTCAAACCGGAAGCAATTTATCATTTTCTTGTGGTGGTGAGACTCGAGTTCCATTATGGTTACAGTCTTCAGAGGACATGGAAAAATGCTCTAAAGGTAGAGTGACTCGAAACCTCTGCTTTCTGTCAAAACCTCTGCTCTCAGATTACACTGGTTTGGTATTCAGACCCCAGGTGAATTTGTATCCTCCCCCATCACTGGTCTACATCCCCTGTCATATTTTGCTTATGAAGTCTGCACTCGTGATCAACAAAAAGCACTTTCCTTTAGAGTTTTATGTCTTCCCCTGGGTGTGCGTGCAGACAGGTTTCCTTTTCTGTTCTTTAAGCACTGATGCCTGATTTCCATATGGCCTACTAAATCACAGGATCCAGGGATGGGGTCTGCACAGTTCGCTATATTTTTTTAAGTGCCAAAAATGCTTCTGATGCACATCCAAGAATTTAAATCACTGTTCCAGAGGTGAGTGGGTGAACCAAATGGAGATCCCCACCAAACAGGTGTTCTCCACCCTGGCTGCACATTAGAATCGCCAAGAGAGCTTTTAAAATGCAGGATACACATGCCCAGGCCCCTGTCCCAAAGAATCTTTCTAAATTACTGTGGGATGGGGCCCTGGCATCACTAGTTTTCCCGCAGTTCCTCAAGTGATTCTGATAAGGAGCCAGGGTTGAGAACACTTACCGTATGGAAGCTCTGTGTTCGCAACCTTAATTAGCTAAGAATCACCCAAGGAACTAAAAAAAAATAAGTCACCAGTGGGATTGGGGGCGTTCTAATTTAATTGCCTGGGGATGGGACTTGGACATAGGTGATTTTAAAAATTTCACCAGTTGATTTTTAAAGTGTAGCCACAATTGAGAATCACTATCAGAGAAAGATGCCTGAAAATTGCATTTTTGCCTGTTGAAGGCAGATATTATCACACCTGGAGCCATATAAGTGTTGCCGTCCCAATAAATATGAGCTTCACTGAGTGACATTTTGGGACAGTACTCCCTGAAGTGTTTTCTCTGGACCAGCAGCATTGGCCTGGCCTGGGAACCTATTAGAAATATGAATTCTCAGCTTCAACTCAGATAGACTGAATCAGAAACTGGGGGGTGGAGCCCAGCAATCTGATTTAACAAGTTCTCCAGGTGATTCTGATGATACCAAAGTTTGAGAGCCGCCATCTTTAGGCTTTTGGACCTTGATTTCTCAGAAGAAACAGCCACCGTCATCCAGTGCACAGCACATTGAGGACTAGCTTTTGAGTTAGTGACCCAGGAACTGGACTGAGGATGCTCGTAGGTCCTCTCAGGTCAATCTGCAGAGGACCATCATGGTCCTCTTGCAGGTCCATGATTGACAACGTTATCCTTAGAGACCAGTGCACCCTTCATTTTAATTTCATTCATTTAACTTGTGTTGGGTCCCTACAATCGGATAGTGACAGCCTGTTCCTGAAAGATTAGAAGTAACAATGATGGTGGTGGTGATGGTGATGATGACGAAGACTGATTGATTTAGTGCTTACCATACGCTGGGTACTCTAACAGTACTCTACATTTATCAACTCATTTTTAACTCAACTATCCTGTGAGATAGGTATATAATTACCCCCATTTTCCAGATGAGGAAACTGAGACACAGAGAAGTTATGTAATTTGCCCAAGATTCACAGTTCGTTAAGCACATTCAAACTGCGGCAACGTGGTTCTCCAGATGTTTGCCCTTAACCACAATGGTCGACTGCCTCTCCTGTAAGAAGGGAAGTGAAGTTTCCTATCCTTGTAAGATGTAAAAGCAAGTAGAGATAAATGAGAAAAGTAGCTGGCACTAGCATAGGGACGCTTGAATGCAAGATAAGTGTGTTTGACTCCTCCTCTTGCTTTTCTCCCACAGACCTGGCACACTGTCAAGCCTGCCTGGTGGAGATGAGCCAGCTCCTGCAAAGCATGGATGTCCTGCATCGGACATATTCGGCTCCGGCTATCAACGTCATCCAGGTTAGCCAGATCCCGCTTCTGTTTCATTCTGGCACTCTTCCGCTTTCCTCTCTCCTCCCAGCCTTTCACTAACAGGGACGTTGTCTTGTTGGTTGCTTCAGCCAGATTCAAGGGGATGGAGGTGGTCGCTTTGGTGTGTGTCTTTCCCTATTGGTTTGGTAGACCTTACTGTCTGTGCTCTCTTTCCTGTTTTGAAACAAAGGGTGGAGCTTTTGAAAGTCCCAAAAAGGAAAAAAGATCACATAGGAGATGGCGGTCCAGAGCTGTTGGCAAAGACGCTAAAGGAACGCTGCAGGTAACCCTTGCTTCCCTCCACGGGCTGGTTTCCTCATGGACACATGCTGGGGACTCCTTGGACTCAAAGAGAAGAATAGACAAGTGACTATTCTGTAGTTATTCTCTCAAATACCCTGTGCAGAGAGAGGAATTCAGTCACTTAGATTTTCTGGAAGATTTTCTGAATACTAGAATAAGCATGTAATGAATATTGGGTAAAGGGTTTTGGTTTCCCCTTCTTTAATGCTTAGCCTGCCTGCTCTCTTCCCTGCTTCGGTGTGTGCCTTGATTTGTGGCTGCTGTGGTCGTGTGCTCTGACTCACCTCTTCTGCTGCAACTCAGTGGACTCACCATCCCTCTGAGCCCACTGGCTGGAGTCTCTGGGAGCAGGACATTGTACAGACTAGACTCTCTCTTGCCTCTTGTCTCCAACCTTCCAATCCCACATCAGAAGTTCACTGCATAATGCTAGCCGCTGACTTTTCCCAATGCGCGGCTAAGCCAGAAGCCATGATTTGCAGCTCAGCCATTGCATATTAAATTGCAGCATTGTCAGGGTCAAAATAAATCAGAAACTTACAGAAACTGTTATACTCTTATATATTAATAACTCTGGTTCACAGCACTTTACGAGTTGAACTTAAATACTTTGAAAGCAAAGAGTGATTTGTGTATAAACATGTGAGAAGGAGGTTTGTTTCGTAGAAGCACCAGGTGCAAGTAAAGAAAACATTTTTAAATCTACCCCATTAACTATTAGCAACCTAGATCCTGGGTGATTATTGCCAGGAGGAAGGAAATGAATATAAACGAGAAACAGTCCGGCTGCTTTAGTTGTCATTTTCAACCTGTAGCTTTAATGCTGTGATCACCTCCAAAGGAAAATGTGATTTCTCACCCATTTTTATTTTGCAAGAAGCCAGTGAAAGTTTCTGTGACAAGTGTTTTCCTGAGTTTTCATATGTTATCACTCAATAGAAAGACTTTTCTATAGAATGTTCTTCTTCTTAGTACTTTCCAGTCCTAGAAACAAGTAAATATTCTAAGCGATTCGTATCTAAAAAGAAATATCTCCCTTTGGTGTCACTTCAGGTCCCAAAACCTTTTTCTGGCCCAGTAAGACTGCATTCCTCCAATCCTAATTTGTCAACACTAGATTTTGGAGAAGAAAAAAATTATTCCGATGGCTCTGAAACCTCATCAGAGTTTTCTAAAATGCAAGAAGATCTGTGTCATATTGCCCATAAAGGTAAATGAGTTTTCCTTCTTCCTAATGTGTTTGATGAAAATGTTAAATGTTTGTCTGAATGTGGGATGTCCTTGGAGAGGGGAATCTTAGTTGGTTCGTTTTCTGCTCTATTAGGATTTCGGGCAATCTAATTTTTATTTTATTTCCCTGGTAGTACAGAGTGTATTGGCAAGAAGTTTCTTTTTAACTCTGTAGGGGAGAAAGTGAGAGCCTTAAGTATACTTTAAAGGCTGAGCAATTTATATGCTGCAGATGAGAGTGTAAATTGGTACTTCTCTGGAGGGCATGTGACATCATGTTTCAACTTTTTAAAAAGTCTGCCTATCCAGCAATTCCACTTTGAAGAATTCATTCATAGCAATTAATTTAAAAATTATCCAAAGATATCCATCGTAGCATTGTTTATCATATCAAAAATTAGAAATAGATTTTCAACATCATTAGGAAAATGCAAATCAAAAGCATGGTGAGGGGCTTCCCTGGTGGCGCAGTGGCCAATGCAGGGGACACGGGTTCGAGCCCTGGTCTGGGAAGATCCCACATGCCGCGGAGCAATTGGACCCGTGAGCCACAGTTACTGAGCCTGCGCATCTGGAGCCTGTGCTCCGCAACAAGAGAGGCCACGATAGTGAGAGGCCTGCACACCGCGATGAAGAGTGGTCCCCGCTTGCCACAACTAGAGAAAGCCCTCGCACAGAAACGAAGACCCAACACAGCCATAAATTAATTAATTAATTAATTAAAAAAAAAAAAAGCATGGTGAGACATTAAAATGCACCTATTAGAATAGCTAAAATTTTTTAAAAAACTGACAGCTGGTAAGGATCCAGAGAAACTGGATCTCTCTTCCATTGCTGGTGGCAATGCAAGATGGTACACTCACTCTGGACAAGAGTTTGGCAGCTTTATATAAAACCAAACATGTACTTACCATACAACCCAACATTCACATTCCTGGGCATTTATCCCAGAGAAATGTAAACTTAAGTCCACACAAAATCCTATACACAACTGTTCAGAGCAGGTTTATTTGTATCAGCCAAAGACTGGAACAACCCAAATGTCCTTCAACAGATGAATGGTTAAACAAAAGGTGGTGCATCCATGCGGTGGAACACTACCCAGCAGTAAAAAGGAATGAACTGTGGATACACGCCACAGTGGAGGGGATCTCAAGGGCATCATATTGACCTAAAATAGCCAATCTCAAAAGGTGTCATAGTGTATGATTGAACTTACTAACACTTTTGTAGTGATACAAGCATAGAGATGGAGAAATGATTAGTGGTTGCCAGGGGTCAGGGACAAGGAGGAGGGAAAGTATGATTATAAAGGGGTAGTAAGAGGAATCTTGGTAGTGATGGAAAGCTCTATATCCTGATTCTAATGGTGGGTCCATGAATCTAGACATACAATAAAATTGCATTGACCACCATACGTGTACACATATTCACAAGTGAGAGCCTGTCAAACCGGTGAAATCTGAATAAGAGCTGTAGGTTATACCAATGTTAATTTCCCAGGTTTGATGTTGTACCAAAGTTATGTAAGATGTTACCACCATGGGAAACGGGATGTAAGGCACCCAGGGCTTCTCTGTACTGTTCTTGTAACTTCCTGTGAGTCTATAAAAATTTCACAATAGAAAGTTAAAAAAGAAAAATTAGAAATAACCTAAATGCCTGACAGTAGAGGGATTGGATTTTTAAAATGCAATGTAATCATATACTAGAATACTCAACAGCTACAATAATAATACCTACCTTATATCGAACACAGTGTCATGTCAGGTATTTGCTAATAAGCACTTAACATGCAGTATTTCATTGAATTCTAGCAGCAACCCGCAGAGTACGTATGACTGTAACCTCTTATCTGTGCACACGTAAGAAACCTGAGGCTTAGAGAAGCCAGAGAACTTCGTGAGGGTCACATGGTAGAAAGTAGCCAACCTGAGACTTGAATCCTAACCTGCCTGACCCCGGAGTCTGTGCTCCTCACCGGGTGTCTCACTGCCCTTACAGATGGGGTAGCCAGGGTTATTTTTATTTTTATAGGTATTGGAAGATTGACACAACATATTGAGCAAAAAATATAAGGTATGATCCCATTTTTTTTTTTTGGGAAAAAATAAACTATATAGGGCTTCCCTGGTGGCGCAGTGGTTGGGAATCTGCCTGCCAATGCAGGGGACACGGGTTCGAGCCCTGGTCTGGGAAGATCCCACATGCCGCGGAGCAACTAGGCCCGTGAGCCACGGCTACTGAGCCTGCGCGTCTGGAGCCTGTGCTCCGCAACAAGAGAGGCCGCGACAGTGAGAGGCCCGCACACCGCGATGAAGAGTGGCCCCCGCTTGCCGCAACTGGAGAGGGCCCTCGCACAGAAACGAAGACCCAACACAGCCATAAATAAATAAATAAATAAAATTTAAAATAAATAAATAAATAAACTATATAAATCTGGCATATATAGGCATATTAAAAAAGTCTGAGAGGATACATACCAGCATTTTAGTGATGGAGACTGGGAGTACTTATTCTGCTTTTTTAAAAAAAGTATCACAGATTTATCATTTTTTAAAGGAGAAAATGAGTTAAAAATTTTTAAATGGGAGGGCAGTACTTGAAGTGGGAGGAGAGAGGACGTTTCCTATTTTGCTCTTCTCTCGTCACCCTGCATTTTCCTTCCTTTACATCACTGATTCCTTTGGCTCTTTTCCCTAACCCTACAGACTTAACATAAAGCACGTTGGTTATGAGGAAACCATTGTATTCTCTTTACAGATTCTTACCTCCAACTCTTGTCCAAGTGACCGTTAGAACCTTGTCCATGTTTGGCAGTACAACTCATCTGTAAAATGGGAAGAATTACCTGCCCCACCCCTTTAAAGATCTTCACACACCCCAGTGTGGTTCTCTAGTATTAAAGGTACCCACTTGTAATTAGGTTGTTTCATTTTAGGTTTTGTGGGAGGAAATTCCTATACAGTGCCATTACTTTTTAATAATATGCACTGTCTTTTTAAAAATGAGAAGATAGTGCCTTCCTGCAGAAGGGAACTATCCTGATTTTACCTGCCTTGAAGAAGCTGCTTCCTCAGAAGGACAGAGTTTGCTATATTGAGTTCATCCCCTGATCCTGTCCTCCTGCAGAGGGCCTGACCTTGTGCAAGGTTTATAACGGGCCTCAGCCAGCTGTTCTGCCTTTCGGGCTTTGTGAAAACCAGCTGGCTGCAGGGCTGCCGCATACCTAGACTAGGTCAAGATTTGTGCTCGGAGAAAAGTCCAGGAACACCTATTCAACTATAGCCTGCGCCCCACGGGCTTGCGAACAGTGAATTCCCCAGGGAGCCCAGCAAGCTTTGTTTCATTCCTGTGGTTTTAGAGCGTACTTGCAGAGACTGCAAGATGTCGGGGAGTCCCTTTTACAGAGGCTGTAACTCAGAGGCCTCATGAAATGAAGACAGTTCTCAGGTTCTCCCTGTGTCCTGTGACCTTGCCTGCTTTCTCACTTTCATTCAAACTTTTGAAGCATCTTGACTTTTCTTCCTTTGTAAGCCTGATTTTGTTACTGACAGTTTTTATTGTACTTTCTTAACTGCATCACTAATCTGTTGACCAATAGATCTATTGCTCTATTGACTTCAGAGCAGCTGAGCTCAAGGCAAGAATTCCACTGTTGTTGTAAATAGTCTTATATTATCTACTTTTTCTTCAGCTTGTTAAATGCATCTGAATTCTCCCTGTCTCGTAGAAGTTGGATCAAATGGTAGGCAACTAATATACACCCATCCTAAAAAGTCTTTGTTATATATTTTAGACTATAAATTTGATTTTTATGGTGTATCACTGAACTAATTCTCATTGGTTCATGTGTCTGGCTTTGTGTCTATGTTGACATACATATAAGCAAACAGAGAACAAAATGTACTAAAGTCTAAAAGTCATAAGTAATTTGCCTTACATATATTAGCTTTTACATATCCCAAAATGTGTTTCATGGAACACTTTGCCCATACAACACTTTAAAAAACAGAAGAATTCCATGATTTAAAATGTTTGGAAAACACTGCTGACTATAGTCTGCTTTGCACTTACACAAGAAGCAGTAAATATTAAAGGCCCTGAGAAGTCCTGCAGCAGAGAAGCCTGTTAGCTTTGTTTAACTTACTGATTTTTAAATTTTCAACGTTGTTAGGGAAAATCTCCTCCCTCTTCCCCAAACTGCTGTCAGCTATTATCACTCTGGAACTAAAGTTCCTGGAAACATATGTCAGCAAACATTGTAAATAATAAGCCTTTTTGGAGCTAACCCTCTATACAAGCTAAGTCAGAAAACTTGCATTCAACTAGGCCACCTCTGTTATGACTAGCTGTGGGACTTTCACCTCATTGATTAACTTCTCTGGGCCTCAGTTGCCTCATTTGTTAAGTGTCCTAAAATAGTTGTCCTGACTCTTCGGCCTCTCAAATTCTGTAATTATCTTCTATGATTAATTGTTTTCCACTGAACGGAAATCATGCTGCTGCTTCTTGTTACAAGGAGATTTTGTGAGAGAGTGGTCTATTAGTAATACAAGCAAAAATTACCATATTTGGTGAGCAGATTTAGGATGGGAAAGCAAGGACTAGTATAGGACTGGGGTCAGGGTACTCCAGATGGAAGTGGATATTCACATTCTGCCTTGGAAGGGAGAAAAGTGAGGTTTTAGGGATACATCTCCTGCAACCTGTGGAAAATCTTTGCAGTGAGAGAAATCTTCATTTACAAATAGTAATAGTAATCTTCTAGTTTGGTTGAATGCCTTGCTTTCCTGCAGGCCATCTGAAAGCCAAGGGAATTGATTTGGTAAAGTGGCAGCCAGCTGAGTGCCATATCTGTTTAATTTAGAGCAATAAACATGATAATGAAAAAAAATTTTTTTGTAACTATGTAAAGTGACAGATGTTAACTACACTTATTGTGGTGATCATTTCTAAATGTATACAAGTATTGAATCATTATGTTGTATACCTGAAACCAGTATAATGTTGTATGTCAGTTATACCTCAATTAAGAAAAGAATTGTAGTAAAATACTAAGTAAACTTACCAAAAAATGACAGTGACGAGGTGTTTCCTCAGCGACCCACTCAGATGGGCATGGGTATCCTGTGGAGTTGCAAGGGGTAGGGGTGCCTATCTAATAGGACCTAAAATGCAGTGAGTGAGTTAACCGCAGGGCTTGTTGCTTTTCGGGTGAGCGCTTCCACTGCTTCTACTGCTCAGTAGATTCTGGTCAATCTCTCATTCATAGAACTTCTACCCTGTGTGCGTTTATTTATAAATGATGCTCCAGCAAGAGACTCAAGTATCCTAAAACTGCTGCCCATATTTCAAAAGACTGCAGTCATCACCACTTTCAGCCTCATATGTTTCTTTCATCACCACCACTATTATTATTGCAGTAGCATTTATTATTTATTATATGCGATGCATTGCGTTAAGTGCTTTACCTACATTATCTGATTTAATCCCCGTAACGATCTTTTGAAGTAAATGCTATTATTATCCCTATTTACAAGTGAGGAAACTGGGGCCCAGGTGCATAATATACTTGCCTGAAGTCCTGCAGTGAGTAAGTGATGGAGCTGGGAAGAATCCAGGGCTGATGTGGGAACTCACACTATTGGTGGCTCTGTTATTGTGCTCAATTGAATTGTTTAAATCAAAGAGCTAAGCATGTTCCACAGACACTATTAGAAAATTCAGTACCTATTGACCCTTGACCCCTGTCTTCTGTCAACAGAAGCACCATAATTTGTGTGTGCATTTAAACAAATTACTTATTTGTCCTGTGGTTTTGTGAAGATGCTCTAAGTCTATGGCTTAACACCACAACCTCAGACAAGTTAGGGACAGCCTACCGAGAGAGGTTCAGTTGTCTGCGTGGCTGTGGAATGAAGGGAGTAATTCAGTCATGCATATTTAGTTTCTGTGATACTGAATCGGCCACTCTGGAATAACAATACCTCAAAAAGTGCAGCGCCAGGCAGTTCAGTATTATGCCAGGCCATTGGAGTAGAAGTATGTCTCAGCCTCTTCCTTCTTCCTGCCTTTCTAAAACAAAATAGAATAAAGGAGATTGGAAATATTCACACGTGATTTCCATGATCAGTAATTCGGATGACAATTGCCTTATCCCTAGGAGGCAACTTGTACATTATGTGATCAAAACTTGGTGAATTTTTTGCTGTACCTAATAAGGGTTTTTAAAACTTCAGTTCAGGCACCTGAGTGCCTAATAACACTGAGCTCTCATTGTACCTGAACGCTCACTAAAGTGAACCAATTGTGGAATGCCACGTTGAGAGGTGGGGAATTCTGGGTCAGGCAGCTGGAAGGACTAACAAAGAAGAGGGTAGGTAACACCTTTTTGGAAATAATTTTAAACTTATAGACAAGTTGCAAGAATAATACAAAGAACTCTCATTTGTCTTTTACCCAAATTCACCATTTTTAATATTGTGCTGCATTTATCTCTTTCTTTCTACACACACACACACACACAGACATATATATATATACACGTGCAGATGTGTGTGCATTTATTTTTTCTCATCCCTGTGAGAATAGGAATCAAACATCATGTCTTTTTTATGTCTTTATGCTATAGTGTATATTTCCTAAGAATAGGGATATTCTGTTACTTAACCATAGTTTAGTTATGAAATTCAGGAATTTTAGCATTGAAGCAGTACTTTTACCTATTCTGCCTTCCATATTCAAATGTTGTCAATTATCCAAATAACATCCCTTAATAGCTCTTTTCCCCTTCAGTACAGGCTCTAGTCCGTGGTCATAGAGTGCATTTAGTTATCCTGCCTCCTCAGTCTCCTATAATTAGGAACAGTTCCTGAGTCTGTCTTTCTCTCTGATGAAATTGACACTTTTGAAGAATACAGGCCAATTTGAAAACATAGGATGGTCCTCATTTTGGGGTTGTCTGATGTTTCCTCCTGAGCAGATTCAGATGGCCTATCTCTGGCTTGTGTACAACAAAAACAATAGCGTGTCTTTTTCAGGGTATCACACAAAGTCCCAAGGTACACGAAGTCCATCTGACTCTCACTAGTGATTAATTTTGGACACCTAGTTAAGGTGCTGTCTAGTTTCTCCTCTGCATCGTTACCATTTTCCTTCTGACAACCAATAAGTTCTGTTTTCAAACATTTCCAGTCTTTGGAGATACAAACAAAACTAAATGTTGATAATTGAGAAGTATAGTCCTTTCAAGTGTCAGAATATCTTGGTGACAGGTCATAAAATCATGGAATTTTATAGTAGATAGGGACTTTGGAATTGACAAATATGTGTGATTTTCAAATTTTTAATAGACCTTATTCTTTAGAGTAGTTTTAGGTTCATAGCAAATTGAACAAGAAGTATAGTGTTCCCATACCCACTCACCCAGACATACATACATAACCTCCCCCATTATCAACATCCCACCACAGTGGTCCATTAGTTAACCATCAATAAACCTACATTGAAACATCATTATCACCCTGAGTGCATGGTTTACATTAGGATTCACTCTTGGTATTACATTTCAGATGTATTTTTTAAAGTCAATATAGGTACACATTTGCTGGACGCAAAATATTCATGGCTGTTGCTTTTCTAAGTTCTTTTATAAGAAATACATCTCTCTATATCTTGTTTTTAATTATGACTCTTCTTTTATTCCTTTTTGTAATGATTATATCTTTATAGTCTACTTCACTTTAAGGTCAGCTTTTAATACCATATTAACGGAGAGAGAGAAACTGAAGCAGCTGATGGAGCAGGATGTCTCCGTCTCCGCCTCTGCCCAGGTCCTTGGTCTGAAGCACGCCCTGTCATCTGTAAGTTACACATCTGTGTCATGGAAATGCCTGACAGTGTGTCCAGGCTCCTGAACTTTTTATATTTTCCATTGCCATGGTTATATTGAAAATTCATGATTTCCAAGGTTGTGTTGAAAATTCATGAGAAAACCAAACACATTATCCAAATTACATTCTAACCTTTCATCAGATCTGCTTATTCTAAACACCAAAGCTGAGCCTACTCGAAATCTTAGTTGCTAATATTTCACTGAGCATTAGATACTCTGTTTGGTTTCCTCCTATTTATCTTGAGTTTTCTGTTTCTGTAAAGCTTTTGTTATATGTTTTCGTTTTTGTTTTAAATTTATTTATTTACTTATTTATTTTTGGCTGTGCTGGGTCTTTGTTGCTGCGCGTGGGCTTCTCTCCAGTTGCGGCGAGCGGGGGCTACTCTTCATTGCGGTGCGCGGGCTTCCCATTGCGGTGGCTTCTCTCGTTGCGGAGCATGGGCTCTAGGTGCACGGGCTTCAGTAGTTGTGGCTTGCGGGCTCTAGAGCTCAGCAGTTGTGGCACAGGGCTTAGTTGCTCTGCGGCATGTGGGATCTTCCCCGACCAGGGCTTGAACCGGTCTCCCCTGCATTGGCAGGCGGATTCTTAACCACTGAGCCACCAGGGAATCTCCCATTATATGTTTGTTTTACAGACATTTGTTTGTTAATGCTCACAAAGTCTGACAGTTTGCAGATTTCCATACCTAAGACTTCACAAGCTTAGATTGACTTTCCAAATTGACAGGTACAGGCAACAGAGTGAAATGTTGAATTCACACTCTTCTCTGCTGCCCAGCATTGATCCTATCTACCTGTTTATACCACGTCTCTTTCAAAGACAGAAAAGTGATTTGATTTGATAGTACAAACGTTCAGCTCCCATGCTCCCCCCATGGGCACAAAGAGATGAGTCATGAGGAGTGTCAGGCAATCATTGTGCCTTTATAACAACAGAAAAATCACTGCCAAGCCTCAGATGTCTTTCAGTAAGCCGTCCTGTCATTCACTCTCTCTCCTTTTTTTTCATCGATTCCAGTTTATTCCTCAGAAGAGCTGGACTCCATTGAAGTGCAATATCCTAGAACTCTGTTTTGAATAGCTGACAATGTCTGGCTGTTATCTCTGTATCTGTCAAAAAGCTGGAGAACTTTTAAAAGAACATACTCATTTGCTCCTACTCTTTGCTTGTATGTGGAACCCTTATTGTGAAAAGAGAGAGAGTGTGTGCACACATGTGAAATTACCACCTGAAGCAGTACTGAACTTTCTATGTAGGGTCAGGTAGGGGAGATGAATTTTAGGATTTTGTTTTCAGAAGCCAATTCAGGCAGTGAGAGAACTAGAAAATACCCACCCATGTTTTCTACTCATCATATTACTGAGAAAAGTAAAGCAATGCTTTTGGTGTAACGTTAATGGTAAATACATTACCAGTGGTACATACTGTCATCGTAAGATACTTAAGGAATATTCGCTCAGTTGAATATTTCCAGTATGTTATCTTTGAAAGAAATAAAAAATAACGTAGATTTACTCCATGTTTAGAGTCTTAATGTTGTAGACCCAGAGATAGAAATGCCCCTTTTGGATTGTATTGGACAGCCAGCCACACACTGGGTGCTGCTTTGGTTTGAGGGAAGCAGGGTGGTTTTTTTCTTTTTTTAAGTTTATTTTTTAGTGGTAAAAGCATTTCTTATTGTTCCCAGTAGGTTGGCCTTTAGTGCACTTAGAAGGTACCTCTGATGGGCTCCCCCAAGTCCTTTTCACTGTGGTCTTCCTGTCCCCTGCCCTCCTCCTCTGGAGGTCTGGCCTCATTTTGTTAATCTGCTGGTCTGGTAGAGGCCATGAGACCCACCTGGCCATGGTATCCTAGTCCAGAGTCATTACCTTCTCTAAGGAGCTCTCCCTCACCCATGGTAAGGATTTTAGAAACTTAAGATAAAACGGATTGATCCTTTCCTTTTTGTCTTGGATTCCTGATTAGATTCAAGACTTGTTTTTTAAAAATAAGAACTTTAGAGTTATCTCAGGGCTATCAGAATGAATATGTTTGTGCTGTATGTGCAATCTTTGTGTTTTTCTTTCTTCTGCCTGTGGCTTACAAAGGAAAGAGAAGCTACTAAAATAGCACATTTTTCAGACCATATGGAGATTCTAGCCAGTGGTATAGATTCTAGCCACTTATACTAAGACGCCAGCAACATATTGGCCAAAGTGAGTGCCCCATAGAGGTTATTAGATGTAGTTGTGTGATTTAAGCAACATTTACTCGGTGTTTCCTAAATGACCCTTGAGAATTTCCCGATAACCCTTTCCATCTGTGAGTACTAAAATATAAAGCCAAAATTCTTGTCTGAGATCCAGGCAGTGGTTTAAATATAGACATCATTCTATGCTCTCAGCAGCTAGACCCTGTGGGCCCTGATGGATGGGGAAGGCTCTGAGCTTCTCAGAAGAGAGTCAGGAAGACAGACAGACAGGATGGATCTGTGTACAAGCACCTGGGGAGCTGATTGTGGGAGTGTGTGTGGGTGAATCAGGTGAAGTTGTCCCTTTCTAAAAACAGATCATTTGGAGAACAGTTGGTCATGAAGCACAGGGGATACCAGCATGAAAGAAACACCTTCCTTTACTTTCCTAGTTGGGAGGATGGGCTAGGGAATCACACCTGTCCAGGGAGAAATAAGAGATCTGGGCGGGCTGAGATGAGCTCACATCTCACAACCCCCTTCCCAGGGCCCTGGTCCTTAGCCCTTACCCAGGTAAGTAAGCTTTTTTTTTTTTTTTAAATAACTATCTTAGTCATGAAGAATGAATATAAAGCAATCAATACCTATATTGTAAAATAGTAAAATTAGTCCTCCACAAAATCTTCTCAGCACACTTCCTAAGATCCAATTCAACTAGTATGATAATTAAATAACATTAAACTATGTCCAATCATAAGGGGTGAGAGCAGCATTTTTATTGAAGATGAGAGAGGGAAGCTTGGAATCTTTAGAGGGAGCTAGTCAGACTCTAAAGGCAGCTGGGAAGGAGGAGGGGCTGAGAAACCTCGAGTAATAAGAGCTGTAGGTGTTTGTGATTTCCTTCTCCACCGAAAGGAAAGCCTTACTAACCCCACTTCCATCCCTGGAAATGAGATTCGAGAAGGGCCTCCGTTTCCAGTGTTTAATATCTTGTATCTGCCAGGCATCTCAGGAGTATCCTGTTGGATAACATTCAAGAAAAATAGTCAAGGAAGTGCCCCCAAGGGCTCCGCCACACTGGGCCCACTGCCGTGCTTTTCTGAAACATCCATTCATTAACAGAGCCCCACTATTTTTAACGTGTTCCAGGCCCTAGCACAAAACACAGACCTTAAAGAACGCTTATGCAGAATCCATGCTGAGTCTCTGGTCCTCGACCTCCCAGTTGCTGCCAAGTCGGGTGATGGTCTGGCAGAGGTGGGTAAGATTCTCGTCTGGTAATGTCGCCGCGCCTCGTCCCCGCAGGCCTCTCTGCTGCCCCTGGGAGTGGTCCTCCCCTCACCACGGGCGGCTGAGTATTCCCAAGGCTTCCTTGAAAGTATGCTGCTAGCTGCATTTCTGAACTGCTTTTTCCACCTAGAACTCTTCCTCCCTTGGTATTTCTTTACCCCATTTTCCTCCTAAGGATCACCCTTTTCTCTTGATATTACCGGAGTGGGGACTGTAGAGAGACAAATGTTTTCTCCTGTTACTTCTGAAAACACCTGACGTTCTCCGACCTATAGCATCCCAGTTCCCAGCCAGCTTCTTTTTGCTCCCTCTCTGAGAACCACTCTCCTATTTCTTTGTGGCTGTTTCCCTCTCCCTTTCCTGTGATTACCCTCAGAGGGGGAGAAATATTACAGTTGAGTGTCTTGGTCAGTTCATAGTATGTTAAAAATGTCTGTTCTCAAGACTTGGGATGTTTATCCAAAATATTCTTTGACTGTGTTTAAAATGAGAAAGTTCAGAAAAATACAAGTGGATTACTTGAAAAAGTCAGTAGAAAAGGGTAGTGAAGGTCAAAATTGTTTTTAGCAATCTCTTGTGTTTATGTGCCTGCCTCCATTGTGCTAAATTTTTCATTAACAAATGTATTCGACTGAGTGCATTTAAAAAAAAAAAAAAAAGGAAGATCAGGTACAAGAGGTGGGCATTGTAAATTTTTTAAAGGAGTTTCTAATGTTTAGTCTTAATTCGTCCTCCTTTTTCTGTCCTCAAAGAAAACAAAACCCTGACACAATTCCTTTACTCCTTGGAAAGTTGTTGTGTCGGGCGATGGGAAGATTAGATGCTGGAATCAATCAGACTGAAAGGCCTAGGCATCCACTTTCACGTGAAGCACAGGCTGTGTCCTGAGCTGATGGGACCCTCTTCTAATGAGGGTGGTACCCTCTCTCCACAGGGCTGGAGGGCCTCTTATTACTTCTGAGATACATGTCAGTGGTTGACCATGAAATTCTGCATCTTTCCTGCCCCCAAGAGATCTTTTCAATCACCTTATTTATTTTTAGAATTTTTATTAGAGTTGATTTACAAAGTTGTGTTAGTTTCAGGTGTACAGCAAAGTGAATCGGTTGTACATATACATCTGTCCTTTAACCCAGACCCAAACTTAGTCCCCTGCAAGACTGAGCACCTAAACATTACCTAAAGGGGCCTTCATTTCAGGCCTGGGCAAAGAAACATGCTTACCAGGAGGGCTGTCTCTGAATCTGCAGGTTTGCTGTAGCAGGGCTCAGTCACTGAGGCCAGCCGTCACTCAGGGTGGCTTGCTGCCAAACGCCATGGCGTTCTGTGGGGTTTGGTGCCCGTTTCCAGGCAGCACTTACCTTTGAAATTATCACCTAATTACATTAGTTTATTTAACAAGCCATTAAATAGATAAATGGCGAATTGACCCTTCATTTATGGTTCTGTGAATTTATATTCAATGCGTACCCTTGGGGCTATTTGCATTTGGGAAAGGAAACCAAAATCACAGGTCTTTTAAAATGCATGTTTTTAAATTGATCTCACAAGTAATGCACCTGAAGGCTTAAATGCTGTACATTGTCTTCGAAGAGGAGTGATAACATCCCTCGAGCTCACACCTTCCAAAACAACCTGCTAGAGTCTTGAATTGATGATTCACTTGTCTCACTGATCTAGTTCCTCTTTCAGTGATTTTCTGTTTTCCGTTGTTTTATCCTGCTTTTCACAGAGTGTGAAAAGGAAAGGCTGACTTTCCCAGTAAGGGAAAAGCCATTGTTGCCCTCAGGAAATAAGAGAGTGAGTGGAAATGGCCGCCCCAGAGCCTGAAAGCTCGACTCCAGTGTCCTTTCCTTGGGTAGCTCACAGGCTCCTCAAACACTGTGGGAATGACAGTTCCCACACTGGGGTCAGCCCAGGGTGCTCTGTTTTTAGGCCCTCGGAGCCAAAAAATTAAAAATAAATAAATAAATCTTTCCATTGCACACTAAAATGAATCACTAATGAATTAAATTCAAACGGAAGAATATTGATTTAAATGTTTAACAAATGGCTAGAGTAGGGAGGACTTCCTAAATGTGGAAGCAATAGAAAAAATTACAAGAAATGTTGACTAGATTTTGGAATTTTTTTTTAAAGGAAAAAAATTGGTCTGTTTCAAAAAATAAGAAGGCAAATAATCGACTAGGAAAAAATATTTTCAGTGAAAATGACAGACTTAGATAATGCTAAATAGGTGGTAGTGTCTTTAATATGTAAATAATTAATGAGTAAGAGCAGGCAACTTAAGTCCTCAACAAATAAATGGGAAAAAAGACACAATTCACGAAAAAATACCAAATACAAATTGTTTTTTTTTTTTTTAACTTCTTATTTTGTGATATTTATCAATTCACAGGAAGGTGCAAAGAAATGCAGAGGGAGGTCCCATGCATCCTGACCTAGCCTCCCCCATCTCTACAACTAGTTTTTTTGTTTTTTTAATTGAAGTATAGTTGATTTATAATATCATGTTAGTTTCGGTGTACAGCACAACGATTCATTTATACATATAGAGCTAGTTTTTTTAAAAAGGAAAAAAATGTTCAACCTAATTCTTAATGAAGAAATGCAAATTAAAACAATTAGAGTAAAAAAAATTTTTTTAATTATAGTATTCTGTAGCAGTAAAGATAAAGAGAAAATAAAGCTTCTCTTACTTGATGTAATTAGGTAATATACATTTTGCCTTAAACATTTTTAATAATTACTTCTGAGAACTGATTCTAAGAAATAATGACATACGAGCAAAGACATATTTGCAAACGTGTTCACCATCTTTACAAATTTGGAAACACCCTTAATTTCCAATAAATGAAATGGTTACTCTGTGACACGCATATATAGTAAATCTATCAAGTAAAGTTCATTGTCTCAGAGAAATTTTAGCAGCCTAGGGAGAAGTTCACAATATAATGCTAAGTGAATGTGGCAGACTAAATAAAGACTACGTACAGTGTGATCCCAGTTTTTCAAACTAAAAAAAAAAAATCTATATACAAATATTTTAATACAAAAAATACACTGACAGGTTAATAGGGGCCACATCTGGGTGATGGATTTTAAGTGATATTTATTTTATTTACATCTTTCTGTATTTTCTATTTTGAGCACGTATTACCTTTATCATCAGAACAAGTGTTAACTTAATCTTATTTTTTTTAATATCTTTACTGGAGTATAATTGCTTTGCAATGGTGTGTTAGTTTCTGCTTTATAACAAAGTGAACAAGCTATACATATACATATATCCCCATATCTCCTCCCTCTTGCGTCTCCCTCCCACCCTCCCTATCCCACCCCTCTAGGTGGTCACAAAGCACTGAGCTGATCTCCCTGTGCTATGCGGCTGCTTCCCACTAGCTATCTCTTTTACATTTGGTAGTGTATATATGTCCATGTCACTGAAGTTACCGTGCAATGTTGTTTGGAGGAAATTTATAAAATTAGATAGATAGATAGATGACAGTTATTTCAAAACAAAGCAAAGCTATATGTATAAAAAGGATTGGCGAGAAATGTATCAAAATGCCTATAGCGGTTGATTTATTTAGTGTGATGGGATTATGTGTGTTCCCTTCCCTCCTTTTTCTCTATTTATTTTTTTGTAATGTAAAAAAAGATGAACAACCACTTATGCCTTACAAACTTGAGGGGATATGATTGAATTGAAGTGACTAGATTAATATTTTAATACATGAGGTCCTGGGCTGTGCAGGACACTGGGCTGAGGGCTGGAGGCTCCTGCAGTCCTGTTTAGTTTTCGGTGACTATCAATAGGAAGTTGCTGGAGTAATGGAACAGCAGAAAGGGCTGGGGCCAGGCGTGCTATTTTCAGCGTTGATCAGGCAAGAAATCCTTCTGACCCATCAGCCTAGGAAGAAGAAATACAGAAAGAGCCAGAGTGACTATTAATAAATTAATGAGGAGAACAAGTAAATAAATCATTAGAGTCTTATGTGGCAGTGACAGCAAAGACACAGGACTGTTCTGTTGTTTCAGTGAACATTAAGGGAGCTCGGTTATTCATTACCATGTCTCCTCTTTTGAGGAGAGAGACCTTTCCTTTAAAGGTGACAGATGTGATGCTTATTTATAGATCTTAAAGTGATCTATCTTGTTTGTTAGCATGGAGAAGAAGCCTGCTTTTCAAAAGGCTGTAGGGATAATAAAATGGGTAGGATCTTTCAATGAATACCTTGGCTAGAAGAGAAAGGGATACACATTTAAATGTGTTCCTGAAGTAAACATTCCATAAAGAGACCATTTGACCTTTATTAATTATGAACATCTGCTGGGGTCCTCCTGTTATAGCATCTCCATTTTATGAGACTGAGGCGTGTGTCCTGAACTCATAAAGCTTCTGGGAAAGACATAACATGCGTTAACTTTTATTTCCCAAATTATTCTAGAGGGACTCATTTATCAGATACATAAGGATATATAAGCAGCTCCTTTATCAGCCCCGTGAGAAATGTGAGCTGTCAGGAAGTTCAGGTGACAGTCTTCTCTGATTCAAAGGAATCAAATCATGTCGTCCTCAGTATGTTCTCGTTCCTCAAGGTCTAGTCAGGCATCACCTCTTCTGTGAAGCCCTCCCCAACCAAAGCCCCCCTAACAGAACCAACCTCTCCTTCCTGTCCGCTTCTGTAGCGCTTTGTGTTCCATAGTCTTGGGCTCATGTGTGTTGGGTGTGTCCTCTACCCCACTTACTCGGGCCAAAAACCTTGGCTTATTCATCATCGTATCCCGCCATGACCGGCACAGTGCAGTTGCTCAATTTCTTGAGTTAAATTGAATTTTCACTTGCAAATACCATACAAAACATATTCCCAAAGTATTTAGGTCCTTTCCAGAGGAAAAGTCCAGACTCAGTGACTCAAGGGATGGAGGGCCAGCAAGAGGAGAAAAATCCCGATATTCTATTGTGTTGTTTGCAGAGAGGCTTGTAAAGGGGATTGGGGACTTCCTTCCCTTGCAGTCAGTGTGGTTGGAGAGAGACGGACAAAGAGAATTTATCTCATTCATCCATGAATAATGAATGATCTACCACAAGGGGCACTTCTGGACCGAAACACACTGTTTATTTGTCAGGGGGTGCCTCAGGAGCAGCACACAGGCCTCTGCGAGAGAACTGAGGCAGAAGAAAGCTGTGTTGCTCTGAACCAGCCATGCAAGGACATGCATTGAGTACAATTCAGAGGAAATTTTAGGATGAAAAGAAACATCCTGCAGTGGTAGAGAATAAGAGGATATGATTCAGAGAGTGTTGGAATTTTTCCCGTCTTAAGTGGAATAAAAACTGACCTGCACAGTCTTTTTTTTGCTTTGAGGTTTGTTGTGTGTGCCTGAGCCGTGATAGTGCCTGTAAACAAGGTGCCCATTTGGGGGAGACCTAGGCTTTTCACCGTGTTTTCTGTGAGGTTTGCTTCTCCTCAACTTTGAACCTGCCCTCTGCTTTGAGCTGCTTGTTTGCCTGGGCCTGTGACCGTGTGTATTGTGCAGCAAAATCAGTTGTTTATTTTGCTTCTCTTGAGACTGTTTCTAAATATATGCATTTTTGGTTTTGTGTTTCAAATAGGAAAACTCCAGAGATGACAATCGAGCTCTGGTCCATCAGCTTTCCAACGAAAGCAGGCTCTCCATCACTGACTCTCTTTCAGAGTTTTTTGATGCACAGGAAGTTCTGTTGTCTCCAAGCTCTTCAGAAAATGAGGTTTGACCACTGTTTTCAGTTAGGTGCCTCCAAAATCTCTTTTGCTGCTTTACCCGTTCAGTAAATACCCATATTTAGAAACACTAAACTCAGTGGCTCCTTTTTATCATTACATTCTGAGGATCTTATAAGTCATACCCCAAAAAGCATAAAAAGATACAAGATCTTAGGGAAAAAAGATTATGAAAGTAGGTGTTGGTCACATCCTGGTTTCTGTTACTTGATTTGTTTTACCTCTTTTCAATTGTAGGTTAATGATTTTGACTATTAGCTGTTTGATAATGTATTATTTCCACTACAGGGTCAGAAGTTAGTACCTTGTATATTTTCTCATCATTGAATTTGCTCTATAGTAATTTATAGTATAATTATGGTTATTATAGTTATTATAATATGGTTGTTACAATTAATTTATAATTATGTTCTGAGTATGAGTACTGATAATTTTACCCCTTCAGGATAGAAGTACTAATATTTTTTATCTATTAATTTCCATAGAAAATACTTTTATTCACAAATAGTTAAAAGACAATTTGTAACTCATTCTAGTCAAACGCTAACAAATTCTGAAAAAGCAGTCTGAATTAATAAGAATTTTTATAATAACTAAAATCTGGAGTTTACGTGTGTTTTCCTTGTGAGAATGAATCAGGAATGTATAAGAATTTTAATAACATATTTTCCGTGAACATCCCCTAGGCAGACTGGTGTATGGGCCTTTAAGAAAACGGCATCCAAAATTATTTCTATAGGTTTATAATGTGGGGTCTAAGATATTTGATCATTTGAAGTAAAGGCTTTATGAAATCTGGCTTGTCTACTCTAATGTGTATTATTTCTTCTTTCCCATAGATTTCTGAAGATGATTCATATGTCAGTGACATAAGTGACAACCTTTCCTTAGATAATCTCAGTAATGATTTAGATAATGAGAGACAGACTTTGGGTAAGATTTAAATTGTTTGATCTGCGTGTTTGGATCTTTACAGAATACTGATAAGCATACATAGAGTACCTGCTGCAAACAGAGAACTTAGCAGGTTCTACATCAGAAACTTAAGACGTGGTCCCCACCCTCAAAGTTTTATAATCTAGGTGGGACATGGCACTCACATGTGAAAAATTTATTCATTCAAATACATTTGTTGGCTAGTGCAAATTTCTATTTTATAAAGTAAGGTTATACCAATTATCATATAAATATCAAAAATTAATACTACAGATGTTCCTTACTTGGTTCAACAATCTCTCTGCAAACATATTAGAATATAGCTTTTTTCCTTTAGGTTTCTAGTGGTTTTCATAGTTTAGGAATTCAGTAGCACTTATGTTGTAAAAGGTCTGGTCTAAGCGGTAATTTAGCTTCCGATTCTTCAAGATAACACATTTGAGAGTAACAAACTGCTCCCCCTGTGGGGGTAGGGCTTAAGGTACCCTGAGATGTCCCTTTATTACTGGTTGATCCCAAGACTGAAAATGATGCCCAGGAAATGTTAGTTGGAACCGTGGCAGGTACCTGGAATGTCTGCTATCTCCAAACAGCTCTGATTTAGGAGTTCAGTAAGCAGACTGAAGCCTGTTTAGGAAGATGACCTATCCTTAAGAAGAATCTGCCCATTGGACAGGTCTCTATATGAGTCCTGCAGCATCAAATACTCCCAGTCTTGGTACTCAGTGTGCTTGGGGTCTCTAGATTTATCTATGCCAGAACACCACATATTTTTATATCTACATGGAAGACAAGGACCGTGTCAGTTCCTTTTTGATGTACCAGTGCTTGCCAGCTCAGTGTGTATGTGAAATACAATGATGATGAGTTGTTATCTCAATGTCAAAGAGCCTACTCTTTGGGGGACTACAGAAAAGGCAGGTAAATTTACTGTTCTCTGAAAGAATATCCTTTCAGCATCACACCTGCTAGAAGTCAGAAGCTTATTATGCTCTGTATCTTTCTTGAATTGTTTCTGGAGAGATTAACCCTTTGGTGGAAAAGTCTGAGAACCAGTGATTTAAAGGCAAAGACCAGTAATATAGGAGCAAGTTCATGTGCTACTTGTTTTTGTAGAAAAACAAGGAGGCGAATTGAAAGAGAAGTGAGGAGGCATCACTTATTCCCTTGGCAAACAACACACACACACAGTAAATGGGAACTCTTATTGTGGATGAAGAAGACGAACAAATGCTGAAGTCCTCCTTCTGTTTGAGGCCTTAGGGAGGGGGCCAAGAGGAACAGAGGGATAGAGGTTCAGAGGTCAAAGTTGGGAACAGAGGACTTGCCCCCGAACCTAAGACCACATCTGTGCTGAGTTGACACCAGCCAGGGAAAGCATGTAAGAGGTGAAGGCTGGTTCTCTCTATCTTATTCCACAGCCATTTTGCTAGATTACTGACCAACATTTTCTTAGCTTGAACAAACACTGGGCCAAACCTAGCTTTCTTCTTTGGCAGTATTTGGAAGATTAGATTTCTACACATCAGTACTCTACTGAGAAGATTGCATGTAGAAATAAACTTTGCATCTTAGGACACAGTATTGCCTACATAAGGAAATAGGATTTATCCAGGTCTTGATAAATTACCACACTAGAATTTCTCTGAGCCCTTAGTAAATGGTAGGTATTTAGAATGTTTCCTATTAGTTTACCCCCAACCCAAATCAGTAGGCACATAATAGGATCTGTCACTGTGATGGGTGCTGTGTGGAGGTTCAGTGGTTAGGAATATAGCTTCAGGGACCAGATTTCCTTGGTTAACTCCAGCCCTGCCACTCACTGGTTATGTGTTCTAGGGCAAGTTACTTAATTTCTCTGAGGAATTCTCTTAATTCCTCAGTTTCTTCATCTGTAAAATGGGGATAATAATTCTTTTTATCTCAAGAGGTTGTTGCAAAGGATAAGTGAGATAATACATGTAAAATTCTTGAAAGGCTGTCACAGAGTAAAAGCTATGTATGTATTAGCCATTAGTAGTAGTAGTAGTAGTATAGTATTCTTTCAAAATTTAGTGTAATCAAAGAAAGTATTTTGAGATTACATGGAATGCTGTTTTTAAAGACTGTCATCATTTGCAGCTACTTACTTGATTTTTGCCCGTGTTGAGCAATTAAAACAAATTCAGAATTTAATTGGTTGCTTAGCTTAACATGAGACTTCAAAGTATGACCTCACTTTCATATTCTCCTGTTCATCAAAGCAACCTCGTTATTCAGAGTGATCGGCTTTATAATAAAATACCAC
Source organism: Balaenoptera acutorostrata (assembly GCF_949987535.1). Classification (NCBI taxonomy): domain Eukaryota; kingdom Metazoa; phylum Chordata; class Mammalia; order Artiodactyla; family Balaenopteridae; genus Balaenoptera; species Balaenoptera acutorostrata. Next base: position 52,629,585 of record NC_080070.1, read on the forward strand.
TTTCTCATATGTTGATGTAATGCAAAAGATTTCATTTGAAAATAGGCTATGTTGGGGTGGGAAAAGAATTCCAGAGCATGAGGTAATGGAAGTTGTCACAAAGGAAAAGATTGATAGGTGTAAAAACCTAAGATGTAAATGTTTCATTCATTAAAAAACTGCATAGACCAAATGTAAAGATAAATGTCAAATGGGGATTAAATTGTAAAACAAATACAAAAACAAAAGATTATGTCTTAATATGTAAATAGGAAAGTGGACAATTCAGAAAAGAAGAAGTGTTCATGAAAGCATTCCAGACCACACTAGGAATTTTTTTAATGTAGGTTAAAACAAGGAGGTAGCGCTGTCCACCTAATGATTTGCCAAGAATTCAGAACGAATGCTGACAAGCCTGGAATGGTCTCAGAACATGGACACTGGTATATGCTTGCTGATAAATGGGAAACTGTTACAGCCTTTTTGAAGAGCAGTATGATCATATGAATCAGTATATGATTCCCACTTCTGTATATTCTAAGAAAATAATCAGATATAATTAAATATCTAAGAATATGAATATTCACTACTTTTTTTTAGCAAAACATTGAAACAAATCTAAAAGTCCAACAACAGATGAATGATTCAATAAATTATGGCTTATCCATAGCATGGAATTGTTTTACAGTCATTAAAAATGGTATTTTAGAAGAATTTTGAATAGCATGGAAAAATATTTATGTTAACTGATTAAGCAAAGCATTCAACTATACAGACATTGTCAGCTATATGGAGAAAACACTAAATGAAAATACTCCAAAATATAAATGGCTACTATTTCTGGGTAGTGGGATAATGGATGACTTTTGTTTCCTTTATAATTTTCCTATAATAAACACAATTGTTTTACCAGAATTGGAAACGATTTTTTTTTTAAGAGGTTTTCTGGCTTTATTTATTTATTTATTTTTGGCTGTGTTGGGTCTTCGTTTCTGTGCGAGGGCTTTCTCTAGTTGCGGCAAGCGGGGGCCACTCTTCATCGCGGTGCGCGGGCCTCTCACTGTCGCGGCCTCTCTTGTTGCGGAGCACAGGCTCCAGACGCGCAGGCTCAGTAGTTGTGGCTCACGGGCCCAGCTGCTCCGCGGCATGTGGGATCTTACCAGACCAGGGCTCGAACCCGTGTCCCCTGCACCGGCAGGCAGATTCTCAACCACTGCGCCAGCAGGGAAGCCCTGGAAACGATTTTTTTAAAAGACTTTAAAAGTTTTTATCAGAACTTGAAGTGCTTTTATAAAGAGTTTAAAAGTAACCTGCTCTGGGCATAGCAATCCAGTTTCCAGTTTTATTCTAAGTGCATATAAGCTACGAGGAACTAGCCTTTGATTAGGAGTATGAAGACCTCCCCATGAATAAGGTCCACGAGTTTTAGTGCTTATAATTTTTGGTACTTCATTTAGCTGCTCAGAATTCTTTTTATTTTCTGACTTCAGCCATAATCTGGATAACTGAGATTAATAGTATCATGGCGTACTTGCTCAGTAAGGTGGATTTTTTTTTTCCTTTTTAATAGTAAAATAAAATGAAAATCCTTGTAAGGCAACCAGACTTATTTCCCTTTCAGGGCCCGTTCTCCCAAGCGGAGGGGAAGCCAAGTCCAAAAGAAGAACGTGCTTGCCGGCCCCGTGCCCCAAGTCCGGTAACCTCAGCTTGTGGAACATCCTGAGAACTAACATCGGGAAGGACCTGTCTAAGGTGGCCATGCCGGTGGAGCTCAATGAGCCCCTCAACACGCTGCAGAGGCTGTGTGAGGAGCTGGAGTACAGCGAGCTCCTGGACAAGGCCGCCCGGACGCCCAGTGCCCTGGAGAGGATGGTGAGCGCGCAAGCCGCCCCTTCACCGCAGGCGCGGCGGCCACTCACAGGGCCCGGCAGAGACAAGACGGGCACAGCCAGGGTTCCTGTGCCTCCGGCTCCCGTCTGGATTGCCCGTCAGATCGGTTCATTTCCCAGCCACCTCCGCTTCCCCTCTGCCTGGCTGTTTTCAGTCACCTGGTCAGGAATTGCCACTGGGTGCAGCTTCCCCGTGACAGCTGCGGCCTGGGGGTAGTTCTGCTTTGTGGTTTCCTCTTTCTCCAGGACCTTCCCATGGGATTGTTCTGCTATTGCCTGGCTGGAAGACATGTCTTGAGGGCTGTCTGAGTATTTATTTTTACTACCCTGAGTGGATAGAACTTAATTTTTGGAGCTGGTTGTTTTGTTTTGTTTTGTTTCATCCAGGGTAAATTTCCTTTGAGAATGTTTTTGTTTATTTTTGGAACTGTCTTATCAGCCCCTAAATTTTTAGAAAATATCATTCACTCACAGGTTTCACATCAGAAAGATTCTTCTCCCCCCCGCACTTCTTTTTTTTTGAATTAATTTTTATCGGAGTATAGTTGATCCCACGCACACACTTCTTATTTTATAGAATAAGTTTTTTAAAAAAAAACCTCACCCTAGAAAGATTAACCTTCTGTTCTCTACTCAGTATCAATTCTAATCAAGTGATGGGGCTTCTGATGACGGGGTCTCCAAGTATTTCTCATCCTTCCCCTGTCTTGTGGGGATGGGGTTAGGGGTACCTTAGTGGCAAGACTGTGGCCAAATCAGCCCTTTCTGTGACTGTGGCTATTTGTTCTTCAAAACTGAGTGTCTCTTCCTCTTTTTGCCTCCTGGTATGTTACCTGCTCAACAGAAAGGTCATTGTTTGTGTGGGATGCTGGGACATGAGTGTCTTCCCCCAAATGCAGCATCTCTGCCCTAGGCATCTGCTGATTGGCTAAGTGAGACAGCACGCCCCCAGCCTCAGGGACCCAGCTATACATCACCGTCTCACTGTTGGAGGACGCAGTTGTTTTCTAAATTGTACACGTTCTGCAGTTTAAACCCTCATTAAAACTTCAATTTCTTCAGTGATTTGAGGATTAAGGGAAAATCTTAACTACTGGTTGAAAGAGACATCCCGTCTCATCCCATACTGTCTCCTGGGACTTCTCCCATCAAAGAGATTTTCTTTCTTGATACTAATGATAATCAGAGTAGGAGAGAAAAACAAGCTGTTTATTTTTTGTCTTCTTTGTTACTCTTCCCCAGAGAATTTCTGTGAACAAAGGGAGGCAAATAGCTGCCAAGGCAAGTGTTAAAAGTTATCATTCGTGGGCAGTGCTTTTCTTTAAAGAAAATGATTAGCTCTGAAGATGAAAGCATTCTTAAAAGGTGTTTCATTCTTGTAGCAATTTAGAGACCCTTAGGATGTCAGCTGATTGAGTGGTGTCATTGACCTTGAGAAGAAGTTTGAGGAAAGGCACCAGTACATTAGGAAGGGAAAGTTCAGGAAAGAATTGAGAACGAACCTAGCCCATGGATTGTGTTTACTGCTCTGAGTATGAAGGTCAACTCTACCCCTGCAGAGATTCTCTCTCATATTGTCAGCCCACAAGGAGGATGCTTCATTTTGCCTGCTCCCTCCCTCCTTTCTCCCCCTACATCATGAATGATACCAGGTTCTTTTATAAATGTGTTATATGTTAAATTGTGGAGGTGATTCAAGGTTGATTCAGCATTCCATGTAGACGTGTGACCTTGCTGTTTATCAGGCAACAGGCATCTGAGGAAACAGAGGAACAGATACCCAGGTTTCAAGAACAGACTGAATTGAGCACAGCAAATTGATTTTTATAAGCTCTCCAGCTGCTCTAGAGTGAGCAGCTTTAGTGTGAGGTGGTAAGGTGGGACCAGTTTGCAAAAGGCTGTTGAAAGTTATGTGACTAAACATTTATGAAAGGCACACAGCTTTTTTTTTCCAATATAAGAAACTTAATGAAATGAGCTGAGAAGAGGAAATATTGAGATTATTATCCTGTATTAGAAAGGAAAATTTGCTATTGCTACTTAGGTTTAATTTTTTTGCCCCTTGCCCCTCAAAAGACCAAAAAGGATACAGACACATCTCAGAGATATTGCGAATTTGGTTCCAGACCACTGCGATAAAGCAAATATTACAATAAATTGGGTCACATGAATTTTTTGGTTTCCCAGTGCGTATAAAAGTTATGTTTATACTATAGTCTATTAAGTGTACAATAGCATTATATCTTAAAAAAACAAGGTATACACCTTAACTTAAAAAATACATTATTGCTAAAAAATGCTAACCATCAATGCACCAGAGCCTTCATTGAGTGGTGGTAGTAACATCACTGATCACAGATCACCATAACAAGTATAATAATAATGAAAAAGTTTGAAATAATGTGAGAAGTATCAAAATGGGACACAGAGACACGAAGTGAGCAAATGCTCTTGGAAAAATGGTGCCAATAGACTTACTTGATGCAGGGTTGCCACAAACCTTCAATTTATAAAAAAAGAAGTTTCTGCAAAGCATAGTGAAGTAAAGCACAATAAAACGAGGTGTGCCTGTACTGTGGCTCTTTGGTGCCCTGAAAGGGGAACTGGAAAAGGCTGAGACCCTCACAGCCAGGGCCATTAAAGGGTTTTGCTCATTTCGTGTTCACCTATAGTTTTCCTTCCTTTTCCTTTTTGAGTTTTCATTTTTCCTCCCAGAAAAGCAGAACTTCTTTTTTTTTTTTTTTTTATGGCTGTATTTTTTCTTTTTTTTTAAAATTAATTAATTAATTAATTTATGGCTGTGTTGGGTCTTCGTTTCTGTGCGAGGGCTTTCTCTAGTTGCGGCGAGCGGGGGCCACTCTTCATTGCGGTGTGTGGGCCTCTTCACTATCGCGGCCTCTCTTGTTGCGGAGCACAGGCTCCAGACGCGCAGGCTTAGTAGTTGTGGCTCACGGGCCTAGTTGCTCCGCGGCATGTGGGATCCTCCCAGACCAGGGCTTGAACCCGCGTCCCCCGCATTGGCAGGCAGATTCTCAACCACTGCGCCACCAGGGAAGCCCCCAGAAAAGCAGAACTTCTTAAAAGGTACTGTGCTCTGTCCCAGGCTCAGGAAATGACTCCCACAGATTTCTTTGGTCAAAATGAAGGGGTTTTTTGGTTTCTACAATATCAAATTTTGAATGATTAAACTTAGGATGCTTATTCCTGAATTTTTATTTTTTATATTGGAGTAGAGTTGATTAACAATGTTGTGTTAGTTTCAGGTGTACAGCAAAGTGATTCCAGTTATACATATAATACATGTATCAATTCTTTTTTAAGCTCTTTTCCCATTTAGGTTATTACAGAGTATTGAGCAGAGTTCCCTGTGGCTTATTCCTGAATTTTGAGGGAAGTTTAGCTTTTTTAATACTCTTCATCCCTCTCCTCCTCAAAAGCCTTAGCATGACCTCAGGATTCTCAGATAGTGGCTGGTTTAGAGGGACTGATTCACCATCTTGAAAGCCTCTACCCGCTTGCAGGCATCAGACCAAATGGACAATCTGAAAAGGCCTAGTCCACTTGTGCCTGGGCCAAAATGAACACGATTTAAACCTACAACTTGAAACCAGAGTCGGTTTGGGTGTCTTTAAACCAGGGACAAATCTTTGGCTTTTCGAGATAAACTGTAAAGAGAGAAAGAGAGGTTTTATTTTGTTTATGTCTTTGTTCGTAAAACATAAATTTCTTGGTGATGGAGAAATAACCAGGTTCTCTCCGCTCTCGCTAGGTGTACGTGGCAGCCTTCGCCGTGTCCGCATACGCATCTAGCTACTTCCGCGCTGGGAGCAAGCCCTTTAATCCAGTTCTTGGAGAAACATACGAGTGTATTCGTGAGGACAAGGGCTTCCAGTTTTTTTCAGAACAGGTGGGTATACACCCTTTTTGTTTATTGGGAGAAGTTGCTTATGCCTCCCATTAAATGTGCTTTTGAAATATTTATATTCCACCTTTCACTGGCTTCAAAGCAACTGAGATAATTACAGTGCCTTTACACATAAACAGAGGGATCAGTTTCCTTCTACTGAAACCTCTCCGCCACCCGTGGGCAAAAATGCACTAGCCAGGCTGAGGCTCGTGTGGCCATATGCATAGTCAGAGCCCTTCCTGTTGAAAGTCGTAGTGGAGAGGGACTTGTTTTTTTTTGAATTTTATTTCATTTTATTTTTTACACAGCAGGTTGTTATTAGTCATCCATTTTATACACATCAGTGTATACATGTCAATCCCAATCGCCCAATTCATCCCACCACCATACCCCCCACCGGTTTCCACCCTTGGTGTCCATACGTTTGTTCTCTACATCTGTGTCTCAATTTCTGCCCTGCAAACCGGTTCATCTGTACCATTTTTCTAGGTTCCACATGTATGCACTAATATACAATATTTGTTTTTCTCTTTCTGACTTACGTCACTCTGTATGACAGTCGCTAGATCCATCCACGTCTCTACAAATGACCCAATTTCGTTCCTTTTTATGGCTGAATAATATTCCATTGTATATATGTACCACATCTTCTTTATCCATTCACCTGTCGATGGGCATTTAGGTTGCTTCCACGAACTGGCTATTGTAAATAGTGCTGCAGTGAACATTGGGGTGCATGTGTCTTTTTGAATTACGGTTTTCTCAGGGTATATGCCCAGGAGTGGGATTGCTGGGTCACATGGTAGTTCTAGTTTTAGTTCTCTAAGGAACCTCCATACTGTTCTCCATAGTGGCTGTATCAATTTACATTCCCACCAACAGTGCAAGAGGGTTCCCTTTTCTCCACACCCTCTCCAGCATTTGTTGTTTGTAGATTTTCTGATGATGCCCATTCTAACTGGTGTGAGGTGATACCTCATTGTAGTTTTGACTTGCATTTCTCTAATAATTAGTGATGTTGAGCAGCTTTTCATGTGCTTCTTGGCCATCTGTATGTCTTCTTTGGAGAAATGTCTATTTAGGTCTTCTGCCTGTTTTTGGATTGGGTTGTTTGTTTCTTTAATATTGAGCTGCAAGAGGTGTTTATATATTTTGGAGATTAATCCTTTGTCTATTGATTCATTTACAAATATTTTCTCCCATTCTGAGGGTTGCCTTTTCGTCTTGTTTATGGTTTCCTTTGCTGTGCAAAAGCTTTTAAGTTTCATTAGGTCCCATTTGTTTATTTTTGTTTTTATTTCCATTACTCTAGGAGGTGGATCAAAAAAGATCTTGCTGTGACTTATGTCAAAGAGCATTCTTCCTATGTTTTCCTCTAAGAGTTTTATAGTGTCTGGTCTTACGTTTAGATCTCTAATCCATTTTGAGTTTATTTTTGTGTATGGTGTTAGGAACTGTTCTAATTTCATTCTTTTACATGTAGCTGTCCAGTTTTCCCAGCACCACTTATTGAAAAGACTGTCTTTTCTCTATTGTATATCCTTGCCTCCTTTGTCATAGATTAGTTGACCATAGGTGTGTGGGTTTATCTCTGGGCTTTCTATCTTGTTCCATTGATCTATATTTCTGTTTTTGTACCAGTACCATATTATCTTGATTAGTGTAGCTTTGTAGCATAGTCTGAAGTCAGGGAGTCTGATTCCTCCAGCTCCACTTTTTTCCCTCAAGACTGCTTTGGCTATTCGGGGTCTTTTGTGTCTCCATACAAATTTTAAGATTTTTTTGTTCTAGTTCCGTAAAAAATGCCATTGGTAATTTGATAGGGATTGCATTGAATCTGTAGATTGCTTTGGGTAGTATAGTCATTTTCATAATATTGATTCTTCCAATCCAAGAACATGGTATATCTCTCTATCTGTTGATATCATCTTTAATTTCTTTCATCAGTGTCTTATAGTTTTCTGCATACAGGTCTTTTGTCTCCCTAGGTAGGTTTATTCCTAGATATTTTATTCTTTTTGTTGCAGTGGTAAATGGGAGTGTTTCCTTAATTTCTCTTTCAGATTTTTCATCGTTAGTGTATAGAAATGCAAGAGATTTCTGTGCATTAATTTTGTATCCTGCAACTTTACCAAATTCAGTGATTAGCTCTAGTAGTTTTCTGCTGGCATCTTTAGGATTCTCTATGTATAGTATCATGTCATCTGCAAACAGTGACAGTTTTACTTCTTCTTTTCCAATTCGTATTCCTTTTATTTCTTTTTCTGCTCTGATTGCCGTGGCTAGGAGTTCCAAAACTCTGTTGAATAATAGTGGTGAGAGTGGACATCCTTGCCTTGTTCCTGATCTTCGAGGAAATGCTTTCAGTTTTTCACCATTGAGAATGATGTTTGCTGTGGGTTTGTCGTATATGGCCTTTATTATGTTGAGGTAGGTTCCCTCTATGCCCACTTTCTGGAGAGTTTTTATCATAAATGGGTGTTGAATTTTGTCAAAAGCTTTTTCTGCATCTACTGAGATGATCATATGGTTTTTATTCTTCAATTTGTTCATATGGTGTATCACATTGATTGATTTGCATATACTGAAGAATCCTTGCATCCCTGGGATAAATCCCACTTGATCATGGTGTATGATCATTTTCATGTGTTGTTGGATTCTGTTTGCTAGTATTTTGTTGAGGATTTTTGCATGTATATTTATCAGTGATATTGGTCTGTAATTTTCTTTTTTTGTAGTATCTTTGTCTGGTTTTGGTATCAGGGTGATGATGGCCTCATAGAATGAGTTTGGGAGTGTTCCTTCCTCTGCAATTTTTTGGAAGAGTTTGAGAAGGATGGGTGTTAGTTCTTCTCTGAATGTTTGATAGAATTCACCTGTGAAGCCATCTGGTCCTGGACTTTTGTTTGTTGGAAGATTTTTAATCACAGTTTCAATTTCATTGCTTGTGATTGGTCTGTTCATATTTTCTATTTCTTCCTTGTTCAGTCTTGCAAGGTTATACCTTTCTAAGAATTTGTCCATTTCTTCCAGGTTGTCCAATTTATTGGCATAGTGTTGCTTGTAGTCGTCTCTTAGGATGCTTTGTATTTCTGCGGTGTCTGTTGTAACTTCTCCTTTTTCATTTCTAATTTTATTGATTTGAGTCCTCTCTCTCTTTTTCTTGATGGGTCTGGCTAATGGTTTATCAATTTTGTTTATCTTCTCAAAGAACCAGCTTTTAGTTTTATTGATCTTTGCTATTGTTTTCTTTGTTTCTATTTCGTTTATTTCTGCTCTGATCTTTATGATTTCTTTCCTTCTGCTAACTGTGGGTTTTGTTTGTTCTTCTTTCTGTGGTTCTTTTAGGTGTAAGGTTAGATTGTTTATTTGAGATTTTTCTTGTTTCCTGAGGTAGGCTTGTATAGCTATAAACTTCCCTCTTAGAACTGCTTTTGCTGCATCCCATAGGTTTTGGATTGTCATGTTTTCATTGTCATTTGTCTCTAGGTATTTCTTGATTTCCTCTTTGATTTCCTCAGTGATCTCTTGGTTATTTAGTAACGTATTGTTTAGCCTCCATGTGTTTGTGTTTTTTACATTTTTTCCTGTGTAATTGATTTCTAATCTCATAGTGTTGTGGTCAGAAAAGATGCTTGATATGATTTCAATTTTCTTAAATTTACTGAGGCTTGATTTGTGATCCAAGATGTGATCTATCCTGGAGAATGTTCCGTGCGCACTTGAGAAGAAAGTGTAATCTGCTGTTTTTGGATGGGATGTCCTATAAATGTCAATTAAATCTATCTGGTCTACTGTGTCATTTAAAGCTTGTGTTTCCTTATTAATTTTCTGTTTGGTTGATCTGTCCATTGGTGTAAGTGAGGTGTTAAAGTCCCCCACTATTATTGTGTTACTGTCGATTTCCTCTTTTATAGCTGTTAGCAGTTACCTTATGTATTGAGGTACTCCATGTTGGTGCATATATATTTATAATTGTTATATCTTCTTCTTGGAATGATCCCTTGATCATTATGTAGTGTCCATCCTTGTCTCTTGTAACATTCTTTATTTTAAAGTCTATTTTATCTGATATGAGTATTGCTACTCCAGCTTTCTTTAGATTTCCATTTGCATGGAATATCTTTTTCCGTCCCCTCACTTTCAGTCTGTATCTGTCCCTAGGTCTGAAGTGGGTCTCTTGTAGGCAGCATATATATGGGTCTTGTTTTTGTATCCATCAGCAAGCCTGTGTCTTTTGGTTGGAGCGTTTAATCCATTCCCATTTAAGGTAATTATCGATATGTATGTTCCTATGACCATTTTCTTAATTGTTTTGGGTTTGTTTTTGTAGGTCCTTTTCTTCTCTTGTGTTTCGCACTTAGAGAAGTTCCTTTAGCATTTGTTGTAGAGCTGGTTTGGTGGTGCTGAATTCTCTTAGCTCTTGCTTGTCTGTAAAGCTTTTGATTTCTCCATGGAATCTGAATGAGATCCTTGCCGGGTAGAGTAATCTTGGTTGTAGGGTCTTCCCTTTCATCACTTTAAGTATATCATGCCACTCCCTTCTGGCTTGTAGAATTTCTGCTGAGAAATCAGCTGTTAACCTTAGGGGAGTTCCCTTGTATGTTATTTGTCGTTTTTCCCTTGCTGCTGTCAATAATTTTTCTTTGTCTTTAATTTTTGCCAATTGGGTACCATGTGTCTCGGCGTGTTTCTCCTTGGGTTTATCCTGTATGGGACTCTCTGCGCTTCCTGGACTTGGGTGGCTATTTCCTTTCCCATTTCAGGGAAGTTTTCGACTATAGTCTCTTCAAATATTTTCTTGGGTGCTTTCTCTCTCTCTTCTCCTTCTGGGACCCCTATAATGCAAATGTTGTTGCACTTAATGTTGTCCCAGAGGTCTCTTAGGCTGCCTTCATTTCTTTTCATTCTTTTCTCTTTATTCTGTTCTGCAGCAGTGAATTCCACCGTTCTGTCTTCCAGGTCACTTATCCGTTCTTCTGCCTCAGTTATTCTGCTATTGATTCCTTCTAGTGTATTTTTCATTTCACTTATTGTATTGTTAATCTCTGTTTGTTTGTTCTTTAATTCTTCTAAGTCTTTTTTTTTTTTAAGAGTCTAAGTAGTTTACTTTATAGCAATCTTTTTTTTTTTAGAAATTCACGTTCTTTTATTTATTTATTTATTTATGACTGTGTTGAGTCTTCGTTTCTGTGCGAGGGCTCTCTCTAGTTGCGGCAAGTGGGGACCACTCTTCATCGCGGTGCGCGGGCCTCTCACCATCACGGCCTCTCTTGTTGCGGAGCACAGGCTCCAGACGCACAGGCTCAGTAACTGTGGCTCACGGGCCCAGCTGCTCCGTGGCATGTGGGATCTTCCCAGACCAGGGCTCAAACCCGTGTCCCCTGCATTGGCAGGCAGATTCTCAACCACTGCGCCACCAGGGAAGCCCTCTTCTAAGTCTTTGTTAAACATTTCTTGCATCTTCTCGATCTTGGCCTCCATTCTTTTTCCGAGGTCCTGGATCATCTTCACTATCATTATTCTGAATTCTTTTTCTGGAAGGTTACCTATCTCCACTTCATTTAGTTGTTTTTCTGGGGTTTTATCTTCTTCCTTCATCTAGTACATAGCCTTCTGCCTTTTCATCTTGTCTATCTTTCTGTGAATGTGTTTTTTTTTTTTCCACAGGCTGTAGGATTTTAGTTCTTCTTGCTTCTGCTGTCTGCCCTCTGATGGATGAGGCTATCTAAGAGGCTTGTGCAAGTTTCCTCATGGGAGGGACTGGTGGTGGGTAGAGCTGGCTGTTGCTCTGCTGGGCAGAGCTTAGTAAACCTTTAATCAGCTTGACTGCTCATGGGTGGGGCTGGGTTCTCTCCCTGTTGGTTGTTTGCCCTGAGGCAACCCAACACTGGAGCCTACCTGGGCTCTTTGGTGGGGCTAATGGCAGACTCTGGGAGGGCTCACGCCAAGGAGTACTTCCCAGAACTTCTGGTGCCAGTGTCCTTGTCCTCACGGTGAGACAGAGCCACCCCCTGCCTCTGCAGGAGACCCTCCAACACCAGCAGGTAGGTCTGGTTCAGTCTCCTATGGGGTCACTGCTCCTTTCCCTCGTCCCGATGCGCACACTACTTTGTGTGTGCCCTCCAAGAGTGGAGTCTCTGTTTCCCCCAGTTCTGTTGAAGTCCTGCAATCAAATCCCACTAGCCTTCAAAGTCTGATTCTCTGGGAATTCCTCCTCCCGTTGCTCGATCCCCAGGTTTGGAAGCCTGACGTGGGGCTCAGAACCTTCACTCCAGTGGGTGGACTTCTGTGGTATAAGTGTGTGGGGAGGGACTTTTAAAGCACGAAGCATTTGCCCAACTGCAGCTTAGAGATTTAAAGTGTGCACCCTAGCTTGCTGAATCGTCCTTCTAGAGCAGGAGCACCCCAATCAGAAGAGGCAGCACCAAATAAACACGTTATTCTTGATTTTGATTTAAGAGTAATCATTCATTCATGTATTTATTCATTCCATCCATAAATATTTCTCGAGACTATACCACCTGCCTGTCACTGTTCCAGGTGCTGGGATACTGCAGTGGGTGGGAGCTGGGGGCAGACAAGAACGTCTGTCCCTCATCCAGTGGATGGACATACCTTATGCCTACGCAGCCTGAGTTCCCTGAGGAAGTTCCACAAGACCCTTCCCACCTGAGTTAGCAGAGAATAATATTCAAGAACAGTATCTCTGGAGTCAGCCAGCCTAGATTCAAATCTCAGCTCTCCCTCTCACTAGCACTTAGAGCACTTATACTTGAAGTATAAAGTGTTATATGAAGGTTTGTTGTTACGGACGTATGACAGCATGGTTTGCCATAGTGGAATGTTGGGGACATCGAAAACCTCTGTCAGTAAGGAATTGTTTAGCTAAAATAGAGTGCATCCTGCCTGAAAATAAAGACCATTTCTCTCCCATCTGGTTAAGGCAGCACCTGAATGTGTCTACCGTCTGTATATCCCTAAATGTCAGCCTGGGAACATGAAACATCATTAATACATTTCTCCCCTCTCAATTCTTAGAAAACTGAGGAAAAAGGGATGGGTTGCTAAAACATTATTTGCCTTCTGTTATCTTGCTGCCTTCTTTATCAGTGGACTGGTATTATGGGAGTAGGAAGGGGAGGGTGGTGTGGCTGAGAGACTTAGGAAGACGATGGTTGTCTTAACTGTGAATTATGAGCAGCGTTCTCTGAAACTCAAAGGAAAATGACTATACGATAATCCCAAAGCACATTTTCAATCGCTTTCCAGTTAACAGCTAAAACGAGAAGTTGAACACTGATAGTGGGGCGGTAGGGGGTTAAATCAGTAGTTAAAGGGTAAGATAATCTGATTCAAATTCAACTGGGTTATTTAAGTACTAAATCTAAAATGGGATGTGAATAAATGAAAATATAATTTGGTTTCCATGGTATTACATGCACTCATGTGAAAAAACAAAGGCCAAAAATAGCTCCAAACTACAGCAGACAATCAGGACAGGATGAATAGGTAGAAGAAAAGAGTAGTAACGTGAGCTTGTGTAAAGCTGAGCTTCAATCCCACAAGCCCTTGATGGGGCAGGGCTGATTCAGGATCTGCACGTGGTTCCACTGTGGTGACAGGGAGAGAGAAAGCAGAGCTCCTGGGCGCATGTGCACAGAGACGGAAAGAGCATTACATAACCTAGTCTTTAGTTCCATGAAATGGATCCCAAGGAAATAAGCAAGAGAGAGATCTGGTCGTTGTTAGTAGCATAGGGCGTGCTGGGTGTAATATGGACCTGCTTTAAAATCCTAACCCCACCACTTTGTGTGTGGCCTTGTATGAGCTACTTAAACTTTCTGAAACTCAGTTGTTTCATTATCTGTAAAATAGGAATGATCATGCTTAGATCGTAGGTTGCAGGAAGGCTAAGTGAAATAACACATTGATTTATAAAGCACATTCAGTACCTGGTTGTTGCTCTTATATTTAGAGGCAACTCTTAAAGTGCTTTTTAATACACAGTGTTAAGAACATTTAGAGGAGTGTTGAAATAAGATATGCGATATCTACTCTACTGATTCAAGTGGTTTGAAGGTGGCATAACGTCACTGGTGAGTCTTCTGACACAAAGCCAGCCACGAGGCACCCAGGAGTCCTCACAGCCGGCTTCACCGTGGGGATACCACTAGTCCTGATCGTGAGGGAGCCATTTCATCGGTCTTGAATTTAGCCTTATGGGCTAGATAGTTGATTCTTTAAATATACCTGAGAATGGATGAGCCTCTCAGGGACAGAATCACACTAGCTAAGGTTATAAGAGACATGTGTAAACCAGAATGCTACTATATGCCTTTAGCATGAAAAATAGACCTGCCATGGGGACCAGATGGCTTTGGTCAGCCTGACCAGTGATGCTTTCCCCATAGACTACTTAGGAAGCGAAAATTGTAGTCATCAGGTAAGTGTACGGTGAGAAGGAGAGGTGGCTATTTAATTCAATGTGGCAGGCTGTCCACTGCCGCAGAAGTGAAAAGGGTTTTGACCAGGGCCCTCCTTTCCCGGCCAGCAGGAGAAACATCAATTCAGCCTCCCCCACTCCCTCTCTCGCCCTTGTTGGTTATGCTGACCTGGCGACCCGTTGTGCATGAAGGCTTTCTGATTTAACACATCTAAAGAGAGTGCCAGAGCATTTATTCTGTTTCATGCTGGTACCTGCCAGTCTGGCTTCTCCTGCTTCTGACCCAGGAGACGTTCTGTTATGGAGACAGCATGACTCTACCTTTGTCCATTAGGTGTAGGTGATGGATTTCTGCTTTCAGAGTTTGGGGCTTCTTTGCTTTCGTGTATCTCTCTACAATGAGTAGAGCTTGCTGAATGACTAATATAATAAACTGGACAGGACCCCGAATTAAGATTTTGGGGTGGAATTTTATTCTAAGGAGGACATTGATGGAAATCCTCTCTCCAAGTGAAAGGACCTGGAAAGAAACAAAGATAACTCAGCTTTTCTACTGAGTTTTCTAGACAGCAGAGTCAGGTGATTTGGAAAGTGATGTCTATCCCTTTACTCCAAGCCCTTAGGTTTTATGGCTTGTGGTTTTGGTGGGTATGGGGATGTTTGGAGTCGTCGGTGATTCAGGAAGTTGAAGTAAGTGCTACTGCACAGAGTTCAGCTACGTGGAAGCTTGCCCCCTTTACCTTGTTTCTCACCTAGAAGACCCAAAAATGCAGGAGCAAAATGACTCGTGAAGTCAGAAACGAGAGAAAGCATTTGCTGTTCAAGTTTTCCTCCTAACAATTAACTAGTATTATGCTTGCAGGGTGCTTTATGCTTTTCAAACTTGTGCAGGACCTTATTTGATCTTCGCAATACCGCTGTGTGGCACGTGGGGTGAGGTTCAGTTACAGGTGAGGAAACCGACGCCTAGGCCCATCAGTGCCTTCCAGTGGCCCTCAGCTGCACCCTCGGTTTCTATTCCAGCATCCTCTCTCCCTCACCTTGTTTTGGTGTCTCTTGTGTGGGTTTAGCGCTCAGAGCTGCCGGAGTCATCAGCTGCCGATGTGAAAACAGCCTTTTGTACACTGTTCAGACTATGGGGTTTTGCCTCTCATTGTCACGTAAACCTTTCATCCTCCAAACTCACGTAGGACTTTGTTCTCAACTCCCATTGTGGGCTGGGCAGTGGCCTTTGTGAACAAGGAACATTCAGGAATCCATCATAAACATTCCCAGCATATGTGCTAACCTCTGACTGTTCCACCTTCTCAGGGGAGGAGTTCCCTTTTTTTTCCAAGGGAATCCAGAAGGAAAGGACTTCCTTTCCCTTGTCAGGGACCTAGGATCCTGCCTGCAGGTTCTTCCTCCTTGGTTCTCGGGCAGCCTGGGTGGAGCTTCATCAGGGACTGGACGGGTGAGAAAACTCATTTCAGTTTGCTCTGCTTCTGTGTTCTGTACCTTTGGGAACAAAAGTACAAAAGTTGGTATCTATAAAGGATAAGCAGTTAAGCTATTGTCTAAAAGTGGCTTTTCCTAATTACCTGGAGCTTCAGTTGTCAGGTCACTGTTCAAGCCATTTTCACCATTTACCCACCCAGCCACTACTGTTGAGTTTCTGACAGAAAAGCTGAGCAGAGTTACTGAGTCACTAAAATGTAAGAGAGTCAAATGAAGTCTTTTTTCTTCTGCTTCATGGGCTCAGCCCTTCTTCCTTTTCTGTTACTCATCAGAACTCTGAACAAACATTCTTGGCTGGATTTAAAAATACCATACTTATCACTTCCCCCCGTGCACACCCACATCACCCGTCTGAATAGTTCTTTTATCTACTAGTAGGCAGGGTTATTTACTTCTGATTAAAGTGGCAGCTTGTTTAAAGACATTATCAGGGGAAATTCAAGCTGTTCAAATAAAATAAGCAATAAATCAACTATAAGGTGACTAAACCAGTGCTTCTGCATTTCTAGGTCAAGTCATTACTTAATGTAGTTTTTGGTTTTTGTTTTCTTTTAAAGAAACCGTGTATTTATCAAATAAGTGCTTAACTCTGAACTTAGGGGAAGAGAAAATAATTGGCAGCTGTATTCTCCCCCAAATCAGGCCAGTATCCTTGGCATCCTCCTTAATAGCTTTCTCTTATAATCCACATCCTATTCATCAGCAAATCCTAGGATCTTCCTTCCAAAACCAGCCATTTTCACTGCCACCCCACTGGTGCTGACCACCAAGCCCAAGCCATCGGCATCAGTGACTGGGCTTGTGGCGACAGACTCATCAACTGGTCTCTTGTTTCCATAGCCAGTTCTGCACTCAGCAGCCAGAGTGATTGCTCTAACGATTTCCCCAGTCACTTGGAATCAAATCCCAAGTCCTGGCTGTGGCCCACAAAGCCCTCCAAGATGCCACCCCCAGATGTCATGCCTCCTCCCACTTTGACTCATTCAGCTTTAGCCATGCTGGCCTTTTTGCTTCTCCTAAAACATATCGGGCATTTGCCAGCCCTGGGTAGTGCCTGTGTCCTCTGACCTGGACATACTTCCCCCAGCTATCCGTGTGGTTAACTGCCTTATTTCTCTTAGCCTCAGAGGTTTCTATCACAGAGTCCTGCCCCTACCACCCTGTCTGATATGATCCTTCCACTCACCATCCCCCATCCTCCATCCTCATCCTTGCTTTATTCTCCTTCATGTGTTACTACTGACAAATTATGTGCTTATTTGTTTAATAGTCTGTCTCACCCACTTCTGCACTAAAATGTAAACTCCAGGAGGGTAAAGATTTTTGTTTCTTTTGTTTCTCATTGTATCCACAATGACTAAGACAGTGCCTGACACATCACAGGCAATCAGCAAATGTTTGATGAATGCCTTGGTCCCCTCCATGGGTGATTTTTGACCTGCCACTTGTTCTCTTTTCCACAAGCAGCGCTTCATGGTTAGAGACGCGTCCAGAACTAGGAGGACTCTATAGTTATGTCTCTGGACCGCTGCAGAATTGATGTATTTAAGGGTTTATTTTTCTAAATCTGAAGAAGAAAAACCTACAAATTACACACATATTGAAATGCACTCTTGACCCGTATTCTCCTCTCCTTACCACCCACCTCATATAAAGTGCATTCTCAAAGCATAAATCAAAAATGATTAGGTCAGGGTGAAGAAAGACCTCAGATACACAAATAAATTACAAGAATTCTTAACTACCATGGGAACTCATTGACTTTGGGATTGTAGGAAAAAAGATACATACAAATATTTGCACAATAAAAACCATGTAAACTAATTTCCTGAATGTTTGAGAATCCTTACCAGTCAGAAATTGCTCTTATTTGATTGGAATGGAGAGGAAGTGATAGAGAGAGATACTAAAAAAACTAGTCTAAAGTGGCTTTAGCTAGCAGGCTAACAGACAGTGTCTACTGCGGGGCTGAATCAGTTCAGACTCAAAATCTAGTGCCTTTCTATGCCTGGGTTACAATGTAATGAGAAGAGAAACTCAACCAAATCCCATACTAGCAAACACAGGTTCGATTGTGCACATTATTCTCTATTCCAGTAGATTTTAGAGAGATTACCATCAACAAAGATTAAATGGTTAACTGTGAATTACCCCTTTCCATGGGTATTAAAATTAATCAAAGACTTAATAGAATCTTCTCCAGTTGGCTGGCATCCACTGCCGCCTCTGATGCTAGGATTCAAAGAAAACAGATGTTAGAATGATAGCATTTTGAAGCCAGAGGGATTCTCAGACCTCATTTTACAAAGAAATAAATGAGAGAGAGGTTGGAAAGGTC
This sequence comes from Balaenoptera acutorostrata, assembly GCF_949987535.1. Lineage (NCBI taxonomy): Eukaryota > Metazoa > Chordata > Mammalia > Artiodactyla > Balaenopteridae > Balaenoptera > Balaenoptera acutorostrata. The sequence goes on from NC_080070.1 coordinate 52,647,641, forward strand.
AGACTCAGAAGATTCCTTCTCCAAGTATCCATGAGATGGGACCTTAATGGTGTGCCGAGGCTCTGGGGAGGGACCAGAGCCCAACTTTGAGAGCAGCCATTGAGGAGCAGCAGAGGCTTCGCAGGAAACAGCATTGGATTTGAAGTCAGAGGACCTGGGTTTAAAACACTACCCTCATCACTGATTAACTGTGTAACGTTGGGCAGGCTCTTCACTGGAAAGAACCCGTTTCCTAATTTATAAAATAAGGGTAATGAAGGCACAAGGTGACCGTGAGAGCTAAGTGGAAATACTACTCATGACAAAAAGTTAAAATTTAATCTCTGCTTACTCCATACCAGCATATGATCCTGGCACTTTCCATGTGTTGTCTTTTTGGGTTTGCAAAGTCAGTGGTACTAGCCCTATTTTACAGATGAGGTAATTGGGGCCCAGAGGGTTTTAAAACACACTCAAGGTCATACAGCCAGTAGATGCTATTGCACAGTTAGGTTCTAGATCTGTGGGACTCCAGAAGCTCTCCCTCACTCTCTGACACTCATGCAGCACATGGCAGAGGCTTCAGAAGTGTTTCGTGAATAAATAACCTGTTGTGAGGAAATATATCAAAGAAAAATAAAGCATCAATTTAATTTCCCTGGAAAGCTTTGTAAACTTCTGAAAAGCCATGTGCGCCAAATAAATCACTCCCAAAGGCCTTTTTAAGCCAGAAAGAAATAAGCCAAATCACTGATATTTCAATGTTGAGATTAATGCATTCAGAAAACATCCCTTGGACCCCATCTAAAGGCGCTTTGCTAAACATTGATTCATTAATCTGACACAATCATTTTAAAAGGTCAAATAAGCATTTTATGGGACATATGTATACTTTATGGTATGATAGGCTTTCTTTTATAATTCATATGAACAGTATATTTATCCTTGTATTATGGGATTTTAAATTATTACAGAAGAATTTATAGTTTTTATGTATTATATTTTGCTTTGATGTTTATATTTAGCCAGACTTATAGAATGCCAAATTCTTGATAAAGGCTGTGATCTTTACATTTTTTACTACATAATTTCTGTGGGAATGAATATGATCTACTTTATAATAATCTACTTTAAAATATGCCCACATTATGGGGCAGGGGAACATTCCATAGCTCCTCTCCCCTCCACTGGGGCTGGATAGGGCAGGTGGAGTGAAGAAGTGAGGGGTTGGTATTGTCTTGCCCTAGTTTAGTTTTTTATGATCCTGAGGTTTAAAAGTTAACTCCACTGTTTTTGTTGAGAGCTAGTGGGAAAAGAAGGGAAAACAGGGGTGTAGCGGTTTGTGATATGAAGTATCTTCAGGGGGTTGGATTGAAAAAGAAGACGATGAAGGAAAGCAGAGAGTTGCATTTTAGGAGTGAGGTTTCTAATTCTGTGTTTGAGCTGAAAAGCCCATAGGCATGGGATGGGGGCTCACATTCTCAAGAGGCCTCTGAGAATTAAGACCATCAAGGGACGGTAAATGTGCACCTTCCACCTCATACTGGATGTGGGATTTATGTTCATCAAGATCTGAAAGATGCCTGCCCTGTTGACATCTTTGTCCCTACTTTTCTCCGAGCCAAGCTGGCACCATTGCACTCCCATCAGTTGAACGTGTGTGTGGCGTGACTCACGATTGTCCTGTCCCTGCCGTTCTCCACCTGGAGGAGGGCCACAGAAGTGGTTCTTAAACCGTGTTCCTCACTGCAGTCCAGGGTCCAGAGCAAGGCGAGTGGTTGTGGATTGGTCATCCTCACTTCCTGCCACACCTGTTCACCTCAAGCCGGGCTCTGAGTATATTGAGTTCTCGATAAGATATGTTTGAAAACAGGGTGTGGCTGCTTACGGATTTTTTTTTTTTTTGAAACTTTTTTGAAAACCATCTGTAAACCAAAAATGCTGGGCTTTACCTCTACTTCTTCCCTATCAGTGTGTTCGGGAAACGTTACTGTTACTTAGTCTTTCTAGTTTCAGTCTCCTCGTATGTAATATGATGGCTTTGGCTCAAATGCCCTAAATGTAAGATACCTTTGCTAAGAACCAGCTAAGTCAGAGAAATTTCTGGAAACACCGCTAGCAGCATTACTCTGGTTTTACTAATACTGAATTATGATAACAGCACATATACTGCTCTCGTGCCTTGCATGTTACTGAGATGATGAGGAAATTAACTAAGGAGTCATTTTCTCTTTAGCTTCTTCATTAGTGAATAAAACAGAAGTAATGACCTCAGTGATAAAAGGCAGGGAAATGAGCTACAGTCTCTGTTACACAGGACTCTCTTTTCTAGAATGTAATTGCATATTTACTCAAGATATTTTTATGAACAAAGAAGGAACAAAAATGAACAAAATTTTTTTCTTAGCAATTGACTAACATTTCTTCCATAATTGTTTAGCTCTTTTTTTATAAAAACATTCTTTTTTTAAAAAAACTATCTTGGATTCATCTTCTTGTCAGTGATTTAGAAAGTGGCTGGACTATGTGATGCAGAGTTTTCAAAAGAGTAAAATCTGCTGAGCCGAAGAGCATTTGTGTGTTGCTTAGGAATATTTACGTAACATTTAAAAGGTTCTACTATTTGACATCTTAATTAAAACATTTGTGGGTACTTTCAGAATAGCATTGATTTTGACCTTGGTAGCTAATGTCAGATTAGATGATTTATAAGTGGGCAGCCCTTGCATCTCTGCTTTTGTTTTCATGCCTTTCAAAACACGTGTCTACCCTCATCACTCACCACTTGGCTGCTTTTTCCCCAGGCTTCTGGAGGCTTCCATTCACAGGCTTTTTCCTGACAAATTTGAGCAAGACAGAGCTGACTATGTCAGGAGCACCCTCTTGAGGACAGACTTACTGAAGGGAAACTAAACAAGTTTCCATTCAGTTAGACGCTGCAATTGTATTACATCTCAGTGTAAGGGAGAAAGAATGGATTTCATGAGACACAAAAGTTAATTTTTTGTTTCTTCGCCTTTGTTTCCATCAGGTCAGCCACCATCCACCTATTTCTGCATGTCATGCTGAGTCTGGAAATTTTGTTTTCTGGCAAGGTAATGTCCTAATATATTTGACGTCTATCATTTTGTGTAATGGTATAATTTATTTTATTCAGGAACCTACTGTAAATGCTTGTTAAGATCAAAAGTGGGCCCTGGACTTGGGCCTTATTGGAAGAAACTGTACCACTTGATGTTCTTGCCTCTCACCTCTGAACAATAACTGCCATTTGTCGACTTCATAATTCAAGATTCTGGAGGATAATTTAGTTGTTCTCTTCTTTAAAAATCCTCAGTCTTTATCTGGGCCACCACCATTGTTTATTGCTATAATTTTTCCTTTATCGCGTTCCACGGCCATTTGAAATGCCTCATGTATTTCAAGACGTTAAATATTTACAGTTATTTATCAGATTCTAGACAGCAGAGGGTTCTTTTGCTTTTGAAAGCTTTAAATTTTATTTCTGAAATTTTACGTTACTGACTTTTTTTTTCAGTTTGGGGTTGTTCCTGTATTCAGTTTATTATATTTTGAATTTGGGAAGGGATGGCTTGCTCTGAAGAATAAATAAGGCTGCAAATATTTCCTAAATGGATTAATTAATTTTGTTAAATTATTTATTCCAAAGTCAGAAGGTGCTATAGAAAGAAAATTTGAGCATCCCAGGTTTTTGAACAATGAGCACTTGCTAGTTTTTTTAAAGATTTTTCTCTGCTAACTGGTTAACACCTGATTTGCCACACTGCCTTTTTTTTAATGCATCTATAAAATTTAAAAGATAAGAAAGAGTATTTTGTGAAAAAATTTCCTTCCCCCATTCCAGTTCGGAGCCATCCAGCTTCTCTCTCTGGACACAATATTACCAGTTTAGGTTACAAGTACCATGGTTTCCTTTCTGAGTCTTCGCTACTAAAGTTTAAAATTGCAGCTTGACTGGAGACTTCTCTTTCACCAAAACCCTCTGGAAATAATTCCCATAAGATCTCTAACCTCCTAATTGCTGTGTCATTGACCTTGTTAACACTTTATTATTATTTTTTTAAGTTAGGTATTAGGTAATGGGAGGGGTCTTCTTCAAGTACTTCCTGTGTGCTCCTTACATCAATCAGTTTTCTCCTCCACTCCCTTTGCTTCTTCTTCATCAGCTTCTTCCTGGGCAATCCCATGTCTCCATAAGCCCACGACTGCCAAATCTTGCTTTTTTTAATCCACTTTGACATTTTTCTGCCTTTTAATTAGGTTGTTTAGATCACTTACATTTATTGTGATTATCAACATAGTTGGATTTAAATCTGGCCTCTTGTTATTTGTTTTCTGTTTGTTGCATCTGTTCTTTGTTCCCCTTTTCTTCTTTTTTTTACGTTCTTTTGGATTAATTATTTTCTGTGATTCCATTGTATATCCTTTGTTGCCTTATTAGCTGTACTTCTTTGTTCCATTTTTTAGTTGTTACTTTAGGATTCATATTATATATCTTTAACATATCACAGTCTCTTTTTCAAGTGGTATTATGCTACTTAACATATAGCAAAAGAAGCTTACAGAAGTGTACTTCTATTTCCCCTTCCCCAACCTTTGCTATTGTGGACAAACATTTTACTTACATATGTTATAAACCCTGTCATACATTGTTACTAATTTGCTTTAAACAACCAATTATCTTTTGGGGGGTAACAGCTTATTGAGATATAATTTATATGCTATACAACTCACCTAATTAAAAGGTACAAGTCAGTGGTTTTTCATATATTCACAGAGCTGTACAATCATCACTACAATCAATTTTAGAACATTTTCATCACTCCAAAAAGAAACCTCTTTTCCCACCTTTTAATGGCTCCCCACCCCCCACCTTCCAATTTCTGTCAAGCTCTTCCATCCTTAGGCAACCACTGATCTTCTTTCTGTCCCTATAGATTTGCCTAGTCCAGACATGTCATATAAATAGAATCATGTAATATGTGCCCAGGAGCTTCCTGGTCCCAGCCCACCTCTCTTCTGGACCACAGCCATGACCCCCTCCTGGCCTCCCTGCATTCACGTTTGCTCCCCTATGGTCTGTGTATTGTCACCCAGCAGCCAGAGGGATTGTCTGCCTCTGCCCTTCTTTTTCTATTCCCTGTCTCCCTGATGGCACTACCATTCATGCAAGTTGGAAGAATCTGAAATCATCCACAAATTCTCCCCGTCTTTCACAATCTGCATCTAATTTGTCACCCAGTTCTATCTCTGCTTCTTTAATGGTTCCAGGATCATTCCCTTCTACTCCATTCCTACCACCACTGTCCTGGTTCACTTCATCCTCATTTATCCCTTGAGCATACAGGTCACCTGCTTCTCATCTCTCCTGCTCCTGTTCCATTCTGCATACTGCTGCCAATTATCTTGGCAAAGTCTGTATCTAATCACTTCAATTCTCTGTCTAAACGAAACCTTATTTCCTCCAGTGCACCCAAATCAGACTCCTTAGCCAAGCTTGTAGAGCCCGCTGTGTTTTGCACTCAAGCTGTTTTTCTACTCTTCTCTCTAAACAGTCTGAGACCCAGAGGACAGAACCACACCCTGTTCTCTTGTGTCTTCTCGTGTCTTCTGCCTTAAACTGCTTTTTCTCTGCCTAGTGAACTGTTTATTCTTCAAGCCCAGTTTAAGCAGCCCCTTTAGACAAGCCTCTTCTGATGCCTTCCCCAAGCATGTTGGGCTTTCCTTCTTCTCTGGTTCCATTTCACCTTACAACATACCCAGTTATGGCCCGTGCCTCTCTGGGGGGCCTTACTTGTTTTCACTTCTGTATGCCTTTCCCACTGTGAGTTCTTCCAAGGGAGGGACTTTATAATTTTAGTTTCTCTGATTCTGTTCCAGGTACTCAGTTGCTACTTATATTGAATAATAATGAATTTTATTATGAAGAGATTGTCCTATATTGTGATTGATCATTTATCCAGCCTAAGAACACTTTGATCTACCTAGCTCTCCTGCTAAATATGTAATATTTGGTATTACTTCATTTCAGACATGAGATGGAAGAACAAATTCTGGGGCAAATCCATGGAAATTGTTCCCATTGGCACAACCCATGTGACTCTGCCAGCGTAAGTTCTCCTTCTGTGGTTAGGAGCTTTATAGAATTTAGGGCCAAGGATTAGGAGCAGGATGCCCATTGGCCCCCATGGTGCTGAGTGTGTTTCTTTCTGTTAATGTGTTTGACAGTAGCTTCAAATGTTCTTCATTTTGACAGTCTCACATTTTTGTTCTCTCTAATGGAAATGCTTCCTGGACACCAAAGTTCCCAAGTAGGGGCTTTAAAAAATACATTTCTACTTTCTAACACAATTAAGAATGATAATATTTCTTGAACACTGTTGTCCTGCCTCACTGTCAAAAAAATTTTTAAAGAAAGCTATGGCCTTGATCTTCAGGAATTATTGATACTTATTCATAAAGCAAAATGGTAATCATTATGGCCTCTGGGCTACTGGGACTCGTGCTTACACCACTACTTACTAGTTGCAAATCCTTGGGCAGGTTACTTAACCTTTCTGATCACCAGTTCCCTCATCTATGAAACAGGGATAATAAACCATCTACTTCATAAGACTGTTGCGAAGGTTAAGCAGATATGGAAAGCACTTAAAATAGTAATTGGCACATATTATGTGTCATTTAAGTGTTTGGTCTTGTTACCATTATCCTCATAATTATTATTTAACTCCATAAATCAAATCTGAATACCTTCTCATTGTAAAAGATTTAAGATATATGTATCTTAAGATTAATATGTAAAATATATATGTGTGTGTGTATGTATACAGACACACCTCAGAGATATTGCGGGTTTGGTTCTAGACCACTGCAATAAAGCAAATATTACAATATAGTGAGCCACATGAATTTTTTGGTTTCCCATTGCTTATGAAAGTTATGTTTTATATACTTCATAGACATGAAGGGAGCAAATGCTGTTGGAAGAATGCTGCCAATGGACTTGCTCTACACAGGGTTGCCACAGACCTTCAACTTGTAAAAAACGCAATAAAGCGAGATCTGCCTGTATACATATGTGCCTAAATATACACACCTACACGTGTATATACATAAGTATATATGTACACGTGTGTGCCTGTATGTACACATTCGTGTGTGCACACATATGTATGTGTGTAGAGAGCACACTGTGGAAAACCCCTCTACCCTCCCCTTGCCACTCTCCTTTCATAGTTTGGTGAATTTCGACACGTCTCCTCTGGCAAAGGACAGAGTGGGTTGTTCCAGGAGACCCCCAGCTTCTCGTGGAGCCTCTGGGAGCCTCCAGGGTCTGACCTTCACCCACCTCCCAGCCTCCTGAGAGGGTGAAAGCTCTTAGACTGCCCAGCACGGCTCAATCAGTGTTGGTTCCATTAATGAAGGAATGAGTAATTCATTACAGGACTCGTTTTTTAAATAGCAGTGCTTGTTTGCATTTGCTGCTGGCTGCTCTGGTAGTTGTTACTTTCACTTTTTCTTCCTTTAGTTTTGGAGATCATTTTGAGTGGAACAAAGTGACCTCTTGCGTCCATAACATCTTAAGTGGGCAGAGGTGGATCGAGCACTATGGAGAGATTGTTATCAAGAACCTGAATGATGATTCCTGCCACTGCAAAGTGAACTTTATAAAGGTAACCTGGGTGGCCTGGTAGCTCTGGCCCCGGACAGGCCTCGGCAGAGCTGGACCTGAGGGCACAGGGTGTCTTGGGAAATTTTTCACCTTCACTTTTGTGCCAGTAGACAAGCAATGCCAGGTGCTCCCTGGTCCCAGCCCCACCTCTCTCACCTGGACCAGGGCCATGGCCCCCCCTGGCCTCCTTCCTTCCACCATTACTCCCCTATGGTCTATCTTCAGTGTGGCAGCCAGAGGGACCCTGTTGAAACATGTCATCGTGTTACGGTACGGATGAGCCTTGAACACATTATGCTAAGTGAAATAAGCCAGACACAAATGGACAGATATGATTCCATTTATATAAGGTACCTGGAGCAGCCAAATCCATAAAGACAAAGTAGAATGGTGGTTGCCAAGGGCTGGGGACTGGACAGAATGGAGAGTCATTATTTAATGGGTACAGAGTTTCAGTCTGGGAAGATGAAAAGTTCTGGAGATATATAAGGCAATGGTTACACAACATTGTGAATGTACTTAAAGCCACTCAATTATACACTTAGAAATGGTTAAAACAGTAAATATTATGTTATATACGTTTTACCACAATTTTTAAAAATGCAGGTCACGCCATGTTTGACCAAACTCCTCTGACAACTTCCCTCTTTCTCAGAGCAAAAGCCTGCATCCTTCCAATGGCCCATGAGACCCTACAGAGTCTGCACTCCTCACCCCCACCACCCCTCACTCACTCACTCACTCACACACACACACACACACACACCCCACCCTCATTCCTCTCCAACCTCAGCTCCTGCCACCCCTCTTTCCCTTTCTTGCTCACCATCCTCGAGCTGCACTGTCCTTCTTTTTCTCTCTCCATTTCCTTCTGCTCGGGCCCCTCTCCCCAGATCCTTCCATCCACCTTGTTAGTCACCCTCTATCATACCCTGTTTTCTTCAGAGTGTTCATTACCATCTGCAGTTAGCTTGCTCGCTGTTGCTTTACTTGCTTATTTTCTGTTCCCCACACCCTCCTTGCCATTCCTGACTCCAGAAAAGCAGAAGCCTGGTCTGTCTTGCCCACTGCTGTGGCCAATGCCTGGCAGTGGTGCCCGGCACACAGCAGAGGCTCATGAACATTCACAGATTCTCCTGGGGCAGAGAGCCTGGAATACTCTGCTTACCTTTTCAACTGTCCAACTTCCTTGATTTGAGCCCTTCTCCCCAACTTCTCTTCCCCCTGAAATTCCCTCTTGTCCTTAAAAATCTCATGTATACAAAATGGCCTTAAAGTGCTACCCTCCTCAAGGAATATTTGCATTTAATTAAGATCAAAGTCATAAGCCAAGATATTAGGTCCTAACTGTGGAATTTCACACGGTACCTCTCTGTACCACCTGTAGCAGGTGGGGGACGTTATGGAGAGGTGGATGGGGGTCTTTATTATATCCTATAAGTCAAACTGGGTTGTAGATAGACATAAGCTGGTAGTTACTTGGCGTAAAATACAAATGACCCTGCCGTGAAAGCTTCATCTAAGCTCTCTACAAAAAGAAGCAAAGGCAACCTGGAGCAGGGACATATATAACTGGGAGATAGATAGATAGAGAGATAGATAGATAGATAGATAGATAGATATCCAGGTGAGAGCTGCCTTGTTCTCAGAATTTTCCCCAAGGAAGTGTGCTCCACTCCCATTTCTACCAACCACTTGGTACTCGTCCACTGAGGACCAGGGAACAAATTTTCATAGCGATGAGAGATGAACAGAATTAGAACGCTGGACGTGCCTCTGGTGTTGAAAGAGAATCTGAAAGCAGAGGCAGCCGTTGCCTGTGGAACATGACTGCCTCCCTCTGTGGTTTCCCATCATTGGACTTGTTGGCAAATATCTCTAAAGAGGAAATCTGACTCCTGCTTTAGAATAAACTGAAGGGCCTGGACAGTGTTTGTTTCCCTGTCCCCCATCTTTACATGACTAGAGAACTCACTGTTACCTTTCTGATTCAGCTCTGGGATACTGCTGTGCTCTGCCCTTCCTCCCATGTTTACCACAGACTTGGTTGGAATGGGGAAACCAGTCCACCAGATGTGGCCTGGAAATGTCACTCAAGTTTATTGGTTTCCAAATGTGGATTCTGTTTTGGCTGAAAATAGTAGTAGGATTTTTTGATTTATGGAGTAATGCCTTCTGGTCTTTTGCAGAGATTTTTTAGGGCAGCCAGGTAATTGGGAGAATTTTAAAAATCAACACTAGGGAGTTAGAGCTCCCTCTGCTGGCTGCAATGTGGTACTGTATATGTAAAACGCACAAGGCTGAGCCAAGATGAGCTGGTCTCAGACCAGGACCAATTCATAGTGGGAATACGGGTTGTATAAGTTTCCTGTAAGTTAGGTGAACAGATCTGGTTTGGGGGGGGAAACTAATAGGAGGAACTGAAAATTGATTGGTTTACAAACTCGGTTAAAAAAATACGTTGGTTTACAAAGGATTGTCTAGTTCCTTCAGAGAAAAAATTACATGAGTTACATTTCTTTTAAACTGCAGTAGTCAGAGCCACAGTGACAGCCAGGAAATAACTGTTCCGGAGGGGGGTGCTAAGGGCCAGCCCCTACTAGGTGGATGTGTGAGAAATGAGCCTTTCCTTTCTACTGTGCATGTAGTGAAAGTCGAAAAAAATTGTGTCTTACACAAATGTTGGTGGTTGAGTTACAAACTGTAAATAAAGTGCTAGCTTTTTACTTTTCATTAAATAATTAAAAGTATGATTAAAAAAAAACAGAACCAGCAAACCATATATGTAGCATAGAATCATTCTTATGGTACTTTTTCTCTCCTCTTTTGTTTTCTCTTAATATCTGTAATAAATTGACCCCAAAACACTAAACAGATGACTCTCATTTGACTCCTAGGCAAAATACTGGAGCACTAATGCCCATGAGATTGAAGGTACAGTATTTGACAAGCGTGGAAAAGCAGTGCATCGGCTGTTTGGGAAATGGCATGAGAGCATCTACTGCGGTGGCTCTTCCTCATCCACTTGTATCTGGAGAGCGAGTTAGTATCTGGGTTAATCAGCCCCAAGCAAAAGGAGGCGGGACGTGGCCAGAGGAACCGCACGTGGGTGGGCGTCAGTGTCCATTCGGTGTATCTAGCCTCTACCTGCTTTGAACTATGCTGGAGCTACTGGCCCATCTTTCATTCACCTAGTTATATCTCAGACTCATCCTCATGCTTAACAGTACCTCTGTTGGGTTGATAGGTCCTGGGTTCTTAATCCCAGAACAAAGCCATTGCTAATCCGTGGTCACTCTGTCTTCCAGTCAACACACATCATTCCTTCACCTATACTGGGCACTATGAAGGAATACCAGTGAGGTACAAGAAGTCGTTCAAGAGTAAAGATAAAGGGAAAATTCTTACTGGAAAAGTAGAATGACGTACAAGAGTTAGGAGTCCCCTAAACTCTCCCAATACCATAAGCCACTCCAGTCTCTCCTGTAATTCTAGAAGGATGCTAAGTGCTTGAAGCAGCTGGGGGGAGAAGGGGGAAGGAAGTCAAACCTTCATAATGGCTTAAAGCATTAGGATATGTGCTATGCACTTAACAACAAATGGCAGGGGGTGGCCCCAGGGTTGTTACACAGGCAGGTTACCTGTGTCAAGAACACAGGTCATTGAGGACCCATCTGCCACTTCCAATATGGCGGTGATGTTTCTTCCCATGGATGCAAAATGGTTGCCTCGATTCAATATCATATCCCCCTGTGACAGCTCACTAAGCAGGGGAGAAGGGAGGACAGAAGAGATTTCTTCTGTTGTAACTGTCTTTTCTCAGGAATGAAATATTTCCTAGGATCCTGCAGCAAATGTGTCTTTATATCTCATCAACCTGAAGTGGGTCCAAACCCATCCCTTAACCGATCCTGGGCAACTGGGTCGGCAGGAGAGATTCAGATGAGTTTAGATTCATCCCCTAAGGGAGTGTACAGTGACATCCAAACAGATGAGTTTGCCATTAGCAAGTAAGAAAGGGAGATGATTGTAGAGTGGGCAAGCAACAATGTCTCTTTCAACGGGTAGCAGCCGTATCTTCCACTGTCGCAGAGGTTGCCACGAAGCTAGAATGACTTGGCACCATGGCCGCCTTCCTAGCTTCAGAGGTTCAGAGGCACGCATGGCATTTTATGAATGAGACACTTGCTCTCCTTTGCTTAAAGAATGTATCACAGATGAGAGCTACCATCTGCCCTGGGTGTTATTAAAGTAGTACCTTGACAACAGTGTGTAAGCTGTTATTCTTGTTGCTATTGTTGTTATTCATTGACTTTATGTCTCTGCCTTGGCTATGAGCATCCCTGGCCTGTCTGCAAGAAAAACCACTGTCTCCACTCTGGTGATTGGGAGACTGGGATGGATTTTTGAAGGCAGAGTAGGAAGTTGGCTATTATTTTTATGCTTAGGATCCACAGAGAATTAGAATTAGACAAAGTGGACTTCTGAAGCTTCAGAAAATGGGTCTTCAGAAAAGTTCGTGGAAAGCATTTGTATATGTGGACAGCTAGAGCTAAGGCTACGAGTGGATTGGCTTAGTCTACACTTGATTTATCCAATACGTAAATTTGGGTATTTTTAGCTTGACTTTTCGCTGGATTCATCCCCTAGGGAGTGCACAGTGATACTAAGTGCTTGAAGCAGCTGAGGGAAAAGGGGGAAGGAAGTCAAACCTTCATAATGGCTTAAAGCATTAGGATATGTGCTATGCACTTAACAGTTAAATTAAAGTTAACAATTAATTAAAGTTAGGGCAATACACCTGCATTAATCTGCTTGGGCTGCTGTGACAAACACCACAGACTGTGTGGCTTAAACAGCAGAAATTCATTTGCTCACAGTTCTGGAGGCTGGGTGCTGGCAAATTCGGATCCTGGTGGGAGTCTTCTTCGTGGCTTGGCTGCCAGATCAGGGCCCACCCTTCTGACCCCATTTAACCTTCGTTACTCCAGAGGCCTCATCTCCAAAGGCAGCCACTCTGGGGGTGGGGCTTTAACATATGAATTTTGAGAGAACATAAACATCCAGTCCATAACATTCCGCCCCTGGCCTCCCCAAATCATGTCCTTCTTACGTGCAAAGTGTGTGTATTCCACCCCAGCAGCCCCAGAAGTCTTGACTCATTCCTGCATCAACTCTAAAGTCCAAAGTCTCATCCAAATATCATCTAAATCAGGTACGGGTGAGATTTGAGGTATGATTCATCCTCTCCAGCTGTGAGCCTGTGAAACCAAAATGTGTTTCCAAAACACAGTGGTGGGATGGGCATAGGATAGACGTTCCCATTCCAAAGGGAGAAAGAGGAAAGAAGAAAGGGATGACGGGGCCTAAGTGAGTCCAAGACCTAGCACGGCAAAGGCCGTTGATCTAAAAACTGGAGATCATCCTCATTGGCTCGATGCCCCACCCTCTGGGCCCACTGGGACTCTGCCTGGCTCCCAAGCCCCCCAAGGCTCTGGCTGGTGGCCGCCGGGCATGTGGAAGCTGCACAGCGGCCCTGCCATTTGAGGGGTAGAAGCGGCCTTGCCCCCTGAGTCTGTGTAGTCTGGGCCTGTGGTGGGAGTGGCAGCCTGATGATCTCTGAATCACCTTCAGAGTCATTCCTCCCTTTTCTTGAAGGCAATGCATGTTTGCAGCTGCGTAGCTCTCTGGTTCCATCTGTAAAATAACAGTAGTCCGGCAGCCTTGCTTCATTCAGTCCCGTTTTCTCCGTCCCCTTTGGTTCCAGTTGGCAGTGTTTCCGCCATTATAATCCCATCTCTATTCCTGGCTTCTGCTGAGGTGGTTTAAAATTAAAATATGTAAGATTTGGAGGGGCCAAGCATTGGTGAAAAGAAGAGCAGGATTGGAAGTACAGAATAATATTTATTGACCTCTTGGTATGGGTCCAACACTATTCTAGGTACTAGACAGAGTTTCAGGAGAATTTGACATCTCTTAAATGAAAAACGGGTTCTCTAGAGTGAAAGTCTTGTTAGTCAGGAAAAATGGACCTAGAGTTCTTTTTAGCATGTTTATTTTAGTAACAAATTATTTTTATAACTTAAATTCTATAGAAACTTCTTGGTATTTAATAAATTTGCTATAGGACCACACAAAGAAGACCTTCTCCTTGTAGGTAGAAGGAAGCTTATAGAGAAGAAAATTTATAGAGAAAAATTCAGCACCTCTTTGTGAGCCAGAATATTTTAATAGAAATGGAAGAGTTTAGAGCTGAGAGAGAAAAATTGTAGCTGGTCTGAGATGAAAAAGGTGAAGGAATTAAGATGTGATGTGAATGCAGTGCGAGTTAGAGATGAATGATTTCTTTTTCTTTTAGATCCCATGCCAAAAGGCTATGAGCAATATTATGGCTTCACACAGTTTGCCCTGGAATTGAATGAAATGGATCCATTGTTAAAGTCTTTATTACCACCTACTGACACTCGATTCAGGCCAGACCAAAGGTAAGGATTTTTTTCAGATCTTTATCTCTAGAGATGTGAAACTCTTTGTAAAAAGTCTTGGTAACATCTCCCAGGCCACCAAAGGAGCCTAAGAGAGAGAGATTCTGTCATCAAGAGCAGAGATCTAGGGAGACTTTAAGCCATCTTGTGGAAGGAACGGAGCCCAGCTTAGATCTGTGTGTGGCATGACCTTTGTTCGTCAGTAGAACCCCATTTCTATTGAAATACAAAAAAAAAAAAAAAGTTTTTTTTTAAAGAGTTTCACTGCATACAGCAATAAGAAAAACTTACTCTGTATTTGAAAGAGTAAAAGCATCCAGCTCCCCACCCCTCGAATTTAAATTATTTTGGTGCACTGAAATCTAACTTCTGATCCTAGGTTTGCTGCTGACAAGCTGTGTCGCATACGCTAAGTCTTTTAACCTTTCTCAGCCTCAGTTTCCAACTCTGTAAAACAGAAAGAATAATCTCTCTCCTAAGGCCTTTCTAATTAAGACTCAAAACCAAGAAGGCAAAAAATAAAATAAAATTGATAAAATTTGACTTTATTTTAAAAAACCCAGCACCTTTCTTCATGGTAAAGTAAATAAAATGTATACCCAGAGTCAAAAGATTAATGACTGAGAAATCTATACTTGCAGCTTACTTCATGAATTGGTTCTAGAAATCAAGATCAATCCATTAAAAAAAAAAATAGACATAGGGAAATGAACAGTTCACAAAATAGGAAATGCAGGTAGCCCTTAAACATATGAAAAGATGCTCAGTCTTACTCAAAAAAACCTGCAAAATTTTAAAACCACGCTGTCATACCATCTCTTTACCTATCAGATGGCAAAAACTCAAAAGTTTGATGCACTCTGAGGCTACGGGGAAGAGGCACTACAGTAACATTGCTGGTGGAAATGTAAATTGCTATAATCCCCATAAAGGGCAGTTTGGTAATAAATATATTACAAACTCACCCTTTAACCCAGCAATTCCACTTCTAGAACCGTCTCCTTAGAGATATACTAACACATGTGCAAAATGATAGATATATACAGTCCTTCACTGCAGCATTAATTTTAACAGTAAAAAATTGGGAACATCCCAAATGTCTATCAATAGGGAATTGTTTAAATAAATGCAGGTATATCCACACAATTGAATATTATATATCTATTAAAAGTGAAAAGGTCTGTGTACTACCAAGAATGAGCTCCAAGATATATGGTTAAGTAAAAAGGAAAACAAAACAAGATACTAAAGTATAGACAGTATGTGTCTCCTGCTTCCATTTATGTTCTTAAAAGGGAGGGAGGGGTAAGAATATATATTAATGTGTGTTTATATACGAATCAGGAATCTCTAGAAGGATGCACAAGAAACTGGTAACGGTGGATTACCTGCGGTGGGGGGTGTGAACGTGGGGGGGATGGAGAGGAAACAGGTAGAACTGCAGACGGGAATGAGAAGGAGATTTTGCCCCAGATTCCTTTTCACAGATATAATTTTTTGAACCATGTCTGTATCACCAATTCAGAACACAGTATTGTCCCTCATTACCTCCAAATAATGTTTTAAGGGTTGAGGAGGGGGCTTATGTATAGGAGAGTATTCTGAATATCCAGTCTTGCACACATGCAGTTCTAATAGTAATGATTGTTACATTTCCTTGGTGTTCCTATTCCTTTATCTTTGTCCTCGATGCCTCAGGTTTCTAGAAGAAGGGAGCTTAGAAGAGGCCGAAATACAAAAGCAGAGGATTGAACAGCTGCAGAGAGAAAGGCGGCGGGTCTTGGAAGAAAATAAGGTGGAGCACCAGCCGCGGTTTTTCAGGTGTGTGTGGGTCGTGCGGGTCATTGTTGGCAGGCACTGGCGACGCCTGATGCTTCTGGCGTGAAGAGAACAGACTGGGGTGTCCCCTCCCCACGAGAGAGTGTTCTCGGCCCTTTTCCTGCTTCAGAGTGGTGACGTCCCTCCTCTGTGACGGCCCGACTTTGTGGGGACACTGCCCCCAGGCTGCCCCGCTCAGCCCTCCTTTTTTGCGTTCCTTGGTCTCTCCCAGGGCCTCTCCCAGGACTTTGCAGAGAGGTGCTCAGTAAGTGCTTGTGGGAGAAGCAACGAGACCAACCAAACCCAGCTCCCAGTACCAGGCCAGCTTATGCAAGCCATGTCTAAGGTTGGTCCCCCAAACGGGTAGATTCTACACAGTGATGGAGATAATTAGCTATCACCCCGTTCTTCACCAAACTAGAACTTCCAAGTAATCTAATTCTTGAATTGCAAAAGTTCCAATATACTGGGGCTTGGATTTGGAACGTTTAGTATTATTTTAAAAATAGCTTGCTAGGAGGGTCTCAAGAACAGACTGAAAGATTTGGAAGGGGCGTCGGAGATCATCCGCCCTTCACCCCCTCTTTTATTTTAACTGCAAAGAAACGAAGGCCCAGGGGACATGGGTGATCTGAGGAAAGACCCAGTGGAATGTCCCAGACTGGGGCCTGGCTCTCTTGACTACAGGCCAGGGCTTGATATGGTTTTAGGGGTTTTTAGTTTGTTCATTTTTTTTTAAATCAGCAATGGAACAATCACAGGTAGAAAAGCAGCCAGCTCCTGCCCTACCTATTCCCCCCAGTCTTCTTTTCAGGATTTTGTTGTTGTTTGCAGGGATTTTTTGGTTGTTATTATTTTTTAATGGACAACAGAAACACTTTTAGGAGGATTTAGCAACGAATCTATCAGCTGCATCAATAAAATTATATATTTCCCAAACAGCAAAATAGCAACAAGTTATGTTTTATCCCCAAAGTATTATGTCCTTTCCCCTCAAGTTGATGTGGATTTTGATCATTTCACAAACTCAGAATATGAGTGATTGAAGATCAGTAGGCCAGAGTTTTATCCCAGAATATTCCTAACTTCATTTAAACATTTAAAAAATAAGACACCTTAAATTATTTTTTTTTTGATAAAGGCAAGGGATAGGTAAATGGATAGACTAACAGACTGATCATTTGATTTTGGTAATATCTGTTAAAGAGGTTCATTACAGTATTTTTAGGATCGTTAAAAATTGTGGATAACCAAACTGTCTCCAGAACTAGATAAGGAGATTTATCAACTTGATCTGATGTAAAAACCTCAAAAATGACTTCACACAGTCTGTGGAGCTCTGTGGGAAATGAACTAACATGTAAATGCAAACTATAAAATGTTATCTGGGCTGTCACTGCAACCATATAAGAATTATGTCTGGAACGGACAAGGACCGAACACAGCTGCAGTTCTTTTTCCTTTTGATTGTCTATAAAATTATCAGAGTATTAGATGTGGCAAGTAAAACTGTGGGAAAAGGTGGGAATTGTTCAGCAGTAGCAGTCCGGGAACTGTTCCAATTAGAAGCTGGCAGAGGTGACAGAGGGGACTTGGACGTTTCCGTTGACACTCACTGAGGAGCCACGAAAACATCACTGGAAATTTCAAGTGGAAACTACAGCTCTGGCAGCGATAGTCATCTTTGTTTCATAGTAAAGTATCTGATAGGCAGATTGATTTATTGTAAACACATTCCTTTATTGGAAGAGAAAAACAATTGTGATAAAAATCTATGTTCCTGAGAATGTGGAAAAATAGGCACTCCTCACTTTTGTTTCTGAAACACATGACAATATCAGTCAACCTTACAAGTGCGCATACTCTTTGACTCAGAAGTTCAATTTATAGGAATGTTTAATATAACTAATCTCGTGCACATACAAAATAACATGTGTTTTGTTTATAATAGCTAGAGGTTGAAAACAACATCCTCATGCCCACCAGTGGGGTACTTGTTAAATCGTGGTCCATCCCCACAATGGACTATCATGCACCTGTTTAAAAAGAAAAAAAGGAAGCCCTTTTTGCCGGAGTCACCAAACTTCTCCCGCAAAGGGCAAATGGTGAATATTGTTAGCTTTGCAGGCCATGAGGCCTCAGTAGTAATGACTCAACCCTGCTGTGCAGTGTGAAAGCAGCCATAGACACTACTTAAATGAATGGGCATGATGTGTTCCAGTAAAATGGTATTACAGAGATAGGCCGAAGGCTGGATTTGGCCCTTGGGCTGTAGTTTGCTGACCTTATTGTGACAATGGAAAAGGATCTCTAATATATATGTTATGTCAAAAACTCAAGGGGTGGGCTTCCCTGGTGGCGCAGTGGTTAAGAATCTGCCTGTCAATGCAGGGGACACGGGTTCAAGCCCTGGTCCGGGAAGATCCCACATGCCGCGGAGCAGCTAAGCCCGTGCGCCACAACTACCAAGCCTGCACTCCAGAGCCCGCGAGCCACAACTACTGAGCCCGCGTGCCACAACTACTGAAGCCCATGGGCCTAGAGCCCATGCTCTGCAGCAAGAGAAGCCACCGCAGTGAGAAGCCCGTGCACCGCATCGAAGAGTAGCCCTTGCTCAACGCAACTAGAGAAAGCCCGCGTGCAGCAATGAAGACCCAATGCACCAAAAATAAATAAATAAATAAATTTATTAAAAAAAAAAAAAAAAAACCTCAAGGGGTGGGAGACCATCCAGGGCTACCACTGAATGAAAAATAGAGGAGTGTGAGTGTGCATGCGTGTATGCTCACACACGTGGAATTTCTCTGAGTGAAGCTGCTAAGATCATTGTCTCTGAAGAGAACTGGGAGGTTGGGGGTAGGAAGAAAACGTTCAGCTCTCCACTCTTTGGTACCTTTTGAATTTGGATCTACGTTAGTATATTATCTATGCATAGAATAGTGAACCAAGGCTATTCACTCCAGGCTGTGATTCCAATTCCTTACAAATCCTTTCCTTTTTACTGTGAATTGATCACTTGATTTGAACAACGTGATTGATTTGTAACTTTTACATGGCCATACCCCAGCTGGTGGCTGTCATCCCAGCCCTGTTCTCTGTAGGACAGACTCTGCCGTCACCCACTTCTCTCAGAAGCACCCATTCCTCACAGCCTCTAAGTTGGAGAAGTCAAAGTCAGAACTAGCAAAACGGTTTCCAGGCTTCCTGCTGCCTCGCTGGTCCAGTACTGGACCACAGGGACAGCGGGTGCAGGTGCCAGTGATAAGCTGGGGAGGGGCGGGCGGGGGAGGAACGGGGTGAAAAGGAGACAGAGACTATGACAGTCTTGTCACGAGCCTTCAGCAAATTCTTTCACTTTCACAGGAAATCCAGCGATGACTCTTGGGTGAGCAGTGGCACCTATTTGGAACTTAGGAAAGATCTTGGTTTTTCCAAACTGGACCATCCTGTCTTGTGGTAAAAGAGGAAAGAACGATACATCTTTGTACTTCTCCCGCGTTTGCTTTCTGAAGCCACAAACCTGTGTCTGTATATTTAAACAACATTATCTAGAACGATCACTTGTGCTTCTTAGCTTAGTGCTGTATTTAAGTATATATTTTCTTCCATAGGTTTCTTTACAATTTCAAATGTTATCACAATTGTTTATATGAATGTAGAACACCTTGATATTTCTTTTTATATCTAAACTATTTAATAAAAATGAAAGATTGAATGTTAACATGTGGGTTAAAAAAGAAGCTTTAACACTAATTTTCCAAAGGTTAGGAAAATTCTAATTAAATTTATGCCTTATAAAATTATGTTGGAAAAAGAATCCATCTTTCCCAGGTGCGTTAAGAAAGAATACGGAGGGTTACTCACCTGTGTGCAAGCTACCCAGGTTTAATTTGGTAGCTCAAATATCTTTTTGCCTCAGACAGCTTTTGAATTGCTCACACAGAACAGTTCTGCTGGTACTGGAGTCTGAAGAATATTTGCATTTGCGTTTTAGTGCTTGGGGGAATGGTATACAATTAGTGGGATGTATGTTTTTATATAAGATGGATATGGCAGCTTCTCGAAGAGGAAGCATTCAAACTCATCCCTCCCTATAGTTTCATTGCCTTATGTGCAAAATTGTACCGTTACTCAGAAAAATTGTTGATAATCTGAGAAACCCCTATTAATTAAATATCAAAATGAAATCCCAGGCGGATAGTAGGAAATTTCTCCTTAGTGAGAGCTGAATCCATTACAAGTTAAGAAACTGTTTTCTGCTTCCCACCCCCCCGCTAGCCTCCTCCCCTGTTTGACCACATCTCTGTTGACTATGGAATGTCCCAATTTAGTGTAAAACATAGGTGCGTTCAACATGGCAGTTTGACTTTCCAAAAGTTTAGCAAAGTAACTGATTGTTTTAAATAATTCAACATGTTTTTCTTAAATACTGTTTTGGTATTTTCTACCTCTCAATAAGCACCGTATTTTAGATCTTGTATGAAAAGTTTGACCACCTGCCTTATAGACAAATGTAGAGAATTGATGTTCTTCCTTTGTGTTGTGTCCTGGTAAAGCTTTAAGTGTCTTCTTATTGCTTTCCTACGCTTCCTTCTTACTCATATCACTCTTTTGTGAGTTTTGCAGCAGTCTTGAATAATACAGAGTATAACAACTAAAGGAGAAACTTTGCCTTTTTAAATGTGTTATTTCCAATGACTATAATAGAATTTGTGCAGTAGTTGAATTGTGTGATCAAAGCAATTCTAACTTCTGCCCAGATTACTTTAAACCAAAGCCTAAGTTTGAAGCCTTTTCCTCTAAAGTCCATGAAGATTTTATGTTAATATCAAGTAAAATGGTGTGGTAAAAGGATCTCTCCAGAAAACATTTCTAGATATTTAAATAATTTCAGAGAATGCTATGAGTGAAAAGTAGAATAAATAATGGAAAAAAGAATGCATGATTTTTCAGTGTCACACCAAATAACTAGTTGGAGAGTATTGCACTTTCAAAATGGAGAGTTATTTAAAGTGGGTCAGTAACCTTTTGGAATCTGCAAGTGACTAGCATTTTAAAACAATACATGACTCATTAAATATTGCTTTCATCCAATCCATTGTATCAAGATGTCAAGATGAACACAGTTCGAATATCATTTCCATTTCTAAGCAGTTAACTGACCCAATCAGATTCTTTGGTTATGTGCTTTGTTCTTTTCTTTTCAAGCGTGTGTATCTAAATTCTGCTCACAGACGGGAAGAAGCAGGCTGTAGATTTTAAGGATACTCCAGGGGAAAACAAATCTAGTTTTCACAGTGTGAAGGTAAATGTAGAACTTGAGTAATACTGATTGTTGTAGGCCTGCTCCAGGGGTTGGCTCAAAACAACAACAGAAAGAAAACATGCAGCCTGAATGGATGTAGCTTTGTCATGCAGTCTTTGGAAAGTCTTTAATTGTCCCGATGCTGTTATTTCAGTTGATCTTAGGTTTCATTTTGTAATCACGAGGATCAAGGGACCAAATATCACCTTTGTAGTCATCTTATTTGAGATGGGAGTGGGGCTGAATTTTAATATGTATGCAAATTTTAAAGTCTATTAGTACCAACGTCTATAAAGGGCTTTTCTGAAATTTAAGCAGCTTGGTGATGCATCCTATTATAATCCTCAAATTCCCTTGAGGGGGAAATGGCTTCTTTTTTCCTTCAGTCTCTATGCTGGAAAGCATCCTCTCGCCTAATTTGTATCTCAAGGACATTTTATATTCTTAGGATGAAGAAAACAGAAACATGGCATTGTTTGGGAAGAACTGAGGTAGAATTGACTTTGGATTTTGAATCTCCCGATTGCATAATGCCAATCAGTGCATCACTTGAGGTACATGTTGTAACCTCCATTTTATTCCTTATCATCCCATCCCAAATGTATGGTGAACTGCACAGCTGTTCTTGGAAATGGGACCTTGTACAGTGGGCCACGTTACACTTCCGGTGTTCTGTTGCCCCTGCCAGTTCCCCGAAGCTGCGGGACATGCTTCAGGAAGGAACCACAGTCTCCAGGGTAAGCCCGGCAGCAGGTCACTCCCTCCCCAGGCCCCACAGCCTAGGCTGGCATTTCTTGGAGTCAGACTCAATAATCAAAGTCTCAGTGCAGCTCCTCCATGCCATTCACCTCCCAGAAGCCGGGCTGGTTCTGGTACTAATTAAACACATGGAGTTCACTTTAGGACAACTGTCCGTTATGTATCAGGTCCCCACAGAATGCCCAGAAGGCCCCCATGGCCTCATGTGCTTCCTGTGGGGTTCTCTGGGAGAGAAAAGTAGACAAACCAACTTTAAAAAAAAACTACTTGCTTCATTTGGGCTGCTGCTTTTCTCACATTCTACTTTTAACTACTTCCAGTAAATCATTGGCTTGGGCTTCGCGAGCACGATCCTTCATCTGTGTTCTCCAGATTTATGATGAGTGGTCTTATCCTACTATTAACAACGTCGACCCTAAAAGAAAAATGATAAAGTATACAGTTTTTATTTGGCTGTTGAAACTTGTTGTAGGTCTACTGCATACTCTGTAAGTGATGCCTTCCAGCTATCATAGAATTTCCTCAGAGCTTTTAGTTATGAGTAGGAGCAATAAGCAGTTGTTCTTATGATCTTAGGAATAATAGTTCCAATGTATTGGCATAATTTATTTGAATGTCTTTAATTTTGATATTAACATTGGCATACCTCTATTTTTGCTACCAAATCATAGCTATTTTCATGTGCTCAATTTTCCCTACATTGTATTCATCTGTTGCTTAGTGTTTGTCTTTATTTTTCTGTGTTGGAAATATATATATCACATAAGTATCTGCAAATTGCAGCAGTCTGAAATGCAAACCATTTTCAGAGACTTTGGTTTTGAGGAATGCAATGATCAGGAGTTGTTAATTTATTTTATTCATGATGATTTTATCTTCCTCTCTTACCCTCAGAGGATACTATTTTTTTTAATGGATATTTGTAAATCTTTCATCTAACCATTTATAAGATTATTTTCTGTTTAAAATCCCAGCCTTCCACCCATCCCCTTATGCCTCCCCCAAAAGCTCTGACTAATTTGTTTTCCCCCTCGTGAAGCTAGTTGACTGTGAATAAATAACATGGAAAAAGGCTGCTCCTGTCATTGTGTTTCCAGGTTAATGGGCATATGTGACTGCTGAACGGACAGAGCAAGACTCTAGCTGAGACTTTGCTGAGGGAGAAACACACAAGATTAGCTCAAGTGATGGGGTTGGAAATAAAAAATACCCCAGGACATAAAGAAGCCTGGAAACTCTGGCAAAAGTTGCCATACTTTTGGTCTGAACTTTCCAAGGTGTACTGCAAATGTAGGTCCCCCAGCCTTTGGGACAGGGGACCTGAGGCAGCTAGAGCCCCAGACAGCCCCCAAAGAAGCCCCGTCTGTTCAACCCAGCGTGCTTTGGAAATATTGTTTTCTGTGTGTCCTAACATGAAAAAGGAAAATGCCGACTAGTCACACTGATTTAATGGCCCTTACGAATGGCTGACTCATCTCCTCCCACACCCAACTTGTGTCCTTTGCAATGCCCCAAACACTTAACCTTCCCTGAAGTCCCATTCGAGTCAGTTCATATATTTATGGTGTTACGCACGCACTGGATCGCAGATACACACATAAGGTCACATCTCTGCCTCCCCCAAAGCGCTAAAGAGACAACCAAAAGCAATTCATGAACCTTGATTGGCTCCTGGCTTAAAAGAAAAGAAAAACAAGCTATAAAAGACATTTTGAGGGCAATTAGTGACATTTGCATATAAACATCGTGAAATTATTGCTAATTTCCATATATGTATATGATATTGCCTGTTGATCTGTATCAAATCTGCCATCAAAGAAGGATTGACATTATTCCAAATAATATGAACACTAAAGGAAATCTTAAAGGGCAACCTCAGACCATTTTAACGTGTTGGCCATTATTGGAATAGATATTAAAGCATCCTAAGGTGTCGACTTTGAGGAGGCAATGAAATTTGAAGGTACAGGTTTTCGGCCTTTAGTTTAGGAACTCAGTCGTATTATTTTCTAGTCATACTGATGGAATACCTGCACTAATATAATGTCCATCAGTGACCAGCAAATCAGGACATCATGGTCCGAGTTGACACCAGCCAGGAGTTTCTTATTATGGACTAATTAGTTGGAGTCCCTGCAGGAAAGTGAATCCAACTCCATAGCTCAGGAGATTTAAATGAAGGGCTACTTGCAGGGCTATTAGCAGGATTAAGGCATATTAGCAACAGCTGGAAGTTGTAACCGCCCCTGCAGGAGCTGGAGCTCTGAGGAGGGAAGGGTGGTCAGGAGCTGTAGTGGAGGGACATTCAGCCTCTGCCAGAAAATCCAGTCCAGCGTCAGGAAGAGATCTCCCAACCTCGGTCTCCTCTGGCCGCCATTCTCCCTGGTGACTGAGCTCAAGTGGGTACAAGCCCCGAAATGCAGGAGGCGGCTGGAGCCCCGAAATGCAGGAGGCGGCCCCGGGCCAACAGAGAAACAAGCACCTGGACCTCATATTCACCGGCATCTTCACGTCTGAGCTTTCAGAGGAATTTTCAGTAAGTAAATAGGCTTCAGAGCCAATTTTTTTTAGAGAGGATAGAATTTATTTGGGCTCCCAGTTATTTTACCAAGGATGAATTACAATTAACTGTGCTTTTTAAAAACTGGTTCTCCATGACATTATTGTTGTTGTAACACTTTTAATGAGTTAAGGGCAGCCTCTCTTCTTTATTAAATGCCATACTTTAAACAGGTATCAGACTGGGAAAAACATGTCAGCTTAAGCAGCGATTCTCAAATTTGGCTGATGTCCTGGGGGGTTTCACACACACACACACACACACACACACACCACACCACACCACACCACACCACACCACCCCACCCCACCCCCCCCTCTGGGTGGTTCAGACCCAGACAGCCTCACACAGTATGTTGACCAGCATTTGCTCACCACAGAGCAGGAACACCACTTTCTAATTTCATGATTGTTCTAGGACTTAGAAAGTGGCATGTTGGAAAGAACTATGTGTTTCTTTTCATGACATTTCGCTCATTGCTTTTGCACTTTATTTGAGATGTAAAGTTAGGGGCCTTGACACTCGTGGGTACTTTAACACAGGGGTCCCCAACCCCCAGGTCCCGGACCAGTACCTTCCTTGGCCTGTTAGGAACCGGCCGTATGGCAGGAGGTGAGCGTGGGAAGCTTCCTCTGCCGCTCCCCATCGCCCGCATGACCGCCTGGACCATTCCACCCCTCAACCGTCCGTGGAAAAATTGTCTTCTACGAAACCAGTCCCTGGTGCCAAAAAGGGTGGGGACCGCTGCTCTAACAAGGGCCTGCAGACAGGGAGCGAGGAGCGGCTGCTGTGATGGATGTTTTCTTTGAAAAGTATTGACTGAGCCAGGAATGGTCCCAGACACGGGCAATATATGGCCTTCCTCCTTGAGAAGCTTCCAGTCTGCTGGGAGCCAGTGGGTCAGTGAGAAACTGCAGTGTATAAGAAGGCTCTTGGATGTGGTAAGAGGATGCCCACGTGATGAGGGGAGAGGTGACGGGGCTCAACCACACTGCAGACGTGGCCTGAGAGGAGGGCCGGATCACAGAGCCAGTGAAGGAAGGAGAGGGCTTGGTGGCCAGGGAAGTCTGGGGGAGGGGGGAGAGGAGGCATGGGTGACTCGCGGCCAGTTAGACCACGGTACCGCTTCCCAACCAGCGTCACAGTGAAATGTTTTGATGTGTCACAATACCTGGTGTTTCCTCAGCCTGGAGCCGTGAGACAAGGGTGGGGAGAAGAGGCAGGCAGCGCCCAGGCATCCAAGGGGGCCGAGGAAATCACGCCCGAGGACCCCACTCTTCTACCTCTGCGGCAGGGTCACATAAGCCTCCACCTCCTGTGTCCCCTCCCCATACATCCAAACACAGTGTAGTGAGGGAAACGGAGGCCAAGCCTGGGAAATCTAAGAGGTTCACCATGTCTCCAGAAGTGACTGAGAATTACCAGAGCAGACTTTCTAAATTATCAGATTAGATTAAGTTTTTTTTCTAATTTTTTATTGTGGTAAAAAAAATTTTATTGAGCTATGTTTGATGTACGGCATTGTGTAAGCTGAAGGTGTACAGCATAATTGACTTACATATATTGTGACATGATCACCACCCTAAGTTTAGTTGACATCCATCTTCTCATATAGATGCCAAAAAGAAAAAAAAATGTTTTTTTTCCTTATGATAACTCTTACGATCTACTCTCTTAACAACTTTCAAATATACCATACAGCAGCATTCGCTCTAGTCATCATGTTGTATGTTACATTCCCATACTTATTTATCTCATAACTGGAAGTTTGTACATTTTTGGGTGTGCAGGTCAGTGGCATTACGTGCATTCACATTGTTGTGCGACCATCACCACTCTCCATCTCCAGAATTTTTTTCATCATCCCATACTGAGATTCTGTACCTATTTAGACTAAACAACATTGGACCTTGAGTTAATTTTTTTTTCACATTAAAATATTTTTATTAATTATAGCAATTTGAACAAAATTACTAATTTTTTAAATAGTTGTATCTGTTGTAAACATTAATCATTTATTTATTGATTTAGTCAATATGTATGGCATGCATACTGTACTTATATATGTTCTCAGATACTTACGACCATAATGAATATCAAATATAACATATATTCATATCCTACTTGTACAAATTTCAGCTAGGCTTTTTTTGAGTTTAATATTAGTGCAGTCAGTTTGATTTTTCAGTAAGTTACTGTGATCCATATCTCAGACAACAAGGATGTTTGGAGTCTATTAGAAGTTTTGGATAAAGCAACAGATACTGTCTTAGTATCATGTCATGTCCCTCCACTTGTACTTTAGTATTTTACGAGTAAAATTATGTGCTTACAACCGCAGTGAGAAAATATGAGATGAGTTCATTTTTTTCAATAAGTGATGCCACTTACACATAGCAACAGTATTTGTTTTCAGGGTTTTTTTTTTTCCCACACAATTCGTGACATTATTATTTATGATCAGGCATTTTACACTTCGGAGTGCATGACATATCTGAGAGTAGTAAGGTTCCTGCTTTGAGGGGATTCTAATTCATCATCCCTTAATTGCCTGCTTGGAGCAAAGTCAAACCAATTCCCTTCTTGCCTGACCAAAGCAGCATTCCTTTTGGCCTTGAACACCTGACTCTCACTTCTCTTTATAACAAAACTCTTGTTAATTTGAAAAATATTCACCATAAAGAGAGAGTGAGGAAATAAGATATATTGAAATGATTCTTATTAATGTCATTGTTATCACCATTCTTAGGGTTGTAAGGCATTACAAAATAAGACCTCATTCGATCCTCAGACATCCTGCAGAACTCAAATTAGGATTGATTGAGGCCTGGAATCACATAAAGTAATGAAAAGTAGAATGTAGCACTTAGAAAAAGAATTTTTCTATGACAAAATTCCACAAGTTCTAAGACTGTCACCACTTTTGGCATAGATCCAGTATTTTTATGCATCAAAAGAAGATAAAAGTTTTAAAAAATATGTTTGTTTTTGTGCTTGTGGCATGTCTGAAAGGGAATTTTGGTGATTTTGGAATACTTTGCTTTTTTTTTTTTTTTTTTTTAAAGGATTTTCTTATTTATTTATTTATTTATTTTTGGCTGTGTTGGGTCTTCGGTTCGTGCGAGGGCTTTCTCCAGTTGCGGCAAGCGGGGGCCACTCTTCATCGCGGTGCGGGGACCGCTCTTCATCGCGGTGCGCGGGCCTTTCTCTATCGCGGCCCCTCCCGTCGCGGGGCACAGGCTCCAGACGCGCAGGCTCAGCAATTGTGGCTCACGGGCCCAGCTGCTCCGTGGCATGTGGGATCTTCCCAGACCAGGGCTCGAACCCGTGTCCCCTGCATTAGCAGGCAGATTCTCAACCACTGCGCCACCAGGGAAGCCCAAGAATACTTTGCTTTTAACCAAAACTTTCTGATCGAGGAAAATTTGGGGAATAAAATTAATTTAAAATATTATTTTCTAGAAAAGTATGAACAAAGTTCAACAAATTGTTTGCACGTCCATCTTCACCAAAGTTGATTTTCTTGTGACATTTGACTTCTGTTCTCTCTCTGCTCAGTTCCTTCCCCTCCTGTGACTGTGTCCCTGCTGAAGTAACATGGCCTTCAACTCTCCAGGGCTCTTAGAAACCCCCAAACATGTAATATGTCAATTAGGTCAGCATTTCTAAGATTACAAGGATCTCTCCAGTGCTCCAAATATCCTTTTATAAAACATATCCACTTTTTACCCCATTGCCCAAGACTCTTTTCTCTGCTTTTTGCCTCATTGGAAGGCATTTATTAAGCTTATTCAGGTTAGATTATTTTCACTGCCATGTCTGGATTTTTACATTTCATAAAGAGTAAGCCATACACAAAAGTAATTCACTTATTAATGATTGATAGACTGTTATATATTTCTAATGTTATTTTTTGCAGGATGGCCGCCTGATGTCCCTCAAATCATACAATGTAGCTAATCACTTGGCACATCTATACAGAAATGGGCACTTATTTTGAGGCTCAGTCCACAAGCTCTGTTATATTGTTGTTCTAATATTGCAAGCCAATATTACAACTAATGCAAAACATTGAGCACTCAGAAGACCAGGGAGTCTGTACTGGTACACCCGACTGACTGCTTATAATTTCATTGATACATTTTACAGGTATATATTTTACTGTAAATGTAGGTTATCCTTAGTGACAGAATGTCAGGATAATTTTGGTAGTGGCCCTGTGAAAGAGGTACAAATTGGAGATACCATAAACTCAGTGTGATTGACAAAGTGATGTTTAAATAAAATTCAAATATTAATTAGAAAGTATCACTTTAATGCAATAGCCCAGCAGTTACCCTAAATTAAAAATATGTTACCCATTTAAAGATAAAATAATATTTATGACTCATAGATAATAGAGCATATATCATGTTGTTAGGTTAGTTTATAATCCACCAAATCTTGGAAGGATGGTATAGGAAATGCATCTCTAACACAGATGATGAGGGTTGCTGGTCCACAGAAGAGACCCAAGATCACTGAACTCTCATTATTTGGGCCTTTTTAGCAACATCCTCTATCCCATGCCTATTGATATCAATGTTACTAATTACTGAATGCCAACTGTGTTCCAAGAGAATACTTCTTCACATATCTCAATATTTGTTCATCATTAGAACAACTCTATAATGTAAGCGTTCTTGAAAGAGATTATGTAGATCAGGAATCAACATAGTTTTTTTCTGTAAAATTCATAGTACTTTCTGCTTTTCCTGTCATACAACCTCAGTGGCTATTACTCAACTCCATTGTTATGTAAACTAATGGGTGTTGCTGAGTTCAAATAAAACTTTATTTACAAAGTCAGGCAGCAGGGTAATGTGGCCCCAGGGTAATAGGGCCAAACTCCAATATGGATCATAGAGCTAGATCTGATTAATTCCAAAGTTGCCATAACTATAGATACACAGAAACCACTTAAGTTTGATACACGATCTTCTTAGCTATTAAATGAAAGCAAATTACCTCTATAAATCCCCCACATACACATGCAATTTTTTTTTTTAACTACCTCATTCTTTTTTTTTCCCACACACACACACTGGATTTTATTTTTACAAGAGGTAAATAAACTGGCACCAAGCATTGTAAATGGATGACCACAACAAAAGCAACAATGATTGCAATTACCGAACACGAAACACACTCATAACTATGTCATAATATTGACATTCAGTCCAGTAATCCTCCACTGTAACAGCTCCTTTACTTTGCATTGAAAATTGACTTGTATATTTTTTGCCTCTGAATCCTTGTGGGATTTTTTTTTTAACAGAAAGTCACAAAAAGTATAATCATCCTCATCAGTTCACTCAGTCCCATGTAATTAATTTTTTTTTTCATCTTGATCTTTTGTTAGCACTTTTATGAGTTCATCAGTTTTTCATTAGAGTTCTGAAAATGCTTATTCATTCAGTTCAGCAGTACAGTCAGTTACCAGAAACCTGTACCTGTCAGAGTCTTTTCCATGAATTCCTTGAAGATGAAACCCTTTTTTTTGTTTGTTTTAAACATCTTTATTGAAGTATAATTGCCTTACAATGGTGTGTTAGCTTCTGCTTTATAACAAAGTGAATCAGTTATACCTATACAACATGTTCCCATTTCTCTTCCCTCTTGCATCTCCCTCCCTCCCACCCTCCCCATCCCACCCCTCTAGGTGGTCACAAAGCACCGAGCTGATCTCCCTATGCTATGCAGCTGCTTCCCACTAGTTATCTATTTTACATTTGGTAGTGTATATATGTCCATGACACTCTCTTACCCTGTCACATCTCACCCCACCCCCTCCCCATATCCTCAAGTCCATTCTCTAGTAGGTCTATGTCTTCATTCCCGTCTTGCCACTAGGTTCTTCATGGCCTTTTTTTTTTTTTTCCCTCAGATTCCGTATATATGTGTTAGCATACTGTATTTGTTTTTCTCTTTCTGACTTACTTCACTCTGTATGACAGACTCTAACTCCATCCACCTCATTACAAATACCTCCATTTCATTTCTTTTTATGGCTGAGTAATATTCCATTGTATATATGTGCCACATCTTCTTTATCCATTCATCTGTCGATGGACATTTAGGTTGCTTCCATGTCCTGGCTATTGTAAATAGAGCTGCAATGAACATTTTGGTACATGACTCTTTTTGACCTATGGTTTTCTCAGGGTATATGCCCAGTAGTGGGATTGCTGGGTCATATGGTAGTTCTATTTGTAGTTTTTTAAGGAACCTCCATACTGTTCTCCATAGTGGCTGTATCAATTTACATTCCCACCAACAGTGCAAGAGTGTTCCCTTTCCTCCACACCCTCTCCAGCATTTATTGTTTCTAGATTTTTTGATGATGGCCATTCTGACCGGTGTGAGATGATATCTCATTGTAGTTTTGATTTGCATTTCTCTAATGATTAATGATGTTGAGCATTCTTTCATGTGTCTGTAGGCCATCTGTATCTGTAGGCCATCTGTATGAAACCCTTTTATAGGAACATATTTGCAAAAGCATCAGAGTACACCCAGAACTGTCTGTAAATGACAAAAGACTTAAAAATGACCACGGTTGAAGATTTGATGAAAGTTCATAATAATGCAATTGACAAGGAAATTTAGTTATTTCTGAGATATACATTTTAAAGTAATAACTAGAATTATGACTTATAACATTATACCAGAATATATAAGATTTTTAGAAATTTCATGTAATGTCTGAAACATTTATGTTAACATATTTCCATACAAATAACCCAATGAAAGTTTAGTATTAGTTGTTTTGTTTATTTGTTTGTTTATACTGCAGGTTGTTATTAGTCATCAATTTTATACACATCAATGTATACATGTCAATCCCAATCGCCCAGTTCAGCACACCACCATCCCCACGCCCCCGCCGCTTTCCCCACTTGGTGTCCATACGTTTGTTCTCTACCTCTGTGTCTCAACTTCTGCCCTGCAAGCCGGCTCATCTGTACCATTTTTCTAGGTTCCACATACATGCGTTAATATACGATATTTGTTTTTCTCTTTTTGACTTACTTCACTCTGTATGACAGTATCTAGATCCATCCAAGTCTCAGCAAATGACTCAATTTCGTTCCTTTTTATGGCTGAGTAATATTCCATTGTATATGTGTACCACATCTTCTTTAACCATTCATCTGTCGATGGGCATTTAGGTTGCTTCCATGACCTGGCTATTGTAAATAGTGCTGCAATGAACATTGGGGTGCATGTGTCTTTTTGAATTATCGTTTTCTCGGGTATATGCCCAGTAGTGGGATTGCTGGATCATATGGTAAATCTATTTTTAGTTTTTTAAGGAACCTCCATACTGTTCTCCATAGTGGCTGTATCAATTTACATTCCCACCAACAGTGCAAGAGGGTTCCCTTTTCTCCACACCCTCTCCAGCATTTGTTGTTTGTAGATTTTCTGATGATGCCCATTCTAACTGGTGTGAGGTGATACCTCACTGTAGTTTTGATTTGCATTTCTCTAATAATTAGTGATGTTGAGCATCTTTTCATGTGCTTCTTGGCCATCTGTATGTCTTCTTTGGAGAAATGTCTATTTAGGTCTTCTGCCCATTTTTGGATTGGGTTGTTTGTTTCTTTAATATTGAGCTGAATGAGCTGTTTATATATTTTGGAGATTAATCCTTTGTCCGTTGATTCGTTTGCAAATATTTTCTCCCATTCTGAGGGTTGTCTTTTCGTCTTCTTTATGGTTTCCTTTGCTGTGCAAAAGCTTTGAAGTTTCATTAGCTCCCATTTGTTTATTTTTGGTTTTATTTCCATGACTCTAGGAGGTGGATCAAAAAAGATCTTGCTGTGATTTATGTCAAACAGTGTTCTTCCTATGTTTTCCTCTAAGAGTTTTATAGTGTCTGGTCTTACATTTAGGTCTCTAATTCATTTTGAATTTATTTTTGTGTATGGTGTTAGGAAGTGTTCTAATTTCATTCTTTTACATGTAGTTGTCCAGTTTTCCCAGCACCACTTATTGAAGAGACTGTCTTTTCTCCATTGTATATCTTTGTCTCCTTTGTCATAGATTAGTTGACCATAGGAGCGTGGGTTTATCTCTGGGCTTTCTATCTTGTTCCATTGATCTATGTTTCTGTTTTAGTGCCAGTACCATATTATCTTGATTAGTGTAGCTTTGTAGTATAGTCTGAAGTCAGGGAGTCTGATTCCTCCAGCTCCGTTTTTTTCCCTCAAGACTGCTTTGGCTATTCGGGGTCTTTTGTGTCTCCATACACATTTTAAGATGATTTGTTCTAGTTCCGTAAAAAACGCCATTGGTAATTTGATAGGGATTGCATTGAATCTGTAGATTGCTTTGGGTAGTATAGTCATTTTCACAATGTTGATTCTTCCAGTCCAAGAACATGGTATATCTCTCCATCTGTTTGTATCATCTTTAATTTCTTTCATCAGTGTCTTATAGTTTTCTGCATACAGGTCTTTTGTTTCCCTAGGTAGGTTTATTCCTAGGTATTTTATTCTTTTTGTTGCAATGGTAAAATGGGAGTGTTTCCATAATTTCTCTTTCAGATTTTTCATCATTAGTGTATAGGAATGCAAGAGATTTCTGTGCATTAATTTTGTATCCTGCAGCTTTACCAAATTCATTGATTAGCTCTAGTAGTTTTCTGGTGGCATCTTTAGGATTCTCTATGTATAGTATCATGTCATCTGCAAACAGTGACAGTTTTACTTCTTCTTTTCCAATTTGTATTCCTTTTATTTCTTTTTCTTCTCTGATTTCCGTGGCTAGGACTTCCAGAACTATGTTGAATAATAGTGGTGAGAGTGGACATCCTTGTCTCGTTCCTGATCTTAGAGGAAATGCTTTCAGTTTTTCACCATTGACAATGATGTTTGCTGTGGGTTTGTCGTATATGGCCTTTATTATGTTGAGGTAGGTTCCCTCTATGCCCACTTTCTGGAGAGTTTTTATCATAAATGGGTGTTGAATTTTGTCATAACCTTTTTCTGCATCTGTTGAGATGATCATATGGTTTTTAGTCTTCAATTTGTTAATATGGTGTATCACATTGGTTGTTCTGCGTATATTGAAGAATCCTTGCATCCCTGGGATAAATCCCACTTGATCATGGTGTATGATCCTTTTAATGTGTTGTTGGATTCTGTTTGCTAGTATTTCGTTGAGGATTTTTGCATCTATATTCATCAGTGATATTGGTCTGTAATTTTCTTTTTTTGTAGTATCTTTGTCTGGTTTTGGTATCAGGGTGATGGTGGCCTCATAGAATGAGTTTGGGAGTGTTCCTTCCTGTGCAATTTTTTGGAAGAGTTTGAGAAGGATGGGTGTTAGCTCTTCTCTAAATGTTTGACAGAATTCACCTGTGAAGCCATCTGGTCCTGGACTTTTGTTTGTTGGAAGATTTTTAATCACAGTTTCAATTTCATTACTTGTGATTGGTCTGTTCATATTTTCTGTTTCTTCCTGGTTCAGTCTTGGAAGGTTATACCTTTCTAAGAATTTGTCCATTTCTTCCAGGTTGTCCATTTTATTGGCATAGAGTTGCTTGTAGTAGTCTCTTAGGATGCTTTGTATTTCTGTGGTGTCTGTTGTAACGTCTCCTTTGTCATTTCTAATTTTATTGATTTGAGTCCTCTCCCTCTTTTTCTTGATGAGTCTGGCTAATGGTTTATCAATTTTGTTTATCTTCTCAAAGAACCAGCTTTTAGTTTTATTGATCTTTGATACTGTTTTCTTTGTTTGTATTTCATTTATTTCCGCTCTGATCTTTATGATTTCTTTCCTTCTGCTAACTTTGGGTTTTGTTTGTTCTTCTTTCTCTGGTTCCTTTAGGTGTAAGGTTAGATTGTTTACTTGAGATTTTTCTTGTTTCTTGAGGTAGGCTTGTATAGCTATAAACTTCCCTCTTAGAACTGCTTTTGCTGCATCCCATAGGTTTTGGATCATCGTGTTTTCATTGTCATTTGTCTCTAGGTATTTTTTTATTTCCTCTTTGATTTCTTCAGTGATCTCTTGGTTATTTAGTAACGTATTGTTTAGCCTCCATGTGTTTGTGGTTTTTTATGTTTTTTTCCCTGTAATTTATTTCTAATCTCATAGCATTGTGGTCAGAAAACATGCTTGATATGATTTCAGTTTTCTTAAATTTACTGAGGCTTGATTTGTGACCCAAGATGTGATCTATCCCGGGGGATGTTCCGTGCGCACTTGAGAAGAATGTGTAATCTGCTGTTTTTGGATGGAATGTCCTATAAATATCAATTAAATCTATCTGGTCTATTGTGTCATTTAAAGCTTCTGTTTCCTTATTTATTTTCATTTTGGATGATCTGTCCATTGGTGTAAGTGAGGTGTTAAAGTCCCCCACTATTATTGTGTTACTGTCGATTTCCTCTTTTATAGCTGTTAGCAGTTGCCTTATGTATTGAGATGTTCCTATGTTAGGTGCATATATATTTATAATTGTTATATCTTCTTCTTGGATTGATCCCTTGATCATTATGTAGTGTCCTTCCTTGTGTCTTGTAACATTCTTTATTTTAAAGTCTATTTTATCTGATATGAGTATAGCTACTCCAGCTTTCTTTTGATTTCCATTTGCATGGAATATCTTTTTCCATCCCCTCACTTTCAGTCAGTATGTGTCCCTAGGTCTGAAGTGGATCTCTTGTAGACAGCATGTATATGGGTCTTGTTTTTGTGTCCATTCAGCAAGCCTGTGTCTTTTGGTTGGAGCATTTAATCCATTCACGTTTAAGGTAATTTTCGATATGTATGTTCCTATGACCATTTTCTTAATTGTTTTTGGTTTGTTTTTGTAGGTCCTTTTCTTCTCTTGTGTTTCCCACTTAGAGAAGTTCCTTTAGCATTTGTTGTAGAGCTGGTTTGGTGGTGCTGAATTCTCTTAGCTTTTGCTTGTCTGTAAAGCTTTTGATTTCTCCATCAAATCTAAATGAGATCCTTGCCGGGTAGAGTAATCTTGGTTGTAGGTTCTTCCCTTTCATCACTTTAAGTATATCATGCCACTCCCTTCTGGCTTGTAGCGTTTCTGCTGAGAAATCAGCTGTTAACCTTATGGGAGTTCCCCTGTATGTTATTTGTCGTTTTTCCCTTGCTGCTTTCAATAATTTTTCTTTGTCTTTAATTTTTGCCACTTTGATTACTATGTGTCTCAGCGTGTTTCTCCTTGGGTTTATCCTGTACGGGACTCTCTGCGCTTCCTGGACTTGGGTGGCTATTTCCTTTCCCATGTTAGGGACATTTTCGACTATAATCTCTTCAAATATTTTATCGGGTCCTTTCTCTCTCTCTTCTCCTTCTGGGACCCCTATAATGCGAATGTTGTTGCGTTTACTGTCCCAGATTTCTCTTAGGCTGTCTTCATTTCTTTTCATTCTTTTTTCTTTAGTTTGTTCCGCAGCAGTGAATTCCACCATTCTGTCTTGCAGGTCACTTATCCGTTCTTCTGCCTCAGTTATTCTGCTATTGATTCCTTCTAGTGGAGTTTTCATTTCAGTTTTTGTATTGTTCATCTCTGTTTGTTTGTTCTTTAATTCTTCTAGGTCTTTGTTAAACTTTTCTTGCATCCTCTCGATCTTTGCCTCCATTCTTTTTCCGAGGTCCTGGATCATCTTCACTATCATTATTCTGAATTCTTTTTCTGGAAGGTTGCCTATGTCCACTTCATTTAGTTGTTTTTCTGGGGTTTTACCTTGTTCCTTCATCTGGTATATAGCCCTCTGCCTTTTCATCTTGTCTATCTTTCTGTGAATGTGGTTTTTGTTCCACTGGTTGCAGGATTATAGTTTTTCTTGCTTCTGCTGTCTGCCCTCTGGTGGTTGAGGCTATCTAAGAGGCTTGATGGGAGGCTCTGGTGGTGGGTAGAGTTGACTGTTGCTCTGGTGGTCAGAGCTCAGTAAAACTTTAATCCACTTGACTGTTGGTGGGTGGGGCTGGGTTCCCTCCCTGTTGGTTGTTTTGCCTGAGGCAGCCCTACACTGGAGCCTACCTGGGCTCTTTGGTGGGGCTAATGACAGACTCTGGGAGGGCTCACGCCAAGGAGAACTTCCCAGAACTTCTGCTGCCAGTGTCCTTGTTCCCACGGTGAAACAGAGCCACCACCCCACCCCACCCCCGCCTCTGCCGGAAACCTTCCAACACTAGCAGGTAGGTCTGGTTCAGTCTCCCCCGGGGTCACTGCTCCTTCCCCTGGGTCCTGATGCACACACTATTTTGTGTGCACCCTCCAAGAGTGGGGTCTGTGTTTCCCCCAGTCCTGTCGAAGTCCTGCAATCAATTCCCACTAGGCTTCAAAGTCTGATTCTCTATGAATTCCTCTTCCCGTTGCCGGATCCCCAGGTTGGGAAGCCTGACATGCGGCTCAGAACCTTCACTGCAGTGGGTGGACTTCTGTGGTATAAGTGTTCGCCAGTCTGTGAGTCACCCACCCACCAGTTATGGTATTTGATTTTACTCTGATTGTGCCCCTCCTACCGTCTCATTGTGGCTTCTCCTTTGTCTTTGGATGTGTGGTATCTTTTTTGGTGAGTTCCAGTGTCTTGCTGTCAATGATTGTCCACCAGCCAGTTGTGAATCTGGTGTTCTCGCAAGAGGGAGTGAAAGCACGGCCTTCTACTCCACCATCTTGGTTCCTCCCGTCGAGTTAATTTTTTTCTTGCTAACCAGTAGGTGAAGGGCTCGTGAGGAAGACCAGATCAGTTACTGACAAGATGAAAGAATTGCATTTCTCTCACTTCTGAGTTATAGTGTGTGATAATTTTGCAAACTCACTACCAAAGCCTCACCACAACCCCATTTAGGCAATCCCCATCTAAAAGAAGTGTTCACTGAGGACTGGAAGTTAAGCAATTTGACCAAACTCTCCCAACTCCTTAATAGAGTGGGAATATGAGTGCGTGTCTGATGTGTTTCAAAACCCAGCTTCTTCTGCTACAGAATGAGATATATGATCCCAACACCCTTTTCCTTTCCAGGAACTTGTTCTCTAATTTTAGTCCCAAAGGTTTCCTTAGGTCTTTGAAGCTGACACAGGGAGCTCATTGGACAGGAAAGGAACCCTGGGATGGGACTTGGGAACCTAATTGTAGTTAATGGTGAGAACTTGCGTAGGTCACTTATCCTCCGCAAATCTCACTTGGCCCCAACATCAAATGAACAGATTGCTATTAAATTTCTCTCTGTGCTGCCATGTTGTGATCTCAAGACTAGGCAGAAATGTTCTTTGGTCAATCAATAAATATTCATGAGCACCAAACACATGCCAGACCTAATCCCTGCCCTCACGGAGTTTACCTACAGATTGCAGAACCTGCCCTAAATTATTCTTTTCTATTCTATCCTGAAAATGGGAAATATTTGACCATGTGGAAGAATTACATTGCTTACTTAGAAAGTACTGTCAGCTTCTGAATCATGTTTTGTGAAATCAAAATGATCCAAGAGTGAACAACAGGCATCAAAGCCTATTGGTATGGTCCTTTGCCTACACATTCATCAAGCCAACAATACAGGGAATACAGGGGAGATTTTAAAAATTAAGTTTCTGTTCTTGTGGAGCTTAGAGTCTATTGGGACAGAGGGTGGGGGCCAGGGGTGGAGACAATGAGCTCATAAACAGATGTGTGGTGTGACAGATGTGAAAGTGCTGTGGAGGAAAATCCTCAAGGTCTGTGGTCAGGGAAGATGAATATTTCAATAGCAAATACAAGTCTGAAGCAGCGTTGAGCCTGGTGCGTTTGAGGCAAGGAAGCCAGTGCAGGTGGAGAAGTGTGAGTGGGGGAGAGGATGGCAAATCAAAATTAGGGCAGGGAGGTACTTGGGGTCATAGGACTTTGGTTTTTACTGAATGGGATTAAAAGTCAATAAAGGGTTTTGAGCAGAGGAACGACATGATTTGATTTATGATTTTAAAGGGTCATCTGGCTGCCTGGTGGAGATTGTAGGAGTCACAGGCAAAAACAAGGAGCCCAGTTTGGAGGTTATTGGACTCATCCAGAGAGAGATGGTGGAGGTTCGGACCAGAGTGGAAGTAGTGGAGGGAAGCAGAAAGAAATTGGAAGTACTTTGAAGGTAGAATCAACAAGATTGGCCAAAGAGTTGGATTTGGGATGTGGGAGGAGCGAAGTCGAGGATGACTTTAAGGTCTGTGGCTTGAGCCACTAGAAGGATGAAGTTACCATGAACTGAGATAAGGAAGACTATGGGCAGAGCAGATTTGGGTGCCCTGGTGAAAAAATTAGGTGGTGATTTTTTTGAGAGTCCTCTTATGTAGGCAGCTGGATACGAGCGCAGTAGAGGGTAATGCAGCAGGCTTGGGTTGTTCAAACCTTGCAATTTGAACACAGAAAAGGCTGGACCTTGACCGTCTTTTGGGAGATACCCTCTAAGCCCTTGGAATATCCTTCCTGATAAGAGTGTTTTTATATACCTGGGACCTTGGGCCATGCCAGATAGTTTATAGTAAAAATGTGGTCATGGTGGGGACTTTGGGCCACACTGTATCAGTTTGACCTCTGGAAGGGCTGGAAACTAAGTAACTGTGGTCAGCCACTTGGATGTTCCATGCCTATGTGACCAGTGCTGGACACTGAGGCTTCCCTGGTTGACAACACTCTGAACACGTGGCCACACATAGTTACTGGGATGCCTCCAGCGAAAAATGCAGGAGAGATTTTACACTCCTCCGCCTCCCTCATCCCCACGTCCGTGGGACCTGAGGCCTGCCCAGTACACCTGAGAAGTTCCTCCTTCTTACCCACAGCCCTGTCTCCAGCCAGACCCTCGATGGTTCCTGCCTGGCCGAATGGAGCCTCTGTCCGCAGTCCCAACTCCTCCCCATCCATCCTCTAAGCCCCAACCAGAGTGATTTTTCTAAGCTCTGCTCACAACGTTAATCTCATTACAATACGTCTCTGCTCAGAACACCTCAGCATTGTGTGTATGTAACACTGTGGTCACAAGCCCAGCCTTTGGAGACAGAGACTTGGGTTTGAACCCTGGCTCTGCTGTTTCCTCAGTTCTGCACTGGAGTTCTGCCCCAAGCAATGTCATGTGGATCACCGGTTGCTGCCATTTACTGCTGGCTCACACTGTGCTAACCACTGTCCCCAAGGCTCCCTCAATGTCCCCGCATCACCAAGAAGAAAGTGGAGACCTAGGCTGAGGAACTTGCTCACAGTCACAATCTCGAACGCGATAAAGCCAGGATTCAGATGCTCTCAGCCTCTAAACCAGCAGTTCTCAGAAAGTGGTCTGGGAGCCCCTGGGCAAGGTCTGAAATAATTTCATAATAATGTTAAGATACTCTTTGCCTTTTTCACTTTCTCTCTTGAGTGTACAGTGGGATTTTCCAGAAGCTACATGACGTGAGTGTGCAAGGTTAATGCAGAAGCAGACATGAGAAGTCAGCTGTCTTCTTTTAAGCCAGACAGTAGTGATATTTGCAAAAATATAAAGCAGTGCTATTCTTCCCTCTAATTTTTTTGTTTTGGAGACTCTGGTTGTATTTCTTTAAAAGTATATTTTTATGTTAACATATAATGGTTTATTTTCCATACTTTTCATGAATTCATATTTCTCAGTTAGAACTTCTAATACAGTAAATATCAGTAGATATAACCTACATAAATAAAAGCTCTCTGGGGTTCTCTATAATTTTTAAGAGCATGAAGTTTTTTAAAGAGCATACAGTTTTTAAGAGCGTATTTAATCTTGAGACCAAATAGTGTGAGACACACAGCACTAAGCTGTACATAATATGTAAATTGCTTATTATGGTGCCTAGTGGAGAATAAGGGCTCAATAAATGGTTGTTTTTTACTATTTTATACGGTGCTGTAAATGAATAATAAATGTACTGGCCCGTGACTACTCTACACCTCACTTCTCCTCACTTCCCCGGATGCCCTCTTCTCCCATGTTTTACTGAGTTGCCTGTAGTCTCAGATCCCCAAGCCTTTGCACACTCTGTTCCTCTTAGAGAAACGTCTCTCCCACCACATCTACCGAACTCACACCTTCTCCCCCCTCAAGCCTCAGCTCAAGTATCTCCACCTTTTAGAAGGCTTCCTGGAGCTGGGCTCTACACCCCTAACTCCCTGTCCAGGACCCGCCCATCATATGTACTGACTTGGGCAGAAAGTCCTGGGGATTTTGTTAATTTCCTTGGAGAGGAAGATTTTTGTTACCACCCATTCAGTATACTTGAGAAAGAGGTCTTCTTCCTGGAACATAGCCATTTCCCGTCACTAGAACAATAGTTGCAAGAAAGATCATGGCCTAGGCCAGTGCTTCCCCAAATGTGGCCTAAACCCCGTGCTACCAGATCACTGAGGTGCATCTTAATATGTGTATTCCTGCCCCCATCCATGACCTACTGAGTCACACTCCCTGAGAATATAAATTTTTGTTAAGCTTTTTTTCTCTGTGTTTTTATTAGTTGATTGATTTTAAAATTTTATTGGAGTATAGTTGATTTACAATGTTGTGTTTCAGGTGTACAACAAAATGATTCAGTTATACATATATTCATTCTTTTTCAGATTCTTTACCCATACAGGTTATTACAGAATATTGAGTATAGTTCCCTGTGCTATACAGTAGGTCCTTGTTGGTTATCTATTTTATGTATAGTAGTGTGTATATGTCAATCCCAAGCTCCTAATTTATCCCTCCCCACCATATTTCCCCTTTGGTAACCATAAGTTTGCTTTCGATATTGTAAGTCTGTTTCTGTTTTGTAAATAAGTTCATTTGTATCATTTTTTAAAATTAGATTCCACACTGAGTGATATATTTGTCTTTCTCTGTATGACTTACTTCACTTAGTATGATAATCTGTAGGTCCATCCATGTTGCTGCAAATGGCATTATTTCATTCTTTTTAATGGCTGAGTACTATTCCATTGTATATATATACCACATCTTCTTTATCCATTCCTCTGTCGATGGAGAATATGATTTTTTTAATAACAAAAGTCTTATGTTGATTCGGTGATTCTTATATGCACAAAGGTCTGAGAACCACTCTTCTAGGTATTACTAGGTGCCGTCGACTCGGGAGAAAGATGACTAAGAATAATACTATGGTGAGAAAGGAAATAACCTACAATGAATATTTACCACGTATAGAAACTTATTAAAGGGAGTTGGTTCTATTGGGAAGGGGGTCAGGGAGGATTTCACAGAAGATGTGACGTTGGACTTGGTTTGACTGGGCATTTTTAGGCAGAGAAGGACAACAAGGGTATTCCAGCCAAGGAGAAGGTCATGTGTAATGGAAAAGAAGTCTGAAAGCGTGTGGCACAGACAGAGAAAGGCACAAAACCCTCTGCATCCTTTGCTTTGATGTTATGTACAACCAAGAAACTTTTCGGATATTAATTTGGCTACTTAGCTGCTATGTGCTGGGTGGTAAACATGAGCTTTCCAGCCATTGGAGAGACATTTGTGCATCTTGCACTACTAATCAATAAACTGAAATCCTGATTTGTAAATTGACCTTTGGTTAGGGTGGATCAGTACTCCAGAATGTGTCAGGTGGCAAAATTCAGTTTCTAACCTGTAACACTGAGGCCTTAAATGTGATTTCACAAGGTGTGAGGCGCCCCATGAGTCCAGCCAGAAGAGCCAGCTGACCTCTCAACCCTCTTGTAGTGGACACTGTAGTTTGCTTCCCAAAGCCACCACATTAGCCTCCTTCTTACTTACAAACAGCACTTTGATTCTGTTCAGATATGGACAACCTTGTGTTTGAAGGGAGACCACGCCCCTTCCCTGGCCCCAGCATCTCAATCAGACTAAACCAATATGGCAGTTCCTCCTCCTGCCAATGACTGACTTAGGAATGGGCTTGGGATGAGATGTGGGAAGAAATCTGCTGGCAGCCTGAGAAATGTTTTCCACAGTCTCACAAAGGGACTGAGGAGAAGGCCATCTCCTTTCCAGCCTTGAGCTGTTGTGTGGATTGTTTCTACAGTCAACCTGAAACCAGGAAGAGGCAAGTCTGAGGGCAATACCAGGGGGCTGAGGATGGCAGTGAGAAATGGCAAACAGAGGCTGGGCTGTAGATGACGTCACTGAGTCTCAGAATTAGCCACCCTGAAACTGCTCTACCTGTGCACATCTTGATATGTGTGATGACAGGTGTCCTTATTCGTTAGGCCATTTTAGTTTAGTTTTTTTTTCAGCTGAATGCACACTAATGGTACCCCTCTGACACAGACACACACAAACACAACATACCACTTATCACTTCCCCAACGTGGGAACTGAAATTAAGGTGTCACAGGGAATGTTGGAGCAGCCTTACTGCTGGGCCTCCAGAAACTGATAAATATTTATGGAACTAGAAGATTATTCAGAATCCCACCTACTTCTATCAATAAGATTATCTTTTCCGGCACAAGGACAGGTTAATCCCCCTCCTGTGTACCTCTCTGCCGCTCTGTCTGCCATTCTGCAGTTACCAACAACTTTGTTATCAGATGATATTTTCT
Organism: Balaenoptera acutorostrata; assembly: GCF_949987535.1. Lineage (NCBI taxonomy): Eukaryota > Metazoa > Chordata > Mammalia > Artiodactyla > Balaenopteridae > Balaenoptera > Balaenoptera acutorostrata. The sequence goes on from NC_080070.1 coordinate 52,690,800, forward strand.
CTGTCGTGGCTTCTGTTTGTTCATAGTTTCTGCTGCTTAATTTCTCTCTGGATATCTTTCAGCTTCTGCAACTGACAACTTAATGTATCTACATTTCAGTTTTTCTAGAAAAGTGTCACATCCCAGTGGGTAAGGCTGTCGTGTTAGCCATGTCATCAACTGCTGACAACACTGTTAGTTGACTGCACTGGAGTCATAGGTCCAGCCCTAGTCCCCCTGGTGGAGGCCTAGGTGGAGGGTCACATTGTACCAGTGTGACAATTTATGCAGAAAGAACCAGGTAGAAACTAGGGATTGTGGAGTCTGGGGAGTATCGTGAAGTATTATCTGTTCAGTACTACGGCAGCTTGCCAGCTGTCCCGCCTGTATTAATTAATTCTCGTATTACTCCAAAATCATAGAAGCTTTGGCTGGGCACGTGCTTAGCCAGTGAATGACATTTCCCAGACTCATGCTAGGTGTGGCCGTGTGACTGTATCCTTACTGAAATGTCACGAGCAGCGTGTAATGTGCAGCTTCTGGGATATGCCTTTAAAATGAAAGGAATGTACCCTCCCCATCCTGGTCTCCCTTCCCTGCTGGCTGCATATGGATGGAATGATGGAAACGGGAGCAGCTTTCTTACACCTCAAGATGGAAACTGCGTGTTGGCAAGCCAACAAGGTCAGTAGACCTTGGGACCCAACACCTAGGGTCACCAGCTTGTGTTGGTTTGCCCAGAACTGTCTGGATTTTAGCACTGAAAATCGCACAAACCAGGAACCAGTCCTGGACAAACCGGACAATTGCTCGCCCTGCACGGTCGAGTTGCTACACCAGCTCTGGACCATCTACTTGAACTCTTGTTAGCAAAAAACAAAAAACAAAACCCAAACCCTTTTCTTTGTTTACATCACCCTATCCTATCTCCTAATTAATACAAATACATTTGGTCTAAAGAGGCTGGTGACCACATTTTTGTTGTTGCTCAGCCTGAGGTCTGACGCTGAGGTCTGGAGCTCCTCAGCCAGGCTTCTAGAGCCCATGGTGGGGCTGCCTGTGTCTGGGTTCCAACCTCTCATAATGGGGGGCTTCAGGGGAGGCCGAGACCTAACTGCCTCCTAGCTCTAACCTGGTCCCTCTCCTTGGATCTCTCGTTCCCTTTCCGAATGGGAGGTGACTTTTGAAACCTACTGACTAGTCCATGCTAACACCCCTTCGTAAACACACACAAACATAAATATACACGTGTACACACATCCACGCACACACATCCACACACGCATACACACATTCTCTCTTTCCTCTCTCTCTCCCCCGACTCTGCCCCTTTTTTTGATACTCAGCCTTTTAGAGGAAGCCTTTATGGAGGTCATAAGGGAAGCTGGAGTAGATTCAAGGGCAAAGTAGATTTGTTTTTCTTTTTTTAAAATCACACAATATATGTTCCTTGCAGAAGAATTAGAAAATGGAGTTTAGTTTCATAAACTTTTTCCTTTAAGGCAAACTAAATGAGAACAATAAATATAGCTCATTAGGATTTAATCCCCTTTAGTCACACTAAGAGACACTACTCTCATAACAAAGGACACTTGAACTGATCTGATTATGGGGGGGGGGGGCGTTCAGGAGAGGGAGGGGAAGCTTCTTGGAAGCAGAGGAGTTCAGGCTCACAGGCAAGCTATGGCCTCGCTTCTCCATGAAGTCACCTGCAGCGATGGCCCCAAGAGGAGTCAGTGACTCTCTGCATGTCTGTTTTCCCAGGAGGGCCCTAGTCTCAGATATCCTACCCTCTGTCCCTAAGAGCCATCTAAAACCACCAGACTTCCAGCTGTTCAATTCCTCAGCTACACTTCCTACACTGCTTCCTGCTCCCTGAAGCAACCCTAAAAGCCTGGGTGCAGTCATGGGTATGGGTTTGGTTCCGCTAATATGCAGGGCCAGATTTCGAGGCTCTGCCTATGTGGGCAATTTCAGGGTGTCCAAATTTTGTTGACTGGTGAAAATGTTTTTTCCATTTTCCCATTTATTCTCAAGAGTTCAACCTGTGTAGGGAAGGCAAATGTGTTATTTTCCATAAAAGTTTCTTTGAAATTTATACTCATGGTGGATGTTTTTGTTCATTTTTTAGTCATAAAAGTAATACATTACTTTTTTTTTTTTTTTAAATAAATTTATTTTGGCTGTGTTGGGTTTTCGTTGCTGTGTGTGGGCGTTCTCTAGTTGCGGCAAGCAGGGGCTACTCTTCGTTGCGATGCGTGGGCTTCTTATTGTCGTGGCTTGTTGCAGAGCACAGGCTCTAGGCGCACGGGATTCAGTAGTTGTGGCACACAGGCTCAGTAGTTGTGGCGCATGGGCTTAGTTGCTCCGCAGCATGTGGGATCTTCCCAGGCCAGGGGTCGAACCCGTGTCCCCTGCATTGGCAGGCAGATTCTTAACCACTGTGCCACCAGGGAAGCCCTAATACATTACTTTTACCAACAGAAAATAAGTAATTATAAGCTAAAAGGAAAGAATAAAATGGAAACTTCCTGAGATCGTACCACCCCAAGAAAATAGTGCTAATATTTTGGCATATAATTTTTAACTTTTTAGCATTATTTCCATTATACACATTTCTATATCACACATACAAATGAATCTCTGGTCTTTTCAGAAATAAAAGGACACAATTTGCATCAGATTGGTTTGGGAAATAAATGATCTTTGCAGCAGGAGGTGAAAATAGTGACCTAAGAAATGATAAAGTGAGGCCATCTCATCAGGTTCATTTGTGTAATAGAATAGCAGTTTATATCGGATCTAGGAGGTTTCAATTAAGGTGATTTATTCATGTTTAAATTTTAACTGAAATTTTACATGACATAAAAGCAAATCCTAGTGTGGTGGTGAAGACCTGGTTATCAAATAAAACCTGCGATTTGCTTTAAAATGAAATGATGGTGGTTGTGGGGCAAGGAGTAGATACAGATGAAACAAGATTTCCCATGAGTTGATAGTTATTGAAGCTGGATGATGGATACAGGGACGTGTATTATACTACTCTATCTTATTTGGTATAGGTTTGACATTTTTGATAACAAAAAGTTAAGCAACAAGTATACGCAGGCGCTGGCTCACGGCTCATTAAAGTCTGACTCAAGCCTTTCCATCTTCCCATTTCTGAGACTTCACTTTTCTCAGTACCACCATGATGAACACTCTCTTAGTCACATGAAATTAATCACCATAACCAGCACCATGACCATGGTGAAATTAATCACCATGACCAGCCACTCTTCCTTACCACCATGCATCCTTAGCAAAGATTCCAAGAGGCAGGTCGGGGCAGGTAGGCCGCAATTGGAGGCAGCAACGTCAAGGAGTCCCTAGTAGCCCTTTGTGAGCTTGAAATATCAGGGAATTCTGGTTGTTTCACAAATTTGTGTTGATTTTGCATTCTAAGCAATGTGATTTTTAAGTAAATTATTTCATCTCAACACAACACACAACAGATGGTCAACATTCATCCTCTTCCCTTCTCCTGAGTTATTAAGAAATCTAAACGAAGGTCTTTGCCTTCTTAGACTTACTAGAGAGTTAGAAAATATTGTGTCCATGTCATATTTTGTAACAGGATGAGAAAAAAATCACCATAAAACCTGGTATCGGATTTCCACTTAGGAAAATAACTTGTCTTCATTGGGAAAACTAATTTGATAAAACACTGGGGGTGATAAATGACAATCCAAGAGTGTGGCTTGGCAGAAGACAAACCACAGAGATGGCAAAATCCCAGGGCCACCTATTATATAATTTTTAGTCACTTGTTTTGCTTTCTTATAAACACTTTGTTTTCCCAAGCGTTCGGGAACATCTTCCACACACATATGCCTGTGTGGGTAGTATTTGTGTAAATGAAAGGCAGAGACTGGATTCCATAGTTGCATCACCTCCAAAGAGAGGATGGACCAGATGAGCATAGTGAGTTTGCAGACCTGGGCTCTTAAAGCTACAGGTGAGCATGAGATTTAAGTCCTGGGAAATGCATGAAATCTTTGGGGGTGGTCTTGGTTCTAGTTTGAGGGCTCAAGGTGAAATACACATTGTAAAAGAAAAAATGTCAAGCAGGTGACCATGATCCTGTTTGTGTTAAGTGCAAATGAGTGGTGTCACCGGGAAGTAACAGGGAGAGATGGCTTCTTTGCAGCAGTCATGGTGGAGTGATGGAGGAGATGGAGGATGAACGGGCCCTGCCAGTCCCTCAGAACTCAGATTAGTCCCAGGCAAGAGTGTCTCAGAAAGACAGATCTTTCCCCTCCTAAAGAAAGCAGGATGACTTGTTGTAACCTAGACCCCACATACTTTCCAAAGGATTTGTGGATCTGAGAGACACACATCTATGTAAACATGGGGAAATTCAAGATAAAAAGGGATTAGAAGCCATGAAAAAAAGCAAGGACCTGGCTGTACTGGGAACAAGGGAAGACGTGGTTATGGCATTTGAGTCTTCTGGTACGCCAGGAAGTAGATAGCCACAGAGCTTTCCATAGCTGACAAAGGGATGGAGAGTGCTGGCTCCTAGAAAGAGTTTCTTCCAAGGGATATTTTCATCTATATATACAGATATGCTAGCTCTCTGGCTCTGCAAAACCCAAGGACCTGTGCCATCACTATTTTAGAAGACACAGAAAGGCTCTTATAAAGGTGGGCAAGAGAGGGAGCTTGGTGACAAATGACAACAATTATGATGGTTAATTGGTCTTAAAAATTCTTTAGATCTGCATAGTATATCTAAAGGTGAGAGTCTCCATAAAATATATGAAAATAAGAACCGATTACAGATCAGCAAATGGAAGAACAATATGAATTGCCATCAACTATGAACAATTAAAATGAATTAGTCATAAACTATATTAAAATGAAGGCCACGGATCTGTGGACTTATGATTTGCACTAAAATATGAAAGAAGAATAATGGCATTTTATCTTAAGCTATCCAACTTAATTTCTTTTCAATTTGCTTCAGGTACTGGCTATATAACTTGAGATGTCTAAATCGTAAAACAGAATTATAGCTCAAATGATTTAAACAGTAACATAAGACTAAATGCTGAATTTGTTTATACCCAAGAGTGTATAAGTGCCTGAGTGGAATTGAGTTTAAGAAGAAAATACAGGCACACCTTGTTTTATTGTACTTCGCTTTATTGCACTTCACAGATATTGTGCTTTTTACAAATTGAAGGTTTGCGGCAACCCTGCCTCAAGCAAGTCTATTGACACTATTTTTCCAACAGAATTTGCTCACTTTGTGTCTCTGTGTGACATTTTGGTAATTCTGGCAAGATTTCAAACTTTTTCATTATTATTATATTTGTTATGCTCATCTGCTATCAGTGATCTTTGATGTTACTATTAAAATAGTTTTGGGGTGCTGCAAACTGCACCCATATAAGATGGCAAACTTGATAAATGTGTGTCCATCGACCGACCATTTCCCCATCTCTCTCCCTCTCCTTGGACCTCCCTTTTCCCTGAGACACAGCAATACTGAAATTAGGCCAGTTAATAACCCTACAATGGCCTCTCAGTGTTTAAGTGAAAGTAGAGTCACATGTCTCTCACTTTACATCAAAAGCTAGAAATGACTAAATTTAGTGAGGAAGGCATGTCGAGCGAACGTCAAGATAGGCTGAAAGCTAGGCCTCTTGCACCAAACAGCTAGTTGTGAATGCAAAGGAAAACTTCTTGAAGAAATTAAAAATGCAACTCCAGTGGCCGCACGAATGATAAGCAAGTGAAACAGCCTTATTGCTGAAGAAAGTTTCGGTGGTCTGGATAGAAGATCAAACGAGCCACAACATTCCCTTAAACCAAAGCCTAATCCAGAGCAAGGTCCTAACTCTCATCAATTCTATGAAGATTGAGAGAGTGAGGAAGCTGCAGAAGAAAGTCTGAAGATAGCAGAGGTTGATTCATGAAGCTTAAGGAAAAAGGCTGTCTCCATAACATAGAAGCGCAAGGAGAAGCAGCAAGTGTTGATGTAGAAGCTGCAGCAAATTATTTAGAAGATCTAGCTAAGGTAATTAATGAAGGTGGCTGCACTAAACAGATTTTCAATGTAGACAAAACAGCCTTCTATTGGAGGAAGATAATCATCTAGGACTTTCATAGCTGGAGAGGAAAAGTCAGTGCCTGCCTTCACAGCTTCAAAGGACAGGCAGGCTGATGCTCTTATTAGAGGATCATGCAGCTGGTGACTTTAAGTTGAAGCCAGTGCTCATTTATCATGTCAAAAATCCTAGGGCCCTTACGAATTATGCTAAATCTACTCTGCCTGTGCTCTGTAAATGGAAGAACAAAGCCTGGATGACAGCACGTCTGTTTACAACCTGGTTTACTGAATATTTTCAGCCCAGTGTTGAGACCTATTGCTCAGAAAAAAAAAAAAAAAAAGATTCCTTTCAAAATAGTACTGCTCATTGACAATGCACCTGGTCACCCAAGAGCTCTGATGGAGATGTACAATGAGATTAATGTTGTTTTCGTGCCTGCTAACACATCATCCATTCTGCAGCCCATGGCTCAAGGAGTAATTTCAACTTTCGAGTTTCATTAAGAAATACATTTCATAAGGCTATAGCTGCCATAGATAGTGATTCCTCTGATGAATCTGGGCAAAGTAAATTGAAACCTTCTGGAAAGAGTATATCATTCTAGATGCCATTTAAGAACATTTGTGATTCACGGGAAGAGGCCAAAATATCAACATTAACAAGAGTTTGGAAGAAGTTGATTCCAAGCCTCATGGATAACTTTTAGGGGTTCAAGGCTTTAGTGGAGAAAGTAACTGCAGATGTGATGGAAACAGCAAGAGAACTAGAATTAGAAGTGGAGCCTGGAGATGTGACTGAATTGCTGCAATCTTGTGATACAGCTTTAACAGATGAGGAGCTATTTTCTTATGCATGAGCAAAAAAAAAGTGGTTTCTTAAGAAGGAATCTACGCCTGATGAAAATACTGTGAATATTGTTGAAGTGACAACAAAGGATTTAGAATAGTGCATTAACTTAGCTGATAAAACAGTGGCAGAGTTTGAGAGGATTGACTCCAGTTTTGAAAGAAATTCCACTGTGGGTAAAATGCTATCAGGCAGCATTGCATGCTACAGAGAAATGGTTCATGAAAGGAAGAGAAAATCGGTGCAGCTAACTTCATTGTTGTCTTACTTTAAGAAACTGCCACAATCGCCCCAGCCTTCAGCAACCATCCACCCTGATCAGTCAGGAGCCATCAACATCGAGGCAGGACCCTCCACCAACCATCCACCCTGATCAGTCAGGAGCCATCAACATCGAGGCAGGACCCTCCACCAGCAAGAAGATTATGACTTCTTGAAAGTTCAAATGGTAGTTAGCATTTTTTTTTAGCAGGAAAGTATTTTTTAATTAAGGTGTATACATTTTTTAGGCATAATGCTACTGCACACTTAATAGACTACAGTATAGTGTAAACATAACTTTTATACAAATTGGGAAACCAAAAAGTTTGTGTCACTAACATTATTGCAATATTCACTTTATTGCGTGATCTGGAACTGAACTTGCAGTATCTCCAAGGTATGCCTGTAGAAGGAAAAAAAATTTTATTGTCATGGATGAGTTTCCAGGAGACCAAGGACAGACCTGTCAGGAGTGAAGGTGGGAGAAAGAAAAGCATATGCTGTTGCTGAGTGCTATCTTGTACACCATTTCCACCTACAGCCTCTCAGACCAGGAAGGCAGTTCAGGTGAAAAGCTTGGTGTTCCATGACAATGCAATCCCATAACCTAGCCAGCACCTGGTATGTCTGCCCGCCCCATTCCAACAGGTCCTTAAAAGTTATTGGGTGTTTCATTGCTTGAAATAATCCAAGTCCCGGCAATTAGATTCTTCATCTTTGAAGTTCAAGTCTCATCTCATAGCTTCTTTCATAGGTAAAAGAGGCATTACCATATAGAAGGAGAAGCAACTGGCCAGAGGGGGGAAAAAAAACCCCAAAGAATGAAAAAGACAAAACAAAAACCTTCTCTAAGTTCTAGTGATTGTATTTCTGAAAAATTACTGAACTATTTGGAAACCCATCCCTAAAATCCCAACAGCCTTTGCAAAGACATAAAACCAAGTTAGTCGTAGAAACTACTAACATCTGATGAGAAATATGTCCATGAAATCAACAGCTATCATTTACTAGGCACCAAATATATGCCAGGCACTGTGCCAATTACTTAACCTAGAATTATCTCTAATTCATAACCACTCGACTGTTCATTTATTCATTTGTGCAGTCAATAGATACTTGCAGAGTACCTACTCTGTGCTAGGCATTGTGAGAAGTGCTAGGGATGTAACAGTGAACAAAGACAGGCATGGCTCTCCCTCTTACAGAGCTTGCATCCCAGCAGGAAAAACAGACATTAAATAGTTACACAACCAACTAATTAATTGAGAAAACTATTGTGAAGGAAGATATGAGACTAAATAAGAGAGACCTTACTAAACCTGTGGGTTGGGGAATGCTGCCAAGAGAAAGTGAAGTTTAAGCTGAGACCTGAAGATAGGCACGAGGCAGCCATCCTGAGCTGGGGACAGGGGGGTCCCTGCAGATCTAGGTCCTTTAGGAAGAAGCTCAGCTGTAGATGTGAAACAGAGGCCCAGACAGTCAGGTAACCTGCCCATGCTCACACAGTCAGTGGGTGGCAGAACAGGATGCCAGCCTAGTTATATACCCTTTCTACTGCACCAGGGAGCCTGTTACAGTCTCCAAATAAAGAAAGGCATTATTAATGTGTCCACCATGAATTCAAGAGCTCACAGTAATTTGACTGTAAGCTCCCCTTTCCAGGGATTCTTTCCCTGGTCAGTCTATGGAAAATTCCAAACTTCGCCCTGCCCCCCAACCCCAGTCCCCTCCACCCCCCACCCAGTACAATTCCTTAGCCCCTTCTTTATTTTTTCTCCTTAGCATTTACCACTATCTAACATGCTTTATATTCTCATCTTTCAAGATTTCTTCCTTTCTCTTTGATTTTCTGCTGTTTGAATATGACATGCCTAGGTATAGTTTCTTTGGCATTTATCTGCCTTGGTGTCCTCTGAGCTTCCTGGATCTGTGGTTTTATATGTGACATTAATTTTGGGAAAATTTCAGTCATTATTGTTTCAAATATTTCTTCTGGCCCTTTCTCTCTTTCTTCTCCTTCTGGTATCTTTTTTCATTGTCCCACAGTTCTTGAATATTTAGTTCTCTCTTTTTCAGTCTTTTTTCTCTTTGCTTTTCAGCTTTGGAAGTTTCTATTGACATATCCTCAAGCTCAGAGATTCTTACCTCAGTCATGTCCAGTCTACTAATTAGTCCATCAAAGGCATTCTTAATTTTTATTACAACGTTTTTGATCTCTAGTACTTCTTTCTCATTCTTTCTTAGAATTTCCATCTCTCTGCTTACACTACTCTCAGGTTCTTTCAGGAGTGTTTTCTAATGCCAACCAGTTCTCCAATTCTCTGACACCAACTGGGTGCCCAGTAATTCAGTTCAACTCTGACACCAACTCCTGGATTTAGCACTGACCCCACAGGTTAAGGGCTCAGTCCCACAATATTGTCTCCACTTCAGACACCCATCACAAGTATCAGGTTCCCAGGTTACCCACAGTTTTGTTTGACTTGGCTACAAATTTGAAGAGTCCTACAACTCCCTCCTCAGGTTTGATAATTTTCTAGAATAACTCACAGAAATCAGGAAAGCACTTTACTTACTATTACCAGTTTATTATAAAGAACACCACCCAGGAACAGCCAAATGGAAGAGATGCATAGGGCAAGGTATGAGGTGAGGGGCACCAAGCTTCCATGCCCTCTCTGGGTGCACCACTTGCCTAGCACCTCAATGTGTTTGGAAGCTCTCCAAACCCTGTTGTTTATTGGGATTTTACAGAGGTTCCATTACGTAAGCATGATTGTTTAAAACTATTGGTCATTGGTGATTGAACATAAGCTCTAGTCCCTTCCCCTTGCCAGAGGTCAGGGATGGGACTGAAATTTCCAGCCCTCTGATCACATGGTTTGGTCTTTCTGGTGCCCAGCCCCCATTCTGAAGCTATCTAGGCGTCCCTCAGCCAAAAGTCATTTTATTAACACACCAAAGACACCATCATCACCCAGGAGATTCCAAGAGTTTTACAAGTTCTGTGCCAGGAGCCAGGGACAAGACCAAAATTTTTTTTTTTTATATCACAATTATCCATGTTCTTGCATGTTGTCTACTTTTACCCATTAGAACCCTTAGCATATTAATTACAGTTGTTTTAAATTCCAGGTCTGATAATACCAACATCTCTGCCATATTTGAGTCTGGTTCTGATGCTTACTCTGTCTTTTCAAATTGTGTTTTTGTTTTTTAGTATGCCTTATAATTTTTTGTTGAAAGCTGTGCATGATGTATGTCTTGGGTAAAGAAACTACAGTAACTAGGCCTTCAGTGATGTGGTAGTAAGGTGTCAGGGAAGGAGAGAGTTCTATAGACCTATGATTAGATCTCAGTCTTTTATTTAATTAAAAAAATTTTAAAGTAGAGTTGATTTACAATATTATGTTAGTTTCAGGTGTATAGCAAAGTGATTTGGATATATATATATTGGATATATGTATATATTCTTTTTCAGATTCTTTTCTAGTATAGGTGATTACAAGATATTAAATATAGTTCCCTGTGCTGTACAGTAGGTCCTTGTTGTTTGTCTGTTTTGTATATAGTAATGTGTATCTGTTAATCCCAAACTCCTAATTTATTCCTCCCCTCCATTTCCCCTTTGGCAACCATAAATTTGTTTTCTATGTCTGTGAGTCTGTGTCTGTTTTGTAAATAAGTTCATTTGTATCATTTTTTAAAATTCCACATATAAGTAATATCGTGATATTTGTCTTTGTCTGACTTACTTCAGTTAGTATGACAATCTCTAGGTCCATCCATGTTGCTACGAATGGCATTATTTCATTCCTTGTTATGGCCAAGTAATATTCCATTGTATATATACCACAGCTTCTTTACCCATTTATCTGTTGGTAGACACTTAGGCGGCTTCCATGTCTTGGCTATTGGAAATAGTGCTGCTATGAACATTGGGGTATATGTATCTTTTCAAATTAGAGTTTTCTCCATGTATATGCCCAGGAGTTGGATTGCTGGATCATATGGTAACTCTATTTTTAGTTTTTTAAGGAACCTCCATACTGTTCTCCATAGTGGCTGCACCAATTTACATTCCCACCAACAGTGCAAGAGGGTTTGCTTTTCTCCACACCCTCTCCAGCATTTATTATTTGTAGGCTTTTTGATGATGGCCACTCTGACCAGTGTGAGGCGATACCTCATTGTAGTTTTGATTTGCATTTCTCTAATAATTAGCAATGTTGAGCACCTTTTCATGTGCCTGTTGGCCATCTGTATGTCCTCTTTGGAGAAATGTCTATTTAGGTCTTCTGCCCATTTTTTGATTGTATTGTTTGAGCTGTATGAACTGTTTGTATATTTTAGAAATGAAGCTCTTATCAGTCACATCGTTTGCAAATATTTGCTCCTATTCCGTAGGTTGTCCTTTCATTTTATTTATGGTTTCCTTCACTGTGCAAAAGCGTATGTTTGATTAGGTCCCATTTGTTTATTTTTACTTTTATTTCCTTTGCCTTGGGAGACTGTGATTGGATCTCAGACCCTTAGTGACCCTCTGGACTTGGGATTGCACAAGTGTATGTCAGTTTCTTTCTCCTCCCTTGGGTAGGACAGGGCGGCTAGAGTGGGCTGAAGTTGGGTATTTCCCTTCCTCCAGGTCAGTGTCTTGATAAAATCTCAATAGGTTTAGGCTTTGGTGAAATAGTTTCTCTTGAAGACAGACCTTATTAAGAAGAAATGGATGCAGTGGTAAATTTCAAAATGAGTACTTTTTCCCTCCCCCTTCTGGATGCAAGAGGAGATTTTCCTCCGATATTAACTGTGAGAACCTTGTAGAGGTCCTAGAGGTAAAACTCACCAGTGCAGAAAGTTTTTAACTTTTAGATTCATCCCCCTCTGAGCCTCCAGCAATTTGTCAATTACAGTTCAGGTTTTCCTACCTCAGCACTGGTTCCTGCAGAGGTTTCTGCTCTGGTAAGTTGTGATTCTTTGTACCTGCATGTCTGTCTCTCCAAGATAGCATTTTGCTCTGTGGCCTCACCTCTCTAGCAAGTCTAAGAAGAGTTGTTGATTTTTCACTTTGTTCAGCTTTTTACTTGTTAGGATGCAGTAGTGATTTTCAAGCTCCTTAAGTGCCAGACTGCAGACAGCACGTGTATTTTCTTTATTTCCCTATTAATTGTCATTTCAAGAAAAGAACCCAGTAACCAAGCAACAATCTACATATGTAGTTAAAGTGCAAGAAAATAGATATGGGGTCTACATCTTGTTACATGAAGTCAGGGAGTTAATTGTCCTTGAAGAGTAGCATTTCTGCATGTAGCCAAGACAGGAATATAGGTGAAAGGGGAAAGAAACTAGGTGAAAGGGGACATTATACCGAAACCTGAGATGAATTACCATATTTTAGAATATGTCACCACCCTTTTGCTAATATCCATATGATTTAAATAGCACCATGACAGTCCCAGTTTGACGATCTAGGGTTAAAGTAGGGACTAATGATGTAAGCCTTGATGTCTGCCCAAGAATGAGGAAGAAGGTGGTCTTCTCCCCTCCCCACGTTTTTTGTTTTTTTTTAAATTATTTATTTATTTATTTTTGGCTGTGTTGGGTCTTCGTTTCTGTGCGAGAGCTTCCTCTAGTTGTGGCAAGCGGGGGCCACTCTTCATCGCTGTGCGCGGGCCTCTTACTATCGCGGCCTCTCTTGTTGCGGAGCACAGGCTCCAGACGCGCAGGCTCAGCAATTGTGGCTCACCGGCCCAGTTGCTCTGCAGCATGTGGGATCTTCCCGGACCAGGGCTCGAACCCGTGTCCCCTGCATTAGCAGGCAGACTCCCAACCACTGCGCCACCAGGGAAGCCCCCCACGTTTTTTTGATTATAAAAATGTAGCCCTCTTTGTTCTCTGGCTGTGCTCCCTCTCCTGCCCGCTTGTATCTGTCGCAAGCATCCTATGCTAATAAACTCACTCTTTGCCTCACACTGAATTCTTTCTTCATCGAGATAAAAGAACCTGAGCTTCAGTAAGTCCTGACACCAGGTGAATGGTTTCAATTAAAAGACAGTTGGTTCAAGTCCCCTCCTAAGTCAGGGGTTGTGGGTTCAAGTCCCAACCTGAGGTGAAGCTGGGTTCGAGTCACATCTGAGAAGGAGTGCGGCCTCAGGAGGAACCCACTTCCTGACTCATAGATGGTGGACTTCTTTTTGCTGTGTCTTCACAAGAAGGGGAAGGGAGATCTCTGGGACCTCTTTTAAAAGGGCACTAACTCCATTCATGAGGGCTCTGCCCTCAGGACCTAATCACCTCCCAACAGCCCCACCACCAAATACCATCACACTCAGGGATTAGGTTTCAATGTATGAATGTTGGGGTGATACATTAAGGCTATAGCAATATGAATTTAATATATATTAAATATACATAATTATATTTAATATCATTAAATATATATGTTTTATATATTAGTATATAAAAACAATTTAATATAAATGCTGTTTATGTTTGAACTGCTGATAAGTAACATTAGCTAAGCAAATTAATTTGGTGGATAAGATTGCTTTAGAGTAGCACTCCCAATCTTTGTCATATCATGGCACACGTAGAAAATAAAAGTATTCATGTATAACTGATTCACTTTGCTATACAGCAGAAACTAATACAACACTGTAAATCAACTCTACTCCAATAAAGTTTTTTAAAAAATAAGAAAATAAAAGTATTCATACAAGAACCAGCCAGTGAGTGCACATCTCCAGGGCTGAAGGCTTCAATTTCTAGGTCCTCTTGTCAACTGCATGCTGCACCATTTGGGAAACTCTTGCTTTAAGCGTAATGTTTAAAGCACTAAAGAGACCAATCTGTTTGCCTAGACCTATTTGAATGGCTGGCTCCAAGGACTATAGATTGCTGAGGACAAGAAGGGAAAAAAATGATGTGGAGAAAAGATGTAATCGACAATTTCCCATCATCAGGAAAAGCCCTCCCCAATCTGCTCTCAGCCTGTCTTTCCCTTCTCAGGTCCCCCACTCCTGCCCCAGACCTTACAGAAGTCTCCACCTGGCTGAGGATATGCTGGTGCCTCTCCCACCTGTCCTAAATCTTACCAGTTCTTTGTCCATTAGGTCCAGGCTGTAGCCAGGAAGGTATTTACATGCCCTCCCCCATGCTCCTGGGGTTTTTGGCCCATAGCACTGCATTTGAGCTTCTGACCTAGAATTTTAAAGTTTGAAGTCATCTCAGAGATTGAGTGCAACCTTTGATTTCCAGGTGAAACACATGGGCCCAGACAGGTCGAGGGACCATGCTGACCACAAAACCAGTTGGGGGCAGCCTTGGGACATAGGTGTCCTGGTTTCCTCCTCTTTCCACTACCCAGTTTCATCTCTCTTATGCTAATGATGACTCTTGATAATTTATTGAGAGGTGAGAACTGACTCACTGGAGAGTCTATATGATCTAGCAACAGCCAGATGGTCCTTAATAAAACATTAATAAAGCAAAAGCAGATGGCATTTAATAAAGTATTATATAAACATGCCTGAGAGCCATCAAAAGCATTTTTTCTGGACTCCCTAATAGTGGAGAATTGTCAGACAAGACATAAAAGAGGAAATCAGCCTCTAAATTGTGATCTGAGAAAATGTTTTAGGTTCTTGTGCATATTATGGCTAGTAAAAGATTTTAAATGTAATTTTATCTCAGATTTCTTAGCCTTGTAATGACTGTTTTGTGGCAATTTTAGAAGAAATGACAAAAGCTTTAGTAGAAACAAAAGGAGGTCCCTACAATTTCGTCCTCCCTTGAAAATCCAGCCCAAGCAAACTTCCTCACTTTCTTAGAAAAAGAGATTTCTAGAAGGCATAAAAATAATATATTTTAATATCAGGGTACTAGAAATCATTACATTGGATTGCAGGGGTTGTTTTAGGAATCACTATTCCAGACAGCTTTCAAGAACAGAAGAAATAACTATTTTGAGTGAGTGAATATTAATTAACATGAAGGTGAAAAGTTGAACTTTCAGGATTGTGTTTAAATGTTTGACTTCTCCCAAAATTCACCTGTCAGGCAGTAATCAAAAGTTAAGGCTTGGATTGAGACCTGAGACCTTAAATCCTAGTATCAATTGTGCCAGACTTGTAGGCTGACTCTTGAGGATTGTTTTGTTTTGTTTTGTTTTGTTTTCCATCTGTAAAATAGGGATAATAATACTTTATAGAGTTGTACAAAGAGTCGATGAAATAATGTTTATTAAGGACCATGCTGGACACAAAGTAAGCATTCAAAAAAAATGTAGCAATTATAGATATCAGAACCTGCTGCCAGCTCTTCTAACTAAACTAAAAGTAGCAAAGTTGCAAAATAGTGGTTTCCTTTTTGTAAACCTCCCATGTATCTTTCAACTGCCTGATCAAACACTGCTCTCCAGAAAGGATATCAACATTTATGCTTTAACATGATTGTTTGTCTCCTCCACCTGTGACTTCCTTTAGGGATATCTACATTTCAAGCATATTTCTGATTCTAGAATGTGAGGCTTATTTCATAGCTGGGGGGAATGTTTGGCATTGCCCTATGTGGGCAGGGCTTTTTTTTGGTGAGGAGAGAGCAATGAGAAATGGAATCTAGAGAGATTTCAAAGATGTTTGTTGTTCTTTTCTGGATCCTTTGCCACAAGGTCCTTGATCAAAGGCTAGTCTTTCCAGGACACATTTCCCGACAATTTTCCCTCCCAAGTCAGAATTACTGGGCTCTTTTTAAACTTTTTCAGCAGGTCACTCCTCTAGTAGTTGTGAGCTTTCTAAGGGCAGAGAATGCCTTTATTCAGGTACATAGTGGGCACTCAGTGATGTTTGTAAAATGGAATGGAATTCCAAGGAACCTGAAAATTATGACAGCTACCATTTCAAGTATCTACTGGGTGCCAGATGAATCACAGTCATCATGTGAGTTAGGTGTTATCATCTCCACTTTACAGATGAGAAAACTGAGGCTTGGAGGAGTAGTAAGTGCAAGTAAGAGGCAGAGATGGGACCCAAACTTAGTGCTTGTGCCAGCTCCAAAATCATGAAACTGCCAAGTCTTAATCAGCCACCTAAGTGACTCTGGGATTTGCCTGTTTGGTTGGTTTTCAGTGTGTGTACTAGTCAGGGTTCTCCAGAGAACAAAACCAATAGGATATATCTATACGGATATACAGATATATCCATATAGACATAAAATTTTCTGGGAAAAATTTTCTGTATACCTATATAGATATACAGAGATATAGCCTATTGATTCTGTTTGGTTCTATATATAGATATATAGATTATATCTTTATATGAGAAGATTTATTATAAGAATTGGCTCACATGATAATGGAGACTGAGGGTCCGAAGATCTGCCATCTATGATCTGGAAAACCGGGGAAGCCAGTGGTATAGTTCAGTCTGAGTCTGAAGGTTGGAGAACCAGGAGCACCAATGTCCGAGGACAGGAGAAGATAGATGTCCCAACTCAGGTAAAGAGAGCAAATTTCCCTTCCTCTACCTTCATGTTCTATTCAGGCCCTCAAGAGATTGGATGATGCCCACCCGCATTGGTGAGGGTGATCTTCTTTACTCAGTCTAAAGATTCAAATGCTAATTATTTCCAGAAAACCCTCACACACACATGCAGAACAATGTTTTACCAGCTATCTGGGCATCCCTTAACCCAGTCAAGTTGACACATAAAATTAACCATCACAGTGTTGATGTTTTTATTGCTTTTAATATGTGAACATTAGCAGAGAAAGATGGATTTACTTTCAGAAAGCAAGCCTACTTGAATTCTGAAGTCCTTGTGTATCCATTTCCTACTGGCTGTCTAGATTCCTCAGAGAAACCCAGCCTTGCATTGAGGTGACAGGTGCAGGTCATCTGGAAAAAAAAAGAGAAGCTTGAAGATTTCAAAGTATGCTATTAGAAAAAAAAAATCCACTTCTACCAGCAGTTTGAAAGAATGTAAAATCTTTCATGGTGTCAAAGGTGCCCAGGAGTGGCAGGGGCTGAACTTCTGAAGCCGTTTTCTCATCATTCAGACTGACAAATTTACTGCACTGGTGCTTCTGGCAATCAGTCAAGATTGAATCAGGTGCCAAGATAATTTTTTCTTGCCAAATTGTTTTTTCCATTGCAATTAGCCTTTTTAAGGACCTCACCAAATAGCAAATGTGTATTCAATTCCCACTCTCCCCCTCCAGTTAAAACTCAGCGAAGAAGTTGTATCAGTAATAATTGTTAAAGATAAAGTACCCCTCCCCCACTCTAGCATCAGTTTCTCCATGTTTTCTTAGATATCCTTTAAACCCGGCACAGGATTTTAAAAGTTTTAATTTTTTCATAGTATGCGTTATATAATCCAAAAATAAATGATTTAAACTAAAAACAGTTCAGCTGTCTGGGTTGCCCTAATTGGGATTCTTTTATAAAAGCTTTGAGCTTGTCCTATACCTATTTGTCCAATGCCTATTTGTCCTCTAAAAGCATTTTGAAGCTGAGCCCACTACTGCTCTCAGAAACCCGTTTCCTCTTTCTTCCTGGGCACCAGGACTACATCCTCCTGCCTCCCTTGTGATGAGCAGGACTGATTTCTAGGCAGAGGAAGGTACACAGGCAAAGTGCCAGGCCCATGAAACTCTCCCACGAGGGAGCCTCCAGGTTCTTTCCTTCTCAGCCTTCTGGAGATGCCCATGCCTGGCACACTTGGCAGCCTTGAATTGCAAATGGCAGAGCCTCTCCAGGCTGGTTCCTGAAGGAACAGAGACTACCCTCCTCCATCCCCTTTTCCCACACTCAGGAACTACCTTAGGTTGTTCACTGAGAAAAAATGAACTGCTGTGATGTTTGAGCCATTGTAATGTGGGGTTTTATCTGTTTTGGCAGTTCGCTTACCCTGACCCGTTGCCTTTCCTTGACCCGGCTACCTTTCCTCCTCCACCACGTTACATGCTCTAGCCAAGCCTTCCCGTGGCATCCGACCATGGAACTTCCCACACTTCCTCCTTAGTGTTTATCTGTCTGCCTTCCCAGATAGTCTCCCACGCTCCATGAGGGCATGGACCACGTTTCCCTCACTCACCAGTATATCCCCAGTTTCTAATGTAGTGCTTGGCACATAGTAGGTCCTTAATAAATATTTGTTAAATTAACAAAATGTCAGATGCACGGACTTTGCCTTTCTCTATGCTGGGGATAGCAAACTTGGACGCTGAGTAATCTTTTAGAATAATGATAATGGGGTGAGAAAAACTTGTGCAGCAATAATGTTATTCCTGAATGTTTCTAGAAACCTGACCTCTGGTGGATGACTGTTGGTCTTCATTGCAAATCTCCTTTATGCTGACAATGGTATGTGTTTCTACATGAACAATGAACAGAAAATATAGGAGTTGGTTTTTTTTTAAACTAACTTTATTATTATTTGTTTATTATTATTATTTAATGGCATTCTCTTTCATAAAAACAAGTATAGTAGAATGAAGATGTCTGGAAACTCTTCACTCTTTCTCCCATTAAGAGGTAGAGTATAATTCCCCTGTCTTTGAATCTGGGCTTGCTTCAACAATAGAATGCTGTGGAAGTTACGTTCTGGGTTTTCAGGGGCTAAGTCATAAGACATAGCTTCTGTTTTGTTTCTTGGAATACTTGCTTTTGGAGCCCTGAGCCTCCAAGTAAGACTTCCCCTAGATCACCACGATAAAGAGGCCACATGTAAGGGGTGTGGTTGATAATCCCAGCTGAGCACTGCCTTCCAGCCCTCCCTGCCAAGGCGTTAGACATGTGGGTGCAGTCATCCATCCTGGACCTTCCAGACTAGGCTATTCACTAGCTAAATTCTGCTGAGTGATCCCAGTCAATGCCACATGATACTGAAGAATCATTGAGCTGAGCCCTGACCCACAAAATCGTGAAATGTAATAAGATGATTGTTGTTTCAAGCCACTAAGTTTTAGGGTAGTTTGTAGTGCAGTAAATAATAACTGAACAACAAATTACTTTATTTCCTTATTTGTCCAATCATATTTGCCTTGAGACTTTAAATTTGGACAATTTTGGTTGATCATTTGCTGGCCAACAAGTAAATTTCAGTTCTTCTGTCTGTATCTGTACCTTGCAATTGAATAAGAGATGGTTGGGACATTGAAAGAAATGGGCTGTTAATTCTGGGCCATATTTAACCTTCCTTAAGCTTTTTATTTTAGAGTGGTAACCGGTAATACGCATTGGCAATGCAGTCTCCAGTTGCAAAAAAAAAAAAAAAAAAACACTTTTGGGATTCAGGGAAGTAAATTAAATTGGTTTAAAAATATATATCAATGTATGCCAAATTTTATTTTAAGTTATGTTAGTAGCGATGTTCCTCTGGGAAGCAGTCAATATGGTAAAAGACAAAATTATACATAGGTGAAAATTTTTAGGCTCAACTTAAAAGTGACATTAACCAAAAAGTAATTAGTGAAGGAAAGGAAATGAACTTTTATTTAGGGTCTACTATGTGCTGAGTGCTTTTCATACATCTTCTCTTTTAATCTCACTATAGGCAATTTTTAAATGGGAAGTTAAAAATTTGCCCAAGGTCACTCAGCTGGTAAGTGGTAGGCTGGACTTGACCCACATCTAACCGATCCAAAACCTGTGTGTTATTTCTCCACCATGGAGGCTATTTATCTAAAAGAGTGCAGGTCTCTTCAAAAGTGGCTCCCAAAGAACTTGGAAGTAGTTAACAGCAGAGCCGTGCACAGCTGGTTTGTTAGCGTGTTCATTTATGAAATACACCCCAGTAATAAATTTTATCAATTTTTGCTGACCTTTACAAGTTGCTTATTCAGTAAGGGTCTGGGAAAAGAGTAGGAAATACACAACACCCCATAGATGTGTTTCAGCGGGTTCTATAAGTTGAAACCTAGTTCATAGAGGGAATCTTATTAAAAGCAAACACTTCCATCACTATGACCACCCCAATTCATCTCCTGCAGAATTCTGTCATAGCTCCATTTTCCTAAAGGGATACATCTACAATGGGGTGAGAGCATTGGGGTTGGATGTTATCTTTTTATTCATTTTTTTTTCCTAGTTGGGCTAAAATTCCCATCTTGCATTTGTCTGTCTGAAGTCTTCAAATACTTTAATAATAATAATAGTAATAATAATAAGCACAACTGTTCAAAAAATACAAGAGAAAAGTTGAGACTCTCAGTTTGGGCTGCGCCAGAATCCTCCTGACCCCACCCATCAGGGACAGGAAAAGTAGCCGTGGGGAAGGGGATGGAGGGAACTTTCCTAAACACATTTCATCGCTCTCTCCCAACACATACATGGTCAAACACTGCTTGGTGGGGTAACTCTTATTGTGCTTCTTATTTTCCGAAGAGTCTGTACCGTCTGGTAGTTTTAAAGCTCAGATGGTGTTGTTACCGAACCAAACTTGGATCCACTCACTCTCACGCAGTAAAGCCAAACTACTGACATTGGGTTGTGGTGAAGGAAAGTGCAGTGTTTATTTCAGGGCACAAAGCAAGGAGTTCAGGACAGCTAGTGCTCAAAACACCCGAGCTCCCCGATGGGTTTCACCAAAGCATTTTTAAAGGCCAGGTGAGGGAGGGGTGTTCCAGGGTATGTGATGGTGAGGTAACAGGGTGGTGTCACAGGGGTTAACGTTATCAATCCTTAGCTGCCAGTAGGTCTGGTCATGGTCATCAAGTAGTTAATTTCTTCCATTTGGTGGTGGTTTAAGCATCTGTAAAACAACTCAGGAAATGTGCGTCAGATACTATTCCTTCAATACTGCTGAGAGGAGCTACAGCAGACGATGTGGGGTAGGGGGGGGGTCTATCCCGGGAAGGCCCCATAGGATCCTGCTCTGTTACAGTGTCAAATGATCTGGGTTTAAATCTTGGCTCTATCTCTTTTCAGCTGGGTGGGCTTCCCATCTTTTGCCTCAATTTACTCATTTGTAACTTGGACCTCCAACCAGTTGCTGTTGAGAAGTAAATGAATCCATCAATGCATGTAAGGTACTTAGAACCATGCTTGGTGACAGTAATTAGAAAGTGCTACATAAATATTAGCTGCTGATCTTATACTATCTTCCTCAAGCATTTAATTGAAAGCCAGTGGACAGGACAAAAAAATAAAGTGAAGAATTTGAAGCCATTGAGTAACTGTTGCACCAAAAATCTTAGGTACTCTGAGTTACAAGTGGTACCTATCTAGACAGAGGGCTGGGCTTATTGGTAGGAACTTCATGAACATGCTGCTTATAAGGATGTTCTTGAGGTTAATGGCCAAGGTCAGGAGACAATAATCTGTGTAACAAGTCAGAGTCATCACTGTATAATTTTGAGGACAGAGAACCAATAGCATAGATTAATGTCTCTTGACAGGGCCAAGACAGTGATTCTCTTTTTCTTCCACTGTCTAATCTCTTTGGCCAGGCAGGGGACCAAAAGGGGACCACCTTCTCTCTTGACCATTTCAAATCACTCATTCATCCAACAACCATTAATTAATTGTTGACCGACCCAGTGCCAAGTACTGCAAAGATGAGTGAGACCCCTACAGTCCAGTAGGAGAAACAAGAGGATGCATTAATTAACTCAACAATTATTTACTATCAACCATCCATCGGGTACTATGCTAGGTGCGGGGTATAGTGAACAAAACAGACAAAAGCTCCTCCCCTCGTGGAGCTGACATTCTAGGGAAGAGAAACATAATGCATGAAATAAGTATGATGTGTATCGTCTATCAGATGGTGATTAGTGCAAAGGAGATAAAGCAGGTGAGGAACTAGGGCGTTTTCCTGTAGGGTGGTGGACTGGCTCTACTTTTAATTTGAATAGTTAGGGACAACTTTACTGACAAAAATATAAGGAGGTGGGGTAACTAACCTAAGGATATGCCCAGGGCATATGGGGGCCTCGTTCCAGGCCCTGCTGAAGAAGTCAATACTCCTGAGCGCAAATTCTCCGAGCTCACTCCTCCGGCCGCCCCGCCCGGCTCCAGGGGGCGGGGACGAAGCAAAGGTCCCGCCGCCCGCCCTCCTCCCTGGAGATCCCCCGCCCCGGCCCGGCCCAACCCAACTCGCGGGGCTCCTAAGACTCGGCAGGCGCTGGGCGCGGGACGCGAGGCTGCAGGGAGGTAAGTGCGGGCGGCTCGGCTCGGCTCCGGATCCGGCCCTGACCTTGGGGAGCCGAGCCCGCGCGGCTCTTTCTCTAGGGGACACCCTCCCGTCTGCCCCTTAGTCCTATGGGGGTCGAATGGGTGGGCTGCCCGCAGCTGGACCGCCGGCCCCATGGCGTCCCCTCCTCGTCCGCGTTCCCAGCCCCCGTCTCTGTCCCCCCGACCCCTTTCCCATCCCCTCTCCTCCCCCTTCCCACTGCCACTTCCTTCCCTGGCTGTTGCTAGGGCAGCGGGTACCTACTGTCCTCCCCCCCACCCTTTGCGCCCTCTCCCCACTTCATTCTTTGTCTTCCCGTTTCTCCTACGGGTGTGCTAGGCTCTCCGTGGCCGGGCGCTGGGGTGCTTATGTGCGTGGAAGGAAGGCGGGGGCCAGCGTGGAATTCACTCTCTGGGGCGGACCAAGTCCCCATCCCTGGGGTACGGGATACTGGGCCCCGAGCTTGTGGAGGAGGCCAAGCCCCTCGGGAGTTCTCGGCCTGGGTGGGATGACATCACCGCTGCTCACGGGGCCTCAACGTGCGGATCCCAGACCCCTTCCCATCTGCACCTGACCGGGAAAGACCAGAGGGCGGTCTTAGAAAGGCGCTGGTTGTAGAGTGTTCAAAAACACCTCTCATTGAGAGTCTACTCTGTTCAGAGGACCATTCAGAGGGACAGATGCCTTGGGATAGATGCCTTTAAGAGATGGACAGTCTAGTTGGAGTGGAATGAAATATTGCTGTTAGGTCAGAGAAACAGCTGAATAAATGTAGAGTAAATTAATCGTTTTCCAAAGCCACCGCCAATGAACTCTTCTCAAAAAGGAAAACAGCCGGGAGAAGATGAGCCCAGGCAATTAGAGAGATCTGAGAAATGCGGCCCAAGCCCCCATCTGCTGCCCTTAGCTCGCCTGCTTTAGGAGGAAGCCTTATGGTTTTCAGAAGTGCTTTTCTTTTTGTTCTTTTTGAACCCTCAAGGGGACCAGAGGGTTCTTTATTCTTAATCAGTCTCCTGTTATCCACCCCACTTCCTAAAAGCCTTTGCTGCCTTGCCCTGACTCCTTTTTCAGTCTCATGCCTGTCTTGTGACCATCGTTTGTTTTTTATTTCAGATTTTTATTTTAGAAAGAAATGATGGAGTACCTTGTCTTTAATTTGCCTTCTTATTATAAAAATGAAGGTACTGGGCTGTAAGCACGGGAAGATACAGAAGGATGACACCTGTTTTAATTTAATAGACTCAATTTCACTTTGTTATTTAGAAAACTAAATTAAAAATGTGCTGAAGTTGTTAGGAGATAAGTACTAACAGCGGTGTCTCATTTTCCTAGATAATGAAGAAATAACGTGTTTTACAGCCATGGTTTTTGCTTCCACCATAACTGAAGTTTACCCTTTTGAGCACATTTTCTTACTTTATAAAACAAATTATATGTAGTCCAAATTCAAACAAACAAACAAACAAAACCTGACTGGGGAGTCAGCAGAGCAGGGTGGTCCAGGGCTTAGGCTTGGGAGGCAGGTGGACCTCGGTTGGAATCTGGGCTCAGCACTATCTCTCTACTTGACATTCAGTGCCTTCTCGTCAAAGACCTCTGGCCACACAGGTGGAGTTGAAGGGGATGGGTCATTGCTTGCTGAATGAGGGAGACTTCGCTCCATGGGGAATCCTGGGCATCTCCGTAACTGAGTGCAGAAAGGAGTTACAGAATTTGGGCTTGTAGGCAATTTGGGGGAGAGTTTAAGGAGATAGGACTTTGCTCTGGATTGGATGCTGTCAGAAAGTGGGGGAGATTCTCTGGAGTATCTTCATAAATCTTGTCTGAAAGGAGTGAGGCTAAAACTGTGGTTGGCTGAGAACCACAGTCACTTGTGTTTAGGGTTGGTGGGGATGGTGGGAGTGTTTGGTCATTTTTGTGGTTTGGGCAGTGTTCATATTTTGTCTGTGGTCAGATAAGACTATGAGAGGTCTTGTTTTGGTCTTGATTTATCATGACCACAGAGTGCCCTTGCCAGTTGTCGACGTTCTGTGGTGTCGTTCATGTTCACCAGGAAAACGCCAGGCCAGTGCCAGCAACCCCAGGGCTAGCTGATGGTACCAGGCAGGCTCTTGGATGTCAGGGCTGCTGCTTTTTTTCTTGTGATCTTGGGCAAGTTACTTAACATCTTTGAACTTTAGTTTCCACATCTGTAAAATGTGGACAGTGCCTACTCAGGGGTTGTCGTGGAGATTAAATGAGCAAATGTGTAGAAAGGACTTAGCCCAGTACCTGGCACACAGCAGGTACTCGATATACAGTTGCCGCCCCGCCCCCCCCACCCCCACCCCTGCCCTTTTAGTGGATTTCGATGTTCAGGTCTCTTTCCTAGAACTATTCATGCAGAGGCCCAGTGATCAACTAGAGCTGCTCCAGAGAAGAATCCTGAATTGGGTATTAGGAAGAAGCGGGTCCTTTGCAACTCAAAGATGTGATCATTCCATCACTCTGAATCAGTGTTGAGGATGGACACGAGTGATTGTAGTATCTTCTTATGCTATCATTACCTTGGCAACTATTTTTACGAGTGTTTGTTTACGAGTGTTTGTTTTACTCTTTGTTCCCAGGAGCCAGTGGTCCCAGTTGGCCATGTACTCTTCTGACTTTGTGTTGTTGTCTTGCTTTCTTGGTCTCTTCCTCTTATGTCTTTTGTCCAGGAGTCTCATTCGAGCTTGTATATCCTTACCACCTTCACTTTGGCTCTCTGAGTTCTAATCTGCTTCGAGCTGGGACGCCACATAGGCAGACAAGTAGGAACTGTTTGCTAATGGAATTTTTCAGGCCCCAAATGAGAGAGCCCAGGATCTTCGGTACAGCTGTGAAGTGCAGTGGGGTTTTAGGCCATGAGCGTTTTGAGCTTGGTCTCTCATGAGGCCATTTTCGTCTACTTCCAGGTTGGAGCATTTTGGAAATTTGAATCTGAAGTCTAACTTCTAGTTGAGACATTATTGTGCTTGTCTGTGCCAGGCAACTTGGGTTCTAGATCCTTTGGTGGGCCCTGGACATATTATTTAATCTTTCCTGGCTGGACAGTTACTTTAGAAGTTTGAGAATCAGACAACAGCTTATTGTCTCCCAATGCCACATGATAAACTGTATTGTATTAAATTTCTAGCATATATTGTACTTTGGCTCATCTCTCTATTCTGTTGAAAGATCCTAGGAATAAAGGAAAAAAACAATAGAAAATGGGCTAAGGACACAAACAGTTAAGAAAAAGATATATAAAAAGGCTTTAAACAAAAGGTGCTTGACTTCATTTGTATTAAAATAACATGACTTAAAACTATACTGAGGGACTTCCCTGGGTGGCACAGTGGTTAAGAATCTGCCTGCCAATGCAGGGGACATGGGTTCGAGCCCTGGTCCGGGAAGATCCCACAGGCTGTGAAGCACCTAAGCCCGTGCTCCACAACTACTGAGCCTGTGCTCTAGAGCCCGCGAGCCACAACTACTGAGCCCGCGCACCACAACTACTGAGCCCGCTCGCCACAACTACTGAAGCCCGTGTGCCTAGAGCCCATGCTCCGCAACAAGAGAAGCCACCGCAACGAGATGTCCACGCACTGCAACAAAGAGTAGCCCCCGCTCGCCGCAACTAGAGAGAGCCCACACACAGCAACGAAGACCCAATGCAGCCAAAAATAAATAATTAATTAATTAAAAAAGAAAACAAAAGATATTGGCAACTGATCTACACGACCCCACCAAAAAAACAGAACACTACACTGAGATACCATTTCTCACCTACGAGAGTGAAAAAAAATACAAAAGATTGATACCATACTCTGTTGCTGAGACTGATACTTTCATACCTTATTGGTGAGACTGCAAATGGTACAACCTGTAAATTATAGATGCATTTACCCATTGGTCTAGCAATCCCTCTTCTAGAAATCTCCCTTCGGATACTCTTGCCCATGTAGGAAGAAGACATACATTCAGGAGTATTTAATGTGGCATTTTTATAATAATAAAAATTTAGAAATTACCCAAGTGATCAGCAATACTGGACAGGTTATAAGCAATGGTACATCCATGTGAAGGGGTACTATGAAGCTGTATTACGCAGAAGGTTCTAACCATGGAAAGATCTCCAGGATATATTGCCACATGACAGAAAGTAAGATGCAGAAAAGTGTGTACACTCCTTTTTACTTATATTTGTATAAAGAAACATGAAGGTGATATACCTGAAGGGGAGAGGGGTGAAAAGGTAGATGGGACCTGGGTAGGAATGGAATTTCTCAGTGTATATCTTTTTCCATAGTTTAGATATTAGAGCCATGTAAAGGTACTGTGTATTCAAACATAGTAATTAAAAAAAAAAAGCCTCTAACTTTACCTTCACAAGGAGAATATTCTGAGTTCCTTGATTGAATAAGCCTGATTCTTATAAAAACCTCCAAAGCAATAGCCACGTCCATTAACTCTTTTTAAAGCAGCCTACATGTCAAGAGGCTGTATTTGATGCTAGATTGAAAAAGAAAACTAAAAATTAATTTAGGAGTTCCCTTTCTTCATCCTCTAATCCCTCTGGGAAGGATTGGTGTCATTACTAAGGCTTTGTTGCCCATAGCAGATGGGTTTGGGTTTTGTTATTTTTTTATTTTTTTAAATTTATTTATTTTTGGCTGTGTTGGGTCTTCGTTTCTGTGCGAGGGCTTTCTCCAGTTGTGGCGAGCGGGGGCCACTCTTCATCGCGGTGCGCAGGCCTCTCACTGTCACGGCCTCTCTTGTTGCGGAGCACAGGCTCCAGATGCGCAGGCTCAGCAATTGTGGCTCACGGGCCCAGTTGCCCTGCGGCATGTGGGATCTTCCCAGACCAGGGCTCGAACCCGTGTCCCCTGCATTGGCAGGCAGATTCTCAACCACTGTGCCACCAGGGAAGCCCGGGTTTTGTTATTTTATTATTTTTTAATGGCAAGCCTGATTTGGCTTCTTCAGAAACCTGTTTAATCTGAAGGCAAGTTAGTGAACTCCCTTCCAGGTTGTCCCAGGAAAGAATAAAAACCATAAAAATGGAGATCCTGATAACCATGGTGAGCTGAGGCAGGTTCTGCTGTGGTTCTTCTCTTGTACAAGCAGGGTGAAATCCCCCAGGTCGTTGGGGAGACCTTATTTTGTTAAAAGTTCTTTCCTTGTGTTTGACAAAATAAACCTTACACCTTATCCTAGATGCACTCTTCAGCAGTTACTGTCTTACTGTCCCCAGCAGTCTGCTTCCTTCTGGATCCCTCTCTTGGTAGCTGGCGTCTCCATCTCATCAGCCGACCCAGGCCTGAGCTAGCTGCAGGCCAAGCTGGGGAGTCTCCTCTCTTTCATCAGCACCCTCACATCCAACCAGACTTCTGGGGAAACCACCAAAGCAGCATCTTTCCTACCCTTACACCACCGACATAGTTCAGCATCACTGTGTGTTGTCTAATTGTTCCCTTCCAGCTGGTTTCCTATTTGGCTTCCAGAAGATCTTTCTAAGTGACCGCTCTGATCACACTGCTCCCTATATAACCCCTCCAGCGGCTCCTGCTGCCCTGGTCCCCCAGAGGAGGCACAGGCCTTCAGGACCAGGACTGAGGCTTCTTCATCCTTATCCTTTGCGCTTCCCCTCTCTAGAACCTGGCAGTCCAGTGCAGGAACCAGTCCCAGAGCTTGCAAAGCAACTCTCGGTCTGTCAAAGAATTGGTGATGGGCATATCTACACAAAACCATGTCTCCTGGACCTCACGACCTTGCTGGTCCCAAATCTTGCCTTGTACACCGATTCAATAAATATTTTGATAAATGGATAAATGAGTGCTCTGATATAAGAACAGGGTTAGTTGGCTATACAATAATATAAGAAAAGGTACTTTAGAGAAGAACTAGTGATAGTAAAACAATTTTTTTAATGCCCTTGAGAAGATTCATGGTAAAGAAAAGTGGGTTGAACTAATTAACATCTAAGATTATCTCAGCTCTTAAATTCTATGATTTTGTTATCTGTGTGACTGCCAGACACCAGGGTACAAATATAAATAAAACACAGTTCTTGTGCATTAGACATTTTAACCGTTGCCTAGGGATAGTTTTAAAAAAGTCTTTCAATTTGTGCTTTTTTTGAGTAATAATGATTATGTGTGTGTGTGCACATATGTATATATTCATATGCATATGTACAGCTATGAGCAGTTTATATATTGTGAATTGTTTATAACCTTTGCCCATGTATCTACTACAGTATTTTTAAAACTTGATGTGGTTTTCTAAAGGTTTTTTGTATATGTTAAATACTCTGGTTCTTTGTTTTATAAGTATTTTCTCAGTTTGCCATTTGTCTTCCTAAAGGCCTTTCTCATCCTACAATTGTACAAATATTTGCTGTATTTTTTTCTAGTACCTTTATGGTTTCATTTTTCCTTAAAAACACTCTAATCCATTGAGGATTTGCTCTTGTGTATGGCATGAGTTAGGGATCTGACTTTATTTTTTTCCAGATGTTTAGCCAGTTGTTCTAACACCATTTATTGAATAGTATATACATCTTCCACTGAATATAGTACTTTTATATCTTCCAACATGTCTCTTTCTTTTTTTTTTCCCTCCGGCTGAAGAGTGACTGGGCTTTCAATTCTGGGGTTAAAAGTAATAGCTAGTCACTTCCCATTTATGAACAAGGGGACATCACACAGTGTAGAGGAAAAGCACATTTGACCCTTCAAAGAAGTGGTCATAAGTAAGATACAAATTGGGGTAGTCAGTATGCTGTTCAACAGATATTCCCAGGTCTCTGCCTTCCAAATACTTGGTAGGATTGTATTTCCTGACCATTGTGGTTGGCTGAGGCCATCTGCCTAGTTCTGACAAATTGTGAGTGGACGTGACGTGTGTCAGTTTTGGGCCACAGCATTTAATTGCTGGTGTGAGGCTTTTCAGAACTCTCTTTCCTGTTGGCTGATGACATGATATTCAGGACGGCGGCTGCCCCTTCAGCCTGGATCCCTGAATGACTACGAGGAGCAAAGCCTTCGTGTCCTCCCGTATTGGACGTGTGGTGTGAGCACTAAATAAACCTTACTGGTTATAAGCCACCGAGATTTGGAGGCATAACCTAGCCTATCCTGATTTATATACATATTCCCTTTCAGTATTTCAATTTGATTTTTTAGACATCAACGGAACTCAAACTAGAGGCTTCTCTAAGGAGAAGGTATTCTTTTCATGTATACTGATTGATACTAGGGAGAAATAAGGTAATTTTAGAAAAAAGTCATGAAATAACAACTTCCTATATATATTTTTTTCAGGTAATCTGGAGCTCTCAAAATGTTTGCCAAAGCAACAAGGAATTTTCTTAGAGAAGTTGATGCTGGAGGTCACCTGATCGCTGTATCAAACTTGAATGACTCTGATAAATTACAACTTCTAAGTCTGGTGACCAAAAAAAAGAGATTGTGGTGCTGGCAGAGACCCAAGTACCAGTTTTTATCTGTCACCCTGGGAGATGTACTCACAGAAGACCAGTTTCTGAGTCCAGGTATGTTTCTTTGGTTATATTCTACAACTAGTTCCAGAACAGGAGATGATTCTTCTTTTAGACACATGTTGTCTTGAGTGATTCTAAGGCGATACCTTATAAGCAATTCTCCTGTTTCTTTGCCTACTGTTTTAAAAACATATCCTTTTGTAAAATGAGAAAATTCTGCAGGCCTGACATGAAAAGTTAATAGCTTAATATTTAAGAAATAATATTGCAGTTTTGGTATAAAAGTACAGCATGCTCGTTTGTAGGTGTTGTGGCCCCTCAGCATAAGTGGGCTGGTTCTACCTCCCCAAATTTGGTTTGGTGTTGAGGTTGATGATGCCACATACCCATCAGGAGGGTGTGAAAAGTTTTATTACTCACAAAATGAAGCTTTTCTGGGGACAGCATGGCAGGTTCCCAAGGCTGGTCCAAAAATAGCTAGAGAGAAGGAGGGGATAAGAGATGGGCTCAGTTTCTCTAGTGAATAGGAGGTGTGGTGAGGGTTCTGCATGTAGGCTGGGGCTTACAAGGTTTCAATTTCCTGCCGGTGCCAATGGAGGGAGCACCTGGGGTTTCTTACCCTATTGCCCAGATGTGTAACAGAAAGGAAAGAGGGGGTGGTGGGCTTGAAACATTAAACATCAAAAATGGGGGGTTTGACTCATTATTACAGAGGAGTATTTATAAAATATAGAAAGGCAAGAAAACAAATCAACAAAAATTCCTCCATCAAGTGTTAATTCCCATTAACACTTGGATTGTATCTTTTCTTTCTCTGCATCTAATTTTTTAAAAACAAAATTGGAAACATACTACATATAATTTTTATATACTCCTCATTTATTTTTTATTTAACCTTATATGTTTTCCTTCATGGGTTTAAATATTTCTTAGTACTGTTTTCAACAGTGTGTATGCACCCTAATTTGCTTAACCAGTCCAATTTACTGCTTCATAAATAAGGCTGCAATGAATATTGTTATCTGAATTTTTGTTGTTGTTTTTGTTTTTCCTTTAAGCAATTGCTTTAGCATAGATTCTTTTTTTAATTAAAATTTTGTTTCTTATTTTTTTTAACGTCTTTATTGGAATATAATTGCTTTACAATGTTGTGTTAGTTTCTGCTGTATAACAAAGTGAATCAGCTATGTGTATACATATATCCCCATATCCCCTCTGTCTTGGCATCTCCCTCCCACCCTCCCTATCCCACCCCCCCATCCCACCCCTATAGGTGGTCACAAAGCACCGAGCTGATCTCCCTGTGCTATGCGGCTGCTTCCCACTAGCTATCTATTTTACATTTGGTAGTGTATATATGTCCATGCCACTCTCTCACTTTGTCACAGCTTACCCTTCTCCCTCCCCGTGTCCTCAAGTCCATTCTCTAGGTCTGTGTCTTTATTCCTGTCCTGCCTCTAGGTTCATCAGAACCATTTTTTTTTTTTTTAGATTCCATATATATGTGTTAGCATATGGTATTTGTTTTTCTCTTTCTGACTTCACTCTGTATGACAGACTCTAGGTCTGTCCACCTCACTACAAACAGCTCAGTTTCGTTTCTTTTTATGGCTGAGTAATATTCCGTTGTATGTATGCGCCACATCTTCTTTATCCATTCATCTGTCAGTGGACACTTAGGTTGCTTCCATGTCCCGGCTATTGTAACTAGTGCTGCAGTGAACATTGTGGTACATGTCTCTTTTTGAATTATGGTTTTCTCAGGGTATATGCCCAGTAGTGGGATTGCTGGGTCATATGGTAGTTCTATTTTTAGTTTTGTAAGGAACCTCCATACTGTTCTCCATAGTGGCTGTATCAATTTACATTCCTACCAACAGTGCAAGAGGGTTCCCTTTTCTCCACACCCTCTCCAGCATTTATTGTTTGTAGATTTTTATTTTTTTTAGATTGGAAGTGTTTTATTTTTATTATTTATTTATTTATTTATTTATGGCTGTGTTGGGTCTTCGTTGCTGTGCGCGGGCTTTTCTCTAGTTGCGGCGAGGGGGGGCTACTCTTCATTGCGGTGTGCGGGCTGCTCATTGCGGTGGCTTCTCTTTTTGCAGAGCACAGGCTCTAGGCACATGGGCTTCAGTAGTTGTGGCACGTGGGCTCAGTAGTTGTGGCTCTAGGGCTCTAGAGCGCAGGCTCAGTAGTTGTGGCACATGGGCTTAGTTCCTCCGTGGCATGTGGGATCTTCCTGGACGAGGGCTCTAACCCATGTTGCCTGCATTGGCAGGTGGATTTTTAACCACTTTGCTGCCAGGGAAGTCCCGTGTTTGTAGATTTTTTGATGATGGCCATTCTGACTGGTGTGAGGTGATACCTCATTGTGGTTTTGATTTGCATTTCTCTAATGATTAGTGATGTTGAGCATCCTTTCATGTGTTTGTTGGCAATCTGTATATCTTCCTTGGAGAAATGTCTCTTTAGGTCTTCTGCCCATTTTTGGATTGGGTTGTTTGTTTTTTTGATATTGAGCTGCATGAGCTGCTTGTATATTTTGGAGATTAATCCTTTGTACGTTGCTTCATTTGCAAATATTTTCTCCCATTATGAGGGTTGTCTTTTCATCTTGTTTATGTTTCCCTTTGTTGTGCAAGAGGTTTTAAGTTTCATTAGGTCCCATTTGTTTATTTTTGTTTTTATTTCCATTTCTCTAGGAGGTGGGTCAAAAAGGATCTTGCTGTGATTTATGTCATAGAGTGTTCTGCCTGTGTTTTCCTCTAAGAGTTTGATAGTGTCTGGCCTTACATTTAGGTCTTTAATCCATTTTGAGTTTATTTTTGTGTATGGTGTTAGGGAGTGTTCTAATTTCATTCTTTTACGTGTAGCTGTCCAGTTTTCCCAGCACTATTTATTGAAGAGGCTGTCTTTTATCCATTGTATACTCTTGCCTCCTTTGTCAAAGGTAAGGTGACCATATGTGCGTGGGTTTATCTCTGGGCTTTCTATCCTGTTCCATTGATCTATATTTCTGTTTTTGTGCCAGAACCATACTCTCTTGATTACTGTAGCTCTGTAGTATACTCTGAAGTCAGGGAGCCTGATTCCTCTAGCTCCATTTTTCTTTCTCAAGATATCTTTGGCTATTCGGGGTCTTTTGGTTTCCATACAAATCATAAAACTTTCTGTTCTAGTTCTGTGAGAAATGCCATTGGTAGCTTGATAGGGATTGCACTGAATCTGTAGATTGCTTTGGGTAGTATAGTCATTTTCACAATGTTGATTCTTCCAATCCAAGAACATGGTATATCTCTCCATCTGTTGGTATCATCTTTCATTTCTTTCATCAGTGTCTTATACTTTTCTGCATACAGGTCTTTTGTCTCCCTAGGTAGTTTTATTCCTAGATATTTTATTCTTTTTGTTGCAGTAGTAAATGGGAGTGTTTCCTTAATTTCACTTTCAGATTTTTCATCATTACTGTATAGGAATGCAAGAGATTTCTGTGCATTAATTTTGTATCCTAGTACTTTACCAAATTCATTGATTAGGTCTAGTAGTTTTCTGTTAGCATCTTTAGGATTCTCTATGTATAGTATCATGTCATCTGCAAACAGTGACAGTTTTACTTCTTCTTTTCCAATTTGTATTCCTTTTATTTCTTTTTCTTCTCTGATTGCCATGGCTAGGACTTCCAAAACTCTGTTGCATAATAGTGGTGAGAGTGGACATCCTTGTCTTGTTCATGATCTTAGAGGAAATGCTTTCAGTTTTTCACCTGTTGAGAATGATGTTTGCTGTGGGTTTGTCGTATATAGCCTTTATTATGTTGAGGTAGGTTCCCTCTATGCCCACTTTCTGGAGAGTTTTTATCATAAATGGGTGTTGAATTTTGTCATAACCTTTTTCTGCATCTATTGAGATGATCATATGGTTTTTATTCTTCAATTTGTTGATATGGTGTATCACATTGATTGATTTGCATATATTGAAGAATCCTTGCATCCCTGGATAAATCCCACTTGATCATAGTGTATGGTCCTTTTAATGTGTTGTTGAATTCTGTTTGCTAGTATTTTGTTGAGGATTTTTGAATCTATATTCGTCAGTGATATTGGTCTGTAATTTTCTTTTTTTGTAGTATCTTTGTCTGGTTTTGGTATCAGGGTGATGGTGGCCTCATAGAATGAGTTTGGGAGTTTTCCTTTGTCTGCAATTTTTTGGAAGAGTTTGAGAAGGATGGGTGTTAGCTCTTCTCTAAATGTTTGATAGAATTCACCTGTCAAGCCATCTAGGTCTGGACTTCTGTTTGTTGGAAGATTTTTAATCACAGTTTCAATTTCTTTTTTTTTTAATCTCATTCTAAATTTAATCAGTAGGAAAAATATGCAATAACAAAGATATTTTCTTTCTTCTTTTCTTTTTTTCCCACAACTCACACACACACACTGTATTTTATTTTTACAAGAGATAAATAAACTGACACCAAGCATTGTAAATGGATGACCACAACAAAAGCAACAATGATTGCAATTACCAAACATGAAACACACTCATACTATGTCATAATATTGACATTCAGTCCAGTAATCCTCCACTGTAACAGCTCCTTTGCAGTGAAAATTGATTTGTATATTTTTTGCCTCTGAGTCCTTGTGGGATTTTTTTTTTAATTCAAACAGAAAGTCACAAAAATTATAATCATCCTCATTAGTTCACTCAGTCCCATGTAATTAATTTTTTTTTCATCTTGATCTTTTGTTAGCACTTTTATGAATTCATCAGTTTTCCATTAGAGTTCTGAAAATGCTTATTCATTCAGTTCAGCAGTATAGTCAGTTACCAGAAACCTGTACTTGTCAGAGTCTTCTCCATGAATTCCTTGAAGATGAAACCCTTTTATAGGAACATTTTTGCGAAAGCATCAGAGTACACCCAGAACTGTCTGTAAATGACAAAAGACTTAAAAATGACCACAGGTAAAGATTTGAGGAAAGTTCATAATAATGCAGTTGACAAGGAAATTTAGTTATTTCTGAGATATACATTTTAAAGTAATAACTAGAATTATGACTTATAACATCATACCAGAACATATAAGATTTTTAGAAATTTCATGTAATGTCTGAAACATTGATATTAACATATTTCCATACAAATAACCCAAAGAAAGTTTAGTTGTTTTTTGTTTGTTTGTTTGTTGTTTTATACTGCATGTTTTTATTAGTCATCAATTTTATACCCATCAGTGTATACACGACAATCCCAATCACTCAATTCAGCACACCACCATCACCACCCCACCGCGGTTTTCCCCCCTTGGTGTCCATACGTTTTTTCTCTACATCTGTGTCTCAACTTCTACCCTGCAAACTGGTTCATCTGTACCATTTTTCTAGGTTCCACATACATGCATTAATATACGATATTTGTTTTTCTCTTTCTGATTACTTCACTCTGTATGACAGTCTCTAGATCCATCCACGTCTCAACAAATGACTCAATTTCGTTCCTTTTTATGGCTGAGTAATATTCCATTGTATATATGTACCACATCTTCTTTATCTATTCATCTGTTGATGGGCATTTAAGTTGCTTCCATGACCTGGTTATTGTTAAATAGTGCTGCAATGAACATTGGGGTGCATGTATATTTTTGAATTATGGTTTTCTCTGGGTATATGCCCAGTAGTGGGATTGCTGGATCATATGGTAGTTCTATTTTTAGTTTTTTAAGGAACCTCCATACTGTTCTACATAGTGGGTGTATCAATTTACATTCCCACCAACAGTGCAAGAGGGTTCCCTTTTCTTCACACCCTCTCCAGCATTTGTTGTTTGTAGATTTTCTGATGATGCCCATTCTAACTGGTGTGAGGTGATACCTCATTGTAGTTTTGATTTGCATTTCTCTAATAATTAGTGATGTTGAGCAGCTTTTCATGTGCTTCTTGGCCATCTGTATGTCTTCTTTGGAGAAATGTCTATTTAGGTCTTCTGCCCATTTTTGGATTGGGTTGTTTGTTTCTTTAAAATTGAGCTGCATGAGCTGTTTATATATTTTGGAGATTAATCCTTTGTCCGTTGATTCGTATGCGAATATTTTCTCGCATTCTGAGGGTTGTCTTTTCGTCTTGTTTATGGTTTCCTTTGCTATGCAAAAGCTTTGAAGTTTCATCAGGTCCCATTTGTTTATTTTTGTTTTTATTTCCATTACTCTAGGAGGTGGATCAAAAAAGATCTTGCTGTGATTTATGTCAAAGAGTGTTCTTCCTATGTTTTGCTCTAAGAGTTTTATAGTGCCCGTCTTACATTTAGGTCTCTAATCCATTTTTTTTTTAATTTTATTTTTTATTTTATTTTATTTTTGGCTGTGTTGGGTCTTCATTGCTGCGCGTGGGCTTTCTCTAGTTGCGGTGAGCAGGGGCTACTTTTCGTTGCGGTGCGCAGGCTTCTCATTGCGGTGGCTTCTCTTATTGTGGAGCACGGGCTCTAGGGTGCACGGGCTTCAGTAGTCTAATCCATTTTGAGTTTATTTTTGTGTATGGTGTTAGGGAGTATTCTAATTTCATTCTTTTACATGTAGCTGTCCAGTTTTCCCAGCACCACTTATTGAAGAGACTGTCTTTTCTCCATTGTATATCTTTGCCTCCTTTGTCATAGAGTAGTTGACCATAGGTACGTGGGTTTATCTCTGGGCTTTCTGTCTTGTTCCATTGATCTGTGTTTCTGTTTTTGTGCCAGTACCATATTGTCTTGATTACTGTAGCTTTGTACTATAGTCTGAAGTCAGAGAGTCTGATTCCTCCAGCTCTGTTTTTTTCCCTCAAGACTGCTTTGGCTATTCGGGGTCTTTTGTGTCTCCACACAAATTTTGAGATGATTTATTCTAGTTCCGTAAAAAATGCCATTGGTAATTTGATAGGGATTGCATTGAATCTGTAGATTGCTTTGGGTAGTATAGTCATTTTCACAATGTTGATTCTTCCAATCCAAGAACATGGTATATCTCTCCATCTGTTGGTATCATCTTTCATTTCTTTCATCAGTGTCTTATAGTTTTCTGCATACAGGTCTTTTGTCTCCCTAGGTAGGTTTATTCTTAGGT
The DNA here is from genome assembly GCF_949987535.1 of Balaenoptera acutorostrata. NCBI lineage: Eukaryota > Metazoa > Chordata > Mammalia > Artiodactyla > Balaenopteridae > Balaenoptera > Balaenoptera acutorostrata. The sequence continues at coordinate 52,727,758 of NC_080070.1, forward strand.
ATTTTATTCTTTTTCTTGCAGTGGTAAATGGGAGTGTTTCCATAATTTCTTTTTCAGATTTTTCATCATTAATGTATAGGAATGCAAGAGATTTCTGTGCATTTATTTTGTATCCTGCAACTTTACCAAACTCATTGATTAGGTCTAGTAGTTTCCTAGTGGCATCTTTAGGATCCTCTATGTATAGTATCATGTCATCTGCCAACAGTGACAGCTTTGCTTCTTCTTTTCCAATTTGTATTCCTTTTATTTCTTTTTCTTCTCTGAGTGCTGTGGCTAGGTCTTCCAAATCTATGTGGAATAATAGTGGTGAGAGTGGACATCCTTGTCTCGTTCATGATCTTAGAGGAAATGCTTTCAGTTTTTCACCATTAAGAATGATGTTTGCTGTGGGTTTGTCATATATGGCCTTTATTATGTTGAGGCAGGTTCCCTCTATGCCCACTTTCTGGAGAGTTTTTATCATAAATGGGTGTTGAATTTTGTCATAACCTTTTTCTGCATCTATTGAGATGATCATATGGTTTTTATTCTTCAATTTGTTAATATGGTGTATCACATTGATTGATTTGCGTATATTGAAGAATCCTTGCATCCCTGGGATAAATCCCACTTGATCATGGTGTATGATCCTTTTAATGTGTTGCTGGATTCTGTTTGCTAGTATTTTGTTGAGGATTTTTGCATCTATATTCATCAGTGATATTGGTTTGTAATTTTCTTTTTTTGTAGTATCTTTGTCTGGTTTTGGTATCAGGGTGATGTCGGCCTCATAGAATGAGTTTGGGAGTGTTCCTTCCTCTGCAGTTTTTTGGAAGAGTTTCAGGAGGATGGGTGTTAGCTCTTCTCTAAATGTTTGATAGAATTCACCTGTAAAGCCATCTGGTCCTGGACTTTTGTTTGTTGGAATATTTTTAATCACAGTTTCCATTTTATTACTTGTGATTGATCTGTTTATATTTTCTATTTCTTCCTGCTTCAGTCTTGGAAAGTTATATCTTTCTACGAATTTGTCCATTTCTTCCAGGTTGTCCATTTTATTGGCATAGAGTTGCTTGTAGTAGTCTCTTAGGATGCTTTGTATTTCTGCGGTGTCTGTTGTAACTTCTCCTTTTTCATTTCTAATTTTATTGATTTGAGTCCTCTCCCTCTTTTTCTTGATGAGTCTGGCTAATGGTTTATCAATTTTGTTTATGTTCTCAAAAAACCAGCTTTTAGTTTTATTGATCTTTGCTATTGTTTTCTTTGTTTCTATTTCGTTTATTTCTGCTCTGATCTTTATGATTTCTTTCCTTATGCTAACTGTGGGTTTTGTTTCTTTTTCTTTCTCTAGTTCCTTTAGGTGTAAGGTTAGACTGTTTGAGATGTTTCTTGTTTCTTGAGGTAGGCTTGTATAGCTATAAACTTCCCTCTTAGAACTGCTTTTGCTGCATCCCATAGGTTTTGGATCGTCGTGTTTTCATTGTCATTTGCCTCTAGGTATTTTTTGATTTCCTCTTTGATTTCTTCAGTGATCTCTTGGTTATTTAGTAACGTATTGTTTAGCCTCCATGTGTTTGTGCTTTTTACGTTTTTTTCCCTGTAATTGATATCTCTTGGTCAGAAAAGATGCTTGATATGATTTCAATTTTCTTACATTTACTGAGGCTTGATGTGTGACCCAAGGTATGATCTATCCTGGAGAATGTTCCGTGCACACTTGAGAAGAAAGTATAATCTGCTGTTTTTGGTTTGAATGTTCTATAAATATCAATTAAATCTATCTGGTCTATTTTGTCATTTAAAGCTTGTGTTTCCTTATTAATTTTCTCCTTGGATGATCTGTCCTTTGGTGTAAGTGAGGTGTTAAAGTCCCCCACTATTATTGTGTTACTGTCGATTTCCTCTTTTATAGCTGTTAGCAGTTGCCTTGTGTATTGAGGTGCTCCTATGTTGGGTGCATGTCTAGTTATAATTGTTATGTCTTCTTCTTGAATTGATCCTTTGATCATTATGTAGTGTCCTTCCTTGTCTGTTTTAACATTCTTTATGTTAAAGTCTACCTTATCTGATATGAGTATTGCTACTCCAGCTTTCTTTTGATTTCCATTGCATGGAATATCTTTTTCCATCCCCTCACTTTCAGTCTGTATGTGTCCATAGGTCTGAAGTGGGTCTCTTGTAGACAGCATATAGATGGGTCTTGTTTTTGTATCCATTCAGCAAGTCTGTGTCTTTTGGTTGGAGCATTTAATCCATTGACATATAAGGCAATTATCAATATGCATGTTCCTCTTACCATTTTCTTAATTGTTTTGGGTTTGTTACTGTATGTCTTTTTCTTCTTTTGTGTTTCCTGCCTAGAGAAGTTCCTTTAGCATTTGTTGTAAAGCTGGTTTGGTGGTGCTGAATTCTCTTAGCTTTTGCTTGTCTATAAAGGTTTTAATTTCTCCACTGAATGTGAATGAGATCATTGCTGGGTAATCTTGGTTGTAGGTTTTTCCCTTTCATCAGTTGAAATATGTCCTGCCACTCCCTTCTGGCTTGCAGAGTTTCTGCTGAAAGATCAGATGTTAACCTTATGGGGATTCCCTTGTATTTTATTTGTTGCTTTTCCCATGCTGCTTTAAATATTTTGTCTTTGAATTTAATTTTTGATAGTTTGATTAATACATGTCTTGGCCTGTTTCTCCTTTGACTTATCCTGTATGGGGCTCTCTGCACTTCCTGAACTTGACTATTTCCTTTCCCATGTTAGGGAAGTTTTCAAGTATAATCTCTTCAAATATTTTCTCAGTCCCTTTCTTTTTCTCTTCTTCTTCTGGGACCCCTATAATTCGAATGTTGGTGCGTTTCATGTTGTCCCAGAGGTCTCTGAGGCTGTCCTCCATTCTTTTCATTCTTTTTTCTTTTTTCTGCTCTGAGGCAGTTATTTCCACTATTTTATGTCCAGGTCACTTATCCATTCTTCTCCCTCAGTTATTCTGCTATTGATTCCTTCTGGAGAATTTTTAATTTCATTTATTGTGTTGTTCATCACTGTTTGTTTGCTCTTTAGTTCTTCTCGGTTTTTGTTAAACGTTTCTTTTATCTTCTACATTCTATTTCCAAGATCTTGGATCATATTTACTAACATTACTCTGAATTCTTTTTCAGGTAGACTGCGTAGTTCCTCTTCATTTGTTTTGTCTGGTGGGTTTTTACCTTGCTCCTTTATCTGCTGCATATTTCTGTGTTTTCTCATTTTGTTTAACTTACTGTGCTTGGGGTCTCCTTTTCGTAGGCTGCAGGTTTGTAGTTCCCGTTGTTTTTGTTGTCTGCCCCCACAGGGTGAGGTTGGTTCAGTGGCTTGTGTAGGCTTCCTGGTGCAGGGGAGTGGTGCCTGTGTTCTGGTGGGTGGGGCTGGATCTTGTTCTTCTGGTGGGCAGGGCTGCATCCAGTGGTGTGTTTTGGAGTGTCTGTGAATTTAGTATGATTTTAGGCAGCCTCTCTGCTAATGGGTGGGGTTGTGTTCCTGTCTTGCTAGTTGTTTGGCATGGGGCATCCAGCACTGGAGCTTGCTGGCTGTTGGGTGAGCTGGGTCTTAGTGTTGAGTTGGAGATCTCTGGGAGAGCTCTTGCCGATTGATGTGTGGCCAGGAGGTTTCTGGTGGTCCAGTGTCCTGGACTCGGCCCTCCCACCTTGGAGGCTCAGGCCCAACATCTGGCTGGAGCACCAAGACCCTGTTAGCCACACAGCTCAGAAGAAAAGGAAGAAAGAAAAAAAAAAAACAAAAAAACAAAAACAAAAAAACGGACAGAGGGCTTCCCTGGTGGCGCAGTGGTTGAGAATCTGCCTGCCAATGCAGGGGACACGGGTTCGAGCCCTGGTCTGGGAAGATCCCACGTGCCGCGGAGCAGCTGGGCCCGTGAGCCACAATTACTGAGCCTGTGCATCTGGAGCCTGTGCTCTGCAACAAGAGAGGCTGCAATAATGAGAGACCTGCGCACCGCGATGAAGAGTGGCCCCCACTTGACACAACTAAAGAAAGCCCTCGCACAGAAATGAAGACCCAACACAGCCATAAATAAATAAATAAATAAAACAAATACTTAAAAAAAAAACTATTAAAAAAAAAACAGACAGAATCCTAGGACAAATGATAAAAGCAAACCTATACAGACAAAATCACACAAAGAAGCATATACATACACACTCACAAAAAGAGAACAAGGAGAAAAAATATATATTTAAAAAAAAAAGGAAGAGAGCAACCAAACCAATAAATAAATCCACCAATTATAATAAGCACTAAATAGTAAACTAAGATAAACATAAAACCAAAAACAAATCCGATGCAGAGAGCAAACCCCAAGTGTAGGGTTGCTCCCAAAGTCCACTGCCTCAGTTTTGGGAACATTCGTTTCTATTCAGGTATTCTTCAGATGCAGGGTGTATCAAGTTGATTGTGGGGATTTAATGTGCTGCTCTTGAGTCTGCATGGAGAAATTTCCCTTTCTCTGTTCTCACAGCTCCTGGGGTTCAGCGTTGGTTTTGGCCCCGCTTCTGCGTGTAGGTCACCCTCAGGAGTCTGTTACTCACCCTTACAGAAGGGGATTAAAGCAGCAGCTGATTAGGGCTCTCTTGCTCACTCAGGCTGGAGGAGGGAGGGGTTCGGTCGTCATAATTGGAATGCGAGGTGAGCCTGAAGCGGCAGAGGCCGGCATGACATTGCAACAGCCTGAGGCGTGCCGCGTGTTCTTCCGGGGAAGTTGTCCCTGGATCATGGGACCCTGGCAGTGGTGGGCTGCACAGGCTCCTGGGGGGTGTAGATAGTGAGCTGCGCTTGCACACAGAATTCTTGGTGGCAGCGGCAGCAGCGTTAGCAGTTTATGCCCGTCTCTGGGGTACAAGCTGATAGTCGTGGCTTGCGCCTGTCTCTGGAGCTCTTTCAGGCGGTGCTCTGCCTTCTGTGGGCACACTGGGAAGGGATCCCCTCTCCTCATGCATCCTGAAACAAAGATCTTGCCTCTCTGGCAGGTCCAGACTTTTTCCTGGATTCCCTCCTGGCTAGCTGTGGCGCACTAGCCCCCTTCAGGCTGTCTTCACGCAGCCAACCCCAGTCCTCTCCCTGGGGTCTGACCTCCAAAGCCCAAGCCTCAGCTCCCAGCCCCCACCTGCCCTGGTGGGTAAGCAGACAAGCCTCTCAGGCTGGTGGGTGCTGGTCAGCACCAATCCTCTGTGCGGGAATCTCTCCGCTTTGCCCTCCGCACCCCTATTGCTGTGCTCTGCTCTGTGGCTCTGAAAGTTCCCCCTGCCCACCCCTCGTCCCTGCCAGTGAAGGGGCTTCCTAGTGTGTGGAAACCTTTCCTCCTTCACAGCTCCCTTCCAGAGGTGCGGGTCGTGTCCCTATTCTTTTGTCTCTGTTTTTCCTTTTTTTCTTTTGCCCTACCCAGGTACGTGGGGATTTTCTTGCCTTTTGGGAGGTCTGAGGTCTTCTGCTGGCGCTCAGTAGGTGTTCTGTAGGAGTTGTTCTACATGTAGATGTATTTTTGATGTATTTGTGGGGAGGAAGGTGATCTCCATGTCTTACTCCTCTGACATCTTGAAGGTCTCCCTTTTTTCTTATTGAGATATAGTTGATTCACAGTATTATATTAGTTTCAGGTGTACAATATAGTGATGCAAAATTGTTATAGATTATACTCCATTTATAGTTATTAGATAATATTGGCTATATTCCCTGTGCTGTGTAATATATTCTTATAGCTTATTTACTTTATATATAGCAGTTTGTACTTCTTAATCCTCTACCCCCATCTTACCTCTCCCCCACTTCCCTCTCCCCTTTGGTAACCACTAGTTTGTTCTCTATATCTGTGAGTCTGTTTCTTTTTTTTATTATATTCACTAGTTTGTTTTATTTTTTAGATTGTACATGTTAGTGATAACATACAGTGTTTGTCTTTCTCTGATTTATTTCACTTGGCATAATACCCTCCAAGTCCATCCATGTTGTTGCAAATGGCAAAATTTCATTCTTTTCTATGGCTGTGTAGTATTCCATTGTGTGTGTGTGTGTGTGTGTGTGTGTGTGTGTGTGTGTGTGTGTGTGTATACCACATCTTCCTTATCCATTCTTCTGTTGATGGACACCTAGGTTGCTTCCATATCTTGGCAATTGTAAATAATGCTGCTATGAACATTAGGTTGGCATAGATTCTTAAAGATAGAATTACTGGACCAGAGGTTGGGAACTTTTCCAGGACTTTTGGTACTTATTCCTACACTACTTTTTGGAACATGGTGATATATGAAAGCACCATCAGCTCTTAATTATTGGACTAGATGATGTTTGAGTCTTCTTTCAGCCCTAAAGTTCTCTAATTTTGTGATTGCATCTCCCTTAAAGGGGAAAAGTGATAGAGGAGATAATTTGAGTTGAAAAATAATCTCCGAACTTTCTTCCAGCTCAGCATTCTAGCCAATACTTTCTTCAGCCAGGCTCATTATCAGAGCTGTCAAGCAATGAGCAAGTGAATTGATATTAATTTTATGTCATGTTTTCCCCCTGGATGTCTGGTAGAACTCTTACTGAGTAGTGTAATAACTAAATATAAGGAAAGGCAAGAGAAAAAAAAAATTCACAGAACAGTCCATGGACCCCTGAGTAATTGGAATTTCACCGCTCTGTGCTGTTGAGGTGCTTCTTTTGTGGTGTCCTGAGAGCTGTTGTTAGATGGGTCAGGCCAGTTGCAGCCCCTGCAGATTAGGAAGTCCCACATATGCTCATCATCTGAGGCCAGAGCTCACGCCTGGTTCTGTGTCCTGTTGCTGTTAGGGCTGTGATGAGAGGTGCCCTCTACTTTGTCTTCTGAGCAGATTCATGATGCCTCACCTTTGTTATTCTTGCCCCTGGCAACAACACTGGAGTGTTATGTTGCCCAGGGGTGCGGAGGTTGGAGGGTGGTGACTTGGTTGTCCTACCGATGGCCTGTTGGCTTCCTCACTTTCCCTTCCACCTGCAGCAGTGGATAACTCGATGCAGACGTGTGCACAAATGACGTCTGTTTCGGAGGTGTGTCTAGTGTGGCATTTTGCAGTACACAGACAGTCTTGATTGTCCTTACCTGCTGTGGGATCCAGTTTTGGGGTCAGAGTTTTCAGGAGTGGTAATAAGCCTGATTGGGACTGGAACTGGGATGTAAGGGTAGAATTTCTGTCTGTGTAGTACTTTATACAATCTAGGACTGTCCTGTTTATCAGGAAATGATGTTGCTTTGGCCTAAACCCAGTGGATCGATTGAGCACTTGCTATGTGCCAGGCTCTGTATTACATGCTTTGCATACATCAGCTTCCAGTAGAACCCATCAGGTAGGTATTATTAATTATCTCCAAATTACATATGACAAACCTGAGGTTCAGGGTGATGGATGTTACCCAAGTTCTCCCAGCTAGGAATATTAGACTAGTGATAAAATCTTGAGCTCTTAACAGCTGCTATATGCTGCTTCCGAGAAAGCATTTCCCAGAGTGTTTGTGTTCTCAAGATGTGACTAGGAGAAGGCTTTGACTCGGGGGCATTTTCATAAGCTTCTTATTTTTCATGGAGATGATTCTCTACTTTGTAAATTTCACAGATAATGAATGGTGATTAATTCTCATTAACCCTGGTTGAGGTATAGGTTTTCTTGCCTGGGGTGAAAGAAATACAGGTGTTGGGGGCAGTGGCTGGATGGAAAGAAACGTTTCAGACTCCAGTTGGATTTGAATCCCTTATGAAGTACCGCCAGGAGCCCAGGAGAGCCTTGGGTCAGGAAAACGGAAAGGGCCAAGTATGAAGTTCCTAAGAGACTCTCAATGTAACCTTCCTGAATGATGGTGACTGACACCATTTTTATGGTAGTATTTGGTTCATTTAAAAATGAGAACAGTAGAAATCTGGAGACCTGAGGAGGCTAGCAGTTCAAGTCTGAGATCATCAGATATTTATCTTTAGTGTTCAGACAAAAAAGGGCAGATCCTGAAGGTAATCTGATAGCAATCGCCTGGTATGACCAGATGAGGAGCGTGGCAGTTTCCAGGGGAGCTGATTGAAGCTGGGACACCAGCTGGGTGGTGGCATCTTTCTTAGTGTCTGGGAAGCCAGGAAGGAAGAATGGAGAGTCTGGAGCTTGTGTGTTCCAATGTGGTGTTTGAAGCAGGGAGGAAGGGCATGCCCACTGACTTTATCAGGAACACAGAGATAAGAAATTGCTTGATAAGGAACTGAAAGACTGGGTAGAGGTCAGATATAAACAGGTAAATATGGGGAGAACTGTTTCAATGGAGATGGTAATGAAGGCCAGGGGAGTGTTCTCTGAGGCCACCAGTGAGAAGGGAGGATGCCCAAGGACAGGTTCAGGCGCCTGACCTGCCAGATACTGAATCAGGCAGGCCACTCCCTGGGTGGGTGGGCAGAGTGCTGGGCTGCTATTTTCTCTGTGCTTTGGTGTCATCCTCATCTAGTTCCTTCATCCTGGAAAAGCACACATTTAACATGTCCTATTTCTTTACCTGGATAGTAGTTAAACAGATGTTTGCTTTAAAATTATTCAGGAAACCCTATAGATACTTTTTGTGCACTTGTCTATATGTGTGTATATTGGAATTGAAAGATGAAAAAACAAAAAAGTGCCCAGGAGAGTCCCTGGCCACCAGTGCAGGCCACGCTCTTAGCACCCAGGTTCTTTTGCCCATACACACAGCGCGGCCGCCGGCTTTCCATCCTGAGTGCAGACCTCGTGTTTCCCACGGGTTTCCGCAGGATTGGAAAGCTAGGTGACCAGAGGCACAGAGGTGGCCGTTTTGTCATTAGATTCCTCTGCATGTCTCATTCACTGTAGTGGTCGTGGAGTCGGACTTTGTGAAGTACGAGGGCAAGTTTGAAAACCATGTGAGTGGGACCCTGGAGATGGCACTGGGGAAGGTCAAGCTGAACGTTGGTGGCAAAGGCCTCGTGGAGAGTCAGTCCTCGTTTGGAAGCCTGAGGAAGCAGGAGCTGGACTTGCAGCGGCTCATTGGAGTTGCCCGGGAGAGGTAATGGGAATTCTGCTTGGCATTTTGGACTTTGACATGTCTCTCGTTTAAAGGTCGTTCTGTGGGACGTTGGCTAAAAGGGTGATGTTGGGATCTTGGCCAATCAGCAAACACTACCGAATGTCCATGTGCTGAGACTTGATGAGCAGTGCATCCTTTAGTCTGGACGTTGACTGTTCTTAGCCTGAGAGGGGAGACTTGGGAAGCATTTTAACAGGATGTTACTTCAGACAAATGTGCACTTTAAAGAAATCATACGATTTATAAAATACCAACAGTGAGAACGCTCTGTCCTACATTTCTGAATATTAATATCAGAAGTAGAAAAATCCCCCTTCTGCCCTGGCTCTTTATGATTTTCTGATTAGGAAAAGGAGAAAGCAGGTGTGGGGCTTCAGGGGAAGAGCTGGTTTTTAACTCTGAAGTCTTAAAGAAAACCCCACGTTTATTCATTGCTTAGATTTCAGTAAATACATTTTACCCCAGTGAAATGATAATACCTCATTATTTTTACCTTATGTTTATTCAGCATTCCAGAAGTAATTTTGCTGAGTGTCTACGATGTACCACATACTGTTCTACATGCTGGGGATGCTGCAGTGAACAGAATGCCAACATTTCTGCCCTATATTCTAGCGGGGAGAGACACAAAACATGCAACTAAGTGAAATATATAGTAGGTTGATGGTGCTCTCTGGAATGGAGAAAAATGTAGCAGAGAAGGGGGATAGAACATGCCAGGAATGGGGGCTATGATTTGAAAAGGTGGCCAGAGAAAGCATCCTGGAGAAGATGGCATCAGAGCAAAGACCTGAAGCTGGGGATGGGAGCGAGCATAGGAGTGTCCTGGGCAAGAAGGCTGTAGGCAGAGGTGGTGTGATTGGGGCTGAGTAAATAGGGCAAGGACAGGTGAGGTCAGAGGGGGTAAAGGAACGGTAGCAGGTCCTGTAGGACCTTGCTGGCCACTGGAAAGACTAACTCTTCCTCGGAGTGAGGTGGGAAGCCACTGGAAGACTTTGAGAAGGGAAGTGACAGGATCTGACTTATGTTTTAGAAGGATCCTTCTGGCTGCTGGGCTGAGGAGAGACTGGATGGGTGGGAGCTGGGAGTCCAATTGAGAGGTTATTGTAGTAATCCTGACAAGAGATGATATTTCCATTTGTAGAGTAACGTAGGTGCATTTTCATGTGTAATTTTATCACCCTTTTTCTTTTAAAATGGAAAATGTCAACCCAAATAAATTAAGAGAAAACTCACTTGTGTTAAGTATAGGTAGCTTATCTCCTCTTTTCCAGTGTTCTTAGGATTATATGAAATATAAAATAGGTTTGCTCATTGAATAAAATAATGTTTAAAAATTAATGAGTAAAAAATACCATAAAACTCATGTATCAAGCATTTGGTGGGTGGATTCCGTACAGATATTGAGGATGCTTGGGCAACTGAAGTCTTCAAAACCCATTCAGCTCTCCACTAAGCTGATGCTTAATGGAGTTGAAAGACCATGGTTGTTATTTGACTGTTGCCTCCTGGCACTTTCTAGAACTCCAGGACTCTGCTGAGTTAGGACTCCGGCAGGAATTCCCTTTCTCGGTCAGAGAACTTTAAGCTCTCTCTGGTGACACCAGGTGGAAGGGACTGCCACCTCTTTCTCTGATAGTCATGACCTTAATTATCTTTTCTCTACCGCTCTTCTTTGCTAGAGAGGCATTTTCCTTCTCTACGACAACACTGGAAAGGTATTTGTTGTTTGTCTGAAAATGAAATTTAATTGGGGGTCTTATATTTTTATTTGCTAAGTCTGGCAAATAAGGGCGAAGAGGGACGGGAGGGCTGGCTGTTGCCTCAGTCTTTAGACAGCCCTCTATAGCGTAATCCTCTTCTGCAGTCTTGTTATTTCTATTTGAAAAACCACAGTTTGGCAATGCTCTATAATCACGTTTCCCGTTATAGGTTTCTCAAACACTCCTCGTGATTCAGGTGTAGAAGATAGTGCCAATAGGAAGCATGTGGGGAGAAGTCAGTGAGTAGAGATGGGAAAAAGTAGTCTCAGAGAAAGATGCTAAGGCCAGCAGTTATAAGGGGGGGACAGGGAGAGAGGGAGGGGAAGGAGATAGGCATCTGCTGAGTACCTACTGTGTGCCAGGCACTTTATAGACGTCATCTCATTTACTCTGCACAGCTGTCTCTTTTTAGGTTTGAGGATTTAAGGCTCAGGGAAGGAAGTGACTTGTTCTCAGTCCCGGAGCTCAATTTGGGTGCTGCAGCTGGGATTCATCCCAGGATTTTCTGGCTCCAAAACTCCTGTTCTTTCCTCTACATGATTCTTGAAGTGACTGTGAAGCAAAGGAATTGGCTGAGATAAAAGTAGTTAAAATTATAGCAGGAGATATAAAGGCAGAGGCATGAATCTGGGTCCCCAGTGAGGGTACCTAGGGTGTGTACAGTGTTCCAGGCACTGTCCTGAACAAGCACATGGGAATAGCTGGTCTGCCCACCTGGAGGTGCCCACACTAGGGCATGAGATCACTTGGGGAGAGTTTAGACGTTCTGTTCTTTCTACAGGTGATTGGGAAAGGATGGCCCGGGTAGGGGAAGAGGGGTAGGGGCAACACCAGGAACATGGTAAAGAACAAATTTAAAGTCTAGAAGTGGAAGAGGTATCTTATCACAGAGTCACCGCTTCCTTGTTTTGTTGCTAAGAGGTAAAGTTGAGCAACAGGGGAGAGAAGAGGAGGAAGACTTGACCATAGGATGGAGATCATGTAAAACTAACATTCTTGTTACTTCACGCTGGAATAATAAATTACAGTCTACATGGTCTGCCTGTTTTTGGACTCCCACAACATCATCAGATTGATAAGGCTGGCTGGTTGACACATGTGTAGCCTTGGGAGTGGTGATTAGTAATGCTTAAGTACTGTCTTTCTCGAGGGCTTATCTGCCATCATTTTTATTTCAGGTCATTTAGATAAGTTGTCATCTGTATACAAGTTATTTTAGCCCTCGGCATTCAGAGTATTTGTTTTATTGTCAGTGAGATGTGTGCACATCTCAAAAACAAACTTCATCTGTCCTTGAAAAAAACAGGTGCGCTCATATATAACAGTTACGTAGCATTGTCGAGCATGAAGGCAATCCATAGGACCACAGGACTTAACTTTCCAGACGCCTGGCCGTGACCCCTTTGAATGAGAGCTCTATGTTTATCTTAAAAACATTCTTGATGGAAAACGGGCTAAGACCTTTCCATAATGACTCAGGTTCATGTTTTATACCTTAGATCCAGTATGATTCTGAGATAAACTCTTTAGTTTTTCCACCTTGTCTTCCATGGTCAGCTGCCATTTGTCAGTGCTTTAAGTATAACCGCCATACCCTCCCCATCTCTGCCACTGATTATTGCTTCTAATCTGCTAGTGTTTGATGCAGTTTATTTCTGGTGAATAACTTCTGCAGACATGGTAGGTCGCTTCTGTCCCTGCCAGGTATAGGTGGAACAGTTGACCTAGAGGCTCTTTGAGGGTTTTCTCTGGGCTAAATGTAGAAGCGAGTGGACTCCGAGCGCACACATCAGTTCCTGCCCCTGGAGTTCAGGGCCTTGGTTCCAGCGGATTTCCAGAGACCGTGCCATTTTGTGCTTTCCTGACTGTTTAGGGGTTAAGGGGGGTGGTGTTATGGTACAGGCAGATCGCACTTTCATTCTTTGGTGCATTGTAAGGCAAATTGTGGTAAAGAAAAGATTACATTTTTCTATGAATACATGATAATTAGAAGTTTGGTTCTTCATTAAGAATTCGAACTTATAAATTATGTGAAACTAATATATCATGCAAGCAATGGTATGGCAATGATGAACCTTCATAATTATTTAAAATATTTTAAAATTGCACCCGCAAAGTCTTACTATATCTAAATATTTACAAATTGTACAAGTTTTACACACAAGAAAAAATTTTAAATGCTCCTATTTGTTATGGCCCACATTTGACCTCTAAAGTTACTGCAATAGCTCTCCTGAGTAAAATTTCAATGTGCCATCAACTCTTTATTTAGGAGTATTTTGAGGGGAGGGATTTGGGGGCCTATCTCTTTCCTGGAAAAAAAAAACCATGCAGCAAAGTTATAACTGGTCTTTTCTACTTGATGTCTTTCCCTGTGGCCAGCAGATGTGTGTTTTTTAAAATTTATTTATTTTATTTATTCATTTTTGGCTGCGTTGGGTGTTTGTTGCTGCACGTGGGCTTTCTCTAGTTGCGGCGAGCAGGGGCTACTCTTCGTTGCGGTGCACGGGCTCCTCATTGCGGTGGCTTCTCTTGTTGCAGAGCACGGACTCTAGGTGCACGGGCTTCAGTAGTTGTGGCCGGTGGGCTCAGTAGTTGTGGCTCGCAGGCTCTGGAGTGCAGGCTCGGTAGTTGTGGCGCTCGGGCTTAGTTGCTCCGTGGCATGTGGGATCTTCCCAGTCCAGAGCTCAAACCCGTGTCCCCTGCATTGGCAGGCGGATTCTTAACCACTGCGCCACCAGGGAAGCCCCCAGCAGATGGTTTGAAATGATTCTGTTTACCTTTGCGCTCAATTCAGTGCTGGCACCATCTTTAAAAAAATTTTTATTTTGTATTGGAGTGTAGTTGATTTACAATGTTGTGTTAGTTTCAGGTGTACAACAAAATGATTCACTTATATATATACATATATCTGTTCTTTTTCAAATTCTTTTCCCATTTAGATTATTACAGAATATTGAGTAGAGTTCCCTTTGCTCTACAGTGGTCCTTGTTGGTTATCTATTTTAAATATAGTGGCTTGTATATGTCAATCCCGAACTCCCAGTTTATCCCCGCCCCCTTCCTCTTTGGTAACCATAAGTTTGTTTTCTAAGTCTGTGAGTCTGTTTCTGTTTTGTAAATAAGTTCATTTGTATCATTATTTTTAGCTTCCGTATATAAGCAATATCATATACTTGTCTTTCTCTGTCTGACTTACTTTACTTAGTATGATAATCTCTAGTTGCATCCATGTTGCTGTAAATGGCATTATTTTGTTCTTTTTTATGGCTGAGTAATATTCCATTATGTGTATATGTGTGTGTGTGTGTGTGTGTGTACATATATATATATATATATATATACCACATCTTCTTTATCCATTCCTCTGTTGATGGACATTTAGGTTGCTTCCATGTCTTGGCTATTGCCAGTAGTGCTGCAATGAACATTGGGGTGCATATATCTTTTCGAATTACGGCTTTCTCTGGATATATGCCCAGGAATGGATTGCTGGGTCATATGGTAGTTCTATTTTTAGTTTTTAAGGAACCTCCATACTGTTCTCCACAGTGGTTTTACCAATTTACCTTCCTACCAATAGTGTAGGAGGCTTCTCTTTTCTCCACACCCCCTCCAGCATTTATTTTTTGTAGTCTTTTTGATGATGGCCATTCAAACTGTTGTGAGGTGGTACCTCTTTGTAGTTTTAATTTGAATTTCTCTAATAATTAGTGACGTTGAGTATCTTTTCATGTGCCTCTTCGCCATCTGTATGTCTTCTTTGGAGAAAGGTCTATTTAGGTCTTTTCCCCATTTTTTTATTGGGTTGTTTGTTTTTTTTAATATTGAACTGCATGAACTGTTTGTATATTTTGGAGATTAATCCCTTGTCGGTCGCTTCATTTGCAAATATTTTCTCCCATTCTGAGGGTTGTCTTTTCGTTTTGTTTATAGATTCCTTTGCTGTGCAAAAGCTTTTGAGTTTAATTAGGTCCCATTTGTTTATTTTTGTGTTTATTTCCATTACTGTAGGAGACGGTACTGATGTACTGTCTGATACTGATGTGATTTATGTCAAAGAGTGTTCTGCCTATGTTTCCCTCTAAGAGTTTTAAAGCATTCAGCCTTACATTTAGGTCTTTAATCCATTTTGAGTTTATTTTTGTGTACAGTGTTAAGGAGTGTTCTAATTGCATTCTTTTACATGTAGTTGTCCAGTTTTCTCAGCATCACTTATTGCAGAGACTGTCTTTTTCTCCATTGTATGTTCTTGCCTCCTTTGTCATAGATTAGTTGACCATAGGTGCATGGGTTTATCTCTGGACTTTCTATCCTGTTCCATTGATCTGTATTTCTGTTTTTGTGCCAGTACCATATTGTCTTGATGACTGTAGCTTTGTAGTATAGTCTGCAGTCAGGGAGTCTGATTCTTCCAGCTCCACTTTTTTCCCTCAAGACTGCTTTGGCTATTCGGGGTCTTTTGTGTCTCCATACAAATTTTAAAACTTTTTGTTCTAGTTCTGTGAAAAATGCCATTGGTAATTTGATGGGGCTTGCATTGAATCTGTACTTTGCCTTGGGTGGTATAGTCATTTTGACAGTATTGATTCTTCCAGTCCAAGAACATGGTATATCTTTTCGTCTGTGTCATCTTCGATTTCTTTCATCGGTGTCTTATAGTTTTCTGAGTACAGGTCTTTTGCCTCCGTAGGTAAATTTATTCCTAGGTATTTTATTTTTTTTTGATGTGATGGTCAGTGAGATTGTTTCCTTAATTTCTTTTTCTGATCTTTCAGTGTTAGTGATAGAAATACAACAGATTTCTGTGCGTTAATTTTGTATCCTGCAACTTTACTGAATTCATTGATGAGCTCTAGTAGTTTTCTGGTAGCATCTTTAGGATTTTCTGTGTATAGCATCATGTCATCTGCAAACAGTGACAGTTTTACTTCTTCCTTTCCAGTTTGGATTCCTTTTATTTCTTTTTCTTCTCTGATTGCTGTGGCTAGGACTTCCAAAACTTTGTTGAATAGAAGTGGCGAGAGTGGACATCCTTGTCTTGTTCCTGATCCTAGAGAAGTGCTTTCAGCTTTTCACCATTGAGAATGATGTTAGCTGTGGGTTTGTCATATATGGCCTTTATTATGTTGAGCTAGGTTCCCTCTATACCCACTTTCTGGAGGTTTTTTTTTTTTTTTTATCATAAATGGGTGTTGAATTTTGTCAAAAGCTTTTTCTGCATCCATTGAGATGATCATATGGTTTTTATTCTTTAATTTGTTAATATGGTGTATCACATTGATTCATTTGCATATACTGAAGAATCCTTGCATCCCTAGGATAAATCCCACTTGTTCATGGTGTATGATCCTTTTAATGTATTGTTGGATTTGGCTTGCTAGTATTTTGAGGATTTTTTAGTCTGTGTTCATCAGTGATATTGGTCTGTAACTTTCTTTTTGTGTGGTAGCTTTTGTTTTGGTATCAGGGTGATGGTGGCCTCGTAGAATGAGCCTGGGCATGTTCCTTCCTCTACAATTTTTTGGAAGAGTTTCAGAAAGATAGGTGTTAACTCTTCTCTAAATGTTTGATAGAATTCACCTGTGGAGCCATCTGGTCCTGGACTTTTGTTTGTTGGAAGTTTTTAAATCACGGTTTCAGTTTCAGTACTTGTAATTTGTCTGTTCATATTTTGTATTTCTTCCTATTTCAGTCTTGGAAGGTTTTGCTTTCCTAAGAATTTTCCATTTCTTCTCGGTTGTCCATTTTATTGGCGTATAGTTGCTTGTAGTAGTCTCTTATGATCCTTTGTATTTCTGTGGTGCCTGTTGTAACTTCTTTATCATTTCCTTTTTTTCTTTCTTTTTTTTTTTGTTTTGGCTGCTTTGGGTCTTTGTTGCTGCGCACTGGCTTTCTCTAGTTGCGGCACACGGGGGCTACTCTTTGTTGTGGTTTGTGGGTTTCTCATTGTGGTGGCTTCTCTTGTTGCAGAGCATGGGCTCTAGGAATGTGGGCTTCAGTAGTTGTGGCATGCGGGCCCTGGAGCATGCAGGCTTCAGTTGTTGCGGTGTGTGGGCCCAGTAGTTGTGGCCCACGGGCTCTAGGGTGCATGGGCTTCAGTAGTTGTGGTGTACAGGCTCAGTAGTTGTGGCTCACGGGCTCTAGAGCACAGGCTCAGTAGTTGTGATGCATGGGCTTAGTTGCTCCGTGGCATGTGGGATCTTCCTGGATCAGGGATCGAACCCTTGTTCCCTGCATTGGCAGGTGGATTCTTAACTGTGGTGCCACCAGGGAAATCCCTCCTTTTTCATTTCTAATTTTATTGATTTGAGCCCTCTCTTTTTCTTTTTCTTGCTGAGTCTGGCTAAAGGTTTATCAATTTTATTTATCTTCTCAAAGAACCGGCTTTTAGTTTCATTGATCTTTTGTATTGTTTTCTTTGTCTCTATTTCATTTATTTATGCTGTGATCTTTCTGATTTCTTTCTTTCTACTAACTTTGGGTTTTGTTTGTTCTTCTTTGTGTAGTTGCTTTAGGTGTAAGTTTAGGTTGTTCATTTGTGATTTTTCTTGTTTTCTGAGGTAAGATTGTATTGCTATAAACTTCCCTCTTAGAAGTACTTTTGCTGCATCCCATCAGTTTTGGATCGATGTGCTTTCGTTGTCATTTGTCTCTAGGTATTTTTTGATTTCCTCTTTGATTTCTTCAGTGATACATTGGTTGTTCAGTAACATTGTTTAGCCTCCATGTGTTTGTATTTTTTACAGTTTTTTTCCTGTTATTGATATCTAGTCTCATAGCGTTATGGTCAGAAAAGAGCTTGATGTGATTTCAGTTATCTTAAATTTACTGAAGCTTGATTTGTGGCCCAAGATGTGATCTATCCTGGAGAATGTTCCATGTGTACTTGAGAAGAAAGTGTATACTGCTGATTTGGGATGGAATGCTCTTTAAATATCAATTAAGTCCATCTGGTGTAATGTGTCATTTAAGGCCTGTTTCTTTATTGATCTTCTGTCTGTATGATCTGTCCATTGGTGTAAGTGGGATGTTAAAGTCCCTCACTTTAACACCTGTTGATTTCCCCTTTTATGGCTGTTAGCATTTGGCTTATGTATTGAGGTCCTCCTATGTTGTGTTCATATATATTTACAATTGTTATATCTTCTTCTTGGGTTGATCCCTTGATCATTATGTAGTGTCCTTCTTTGTGTCTTGTAATAGTCTTTATTTTAAAGTCTGTTTTGTCTGATATGAGAATTGCTGCTCCAGCTTTCTTTTGATTTCCGTTTGCATGGAATATCTTTTTCCATCCCCTCACTTTCAGTCTGTATGTGTCCCTATGTCTGAAGTGGGTCTCTTGTAGACAGCATATATATGGGTGTTGTTTTTGTATCCATTCAGCAAGCCTGTGTCTTTTGGTTGGAGCATTTAATCCATTCACGTTTAAGGTAATTATCGATATGCATGTTCCTATTACCATTTTCTTAATTGTTTTGGGTTTGTTATTGTAGGTCTTTTCCTTCTCTTGTGTTTCCTGCCTAGAGAAGTTCCTTTAGCATTTGTTGTAAAGCTGGTTTGGTGGTGCTGAATTCTCTTAGCTTTTGCTTGTCTGTAAAGCTTTTGATTTCTCCATCAAATCTGAATGAGAGGTTTGCTGGGTAGAGTCTTCTTGGTTGTAGTTTCTTCCCTTTCATCACTTTAAATATATCGTAACACTCCCTTCTTGCCTGCAGAGTTTGTGCTGAAAAATCAGCTGATAATCTTATGGGAATTCCCTTGTATGTTATTTGTTGCTTTTCCCTTGTTTCTTTTAATATTTTCTCTTTGTCTTTAATTTTTGTCAGTTTGATTACTATGTATCTCTCTTTTTTTTTTTTTTTTTTTTACCAGCACTAAGTCAAGTTCTTTTCTTCCCAGAAGTGATGGCTAATGGGAGGGGAGGGTGAGAAGAGGAAGACAGAAAGAGCCAGAGAGAGGGAGGAGATGGGAAGAGAGGGGACAGTAGACCACTGTTCTGTGAAGTCTCAGGAGGCAAGTGCTCAAGGTAAAAAAGAGTCCTGGAAAATCATCCACAGCTGTGGGAAGCATCTCAGTTTCTTTCTGTATATAAGTGCTTGGGAGAAAAAGGCTGCTGTGCTGCTGCTGCATTAAATAGTTATGTACATCACAGAGAGTCCCAGGCCTTGGCCAGGCAGGGAGTGGGGGGTCATTTCATCAGGGGCTGAGTTTTATCATCATCTCTGCACTGGTGGGGCTTTGTAATTTTTCACCTCTGCCATGTAATTGGCCCATGCATCACCTTTACTTGTTAATACCTCATTCTCCGTCTTCTTCTTGGCTGCTATTCCTGTCTTCAGGGCTAGTTTGTTCCCGCCTCTGCGCTTGCCCATGAAGCTGAGCGTGGGGCCTGGGCTGCCCTTCCTCTTCAGATCCCCAGGACCCGTGGTGGCGGCGGTGGCCGGCTGGTCGGGTCACTGTGGGCCTGGGGGTGGCTCCTCCTGCCACTGCCGCTGCTCCTCCTCCATCTTTCACTTGAACAGCTCCAGGGAGCTGCTGCTGTTGGTGAACGAGTTCACACCGTCCAACACTGGGCTCAAACCTCTGCCCGACACTTCATCCTCCCCACTCTCGGGTGACGTCCTGGGCCCCGGCTCAGCCCATTGGCTCTCGCTGCCACCGCCGCCTGCGGGGCCTGGTGCCTCCCGGCCTGGAGGCTCCACCCGTCTCCCTCGGGCAGCCATTTTGTCACCAGGTGCCATGCAAAGGACTCTGGGGAGGCCACTCTGGCCCTGCGCTTGGAGCCCAACTTGCCTCGTCCTGGGCAATGCATCTGATTACTATGTGTCTTGGCATTTTCCTTCCTGGATTTATATTGCCTGGGATCCTGCGCTTCCTGGACTTAGACTGTTTTCTTTCCCATGTTATGGAAGTTTTCAGCCAGTATCTCTTCAAATATTTTCTTAGGCCCCTTCTCTCTCTCTTCTTCTGGGACCCCAATAATGCGAATGTTGGTGCATTTAATGTTGTCCCAGAGGTCTCTTAGATTGTCTTCGTTTCTTTTCTTTTTTTTAAAGAAAAGTATTTATTTATTTATTTGGCTGTGCTGGGTCTTAGCTGCTGCATGCGGGATCTTCGTTGCTGTGTGCGAGATCTTTTTAGTTGCTGCAAGCGGGATCTAGTTCCCTTACCAGGGATCGAACCCAGGCCCTCTGCACTGGGAGTGTGGAGTCAACCACTGGACCATGAGGGAAGTCCCTGTCTTCAATTCTTTTCATTCTTTTTTCTTTATTCTGTTCTGCAGCAGTGATTTCCACCATTCTGTCTTCCAGTTTACTTATCCATTCTTCTGCCTCATTTATTCTGCTATTGATTCCTTCTAGTGTATTTTTCATTTCAGTTATTGTATTATTCATCTCTGTTTGTTTGTTCACTAGATCTTCTAGCTCTTTTTTAAACATTTCTTGTATCTTGTTGGTCGGTGCCTCTATTCTTTTTCCAAGATCTTGGATCATCTTTACTATCATTACTCTGAATTCTTTTTTGGGTAGATTGCAGCTGTTCCTCTGGGGTTTTATCTTTTTCCTTCACATGGGACATATTCCTCTGCCATCTCATTTTGTCTAACTTTCTGTGATTGAGGTTTCTGTTCCACAGTCTGCAGGGTTGTAGTTCTTGCTTCTGCTGTCTGCCCCCTGGTGGATAAGGCTGGTCTAAGAGGCTTGTGCAGGCTTTCTGATGGGAGGGACTGGTTCCTGCCCACTGGTGGGTGGAACTGGGTCTTGTCTCTCAGGTGGGCAGGGCTGTTTCAAGGGGTATGTTTAGTGGGCACCTGTGGGCTCAGGAAGACTTTAGGCAGCCTGTCTGCTGATGGGTGGGGCTGTGTTCCTCCCCTGTTGGTTGGTTGGCCTGAGGCATCCCAGTAGGCTGTTGGGTGGGGCTAGGTCTTGGTGAGAAAATGGTCACCTCCAGGAGGGCTCACGCCAATGAGTGCTTCCCAGAACTACTGCCACCAGTGCCTTTGTGCCCGCAGTGAGCCATAACTGCCCCCCACCTCTGCAGGAGACCATCCAATACCAGCAGGTAGATCTAGCCTAGGCTCCTATGAGGTCCCTGCTTTTTCCCCTGGGTCCTGGTACCCACAAGATCTTGTGTGCACCCTCCAAGAGTGGAGTTGCTGTTTTCCCCAGTCATGTGGAATTCCTGCGATTAAACCCCTCTGGCCTTCACAGCTAGATGCTCTGGGGGCTCCTCCTCCCAATGCCAGACCCCCAGGCTGGAGAGCCTGATGTGAGGCGCAGAACTTTCACTCCTTTGGGAGAACCTCTGCAATATAATTATTTTCCAGTTTGTGGATCGCCCACCCAGGGGGTGTGAGATTTGATTTTATCACAATTATGCCCCTCTTACTGTCTTGTTGTGGCTTCTTCTTTGTCTTTTGATGTAGGATATCTTTTTTGGTAGGTTCCAGTGGTTTTATGTCAATGGTGGTTCAGCAGTTAGTTGTGATTTTGGTGTTTTCATGAGAGGAGGTGTGCTCACATCCTTCTCTGACACCATTATTTTTATTTTTATTTTTTTAATGTCTTTATTGGAGTATAATTGCTTTACAGTGTTGTGTTAGTTTCTGCTGTATAACAAAGTGAATCAGCTATATGCATATGCATATCCCCATATCCCCTCCCACTTGTATCTGCCTCCACCCTCCTTATCCCACCACCCTAGGTGGTTGCAAAGCACTGAGTTGATCTCCCTGTGCTATGCGGCTGCTTCCCACTAGCTATCTATTTTACGTTTGGTAGTGTATATATGTCAGTGCTACTCTTTCACTTCATCCCAGCTTACCCTTCCCCCTCCCTGTGTACTCAAGTCCATTCTCTGTCTGTGTCTTTATTCCTGTCTTGACCCTAGGTTCATCAGAACCATTTTTTAAATAATTCCATATATATGTGTTAGCATACGGTATTTGTTTTTCTCTTTCTGACTTACTTCACTCTGTATGATAGACTCTAGGTCCATCCACCTCACTACAGATAACTCAGTGTCGTTTCTTTTTATGGCTGAGTAATATGCCATTGTACGTATGTGCCCCATCTTCTTTATCCTTTCATCTGTTGATGGACACTTATGTTGCTTCCATGTCCTGGCTACTGTAAATAGTGCTGCAATGAACATTGGTACATGACTCTTTTTGTTATTTATTTATTTATTTATCTATCTATCTATCTTTATTGGAGTATAATTGCTTTACAATGGTTTGTTAGTTTCTGCTTTATAACAAAGTGAATCAGTTATACATATATCCCCATATCTCTTCCCTCTTGCGTCTCCCTCCCTCCCACCCTCCCTATCCCACCCCTCTAGGTGGTCACAAAGCACTGAGCTGATCTCCCTGTGCTATGTGGCTGCTTCCTACTAGCTATTAGTTTTACATTTGGTAGTGTATATATGTCCATGCCACTCTCTCACTTTGTCCCAGCTTACCCTTCCCCCTCCCTGTGTCCTCAAGTCCATTCTCTAGTAGGTCTGCGTCTTTATTCCTGTCTTGCCCCTAGGTTCTTCATGACCATTTTTTTTCTTTTTTTTTAGATTCCATATGTATGTGTTAGCCTACGGTATTTGTTTTTCTCTTTCTGACTTACTTCACTCTGTATGACAGACTCTAAGTCCATCCACCTCACTGCAGATAACTCAATTTCATTTCTTTTTATGGCTGAGTAACATTCCATTGTATATATGTGCCACATCTTCTTTATCCATTCGTCCGTTGATGGACACTTAGGTTGCTTCCATGTCCTGGCTATTGTAAATAGAGCTGCAATGAACATTGTGGTACATGACTCTTTTTGAATTATGGTTTTCTCAGGGTATATGCCCAGGAGTGAGATTGCTGGGTCATATGGTAGTTCTATTTTTAGTTTTTTAAGGAACTTCTATACTGTTCTCCATAGTGGCTGTACCAATTTACATTCCCACCAACAGTGCAAGAGGGTTCCCTTTTCTCCACACCCTCTCCAGCATTTATTGTTTGTAGATTTTTTGATGATGGCCATTCTGACCAGTGACACCATTATTTTTAATAGATTTTGTGCCTAACAATTTAAAGACCTCTGGCCACATGTACTTGGAGAACAAGAGTTTCCTGAATCTTGGTCTTTTGCTTATTCTCTTATTTCTTTGTTTCTCCCCAGGGGCAGCCTTTAAGTAGTCAGAATAAACCAGGTGAAGGCATCTGGGGGTCTGGGGGTATCAGTGTCAATCAGGACCTTTTCCTGCTCTTCTCTTGGTGTTAGTGTTGGTGGTATTTTTAGGCTGACTAGTAAACTTCAGGCTTATATTTTTTTAAATGAAAAAAATTGGTTGTGGAAATATAGAAGTATATAACAAACACTAATAAACCACCTCCCCCAACTCCTGGCTTAAAAAAGATATATATTTTTTAAACCGAGACATAGGAACCATCTTTTTCTGCCTTCACCGCCCAGGATTTTGTTACTAAAATGGGATTCTTGTTCCCAAGGAGTTTATGTGAGAATTAAATGAGGGCATATAAACAAAGCATGGCGCATGGCAGCTTCTCAAAAATTGTAGCTATTAGTGTGAACACTTCCACAATTATTGCTATTCTGACTAGCCCCCAATAGAGCCTGGTTACAGAAGCTGGGAAAGGTCAGAGCTGTGGGAAGGTAAGGGGTAACTTAGCATTTGGTGATGGGGCGGGAGAGGCAGTTTCAGAATGAAGCCCTTGGGGTTTCTGATGCTGATGTCTTGGAGCCCTTGTTTCGCTCGTCTGTGGAGGGGAGGCAGGCAGCCATGTGGTCTGCATCGTGAACCCCGCCATGGAAGGACTCACGACCTTCAGTGAGTCACAGAGGCTCTGGTTCTTGCATGCGGCAGCAGGCTGGCTTCTCCCCAAATGAAAGTGGACCCAGCATGTGCTGTGCCTCAGGAAAGTCTGGAAAGCACGTAGGCTGTTCTCTCAGAATGTTTCGTTTGTCACAGGAGATGCTTGTTCAGTTCTTGAATCAAGATGTAAGAAGCTCTTGAGCAATATCAGTAGCATATTAATGGGCCCTGCCTCTCGTCATATTCTTTTTGGGAAGAGCAACAGTGAAACTCTCAAGGCCCCACCAAATCCACTCTTTTTAAAAGATGTCTTCCTGAGACCCCCCAGGCCACACCCATCTCTGTGATATCTGAAAGTCAGTCAGTTTATTGCTGCTTTTTAAATTTTTCCCCTAGATTATTCTGTGTCCTGGTTTGGGTTTTAGTTCTCAGGATTGGGAGCTTCTGAAAGGCTGTTTGACCTTCTATTGTTTTTATCTGAGCTGAACCCCTCCTGTGGGAGAGAGGGCCTTCTGAGCATTCTTTCCAATATTCGATCCCAGGAGTGGTTTTTGTCTTTTTACAGAAATCATCCTGTCCTACGAGCTTTATTGTGAAAGGCTACTTCAGATCTTTTTGGAACTAGGTAGGATTTAAGTCATAAGGAGAGACATTCACGTACTGTTTTCTTCTAAGGTTGATAGACATTATTTCATCAAATCCAAGATTTCATCCATCGTAAGAAGCACAACTATTTTATGTACCACTAAGAAAGAACCCTGCCAACTAAACCATGTCATTTGAAAAACATCCTGATTTCAGAGATGTGAAAAAAATGTGTGTTTTAAAATTGACAAGCTGTGATGTATTGATACAAAACTGTGTTGGCTGGAATGAGTCAGGAGTCAGAGTTCAGGCGAGCAGATATTTATTCCGCCAGGGCTTTCACGTCATGTCTGACGCCCATCACTGAACTTCTTGTCTCTCTATACCCGCTTTGCTGCCCGACTCCCTCCGAGGTGCCGGTTGCTGCAGCATTAAGTCCAGTTATCTCAGCCAGAGATCTGAGCATCAGACGTAGCTCATTCCCTCCTTTCCCTGCCATACCTAGTCTCCCGCTAGTTGATTCTGCCTCTTGAATATCTGTCCTGCCTGTTCCCAGTGCCCCAGCCTCACAACCATTGCCCTGGTGCAGGTTTCCACCGTCTCTCACCTGGATGTCCCGGGAGTCTCCCGGCTGGTCCCTCTGCACTCACTTGATTCTCTGCATGGCAGCCCATCGGGTTGTGTCCCTGCCTGGCACGTGCCCTTCTGTGCTCTTCACTGTCCTGGGCTGACATCCGCGCCCTCCTCCCCTCACACACTCCAGACCAGTCGCCTGAACATATTTCAATCCCGGGCGTCGACGCCCCAGGCTCTCTCCCACCTCCTAGCCCTGTCTGAAGGCTCCGTCACTCCCATCCGCACAGGCACAGAGTCCACACACAGACTCCGTCCCTCTGCTTCACCTGGCCAGCAACTCAGATGCGCTCTCATTTCCTTCAGCAGCCGTGTCACCCCCCGATTTCCCTACGGGGGCACCAACCCCGTTGTGGGGTAACGCTCGTCATCACTGCCTGATTCCGTGTCTGCGTCCCTCCTGGGACATCCTCTTCTGCTCACCTTTGCACCCACACGGTGCCTGCAGTACAGTCAGCACCGTTGGGCTGGAAGAATACTTGCTTCATCTTCATTTTGCACCTGAGATGCAGAGGATAATTAATTTGCCTGGACTCGAGATGGAAGCCCAGGTCCACAAAACACGTGATTTTTCCATCCAGCTGTGGATGCACAGAGCTTGAAAGGCAAAACCTGGCCCACAGGCTCCTGCGTGAGCTCAACTCCCTGCATCAGCCTCATTCGGTTTTATCATCTCTCAGACCTGCTGCATCTGCAGGTGGCAGTGAATTAGTTACTCCATCTGAAAGGCTGAAAGTCTGAAAGTCTGTAATGGCTTAGTCCTTTTTCTCCTTTCTCTCCCTGGTTGTGAGTGAGTGAGATAAGGTACTGAATAGACGGCAGTGTGCACAGAGGTGAGGGTGACCCCGTCACTTTGCTAATAATGTGTGCTTAGCATTGTGCCCTGATTTTGATGATTTTTTTAAAAATTTATGTTTATTTATTTATTTATTTATTTTTGGCTGTGTTGGGTCTTCGTTTCTGCGCGAGGGCTTTCTCTAGTTGCGGCAAGCGGGGGCCACCCTTCATCGCGGTGCGCGGGCCTCTCACTATAGCGGCCTCTCTTGTTGTGGAACACAGGCTCCAGACGCGCAGGCTCAGTAGTTGTGGCTCACGGGCCCAGTTGCTCCGCAGCATGTGGGATCTTCCCAGACCAGGTCTCGAACCCGTGTCCCCTGCATTGGCAGGCAGATTCTCAACCACTGCGCCACCAGGGAAGCCCCCCGATTTTGATTTTTTTCAGGCAGTTTACGGTCCTGAAGTCACAGCCCTGTGACACAGAGCAGGGTTTCCCTCACCATGTGGAAGTGGAGCCCCGGGGCAGAGCAGCTCAGGTTTCTAGAGACTTCCTGGCCCTGGCTCCGGCTCCAGGTGGATCATCTCTGGTGGGTGTGTGGGAAGTTCCTTTTATGGTTGAAATGGAGACTTTGTTGGTGGGAAGGAGCCAGCCGGTGGTGGCTGCTTGGGTTTCCAGGAGGATCTGCTGCTAGTCTCTGGGGAGCTTTCCCGGGAGGGTTGAGCAGAGAGGCTGCTTGTTCGTTCTCAAGCACACATGAAGCACCTTCCGTGTACAGGGCCCAGAGGAAGTCAAGGAGGGAGACGGAAGATGGAAAGACATAGGGCTTCGGGGTTGGATAGGCTCAGCTGCATTCTCCTTCTGGCCCTGGTCAGCTGTGTGCCTTTGGGTCACTGGCTCACGAGCTCTCTCTGCTTCTGTCCCTCTGTAAAATAGAGGTGACAGTAACTTCATGGACCAGTTAGAGTGTCTTTCGTTGCAAAGCAAATCTGTTATTCCCTCACATGAGAAAACCTCCCCAGGTAGGGCGAGTCAGCTTCAGCTGAGGCTCATGGCGGCTGGTTAGTTCAGGGGCTCCGTGGAGCCCCTGGGTGGTGGTCTCCATGCATTTCCTGTCCCAGCTGCCCGGTTCTCCTTTTGGTGCCCAGATGACTGCATTGCAGACAAAGCCCAGAGGCACAACAGTAGTCTCTTCCTTGTGCCTCTTTTTAAGAGAGAGAAAGAGCCTCCCAGGAACCCCCAGCAGACTTCTCAAGTCTCAATGGCCAGAATTGCCACGGATGACCCATCCTACCCAATCGCTGATAAGAACAGCAGAGTTACCAGGAAGGGCCAAGACTCATCTGGGGGTCTGGGCTACCCCTTCCACGCCCTTGTACCAGGCTCCCAGACCTGACCAAAACCGGGGGAGGCGGCTAGTGGTTCCTCACACTCAGGGGGGAGTCAGAGCCCTCCAGGCCCCCGGTTCTCAGCGCGGTGCCTGCAGAAACAAACGGACATGGTGGAAGTGGTCGCCCCTCCCCTGCCCGCTCTGGGAGCGCACAGACTCTAACGGGGCAAGGACCATCCCCGGGGGGGTAAGCAGGCAGTGGAAGAAGCAGAGGCACGCGCTTCAGGGTTTGAGGAGGTGGTTACCGAAATTAAACTCTAGTCACGGCCTTGGTGGGGGGTCTTGCCAGGTCTCGAGACTGGAGGAGGCTGGCTATCGAAAGAGAAGCAGACTTTGCTGCTTAATGAAGTGTCAGAAGAGCAAAGCCAAGTTTACAAGCAATGTGTGTGGACCTAATCTCCACAGCCTTTCTAATTTTTCCACTATACAGCTGGTCTGCGAACACCCACTTCTCTTTTAGCGTTAGCCAATAAATCAAAACCCTTTAGGAGAAATACCGAAATTGCTAAAGCCTTAATCGTCAGTACATAGCTACATTTCTGTGGGTTAGTAATTCTTGCTTAACACTTTTGCCATATCAGGCCAGCCACCATCTTTGGGCTCTTTATAATGTCCCAGTCTCTGTTCCTGGAGAGATGGTGGAACAAACCCCCTGCAGTCTTGCACGGTTTCTTCAGAGGGCCTTTGCACCCTAGCCTCTTGCCGTCAGTTTTTAGAGCAGTGCAGTGGAAAGATCACTGGTCTGAGAGTCAGAAGATGCGTGCCATGGGGTTCAGGCCAGTCTGTAACCTCTGAGGGCCGCAGTCTCCCTTTCTGAGCACAGACACTGGCTTACATCCGAGCGATAGGACCACGTCCCCTCCAGGCCTGTGCAAACGTTGCAAGTCAGTCATGGCTTTCTCGCTCCTCGCTGCCTCCTGGCCTAGACCCAGTCTTAGAATCCTTTCCCAGTAGCTAGGCAGCGATCACTGATGGATCCATCAGAGGTGGTATTCAAGATGAAACTGGTTTTCTACCTCAGAACTAGTCGTCCCCTGGGGCCCTTGTAGTTTCAGTTTCTCCACAGAAGACAGGCTAAGAGTTGATTGCCCCTACTCTGTCATGACGCACATTACTTTTTAAAAAATTTTTATTTATTTATTTATTTATGGCTGTGTTGGGTCTTCGTTTCTGTGCGAGGGCTTTCTCTAGTTGCGGCAAGTGGGGGCCACTCTTCATCGCGGTGCGTGGGCCTCTCACTATCGCGGCCTCTCTTGTTGCGGAGCACAGGCTCCAGACGCGCAGGCTCAGTAATTGTGGCTCACGGGACCAGTTGCTCCGCGGCGTGTGGGATCTTCCCAGACCAGGGCTCGAACCCGTGTCCCCTTCATTGGCAGGCAGACTCCCAACCACTGCGCCACCAGGAAAGCCCAGCACATTACTTTTTGAAGAGCCTTATCAGAACTCCATCTGAAGCCCTATTCCTCTAGGAATGTTATGATCAAGGGCTGTTACCCAGGAGGGTCGTGGCAACAGTGATCACCTCGGTCTCGCTCACTGAGAATCTCCAGCATTTAGCCCAGAACATAATAGGACCCAGTTATCTGTGGAGTGAAATGAATGAGTTTGGGATGGGGGTCTGCTCGGAAAGCATGCCCTCCCCTTGTCTCTATGGGAGGGGTCCTGGGGGCTGCATTATGCGTTGGGAAAGAAAACTGCTTCCCTCCTTTTGGATATTGTTAGAGTTTTAAAAGTCTTCTCTGGGTTTCTTCTCTCTGGTTTGCATTTGGCTTTCCAAGCCTTAGAAGTAAAGAGAATGGAAATTAAAGCTTCAGACTGGGAAAGAGGCAGCTTCGTTAGGGCCGGGCCTGGGGAGCTTTCAGGTACCTTAGGAGGGGAGCCTCTGTTCCCGCTGGCTTCCCTGGCCCTCAGCCTGGCCCACAGCCTGGCCCACAGCCTGGCCCTCAGCCTGGTCCACAGCCTGGCCCACAGCCTGGCCCACAGCCTGGCCCTCAGCCTGGCCCACAGCCTGGCCCACAGCCTGGCCCACAGCCTGGCCCTCAGCCTGGCCCACAGCCTGGCCCACAGCCTGGCCCTCAGCCTGGCCCACAGCCTGGCCCTCAGCCTGGTCCACAGCCTGGCCCACAGCCTGGCCCACAGCCTGGCCCTCAGCCTGGCCCACAGCCTGGCCCACAGCCTGGTCCACAGCCTGGCCCACAGCCTGGCCCTCAGCCTGGTCCACAGCCTGGTCCACAGCCTGGCCCACAGCCTGGCCCTCAGCCTGGCCCACAGCCTGGCCCTCAGCCTGGCCCACAGCCTGGCCCACAGCCTGGTCCACAGCCTGGCCCTCAGCCTGGCCCACAGCCTGGCCCACAGCCTGGTCCACAGCCTGGCCCTCAGCCTGGCCCACAGCCTGGCCCTCAGCCTGGCCCTCAGCCTGGCCCACAGCCTGGCCCTCAGCCTGGCCCACAGCCTGGCCCTCAGCCTGGCCCTCAGCCTGGCCCACAGCCTGGCCCACAGCCTGGTCCACAGCCTGGCCCTCAGCCTGGCCCACAGCCTGGCCCTCAGCCTGGCCCTCAGCCTGGCCCACAGCCTGGCCCTCAGCCTGGCCCACAGCCTGGCCCACAGCCTGGCCCACAGCCTGGTCCACAGCCTGGCCCACAGCCTGGCCCACAGCCTGGCCCTCAGCCTGGCCCACAGCCTGGCCCACAGCCTGGCCCTCAGCCTGGCCCACAGCCTGGCCCACAGCCTGGCCCACAGCCTGGCCCTCAGCCTGGCCCCTGGCAGCCGTGCCGGGCGTGGAACCATGCTTCCTACTATCCCCGCCTGTTGCCTCCAGCAGCTCCTGCCTGCTCTCCTCCCCCAGGAACTCCTGGCCTGTGTCCGGGTAGCTGTTTTCTTAGCTGCTTGGAGGGTCTGCTCCCCGGCTGAAGGCTCCCCTGAAAACCGTGGCCATATCTTTGGCCAGCCTGGAGAGGGAACTTGATTTGGCCTCCCTGCCTATAGTGGAAGGAAAGAAACATTTTCAGATGGGTGCAGTGTGGGTCACTACAGGTAAGCCTCGTAGCCAACCCTTACTTTACAGATGTGCAGACTGAGGCTCAGAGACAAGAGGCAGTGAGTGACCCAGCGAGGAGGAGATGAAGCTGGGACCCACCTGCACGTTGACTGCAGGTGTCTGTGTTGAACAGAGCTGCGGGCACGTGGGAGGCACGTGATCTTGTGGGAGAACGGGGTGGGGGGGGCAGCAGGTCCGCTGGGTGAGGAAGGGGCGCTCTTCTCCCCCATTCAGTGTGTACTCCCCTGCCCTCGCCTCCGGATGTGTTCTTTTGGGTCCAACCCTTTGACATTGACTGTACTACACTTCTGTCTCGGCTGCCTCCTGTTCTAGTATCAAA
This sequence comes from Balaenoptera acutorostrata, assembly GCF_949987535.1. Classification (NCBI taxonomy): domain Eukaryota; kingdom Metazoa; phylum Chordata; class Mammalia; order Artiodactyla; family Balaenopteridae; genus Balaenoptera; species Balaenoptera acutorostrata. The sequence goes on from NC_080070.1 coordinate 52,758,167, forward strand.
TTGCCATCTGCAACCCTGGGCGGTCTTTAAAAATATGTGGGAAGAGGCTGAAGAACATCTAGCTGCTTATTTTCTTGTGGGAAAGCTTCCACCCCATTTCTCCCATCTATGGCATTGACCCTTGGCTGGGCTGGGGAGTGAGTTTTATTCCAACCCTGCCCTTTATGGGATTTATGTGGTAAGTTATTCATTTATCCATCAACTGGGTGGGTAGCATAATTTTAAGTAAAATTTTTGGAGTAATTGATATGTTCCTATGACATAAATGTCTAAAGGTCACAGCTGAGAAGGTGAAATACCTCTGACCCCTGATCTCCTGGCCATCTAGCTCCCCACCCAAGAGGCAACTACTGTTAATAGTTTCTTGTGTCTCTTTCTGAAGACCTTCTGTCCTTGTCGTTCAGTGGTTCTTAATAGGACCCAGGAGAGATGGAGCAAATCAGGATGACCCGGGGAAGAATTTTCTAAGGGCAGCCATCAGGAGATGGGGTCAGGGAGGAGAGGCAGGCACAGATATGCTGAAAAGGATTCCCAGAGAACTCGGATATGGTCCCTCCTGCTAGTCCTCAGCTATTGGTCTAGCCAGACAGGCAAGATACTGACATGTAGAAATGGACGTACTAGAGATAAAGGTCAAATTCCTGGTGCAGCCATTGGGTGCCCTCACCCAGAGGAGGGAGACAGCAGAGGTGGGTCTGCTGTGGCTGGTGGGGCCTTGGAAGGACCAGCCTGGGCCTCTCAGCTGTGTGACTTTGGTTACTATCTCCCACCTCTCTGGGCCTCCTTGTTCTTCATCTGTGAAACCCCTAGTCTAGGGTTTTAAACTTTTTTGTTCCTTAAACCCCTTTAGTAATCTGAAGAAACTCACAGACCTCTTTAAATGCATACAGTAAAATATACAGGATTATAAAGTAAACAAATTACATTGAAATGCAGCTAGTTTCCCCACTTGGTGGGTCAAGGGGAGTTCCATCACACAGGGATTCCCACTCCAGGAGGGCCAGGGCCAGGGTCCGGCTCCCGTGAACTGTTCTGGGTCCTGGCACTGGAGGACCAGTGGAGATGGGGCAGGATTCCTTCCGGAGGTTGCTTTGTGAAGACTCCATTGTGAACAATCCACTGTTCCTGATAACTAGCTTCCCCTCGGTCTACACCAGGCCTCCTCTCCCAATTGAAGGTGAGCTGGTTTGTCCAGCATTCGGTTTCCAAAAGGTGCCAGCGCTGTCCTGGGAAATAGAATCCCAGTGACCTTGGGGGCGGGAAGTGCCTGCCGTGGGTGCCGCCTGCTGTCTGGGCCCAGGAGAGCAGCTCTCAGCCAGCCTGCAGGAGGGCTTGCCCAGCTGTACTCTCCTCCCCAGTCCTCCACATCTTAGCCTGGGAGGTGGGCCCTGTCTTTGGCCAGGCTTCTACGCCCTGCTCTGTGGTGGAGCTGCCCCGCAGGGCTATTCTGAGGGCAGGGAAGCCTCCTGGGCGATTGGCTGACCCCACAAGCATCTCAGGACCCTCCTCAACTCAGATGCAGAAGGAAGTTATGTTCCTGCAATTGACCTTTTTCCCCTTCTTCTTTCTGGTGTTTCAGGTCGGGGCTGTGGAGGGAGGTGGGCATTTTAAGCAATGGAGTCTTGGGTGGTCTAGGCTGAGGTTTTTCTTTCCAAATAATTTAACATTGGTTAAGGCAACATCAAGCATTTTAGTGGACCCATTTAAGGCACGAAGCAGTGCAATGATTTCCAATCCACCAGAGTCGCTTCAGATGCCTCAAGGCGGCCTTCAGTCGTTCCTCCGCAGTTAGTTCTGGGCTTGTGGGCAGGATTTGCTGCTTCTGATGTGTGTTCACATGCGGATGAGCCAGTATCTGAGCTGTAATTGAGGGAGTCGATGTTCAAGAATAGACTAGAACAGGAGATTGTGTACAATAGAAGGAGAAGGTCAGCAAGGCCTGGTTCAGATGCACGTTCTGGCTGATGGATACGCCGGCCCTCATCTTCAAGTCTGCGCCTCTAGGAGCCAAACACAATCTCGCAGGAAGATTCACATCTTTGTGTCATTCTTTAAACCACGCTGCTGATCCTCCATTTCCTCCGTCTTCCGGATGTTTTCTCTGTTACGCACAGATGCACACCTACTCACACATTGACACATTCATTCAGGCAGATACACAAAGGGGAAAAAACCCCACATGTTTTATTTATTCATGTATTCCAAAAATGTATACCGAGCCCTTGCCATGCACAGCCCCTGTTTCCGTAGAGTTTATGGTCTAGAGGGAGGAGACGGGCAGTGAACAAAGAAACGAATGAGCTAGAAAAGTGTCGTGTGGAAGAATGCTCTCCAGAGAATATGAATGTCACGTCCACATCCTAAGATGTGACAGCGTGACAGGGTGTCGCCCTGCGCAGGATGAACGTGGAACACCAGCCTCCCCAGGAGGCGACTAGTGTCAGCGAGATGTGAGGGCCCTGGGGGACATTGTGCCAAGGCCTTGGGGCGGTCGTGCCCCTGGTGTGTTTAAGACACAGAGAGGAAGCTGGAAGGCGGGGTCAGCTGGGGGCAGGGGCCAGATCCCGAGGCTGGGAGAGGGATCGAGATGAGATGTATCCACTGGACATTTCTAAGGGCGTGAGTGATGCGAAAAACTACCTGTGACCCAGTTGCTTGCCCCTCATTCCCGTCAAGTGCACACACTGGGACTTTATTTGGGGGGCCTCAGTAGAGGGACACAGGAAGGTGGCCGGAGCCAGCTAGCACTTGTGGGGCATTTGTCTGCTCGGCAAGCGCTGACTGCTGGCTGCATGGCAGCTCGTGTAAAGCCTACAGCAGCCCCACGAAGAGACCCATTACCATCGGTGTGTCCACGGAAGACGAGGGGCAGGGGTGGAGTAATTCCCTCACCGCCACCTAGCCGGAGGGGCAGAGCTGGGGTCGGAGCCCAGCCAGGCAGACCGCAAGCCCTGCTCTGTGTGTCTTCCTGGAAATGGAGCCCTGGGCGGCTTTTGTTGTTGTCAATTTATCTTTATGACTTATTTAATATGTGTGAAACATTGTTATAATTTGCATTTCTTTGACCACTACTGAGATCGAACAGTCTTTCCTGTCTTTACTTTTTTTTTATTGTGATAAAATATAAAATTTGCCATTTTAACCATTTTTAGGTGTACAGTTCAGTGGCATTAAGTACATTCACACTGTCATGCAGCCATCACCACTATCCATTTCTAGAACTTTTTCATCGCCCTAAACAAAAACTCTGTGGCCATCAAGCAAGAACCCCACATTCTCTCTCCCTCAGCTGCTGGTAACCTCAAATCTACTTTCTGTGGCTCTAAATTTGCCTAGTCTAGATATTTCATATAAGTAAAATCATCCAATATTTGTCCTTTTGTGCCTGGCTTCTTTCACTCAACATAATGTCTTCAAGGTTCGTTTGTGTTGTAGCGCGTGTCAGCTTTATTCCATTCTGTGGTTGAATAACGTCCCATCGTGTGTATAGACCACGTTGGCCTATCTGTTCATCTGTTTCTGGATACGGGTTGTTTCCACCCCGGGCAGCTTTTTACATGGAGACGGGACCTTTCCAGCTACTTGCCTCTGTTCTGGGGACGCTTGCTGAAGCCTGGAGAACCTGCGTCTGCCTGCGGGGCGGGGTGACCACCACTGTTGGGGATGGTGATGAGCTTTCAAGGTAACTAACCTTGGATTGTTTAGAAAGCACAGGATGAACACTGTAATTGTTCTCGTGCTGACGCTAACTCTAATTTGGTTTTCTTCCTGTCCCCTCCGTAGACTCACAGCATGGAACAAGACCTCCAGAGAGGGCACTTCATCGTTTGCTTCTAAGCAACAAATCATCTTCCGTAGATGGAAATTTACCTTGTTCTTGAAGTTCCCCAGAGGAGCCACTTGGGAGCCCCAAGTCTCTGCTGGGTGACCTGGGCAGGCCACGCCTAACTGGCCTCAGTTTCCCCATCTGTAAAATGATGGAAAATCCCTTCTAAGAGATTACATGTCCTTCCTGGACAGACAGATTAAAAAGTACCTTCTAAATTCAAGTCCAATTTTTTCCTTGCTGTTCGTGCTTCAAGCCTGTTCCCCTCTCCTCTGTGAAAAGCACGGGTCAGCATTCCCCCCAGAGTAATCCTGTATTTATTGCCCGCACCTGTGATGTCTGTGGTCCCGCGGCCTCTGGTTAAATGACAGTGTGGAGTCCCCGGTGTGAGCAGGTGGACCGCAGCTGCCGTGCCCGCTGGGTTTCTTTCTTGCTTCTGTTTGACAGGAGCCTCCCCCCGCCCCCCGGTGTCCAGCCTTTCTCCGGAGGCCTGGCAGCTCTGAGGTGGCCTTGGGAGACTCTGGTTTCTGCCTCTCCGGATGAACTGCCCCCTCTCTCATCACCAGAAAGTAAACGATGCTGGTTGTCACCTGTTTGCTCCTCAGCCGCCAGCTGTGCGAGAGGCGAAAATTCACGCTGCATCAATCTCCCCTGAGGCACGAGGCCACTCACGGGCGTCTTTCTTTTTCAGAACAATAAATCTGAAGAATCCAGTGCTGCAGCAGGTGCTGGAGAGGAAGAATGAGGTCCTGTGTGTCCTGACACAGAAGATAGTGACGACGCAGAAGTGTGTGATATCGGAGCGCGTCCAGATCGAGGAGAAGTGCGGTGGCATGGTGGGGATGCAGACCCAGACGGCGCAGGTGCGCACCCAGCGGGTGGAGGTGCCGGTCAGAGGCCGCGGCGGCCTCGGTCGGGGGCCTCTGTGGGTGGGGTCTTCATTCGTCAGGATTCTTTCTGTAGCGAGTTAACAGAAATCCAACCCAAATTGGTTTAAACAAGAAAAGAGTTTATTGGCTCGTGTAACTGAAACATTTGGGGTGATCTAGCTTCAGTCACCTCTGGATCCCGGACTCAGGAGAAGGTTGTGAGCTGCCTTCCCTGGGGTAGATCCTCTCTCATATAAGCTTGTGGGGAGGCTTCTCCTGGCTTTCTTCCCACCTCATCCCCAGTGGAAAGAGTGCTTCAGGGCTAGCACTCACTGGACCACCCCGGTCCGTGCTCATTCCTGAAGTAAACCCAAGGCCGGGGTGATAGGACACTGGGATGGGCCCTGCAGGGTTGGATCAGGTGCTTTCCCAAAAGAAAATGGGTCAAATGAGCATTGGCTAGGTTGACGCACAGATGACCCCTAGAGCCCCTCAGAGCCAAGGGTCTCAAAATGATTCCTTTGGATTAGCTGCCTTAAATCCCTAATGGATTGAGTTAGGGAAGGTAAAGATCTGTACATATGTCTTTATATACATAAACAGATGCTTCTGGATTAAGTTACAGACAGTCTTACCAAGCTGATCCCTGAGCTTCAGTGGAACCGAACTGGAACAGGAGGCTGCAACCCCAGACTGTCTCCCCTCCAGCTTGCCATGGTGCCCGATATTCTTTTCTTAGAGATTTACTTCTTGGGGTAACTTTCAAATTATACTAGAGGACCCAGAAAAGTTGTATTTAGGAGGTGGAGATACAGGTCCGGGGCTGGACTCTCCCTGGGGTGGGCAGGCTTTACAGAGTGATGAGGCCTGATGGGAGATGGCTTCAGCTGGCCCTGCCGATATTTCTATCCACGGTGACCCCCACCAAAGGCCTGGAGCCTGCCTGGGAATCAGGAAACCAGCTGACATCACACTGTGACCAGGGTCAAGTTGCTAAAGATGTCTCTGATCTCCAGCATTTGGGCAACGAATAGCTTCTCATCTTCCTCCCCAGGCCATGGTGGGCAAGGGTCATGTTTGTGACAGGGTTTGAAGGAGAGAGCTTTGGTGCCTGACTCGGCATTTCCTGCCCACCCCTCTCTCATCCTTGTGCCTCTCCCCTGGTTTTATCTGACTGCACAGTGTGCCATCCACGAGGTCCAGGAGGACGTGCTCGGGGGGTCTTGCTCTCAGCTAGCTTCTCCTAGTCAGGCTCTCTAACCACTGAGGATTTTCTGAGGGTTTCAAAGTTGTTTCCATAATCCTGCATGAGGGAAATGGGAAGTTATCTTGTTTATTGTCTTCTTTATTCAGCACCATAGACCTAACTTCATTGTATCCCAAACTGGGCTCTCGCCTTTGTGCCACCAGGTTGGCCATTGACTTTGGAATACGTGTAGGACATCATGAGGCCGACAAGGATTAAATCCTGACCCCTGCCGGCTGGTCCCTTTTTCTGCTCCGTTCCATGGGCATTTTCCTGGCACTCTTTGTGCACAGGCACCAGGCTGGCCACGTGGGGGCAGGAGAAGCCTGGGGGAGCCTGAGCGCACAGGTGGAGCATGCGCCCTCGCCCACAGGTGTCAGCGACGGAGGATGGGAACATCATCAAGGACAGCAATGTGGTGCTGGAAATCCCGGCTCCCACCACCATCGCCTACGGCGTCGTCGAGCTGTACGTGAGAGCAGACGGCCGGTTCGGTGAGTGCGCCTCAGCTCCGAGCTCTCTGGAGGCGGTTGAGCCATCGCGGAGGGACAGCCCATCCTCCCCTGAGGCACACACTTGTAGAGGATCCCCCGCTGCTCTGGGGATTGAGAAGAAAGAGATATCGGAAGGGTTTGGGGATGTCCCATGACAAGTGAGACGGAGGGCCGCGGTGGGAGGGTGTTGGTGAGGAATGCCCAGATGTCGGTGTGGGGCGTGCTTCACCAACAGGGCACAGGGTGAAGAACGTGGGCTCTGCAGTCGGACGGACTGGGCATCGGCCCCAGTGCCACGGCGTCCTGTGAGGTCTCAGGCAGCTTGCCGAAGCCGGCTGGGCCTCAGCTTCCCGTGTCTGGGAGGGGAAGGACATTCCCTCACAGGGCTGCCGTGAGGGGCAGGTTAGATGAGGTGTGTGAAGTCCCTGGCACAGCGGTGGCTTATTAAGTACTCACCTTAGCTATTAATAATACTGTCATCACTGTGATCATCTTACCTCCCGTTCCCCTGTAGGGAGCCCAAAAAGCTGCACTTGACCTTGCTGTCTGATCACCAGCGTGTTCAAAGCCGGGAGGTCACTGCATCACTTGAAGAAAATAGGGTTTTATAGTTGGCGTGGCTTGTCTTAGATACTCACGGCTCTTCCCTCACACTCTTCCCAGGAAAAGCTTGTGTCAAACCCAAGAAAACTGTCTGACTGCTTTTTGGGGACATGAATTAATATATGTAACATCATAAATAATTAACTTTTTTAGGTATGGTCATATTGTTGCGGTCATGTTTATGAAAAGCATCATCTTAGTTTTTAGAGATTTACAGTGAACTCTTCACAGGTGAAATGGAAATATGTCTGTGGCTTGCTTCAAGCACGATGGCGGAGAGTGAGGTGTGTCGGGGGTGGGTAGAGGTGGGGGGGTTCATCACAGCTGGTCGATGCGTGTGTGGAGGCCCCCTGTACTACTCTCTCCATCCCCGTGCACTTTCAGTTCTCCATGATGAGAACACTGTGAAGGGGTGCTGTGACGGGCCATGCATGTCTGGGGCTGCCTCCTGCTCCTCCCCCAGTTGTCTTCTGTCAGCTGGCGGGGACCAGGCCAGGGATGCGGGTGTCTTCCGGGAGTCCCTTCTGCTCACTCGGCCACGCGAGGTACCACCGCTCAGCTACAACCGTGGGCGCTCGGAATGCTGACTGTCCTGTGGGACAGTGGACAAGCCCGCGGGTGCGCAAGGGACGTGAAGGGGAATCACCGACCCTCCCTCTTTCGTTTCGCATGTAGAGCAGCCTGTGTTTCAGGGAGGTGACAAAAAGTGAAGGTGCCAGTTGTAGGAAGTTGGTCTGGCGATGGGGCCAGGGACGCATGGGATACTGGGAATACCAAGAATCGTGACCAGCATCCTTTAGGTCCAAGGTTCCAAGTTTGTGTCATCCTGGGCATGATTATTATTCTTTCTCTTTGAAAGACTATCCATCCACTGAACAAACTGCCTATTAGATGATTAAGTTGTCCCTCCAGTTTTTGTCATCAGCGTGTGATAAGCTGTGTGACCACGTGGGCTTGTGTGACTCCAGCCCAGGCTGCTGAGGCCTTGGTTCTCCTGTCGATGGATTGGTGGTGGAGGTGTTGCTTTTGTCAGGCTCTTTGGAAGCTTGGCCTGTACCGAGGATGCCCGTGAGTGCTCTGAGGACCCTTTGGTGGCTGGGGGCCAGGCTGGGGCTGCCATTCCAGGCTTTGGGGCCCCCGGGAGCCCCTCCCTGTTTCTCCGAGGAGGTGGAGGTGCTCTGCCCTGCATGCAGCTCTGTTGGGGCACCTGTCGCTCCCACAGGGGGTGTCTCTTTTCTCAGATGGGGTTGGAAAGACAAAGCTTGCCTGGCGAGGCTCTCCTGTTTGCATTTCAATTTCAAGCCTTTTATCTTGGCTTGCTTCTGCTGTCTTGAAAATAAACTCCTCTTTGTGCTGCTGAGCAGAGGTGCCCTGGGGAGTTCTCAGGGTTGCTCTGGCCCACTTCCCACACCCTGGCCTAGGAAGCCCTCTCCTTTGCCCTCTCCTGCTGCAGCCTGCCCTGCCTGTGCAGCTTGGTGGTCAGGACCTCGTTCGTGTGACACGCTGCCTGATTCTTAAGCCAGTTCTGCTGCTTTTTCCCATCTCTGTTTTCGGTTGCTCTTCCTGCAGAACGTTCTGATCCGGCTTCATAAACAGCCCTGCAGGGGCTGGAAGGGCCCTTAAGAGGCTGCTCGATCTCTCCTCCCACCTTCTGGGTGGGAGTACAGTTGACGAGGATCCTGTCTGTCTTGTGAAACTTCGAGAGGCGGCCACTCCCTCCGTGTCCCTTGGGGGAGGCATCTGTGAGCCCGTCCTTGACGAGGGGTTCTCCCAGCCACGATCCCTCCCTTTGCCAACAGACCCCCCCCCCGCCTTATGGCCAATCAGAAACATCATGTTATTGTCTTGAACTTTAGCCTTTGCTTTGTAGAATTAGGCATTTACCAGTGTCCTTTCAGCATGGACTTCTGATTGGGCACCTGTGGACGTGAACCTGTGCTTCCCACCCTCCCGGGTCTGTACACTTCTCTGCAGGTCCAGAGGCCGACACCAGCACCCGCCGACCTCGTTCCCATCACAGACTCTTAATTGGCTCCTCTGCTTTGAATCGTTCCCATCCTAGCAGTGTAGCTGATGTGATTATTTAAAAATACACATTTGGTCACTTCACTCACCTGCTCAGACACCCTTCTGAGGCTCCCTTTGTCCCGAGATAAAGTCTGCCCTGCCAGGCACGTCGTGTCCAGCCTTGCTTCTCATCACCAGCGCCTCCCAACGTAGTGATCCAGCCGGGGTTAACCCACCGTCTGGGAACCCTCCACTCTCGCTTATCGGGAGCTTCTGGAGTGTGCTCCCCGCCTCTTGGCCCAGCGAGTTCCTACCAGGCTTTAGGGGGCTACTTAGACGCTGCTTCGTCCAAGAATCCTTTTCTGCTGCTTTCTCCACACCTGCCACTCTGGATTCAGTGACCTGTCCACCTCTTCCACTCGTATCATACTTATTGTCAAGGCCTAGGTTGTGGTCCTTCTGAATCTCTGGCTGCTTGCAGTGCCTGATGCTGCAAAGAGTGAAGGAGTTGGCAGTGCCTTCAGGGGGGCTGTGCATCTGTGTAGAGGAAGAGTGGTGCTGGGGTCTTGGACTCCCCAAATATGGTTGGGGGCCCCACAGGGCTCTTGGCAGGATGTGAGGCTGTGTTAATGGTCATGGTCCTTGTCCTTGGGGAGCCTTCCCTGGGGGTCAGTTCACGCTTATCCACCTCGGTGCCTGGTGCATAGGGTGGAGTGAGCCAGGGGCCTCCTGGATGACTAGGAGTGTGGGTGGGTCGTCGGGTGAGTAAACGAAAGCTTGTTTTCTTTGTCTTTAGACAGCCATCCTGTCTTTATGGATGTCATTAGTGTCCACAGCAGGTGAGAATACGTGCTAATACCCATGCCTTTCACATGTCGTGCAAGTACTAGGCTCAGCCACATTCTCATTCCATAGCCTGTGCACAAATTATTAAATAGAAGCATAAAGTGAACCCTCATTCTTTTTAAAAAATTTTTTTTGAAGTATGGTTGATTTACAATGTTGTGTTAGTTTCAGGTGTACAGCAAAGTGTTTCAGTTATACATATATCTACTCTTTTAGATTCTTTTCCCATACAGGTCATTACAGAGTACTGAATAGAGTTCCCTGTGCTATATACAATAGGTCCTTATTAGCTGTCTATTTTATATATAGTAGTGCGTATATGTCAATGCCTATCTCCCAATTTATCCCTCCCACCTTCCCCCGTTAACCATAAGATTGTTTTCTACATCTGTAACTCTATTTCAGTTTTGTAAATAAGTTCATTTGTACCATCTTTCTAGATTCCACATATAAGCAATATCATACAATATTTGTTCTTCTCTGACTTACTTCACTCAGTATGACAATCTCTGGGTCCATCCATGTTGCTGCAAATGGTATTATTTCATTATTTTTTATGGCTGCGTTATACTGCATTGTATATATGTACCACATCTTCTTTATCCATTCCTCTGTTGATGGGCATTTAGGTTGCTTCCACATCTTAGCTATTGTAAATAGTGCTGCAGTGAACATTGGAGTGCATGTATCTTTTTGATTTATGGTTTTCTCTGGGTGTATGCCCAGAAGTGGGATTGCTGGATCATATGGTAGTTCTATTTTTAGTTTTCTAAGGAACATCCATACTGTTCTCCATAGTGGCTGTATCAATTTACATTCCCACCAGCAGTGCAAGAGTGTTCCCTTTTCTCCACACCGTCTCCAGCATTTATTGTTTGTAGATTTTTTTTATGATGGCCATTCTGACCAGTGTGAGGTGATGCCTCATTGTAGTTTTGATTTGCATTTCTCTAATAATTAGCAATATTGAGCATCTTTTCATGTGTTTTTTGGCCATCTGTCTGTCTTCTTTGGAGAAATGTCTATTTAATTCTTCCGCCTATTTTTTTTGATCGGATTGTTTGTTTTGTTGTTGAGTTGTATGAGCTGTTTGTGTATTTTGGAGATTAATCCCTTGTTGGTCGCTTCGTTTGCAAATATTTTCTCCCATCCTGGCGTTGTCTTTTCCTTTTGTTTATGGTTTCCTTTGCTGTGCAAAGCTTTTGAGTTTAATTAGGTGCCATTTGTTTTTTTTTTTTTAATTTTCATTACTGTAGGAAGTGGGTCAGGAGGAGAACCCTCATTCTTGAGTTCACACAGTTTTTACTTAGCAAGGACACACTGTTGCATTTTTACCTACAACTTAGTTACCTTAGTTGGGCCCTCAAATATGGAAGTATTTAAGGGGCATTTCTTTTTATAATTTTTAAAAACTTTTTATTATGGAAAATTACATACATGTTCAGAAGTACAGATAGTAATATAATGAACCCCATGTACCTACCATTCAGCTTCAATAACTAGGGCAATTCATGTTTCATCTATAACTTTCCCGCCTCTCTCCACCCCTACTCAATTGTTGTGAAGCAAACTGTAGGCATTATATTATTTTGTCTATAAATATTGAAATATCTCTAAAAGATAAGGCTTTAAAAAAAGGACTAGTCTCTTCATACAGATTCATATAGAATATATTCTTTTGTGTATGGATTTTCCTCTCAACATGTTTGTAAGGTTTGTTCATATAATTGCAGAAAATAGTTTATTAATGAAGAACAACGGACTCTCCAAGAGCCACGTAACCACTTGTGCACCTAAATATATTGTCAATACATCTGTATCAGTTCAGTCAAACCAGATTTATCAATCAAATTCCAGTTTTCTCAGTTAAATATGGTGGGTTGTTTGTTGGAGTTGGTTTGTTCCAGTCAGGCTAAGGAAATACTTCTGATGTTTGGAAGGTTGCTTCCTGCCTGTTCAAAGAACCTTATGTTAAGAACAACCATTCCTCCTGTGTTTGTAGGAAGTGCCTGAGTTTTGGTCAGATAGCACACTGTGTAGGAAGCGGGTGTGTAAGGAAGAGGGTGGACATGCCCCCCCTGCCCCGCTTGATTTAGGTGAAGCCAGGTCTGGGATGTGACAACGAGGCTGACCCTAATGCCCAGCTTGTCCTTTTCCCCCGCGTTACAGAATTCTGCCCCCTGCAAGGGAAGCACGGGGGCTTCGAGCAGGAGAGGAGAAGTGACTCTGCCTTGCTGGACCTCCTGCCCTTACACGAGTTTGCGTTCTGGGACATGCCAGATGCTGGGCAAGGGCTGCCTGCCTCGGATGGGCCACTGAGTGTTTGAAAACAAGGTATTGCCAGCAGGCTGGGGCGTGGGGTGAGCTGCTGGGTAGTTGAGTGCTGTACCCCAGGAGGTGATGCGTCCTTCAGAAGCGGTGACTCCTTAGTGACTTCATGGAGAACATTTGAGAACAGACAGGGCGGTGCCTGAATCAGTTCTAGTTCACTCATCAGGACTCAGCTTGGTCAGATCTTAGGGAACCTCAGGTCTTGGATGGCCTGTTTTAAGGAAGGGGTAGGAGGCTGAGGAGGGGAAGAGTTAGGGGCCTAACATTTTCTTTCATTTGAACCACAGGAGTCTTGCTGACTACCAAGAAGAGCTAGTCAGCAGCAAGGAGAGAGAACCCAAGTTTTGCATTTGTTTCATTTATTCCAGGCTTCATTGCCAGGACGGGCCACGCTTTGTTGGCGTCGCAAAATGCTCTCTTGGAGGCCCTTATCCACATGGCATGAAGCCATGTGATGCCAAGGCATCCAGCGAGGAGGAGGGGAGTACCTGTGACTTGCCTGCAGCAATTCCTTTCGCTCCCCACAGCATTTTGTGTTTTTTTTAAAAAGTTTTTTGTAGGGGGTAGGGCAGGAATTAGTAGGAGTGCAGTATATAGTAGAAGAGGAGATGGGCAAGGAAAAAGAGAAACGAATAATTAAGAGCTTAGTAAAAAAAGAGCTAGGAGCAGCTCAGAATATCTCTGGCTTGGAGGGTAAGAGGAGAGACTCATCAGTGGGGCTTCAGGGTCCCAAACCAGAAGACAGATGCTTTTGTAGCAAAAGTATCAGTGTTGACAGAATTGGCAGTGAAGGCCCAATCTTAAGGCTTTCCCATCTAATGCAGGGCTGCAGGCCCCCTCACGGTAATTGGGTGTGATTTTCAGCTGCCACTTAAGCGATGTCAATGTCACGGGTTAGAATCACATCAGCAGTGGTGCTACAGCCTTGAACTGCACTACAGGGAAGTGACGAGACAGGCTGAGCTTTCTTATCATTTCCTTACCCACCGGTCCACCCTGTAAGTTGGTCATTCTAGTCAGCCTGGCATGGAGTGGGGAGGCTGGGTAGTTCAGGCAGGAGGAGGGTGGGCGCCCGCCTCTGTGCCCTTGGACCCTAGACCAGCCAGGACAGCCCTTCTCTCCAGGCTGGCGGCTGGCGAGGAACTCATTGTGTTTATAGAGCAGTTTCTGAGTGTAACTGTTGTCTGGCATCTGACATCAGCAGAGGGTGCATTTATGTATTGGTCTGCATCCCTGTATATGAAAGCTTTGGTTTATCAAATCTTGTTTTTAAATTCCCACTGGGCTTAAATTACTAGAAACTTTTGACTATCTTAAAATGAAAACGGAAGATTTTAAGGGGAGAGGCTCAAGCATCCTGAAGAGGACGTTAGTAATCCAGTTGGGATTCTAACCCATTCTCCAGGACGGGTGAAGAAGAATGGAGAAAGTGGAATATCTGTGTTTGCCCAATGAAAATTGTGCCAGCCCCTTGAAAAGCATGCATTTAATATTAAAGGATACAAAATCTGTAGTGTATTAGAAAGATATGAAAAAGAATGTATTTTGGAATTTGCATGATGACTCTGAAGCTCTGTAAAAGTCCTGATGTTTAGTATTCAGCCTTGATAATTTAATAATTCTAAATGACTTTTCCAGAAAATAATTGATTAGACTTAATGTTTAGTGAGTCAGCAGGAAAATACAGTCTGAAACGAAACTTGGCTTCCCTCTTTTCTGTCTGTTTTTTTGTCTCTTTCTGTCTCCCCTCCCTCTCTTCCCTTCCCTCCTTCTTTCCTCCTTTAGTAGTTTGGTTAGTGAAAAACATGCAGGGTGGTATTTAACGCGTCCTTTATTTCTGAGTTCCAAGACTGACTGTGCAGCTGGAAGTGTTTATGAAAGAACAGAGGACAATTAGCTATAAAAAGCAAGAGTTACTGGTCCTCGTTCTGAGATAAGTCACGAGACTGGGTATGTTCTGCTGCTTTCACAGCCACTCTGTTCTTGGAGAGGAATTTCCATCCCTTTGTGGAGCTGCCAGAGCAGCAACAGAGAGCTCTGAACGACGTCCTCCAGGCGGTCCTGTTTGATGAAGAATTACTCTTGGTTCTGGAGCAAGTGGTAAGACCAGAGACATCTCAAGGTAGTGTCTCCGCATGGTTTTCTGGAGATATGGATGGGCTAGATCTCTTGGTATAAGGCTTTGAGCTGGGATAAAATGGTGTTTAAAATTGCCCCACCTCCTTTTAACCCTAAAGCTTCTTTTTTTTTTTTCTTACTCTCAGGTCCTTAGTTTTCTAACTGCAGAAAGGTAGTTGATGTGATGAATAGAAGGGTGTATTAGTTTCCTCGGGCTGCTGTAACAAATGACCACAAACTCCAATTTACTCTCTTACAATTCTGGAGGCCACAAGTCTAAAGTCAAGGTGTCATTAGGGCCATGCTTCCCCACAGGCTCTAGGAGAGAATCCTTTTTTGCCTCCTCCAGCTTCTGGTGGCTCCTGGCATTCCTTGGCTTGTGGCCACATTGCTCAAATCTCTACTCTGTCTTCACATGGCCATCTCCTTTCCTGTCTCTTAAAGGACACCCACCATTAGATTCAGGGCCCACCCCAATCTAGGATGATCTCGAGATCCCTACCTAAATTACATCTGCAAGGAAGCCAAATAAGGTCTCATTCTGAAGCTCCAGGTGGACCTGTATTTGGGGGACCACTCTCCATCTCACTACAAGGGTTGTGTGTCATGGGGCAGAGGCCTGTGTTGTGCCCAGCTTGGCCTGTGGCTTCACTAGATCTGTCTCTTTTCTCTTCCCCGCCCCCCATCTCTCCCCACAGTGTGAAGACATAGTCAGCAGCCTGTCACCCTCATTGGCGGTGCTGGGGAAGCTGAAGCCTTCACAGCAGCGGGACCTCGTGGCCTTCCTGCGGCTAGTGGGATACAGTGTGCAGGGCGAGTGTCCAGGCCCGGAGGATGTGGTCCACAACCAGAAACTCCTTTCTACGGCCTACTTCTTGGTCAGTGCGCTAGCAGGTATGGAAAAAAAAAGGGGAAGAAATGCTGTTGCCTTGAAATTACTTTGCTTACTTTGTGGACGATTTGGTACATAAGGTTCCCTCCCCTTCAAGCAGTGCAGGGATGATAGGCAGTGGAAGACTGAGGAAGTTGACAGGATTGCCGTGAAGTCACGGACTTGAGTATGAAGGAGGCCTGTCTGCTGCCAGCCTCGTCCGCTCCCTTGGAGAGAGGACTTCCCTTTCCGCCCCCAGGGAGGGCTGTCTGTGGGCACACTCCCTCACCAACACAGGAAACCAGTTTCCCCAGACACAGCCAGTGATTCACACTTGCTGCCTGGCAGTGCTGAGTGGCAGTGGCTTTCATTTGGCTACTGCTCTCCCCCTCAGTGTTTCGTTCCTTCTGAGCCTCTTGTTCCTCTTTGCAAACTTATGGCTCTACCCCAAGTGCAGCATTGTGGCCATTAGGGCAGGGAGGCTGCAGAGAGCATCCCAATGCACTAGGTTGCTGGGCCCAGCAGCTCCACAACTTCCACACGCATCCTGGCCATCCAATTATCATTGAGCAGTGGACCCCGCCCTGACACTTCTTTGCCAACTCCCATCCAGAACGCACCTTGCCAGAGGGTCTGTGGTAGCAGAAGGTGGTCATCCTGTATGAGGAAGCTGGGCTTTCACTTCCTTCTCAGAAAGGCGAGACCTGGCAAGGCAGCCCACTCTTAGTCCCCACAACTTCCCTTCAAGGTGACGTCAGTCAGGGCGCTGAGCTCCTGATACATTCAGAGTTCCTCCCCAGCACCACATGGGAACAAAGGCCCAGGAATCTCCAGTTTTTAAATAATTAATCAGAGCAAATGCCTCTCCCAGCTCCATATGCCAATGAATGTACGCTCTATGCCTTATTCCAAGTCATGGGTAAACATTTTGACTGGGATAGGACATAAGACAGAGCCCTGTGGAACTCCCCTAGAGACCTTTTTCCAGTGTTAATTGGTATATCAGAGAGTTTAATTACAGGCATTCTATCAGGAGCTAATCTACAGGCCAGAGTTCTCTAGCTTGCGAGAAGCCCTTTCTTCACATACCCTATTACTTATTGAAATATTTTAATATCAATAGGCTGGACCAATGATGTCAAATACGTAACACATGGCCAACATTGTGAATGCACCACAGTCCCCTTTTTCCCGAGCCTGGACACAGCCTCAAATTCTCTGCAGCCTTGCACACAGGCAGCCGCTTGGGGTTGACACGTAACATGAGACTTGCCTGCTGTGTCAGAGCTGGAAGCTCAGGGATAGTGAAATCTTTAAGTGCAGCTGAAAATATCTGCAGCCTATTTCTAAACCAACGGTGCTCTTCTGCATCTCTCTGAACTGAGATCTCATTTATGTGTCAGTCACTGTGGAGGTCGGATTGGTGTAAGCTCTTTCACTAATGCTCTTGTTTATTCTTGGCCCTTCTGAGTTGACCTTTTCCTCCTACAACAGTCTTCTCTTCTCAGAATCTGGGAAAGGTGCTAGAACAGAAAATGGCCCCTTTTTGAGGCCTGTTTCCAGCTTTCTAAATAATAACACTAGTTTTTTCTATAGCACTTACTTTTTTTAAAAAAAAAAATGAGATATAATTGACACATATATACATTAATTTCAGGTGTACAACAAAATGATTCGATATTTGTATATATGTCTCATTAACTATGTATGCATCACCATACAGTTAAAAGTTTTCATCACAAGAAAAATAAACTTTGTAAGATTTACTCTTAGCAACTCTCAAATATACAATGCAGTATTATTAATTCTAGTCACCATCCTGCACATTACATACCCATGACTTATTTTATAGCTGGAAGTTTGTACTTTTTAACCATCTTCACCCATTTTACCCACCCGTATACATTTTACACCCCCTCCCACACACACCCCAATCTGCTCTATGAGCCTTTTTTTATTTTAAGACTCCGCATATAAGTGAGATCATACGTTGTCTTTCTCTGTCTGACTTATCTCACTTAGCATAATGCCCTCAAGGTACATCCGTGGTGTCACAAATGGCAAGATTTCTCTTTTTACTGATTAATGATATTCCTCTGTGTGTGTACCACATCTTCTTTATCCATTCATCCATTGGTGGACACTTAGGTTGCTTCCATATCTTAGCTTTTGTAAGTAATGCTGCAATGAACATGGGGGTGTATCTTTTCAAGTCAGTGTTTTCGTTTTCTTTGGATAAATACCTAAGAGTGGAATTGCTGGATTGTATAGTAGTAAGACTTTTAATTTTTTGAGTAGCCTTAAAAAATTCTCACCAACAGTGCACAAGGGTTCCCTTTTTTCACATCCTTGCCAACACTTGTTATTTCCTGTCTTTTTTTTTTTTTTTAAATTTTATTTATTTATTTATTTATTTTTGGCTGTGTTGGGTCTTCGTTTCTGTGCGAGGGCTTTCTCCAGCTGTGGCGAGCGGGGGCCACTCTTCATCGCGGTGCGCGGGCCTCTCACTGCCTCGGCCTCTCCCGTTGCGGAGCACAGGCTCCAGACGCGCAGGCTCAGTAGTTGTGGCTCACAGGCTTAGTTGCTCCGCGGCATATGGGATCTTCCCAGACCAGGGCTCGAACCCGTGTCCCCTGCACTGGCAGGCAGATTCTTAACCACTGTGCTGCCAGGGAAGCCCCTTCTGCCCATTTTTAAATTGGATTTCTTTTTGCTATTGAGTTGTTGTATGAGATTTTTATGTGTTTTGGATATTAACCCCTTATCAGATATATGATTTGCAAATATTTCTTTCCCCATCAATAGGCTGCCTTTTCATTTTGTTGATGATTTCCTTTGCTGTGCAGAAGATTTTTAGTTTGATGTAGTCTCACTTGTTTATTTTTGCTTTTGTTGCCTTTGCCTTTGGTGTGAAATCCAAAAAATCATTGCCAAGACTGATGTCAAGGAGCTTACTGCCTATGTTTTCTTCTAATTTTATGGTTTCAGATCTTATGTTTAAATCTTTGATTCATTTTGAGTTAGTTTTTCTGTATGGTGTAAGATAGTGGTCCAGTTTTCCCAGCACCATTTATCGAAGAGACTGTTCTTTCTCCATTGTATATTCTTGGCTCCTTTGTTGTAAATTAATTGACCATACATGCATGGGATTATTTCTGGGCTCTCTATTCTGTTCCACTGATCAATGTGTCTGTTTCTATGCCAATACAATACTATTTCGATTAATGTAGCTTTATAATATAATTTGAAATCAGGGCGTGTGATATCTCCAGCTTTGTTCTTCTTTCTCAAGATTGCTTTGGCTCTTCAGCATCTTTTATAGTTTTAAACAAATTTTATAATTGTTTGTTCTATTTCTGTGAAAAATGCCATTGGAATTCTGATAGGGGTTGCACTGAATCTGTAGCTTGGGTAGTATGGACATTGTAGCAGTATTCTCCCAATTCATGAACACGAAATATCTTTCCATTTATTTGTGTCTTCTTCAATTTCTTTCATCAGTGTCTTACAGTTTTCAGTGTACAGGTCTTTTACCTCCATGGTTACATTTCTTCCAAGGTATTTTATTCTTTTTGATGCAGTTGTAAATCGGATTGTTTTCTTAATTTCCTTTTCTGATAGTTTGTTATTAGTGTATAGAAATGCAACAGATTTTTGTATATTGATTTTGATACTGCAACTTTACTGACTTTATTCGTGCTAACAGTTTTTTGTTTAGGGTTTTTTCTATATATAATATCATGTCACGTGCAAACAGGGACAGCTTTATGTCTTCCTCTCCGATTTGGATGCCTTTTGTTTCCTCTTCTTGCTTAACTGCTCTGGCCGGGACTTCCAATACTATGTTGAATAAAAGTGGTGAGTGGGCTTCCTTATCTTGTTTCTGACCTTAGAGGAAAAGCTTTCAATTTTTCACCACTGAGTATGATGTTAGCTGTGGACTTGTCATATCTGACCTTTATTATGTTGAGATATGTTCCCTCTTTACCCACTTTGTTGAGAGTTTTTAATCATAAATGGATGATGAGTTTTGTCAAGTGCTTTTTCTGTGTCTATTGAGATGATCATATGATTTTTTAAAAAAATTTTATTTATTTATTTATTTATGGCTGTGTTGGGTCTTCGTTTCTGTGCGAGGGCTTTCTCTAGTTGCGGCAAGTGGGGGCCACTCTTCATCGCGGTGCACGGGCCTCTCACTGTCGCGGCCTCTCTTGTTGCGGAGCACAGGCTCCAGACGCGCAGGCTCAGCAATTGTGGCTCACGGGCCTAGTCGCTCCGTGGCATGTGGGATCTTCCCAGACCAGGGCTCGAACCCGTGTCCCCTGCATTGGCAGGCAGATTCTCAACCACTGTGCTACTAGGGAAGCCCGATCATATGATTTTTATCCTTCCTTTTGTTAATATGGTGTATCACATTGATTTGCAGATGTTGAACTGTCCTTGCATCTCTGGACTAAAATCCCATTTGATCATGATGTATGATCATTTTAATGTATTGTTGAATTTGGTTTGCTAATATTTTGTTGAGGATTTTTGCATCTACGTTCATCAGGGATGTTGGTCTGTAATTTTCTTTTCTTGTGGTGTCCTTGTCTGATTTTGGTATCAGGGTAATGCTGGCCTCATAAAATAAGTTTGGAAGTGTTCCTTCCTCTTATTTTTTGGAAGAATTTGAGAAGGATTGGTTTCAGTTCTTTAAATGTATGCAGAATTCACCAGTGAAGCCATCCTGGTCCTTGACTTGACTTTTGTTTGTTGGGAGATTTTTGATTACTGATTCAATCTACTTAGAAAATCCGAAAAGACTGATTACTACTATTTCTTCCTGATTCAGTCCTGGTGGTTTGTATGCTTCTAGGAATTTATTAATTTCTTCTAGGTTGTCCAATGTTTTGGTATATAATTATTCATAGTACCATCTTACAGTCTCTTGTATTTCTGGGGTATCAGTTGTAACATCTCCACTTTCATTTCTGATTAAAAAAAAATTTTTTTTTAACATCTTTATTGGAGTATAATTGCTTTACAATGTTGTGTTAGTTTCTGCTGTATAACAAAGTGAATCAGCTATACGTACACATATATCCCCATATCCCCCCCCTCTTGCATCTCCCTCCCACCCCCCCATCCCACCCCTCTAGGTGGTCACAAAGCACTGAGCTGATCTTCCCATGTGATGCAGCTGCTTCCCACTAGCTGTCTATTTTACATTCTTTTTTCTCTTGGCAAGTCTAGCTAAAGGTTTGTTAGTTTTCTTTATCTTTTCAAAGAACCAGCTATTAGTTTCATTGATTTTTTTCTTTTATCAGTCTGCATTTCATTTAATTTCCACTCTGATCTTTATGATTTCCTTCCTTCTACTAACTCTGGGTTTCATTTGTTCTGTTTTTTTGAGGTATAAAGTTAGGTTGTTTGAGATTTTTCTTGTTTCCTGAGGTAGCCATTTATTGCTGTGAGCTTTCCTCTTAGAACTGGCTTTGCTACATCCCATACATCTTGATATGTTGCATTTCCATTTTCATTTGTCTAAAGGTATTTTTGATTTTTCTATTGATTTCTTCTTTGACATATTGTTCAGTAGCACATTGTTTGATCTCCACATATTTTGACTTTTCCAGTTTTCTCCTTGTAATTGATTTCTAGTTTTATACCATTGTGGTTGGGAAAAATGCTTGATATGATTTCAGTCTTCTTAAATTTATTAAGACTTGTTTTGTGGCCTATAAAATATGACCTATCCTGGAGAATGTTCCATGTGTGCTTGAGAAGAATGTATACTCTTTTCCTTTTGGATGGAATGTGCTCCATATATCTGTTAAACCCATCTGATCTAATGTGTCATTTAAGGCCCCTATTTCTTATTGGTTTTCTCTCTGGATGATCTATCCATTGATGAAAGTGGAGTATTAAAGTCCCCTACTGTTATTGTATTGCTGTCTATTTCTCTTTTTAGGTCTGTTATATTTTCTTTATATATTTAGGTGCTCCTATGTTGGGTGCATAAATATTTAAAAGTGTTATATCCTCTTGTTGGATTGACCCCTTTATCATTATGTAATGCCCTTCTTTGTCTCTTATTACAGTCTTAATTTTAAGTCTATTTACTGCTGATATAAAGAGAGCCTGTATAACCCCAGCTTTCTTTTGGTTTCTATTTGCATGGAATATGTTTCCATCCCTTCATTTTCAGTCTGTGTATGTCCTTACATCTGAAATGAGTCTCCTGTAGGCAGCACAATGGTCTTTTTTAAAAAAAATTTATCCATTCAGCCACTCTATCTTTTGACTGGAGAACTTAGTCCAATTACATTTAAAGTTATTATTGATAGATATGTACTTATTGCCATTTTATTAATTACTTTGTGGCTCTTTGGTAGTTCTTTGTTCCTTTCTTCTCTTGCTCTCCTCCTTTGTGATTTGATGATTTTCTGTAGTGGTATGCTTAGATTGCTTTCTCTTTACTCTTTTGTGTATCTGCTATAGGTTTTTAATTTGTGGTTACCATGAGGATTACATACCAACTTAAAACAGACGGTTATAAATACCTGTTGGTAACAACTTAAGTTTGAACGCATTCTAAGGCTCTACTTTTTTACTCTCCCCCTCCTGCCATTCTATGGTTTTGATGTCACAAATTATATCTTTTTATCTTGCATATCCCTTAACAAATTATTGTAGTTATAGTTACTTTTTTACTACTTTTGTCTTTTAATCTCGTACTAGTTTTGTAAGTGATTAATCTACCCTTACAATATTATTCTGAATTTTACTATATATTTACCTTTACCAGTGAGATTTATATTTTCATATGTTTTCCTGTTACTAATTAGTACTCTTTCATTTCAGCTTAAACAAGTTCCTTTTACATTTCTTGTAAGGCTCGTCTAGTGGTGATGAATTCCTTCAGCTTTTGCTTGTCTGGAAAATTCTCTCCCCTTCAATTCTGAATGACAACTTTGTCAGGTAGTCTTGGTTGCAAGTTTTTTTCGTTTGGTACTTTCACTATATTATACCACTCCCTTCTAGGCTGCAAAGTTTCTGCTGAAAAATCTAATCTGCTGATACCCATGTGGGGGGTGGGGTTGTTCCCCTGTGTGTAACAAGTTGTTTTTCTCTTGGTGCTTTTAAGATTCTCTTCCTGTCTTTAACTTTTGACATTTTAATGTGTTGTGGTGTGGGTCTCTTTGGGTTCCTCTTATTTGGAACTCCAGTCTGGGTTTCCTGGGTCTGAGTGTCTGTTTCCTTCCCCAGGTTAGGGAAGTTTTCAGCCCCTTTCTCTCTTCTTCTTCTGGGATCCCTATAGTGCAAACGTTGGTCTGCTTGATGTTGTAGCATAGTTTCTTAAGCTGTGTTCACTTTTTTTTCACCTTTTTTTTCCTTTTTGCTGCTCTGATTGGGTGAGTTCCATTGCCTTGTCTTTGAGTTCAATGGTCGTTTCTTCTGCTTCATCTAGTCTGTGGTTGAACCCCTCTAGTGTCTGTTTTGGTTCATTTGTTGTATTCTTCATCTCTTTGACTTCTATTTGGTACTTTCCTATATTTTCTCTTTCTTTGTTGAAGTTCTCACTGTGTTCATCCATTCTTCTACCAAGCTTATTAAGCATTTTTATGATCATATTTTGAACTCTTTAGCAGGCACATAAATCACTTATATGCTTTTCATTCAGGAAATTTTCTGAGCTTGTATCTTGTTCCTCTGTTTGGAACACATTTCTCTGTTTCTTCATTTTCCTTGACACTGTGTGTTTGTTTCCATGCAGAAGGTAAAATAGTCTCCTCTCACGTGAGGGAGTGGTCTCATGTAAGAGAGGACCTTATTCAACCTCACCCTAGCTCTTTGTTGTCTCTCAAACCTTTGTGATTGTCCAAGCAGCCTATTTTTAGTGGCTCCCAATAGTTGAGGGTTTGTCGACACCTGTCAGTGCCCCAAAGAGGATCTCAGTCAGCATCTAGATTTAGGCTGATTAGGAGCCAGACCTTCAGGCAGCAGCTTTTAAAGTATACAAGTATATACAGACCACAAGTGTAAATCCTGCTAGCCAGTAGAGCCAGGTGACCTAGAAGTGTCACCTGGGTGGCAGTCACAGAAATCACAAGCCAGACGATTGTATAAGCTCCTTTCCAGGAGATAGCAGCAACCTGGAATGAGGCAGATGGAGAGCACAAAGGTAGCATCCATTGGCCTCTGTTCTGAGAGCAGACCCCTAGATGTATGGCAAACCAGAAACTTGCCCCTCAGGCCAAGCAAGTGGGCCTCTTTCACAGAAGGACTAGGGGTGTGTTTCAGTTTGCTGTCTGACAGTGCCCTGGGGGTGGTAGCTGGCCAAGAACTGTGTCATTGTTACAGTCCCGAGGGACCCAGGAATGCAAGCCCTGCTGGCCACGAGAGCCAGACGATCAAGGGGTGTTTCCTGGGTGGCAGCCACAAAAACAAGGGCACCAGAGGTGTGTCATAGCTCTCCTCTGGGAAATATTGGTGCTTTGAAGTGTGGCAGAGGGAGGGTGCAAAGATGGTGTCTGATGGCCTCGGTCCCCAGAGTACACCAGCAGGTCCCTAGGTGTGTGTTAAATTAGATGCCTACCCCCAGGCCGATGCTTTATGATAACAAATAAGCCTCTTTCATAGACAGTATGGGGGCTTTTCAAACAGCTGCTTCTGTGCTGCGTCCTGGGGGTGGCTAAGTCCACGTACAAGCCCTTTAAGAATGACTTCTCAGTTCACTATAGGCTCGTGGGTCTTGTGGATGTGAGCCCCACTGGTTTTCAAAGCCAGATGTTTGGGGGGCTTGTCTGTCTGGGTGGTCTTAGAAGTCAGGGTGGGGTTCAAATCCTTCACCACAGGGAGAAGCTCGGGTTTTGAGTTCCCTCCTGATTGTGGGTCACTGCACCAGGGGTGTGGGGTTTACAGGGAGACTGTGGCTCAGCCTCTCCTACCTGCTGCCATGGGGTTTTTTTCCTTGTTCACCTGATGTATGGGAGTCGCTCAGGGAGTCTGGGGTTTCTTCAGAGGAAACTGTTCCATATGTCGCTGTAGATTCAGCTTGTCCATGGAAGGAGGTGAGTTCCGGATCTTCCTACAGTGCCATCTTGAACCTCCCTCCTCCTGTTTGTTTAAAGCACTTCAGTCTCAGCATCCAGCCTATCTCCTGGAACACTTCCCCTACCATTTTGTGACCTTAAGCATGAACTTCCCAGGTTTCATTTGTAAAATAGGTAGAATATCAAAGATCAAAAGAAATCGTTTCAATTCCAGAAACGCTGAAGAAGCCTCTACTGTGTTTTAGGCACTGCTAGATGCTGAGGTAGGAGAAAATCATCATCCCCACCCTCAAGGGAACTAGAGTCAAGCAGTGAAATTAGGTGGTAAGTGCTGTAAAGTAGAGCTGTGTCCCTAGCACCATGCTCAAGGTAGTGAATGACCATTGAGTAACATGGAAGTAAAGTATTTCCAAGAATAAGGGATGATGATGATGATTACGTGGGACTCGGGAGTCCCCTTAGAAGTGAGGAATGGAAACATGAACAGGTGAGATGGCTTGTGATGGTAGCTCAGCCAGGACATCATGTCCCAGGGGACTTTGTCCCTGCCCTTCACAGCCCTGTGGATCTTTCCACAAGGCCCCATATATTTACCATCTTCATCTTCCTGATTTGGGAGCAGGGCCTCCTTGAGGATCTGTCGAAAACCGTGGGGACTCTCTGGAGACAAAAGCACATTTAAATGCAATTTAGCGGGTTCTCTGGCAGGCTCAGGCCTCGGGGCTGCCCCATCCCCCTAGCGGCCTTGTGCTCTTGGGAGAAGGCCGTGTTTCATTGTGCTCTGTTGGGCCACAGCCTCAGCGACACACTGCCATTTATAAATAAGGCTGCTAATTAATGCAGGAGATGGAGGGGTTCATGAGTGTTCCCTGTGCCAGATGATGGAGCAGACGATTCTCTCCTCTTTTGCCTTTTCAGTGCAAAGGTTGTATCCCAAGGGACTGGGTCCTTTTAGCAACTGCATCTGTTCTACCTTGGGAGGTATTTAAAACTGGTTTTGACTAACACTGATCTGGATTTCCTTTTCCTGGGGCTTGGCAGGACCCTTCTGGGACAGCCCCCAGCCTTATACAGCTCTGTGCCAATGCTCTCTGCCACTGGTACCCTTGTGTTGAGCTAGCCGTGGGCCAGGGGGCCCTGCACAGTCCTGGGCTCAGGAGGTCTGCTGTGCCACCCCTTGACTAGACCACATTACATCTTTCTCCCCCAAATGATTAGTGACCTAGGTATAACCCTTTATAGTTTACATAGTTCTCTGACATAGGCAGAAAAAAAGAAAATCTGTAGTACCCAAATGAGGAAACGTGCTGTGAGAGGTATACCCAAGGTCGCTCCCAAATATTTAGTGGCGCTCAAACATAGCTCTTCTGTCACCAAACCCCAGGTTCTTTCTACTTTTCCATGCTGATTCACTTTTCCCTGAGTCTGTACCGTTCTTTCTGATTGGCAAATTGCATGTAAGAAATATCCTCTGGTGAACACAGAGCTGGTTACCTGGTCCCTACGTCTATTTTCTAAAAGGCCGTTGCTGCCGGTTTAGCCCCATTCATTCATGTATTCTACAATTACTGAGCTTATCCTCTGCCCGACTGGTAGAGGATATATAAATTAGGTACAGCTCAGGGGCTGGCTCTGTTTCCATGGGTGCTTTTTGACGGTGACTGATTTTTTTTTTTTTTTTTTTTCCTCCTGCAGAAATGCCAGATAATGCGGCAGTTCTGCTGGGCACTTGTTGTAAGCTCCAGATTATTCCTACACTGTGCCACCTGGTAAGAACCTCCCAGAGAGGACCTGGGGATGGGCAGGAACAGGGCAATGATGAGGAGATGGACACCTAACAGCTGATAAAACTCGCTAGGCTTTCTCATCCACAACAGCCCTTCAAAATAGGTTAAAACAGGTATTATTAATCTCTCTCTTTTTTACACCCTGCCCACATCACACACCCCATAGGAAGACTAAGGCTCAGAGGGAAAGGAGTTATTTGAAGAACTTGCTAGCAGGGCTAGGACTCAAACCTTATATTTATACTCCAAATCTCATGATTTTTGCATTTTTTGGAGAGAATTTTGGCCAAGGCTTGGTGCAGTGTTGAAGGGAAGGGGCCTGACACCACATCATTTGCAATGGCAGTTCTGTGCCTGGACCAGTTTGATTCAGCTCTGCATCAAATTCAACAGGGAGGTATTCAAGAGGACTGCTTTGTCTCAGGAAGACATTTTTCTCCCAGGAATATCATTAGCTTCATGCCCTCAGGAAATGCCATGGCAAGAGCAAGAGTTAGGTAATGATGAGCTTAGCCCTGAAAGTCAAGGTTAAGCTTTTCCTTTTTAAATTACAAATTGGGTCATCAATAGAAGGAACCATCAATAGGCTGGGGCAGCTCCTCTGTTGTTGTAGCTTCTGCAGGTGTTGCTCAGCCTAGGGCAGAGAAGCAGAGGATACCCGGCTATGTTATTTTGAGGCCTGGTTACTAAGGGCTGAGGCCAGCATGCTATGTAGACCCAAAGGATCAAAGCTCAGAGCTCTGCTCCCAGATCTGGGAAGCAGGTATCAGGGTAGACTGCCTAGATAGGACCCTGCAGTTTGTTATGCATCTACTCTGGGAACTTTGAGCACTGTGGTTAGTGCCTTTGGTACTTCTTGGTGTAGCAAAGAAGTTTACATGGGACTCGGGAGTCACCTGAGAAGTGAGGAATGGAAACATGAACGGGTGAGGTGACGGTAGCTCAGCCAGGACATCATGTCCCAGGGGACTTTGTCCCTGCCCTTCACAGCCCTGTGGATCTTTCCACAAGGCCCCATATATTTACCATCTTCATCTTCCTGATTTGGGAGCAGGGCCAGAGACTGCAGAGGGCTTCATTCCAGAGACTGCAGTAAGGCTTCATTCCAAGGGGCAGTTTAGATGTCATTCACAACCGAAAGCAGATTCTACCTGTGCAGAGGAATGCTGTGTTCTTGTACTTTGACCACAAAAACTGAACTACTTGAAAATGAGCCAGCATGCCACTGTGGTGCGGCCAGCTGAGGGTAAAGGCTGATGGCGCAGTTTGGTTATGGAAACAATACGTATCATTATCTAATTGTCTGCAACGACAGTAACTCTGCTTTCTAGCTTAGCTCCCTTTTGCAGCAACTAAGTATTTAGCATTTCCCAAGTCAGCCCTCACCATGTATTTACAAAGTCATCAACGGCATTCAGGAAGTATATAAAAAAAGAAAATACTGCCGAGACTGCATTAGCTAATTAACTCCCTCTCCCAACCAGCTCACACTTAGTTGTCATCTTCCCTGCAGGTCTGCTCTAGGATTTGATCTTTGGGTTGCTTCCAAGTTCTGCTCTGTTGGTGTTCTGGGAGTAGCCATTAGGACGCACTTGGAGTCCCAGCACAGCTGGTATTCTACCTTGGTGCAAAACTACCCACCCATAGAGTCATCTGTTTGCCTTTGTGGGCTGCTCAACATAAAGAAGTAATGTTTCTTTATGTGAAGACACTCAGGAAGGTCTTTAATCTTGCCTAGAGCTCATAACAACATTTGTTAGGACTGCAAGGCTCCTGCTTCCTGAAGGAATTTGGGTATCTTATGTTTCCTATAGGTATTTATTTAGAGCAGGGTACAAAAATCTCCTTGCATGCCTGTCTTGTCTTGTCTGGTGGCCAGAGTAACTTTGAGAGGCTTGCTGAAGGGCTTTTGAAAGAATAGCGTCAGATACACTAACAAACACATTTGCAAACTGGTGAAAGAGCTGGTAAGAAAGTGAGTTAGAATCATCTGGAGGGAATGTTAATTTCACACCCCACCCTCTTTGGGTGACTGTAATCTCTCTTATACCAAGAAGTGCCTCTGGGCACTTGGGGTTGGCAGATGTTCAGAGAAGCAGGCAGGATGTTGCTGGGTGCTTCTCCACCAGACCCAGGACACAGCCCTCTGTGCTGCACCAGTGGAGCTCATTCTTAAATCACCGGATGTGGTGCTCATGCTTAAAGAAGCAGGCCAGATCCACTCCCTAAAGCATCATCTACAGTTTACAGTCTAGGCCACGTGGTAACGGGAAACCTGTGGTTACACTGTGTGAGTTGCATTGGGTGAATCTACAAGGTGTAGACGTGTAAGGCTGATTTTGATAACAGACACACAAGTTCCTTTATATGCAAATGAGTGCTGAAGTTGCTTATTACTTTTAGTAAGAAAGATGATCAGTGCTCAGAACATGTTTGGAATTCTTTTGGATTCCCTTCAGCTTCAGTTAAAATTCACGCATACCTTTATAAGGCTTCATTTTTTATTTTAAATTTTATGCTCTACATTATTAATCTGATCTGGTTCTGAGTGCCTGTTTAAAATTCAAATCTACTGGCAAATTTGTAATTACTAAAGATTAAAAACAACTGTGTCAGAGGCACTGCTCAAGACCCTAAAAGCAAAGTTTCACATGTTCTGAGCAGTTGCAATTAGAGCAGTGTTTGATGCGACCTCTCTGAAGAACTAACGTTCAACTGAGGGTCAGTGTTCTAGGCAGGGTATAAGGTAAGCATGACGGACCAGGTCCCTGCTCTCCTGGGCAGCTTAGGTTTTAATAAACAGAGTAAACAGGGAATGTCAGGAAGATAATTTCAGAAACAGCAAGCATATGAAGACAAATAATGTAATAGTGGCTGGGATAAAGGGGTAGCGAGTGGCTCGATGGAGAGAGGATTAGGAAAGGCCCTTCTGATGTGGCATTTCAACCAACAGCTCAGAGATGAGAAGGAAGGTTCTGTGGGGAGCTCTGGAGGAAGGATGTCGCAGGTGGAAGGAAGGGCAAGCGCAAAGGTTCTTAAGGCAAGAAGCATCACTAAGTAAACCATGGTACCTACCTTTGAGGAGTTCATGCAAACATGTAAGACATTCTAATAGGTGAATTAAAATAAAAAAACCAAACCTTACATACTGTGTGTATAAGAAAGTTATATTCTGACCTTTCTAATCTACTGGAGTTAGTGGATCCAGTAGAAGATAGAGTTCAGAGAGTAGGGATTTGGTCAGAGGACTCCAGGTGAAGTGGAGGTCCTGGCCTGGGCCAAATATATCCTGTTACAGCTTAAGGGTTTTCCCTGCTCTATTTGGGGAATGTAAACAACTTAATTTTTCTCCCATAATTAGCTAGAAGTGCTAACATTATTATCCAATGATGTGGATTTTCTGTAACCTTTTTTGGTGGATTTGTTTACATGTGTCATTTCAGCTCCATGCTCTGTCTGATGATGGTGTGTCTGATCTTGAAGACCCAGTCTTGGCTCCACTGAAAGATACAGAAAGGTTTGGGATCGTGCAGCGTCTGTTTGCCTCAGCTGACATTAACCTGGAGAGACTGCAACCTTCTGTGAAAGCTGCCACCCGGAAGGACCCTAACGTTTTCCCACTGGTTCTTTATATAAGCCTGAATGGACTCTGTGCTTTGGGCAGAGCACAGTAACAGTGTCCTATGTGGATTACAGGTACACCTTGTTTTATTGCACTTTGCAGATAGTGCACTTTTTTTTTTTTTTGGACAAATTGAAGGTCTGTGACAACCCTGAGTCGAGCAAGTCTATCGGTGCCATTTTTCCAACAGCATTTGCTCACTGTGTCTCTGTGTCACATTTTGGTAATTCTCCCAGTATTTCAGTTTTTCATTATTATATTTGTCATGGTGATCTGTGATCTTTGATGATACTACTGCAAAAAGATTACAACTCGGCTCAGATGATGGTTAGCATTTTTTAGCAATAAAGTATTTTTAAATTAAGGTATATACATTGTTTAGACATAATGCTATTGTACACGTAATAGACTATAAGACAGTATAAACAAGTTTTATATGCACTGGAAAACCAACAAATTTGTGTGACTTGCTTTATTGCAGTGGTCTGCAACCAAGTCCACAGTATCTCTGAGGTCTGCCTGTACGTGTTATCAGCCAAGCCTGGGTATTTTTCAGCATCATTAAGATACTGCCTTTGGGGCTTAGATCACCACGTTAAAGGTTGATCTAGGAGATGAATTTACTGAACAGTTTAATAAGTGGTGACTTTTTGCATATGAATCGCCTCAAATTTAGCCACCAGGTACTCTGTGTACAGTGTGTTTTTCACAGGAGGGCCTCTTGTGCTGGTAACCCGGTGTCTGAGTTAGACCCCAGCACATAAAGAGCTGGAGGAGGGTTGAGAATTGTAAGTCAGAGTACATTCAGACCTTTTCTCTGCAGAAAAATGGGTCCATCTAGTTCCCACATCCTGTTAAACAAAAATAGATGAGGCTGATGCTTTGATCCAAAAACTTGTGAATGCTGTGGGGAGGAATATTCTCTTCATAGAAGGCTCCATTTTGAACGTGCTGTATGCTATGCATTGATTGATTGATTGAAAAATGAACTGTAAATGCCACTAGAGTACAGAGGTTATTGTTTAGCAGAAGACTCTAACAGCAAGACACTGTTCCTTAGGGTCAAGCTCTATCCATTTTGACTTTGCCGTGCTTTGATGAATGTACTGATCCTATGTCTAGAGCAATGTGTGGATTTCCCATGCATTCTGGCTGTTTAATTTGTAAAATACTACATTTGTATCAAAGGAAACTTTGAATTGTGTATATTTTTCTTCTTCTTTATTCTGCTTTCATATCCTTCTATTAATAGCCTGGACTGTCTCTTGAGGGCTCCTGATGCCATTGCTAATATCCACTGGGGCTCTGAAGCCACTTCTGCTTTCCCTTAGCAAGAAGTTGCTGAGACCTACTGCTAGAATGTCTTACTTTAGGAGCAGGAGGGCAAGCAGTTGTTAGAGAGAAACATGCTGTGTTACTCAGTACCTGTTTTTTACCTCAGCGTCACCTACTTATTCCCTTTCTGCACTTGAGATTTTAATGAATGTTTAATAAGGAAGAAATGAAGAAAATAACCCTTTCATGACCTCTATGAGACAAAATTATGCAAATACTTATGATATATAAGAAAAAAAGGACACAGAGTGGTGGCAACAACGTAGAAAATAAGCACCTTATTCACAAATTGGAAAGGAACAAAAGTCAAGATAGTTGTGTTAAGATGGTGGTACTATACATGCCTCTTGTCTGGTTTTCTGAAATAAAGTAAGTGTAAAGAACATACTACAGACAGAATGTGTGATATGAATCTACTTGTGTGAAAAACAGATGTACATGTATCACAATGCATGGGAACCCTCATTTAAGAGTTCACTAGAAACAGGAAAGGATTTAGAGGTTGGGGCAAGAGGCACTGGGGGTAGTGGTTCACCCTTCTATTCCCGTAGAATTTTGTATGTCTTAAAAATAACAACAAAAAACCCAAAACATCAAAAACTAAAGATAGGCTTAAGACAGAAAGAAAAGATGCCATCATCCAAGCAAGTGCTGGAAGTTTGGGTTACATCAAACAGCAACTAAGGCAATCTGTCTGTTTCCACAACTGTCCTAAGACTGGCCAGTTATCCTGCTGGACTGTGTTTTAGACATTAGCTACTGAAAAAGATATAGCCAGAAGCAGCCGCATTGCACAGGGAGATCAGCTCAGTGCTTTGTGTCCACCTAGAGAGGTGGGATAGGGAGGGTAGGAGGGAGACGCAAGAGGGAGGGGATATGGGGATATATGTGTACGTATAGCTGATTCACTTTGTTATAAAGCAGAAACTAACACAACATTGTAAAGCAATTAATTATACTCCAATAAAGATGTTTAAAAAAAAAAAGATATAGCCTTATGCTGCTACAGCAGACCCCCATTGGGATCTGGTGGGTGAGGTAGTAAGTAGTGCTGGACTCCAGTGAGGGTGAGATTGGGCCTTCAAAAGGTTCTTCTAACTAACTAGTTTCCTCATCATTAAATATTATTAATTTTAAATGTATGTTTATTTACTGCTTGAGATCCAGAACCATATTTCTTTTAATAATTAGATTTGGAAACAAGTTCTAGTATCCCAGAATACGTAGAAAACAGTAAATACAGTAGTATTTCCTAGAACAGAACAACCACCTTAACTCTGATATTTCCACAACCACTTCTGTTTCATAAACGGATACAGGAAGAAATGCTGACATGATTGATTAGCTGGTGTGGTGTGGCGTGGCCTGATAATGGCCCCTAAAATGTGTTCATGACCTAATAAATCCCTAGAACCTGGCAAATGGAGACTTTACAGGTGTTTTTAGGTTGTGGACCTTGAGATGGACAGATTATTCTGGATTATCTGGGTGGAGCCTTAAAAGAAAGAAGGCAGAAGGGTCAGTGAGAAAGGGATTTGGCCAAAGAAAATGCAGGAAAGATGAGGCATGAGAAGAATTCAGTGCTGTCACTGGCTCTCAAGACAGAGGGGGCCAGTTCAAGGACAAGAGAGCAGTCGGTCAGACAGCCAGCAAGGAAGTGGGGACTTCGGTTCTACAACTGCATGGAACTGGAGTCCACCAACAACATGCAAGAGACTGGACGCAGATTCTCCTCCAGACCTGCAGGTAAGAGCCAGGGCAGGGCCTGGGAGACAACTTC
Source organism: Balaenoptera acutorostrata (assembly GCF_949987535.1). NCBI lineage: Eukaryota > Metazoa > Chordata > Mammalia > Artiodactyla > Balaenopteridae > Balaenoptera > Balaenoptera acutorostrata. The sequence continues at coordinate 52,790,940 of NC_080070.1, forward strand.
ACTTTAGCCTGGTGAGACTTGTGTTGGACTTCAGACCTACAGAACTGAGATAATAAGTTTGTATTTTAAGCTGCTAAGTTTGTGGTAATTTGTTACTGCAGTGATAGAAAACTGACAGGTAGTATAAGACAGAAGGATGAACCACACACAGTTGGACCCTTGAACAACATGAGTTTGAACTGCACAGGCCACTTATATGGGGATTTTTTTCAATAGATACTACAGTACTATACAATCCACGGATGCCCAACCATGCATACCAAGGGATGACTTTACGTAAAACCTATTTTTTTTGGAATATAGGTGAAACACTCTTTGACATAAAGCGTAACAGTATTTTCTTGGATCAGTCCCCCAAGGCCAAAGAAATAAAAGCAAACATAAGCAAATGGGACCGAGTTAAACTTAAAAGCTTTTGCACAGCAAATGAAACCATCAACAAAACAAAAAGGAAGCCTATGGAATGGGAGAAAATATTTGCAAATGAGGCTGCCAACAAGGGGTTAATATCCAAACTATACAAACAGCTCATACAACTCAATCATAGAAAAAAATCCAATCAAAAAATGGACAGAAGACTTAAATAGATATTTTCCCAAAGAAGACATAGGGATGGCCAACAGGCACATGAAAAGATGCTCAACACTGCTAATTATTAGAAAAATGCAAATCAAACCCACAATGAAGTATCACCTCAAACTGGTCAGAATGGCTGTTATCAAAAAGCCTACAATAACAAATGTTGGAGAGGATGTGGAGAAAAGGGAACCTTTGTATACTGCTGGTGGGAATGTAAATCACTGCAGCCACTATGGAAAACTGTATGGAGGTTCCTCAAAAACTAAAAATAGAACTAACGTGATCCAGCAATCCCACTATCTGGAAAAAATGAAACCATTAATTTGAAAAGATACATGCACCCCAATGTTCATAGCATCATTACTTACAGTAGCGAAGAACATGGAAGCAACCCGAGTCCCCATCAACAGATGACTGCATTAAGAAGATGTGGTGTACAGATGGAGAGATATACTATGTTCTTGGATTGGAAGAATCAACATTGTGAAAATGACTATACTACCCAAAGCAATCTACAGATTCAATGCAATCCCTATCAAATTACCAGTGGCATTTTTTACAGAACTAGAACAAAAAAATCTTAAAATTTACATGGAGACACAAAAGACTCCGAATAGCCAAAGCAGTCTTGAGGGAAAAAAACGGAGCTGGAGGAATCAGACTCCCTGACTTCAGACTATACTACGAAGCTACAGTAATCAAGACAATATGGTACTGGCACAAAAACAGAAATACAGATCAATGGAACAGGATAGAAAGCCCAGAAATAAACCCATGCTCCTATGGTCAACTAATCTATGACAAAGGAGGCAAGGATATACAATGGAGAAAAAACAGTCTCTTCAATAAGTGGTGCTGGGAAAACTGGACAGCCACATGTGAAAGAATAAAATTAGAACACTCCCTAACACCATACACAAAAATAAACTCAAAATGGATTCGAGACCTAAATGTAAGACCAGACACTGTAAAACTCTTAGAGGAAAACATAGGAAGAACACTCTTTGACATAAATCACAGCAAGATCTATTTTGATCCACCTCCTAGAGTAATGGAAATAAAACCAAAAATAAACAAATGGGACCTAATGAAACTTCAAAGCTTTTGCAAAGCAAAGGAAACTATAAACAAGATGGAAAGACAATCCTCAGAATGGGAGAAAATATTTGCAAACAAAGCAACGGACAAAGGATTAATCTCCAAAATATATAAACAGCTCATGCAGCTCAATATTAAAAAAACAAACAACCCAATCCAAAAATGGGCAGAAGACCTAAATAGACATTTCTCCAAAGAAGACGTACAGATGGCCAAGAAGCACATGAAAAGCTGCTCAACATCCTAATTATTAGAGAAATGCAAATCAAAACTACAACGAGGTAGAATGAGGTGCCTCACACCGGGAAGAATGGCCATCATCCGAAAATCTACAGACAACAAATGCTGGAGAGGGTGTGGAGAAAAGGAACCCTCTTGCATTGTTGGTGGGAATGTAAATTGATACAGCCACTATGGAGAACAGTAATGGAGGTTCCTTAAAAACTAAAAATAGAATTACCATATGACCCAGCAATCCCACTACTGGGCATATACCCAGAGAAAACCATAACTCAAAAAGACACATGCACCGCAATGTTCATTGCAGCACTATTTACAATAGCCAGGTCATGAAAGCCACCTAAATGCCCATCGACAGATGAATGGATAAAGAAGATGTGGTACATATATACAATGGAATATTACTCAGCCATAAAAGGAATGAAATTGGGTCACTTGTAGAGACGTGGATGGATCTAGAGACTGTCATACAGAGTGAAGTAAGTCAGAAAGAGAAAAACAAATATCGTATATTAACGCATATATGTGGAACCTAGAAAAATGGTACAGATGAACCGGTTTGCAGAGACACAGATGTAGAGAACAAACGTATGGACACCAAGGAGGGAAAGCAGCGGGGGGTGGTGGTGGTGGTGGTGGTGTGATGAATTGGGAGGTTGGGATTGACATGTATACGCTGATGTGTATAAAATAGATAACTAATAAGAACCTGCCTGCTGTATAAAAAAAATAAATAAAATTCAAAAATTCAAAAAAAAAGATGTGTATATACATACATATATATATATATAATGGAGTATTACTCAGCTATAAAAAAGAATGAAATACTGCCATTTGCAACAATGTGGATGGACCTAGAGAGTATTATGCCTAGTGAAATAAAGACAAATGCTATATGGTATCACTTACATGTGGAATCTAAAAAATAATACCAATGAATGTATATACAAAACAGAAACAGGCTCACAGACATAGAAAACAAACTTGTGGTTACTAAAAGGGAGACGGGAGGGGGGAGGGACAAATTAGGGATATGAGATTAACAGATACAAACTACTATATGTAAAATAGATAAGCAGTGAGGATTTACTGTATGGCATAGTGAATTATACCCATTATCTTGTAATAACCTATAATGGAATATAATTTGTAAAAATACAGAATCACTATGCTGTACACTTGAAACTAACAATATTGTAAAGCAGCTATACTTAAATTAAAAGACTAATGCTTTCAGAAATACCAGAAATACACTAGACTAGCAATTTCTGAAGTATGAGGTATAGAAACCTGGAAACTAGCTTGGGAAAGAGTTGCCAAAGTACCTTTTCTGGAAACAGGCTTCCTGCACTCACCCACATTCACGCCTCCATCCCTTGGCCAGTCTGGTGGGTCCACCTCCCTTTCTCACCGCAGGCTTCAGGGCTGAGCTGTGTGCCACAGCAGGCATTGTCTTTCCCACCAGGGTTTCTCTTTCTTGGCTAGCTGGGAAATGGTCCTAGTATTCCATGCCATCTAAGCTTAGAGGTCTTTTCTTGATCCTGTATTTTAACCTTCCCTGTCTCTGGAAATCTTTCCTTGAGGAAGTCGTCTTTGAAAGCCACGGAATCTTTGGGCTGGGATAGATGAAACAATAATTAGGATTTCCTTGTGAAAAAAGGGAGGCAGGTGAAAAATTGATCCATTTTGGTGGGGAAATCTAAAATAACATTAGAGGCTTTTAACAAAGACTATTAGCATTTAAAAGAAATTGGTGAAGCTAATCTGATACTCTCTGTATTTTATTATCTCCAAGCCTTAGTTCTACCTATAAATGAAACACTACATTTTCCCAATATTAAATATTTATTTCTTTACATATACAAAAATATTTTACCAGGAGTATGCAATCTCACAGATTGGACATTTCAGTAACTTTCATTTTGGACAACATATGGAAATATGTGAAAAAAAATTATAGGGACAGTTTCTGAGAAATCAATACTTAATTATACTGCAGGAAAATTTTATTTATACAAGGACAGCAATAATGTTTCTTTTATACAGGAACTAGTAATACAGTTACTTGGAAAGCAGTAGCAATTAATTTTATTTTTAAACTTTTTCACCAGAAACTTACTTTGGCAGCTTGTTCAGCTTTGATTTTTTGGTTGCTAAACAAGCATTTTGTCCTGCATTAAAAAACAAACAAAAACAAAAAAGGTCTCTTCTACAATCATTTCAAAGACCAGAGGTTAAAAGGAGCATGCATATGTGTTCAAAATAAATATATACCAAGAGAGATGGAAAAAAAGTCCCCCAAAGTCTTCACATCAAATTCTCATCATGGGCTCTAACAGAGCTAACATAACGTGGAAATTATACCAGCTGCTGAACCCCAGTGCTCATTCTTCTATAGCAAAATCTAAGACACCACTTTCTTAAAAATCAATGTTACTGAAAAAACAGCAGTCAGCAGCTGTTTTTTAAAGTGGACACACAGCCAAAGGAAATATGTATCTTGTATTTCAGTTACAGATGGAGATCAGCTATTCCTCAAATCAGGTTTTACTGAAAAGACTAAGGCATCTCTCAGTTGGACCATGTTTACCAGAACAAGGTTTATGTCTCCAAAGTAAGGTTACTCATACCACAGCCTGCCTCTCCTGTTTAAGAGTAAGATGAGAACCACACATTTTAACTGGTAATGACTTCTGGGTTAGTAATACATAGCAGAGGAGTTTCCCTCTTCCTCCAAGCTCCCAGGCCACCTGGACTGATGTGAGGAAGGTCAAATTTCAGGCATGGCTTGTCATATTTGTATGTTTCTACCCCTGGCATGCTGTTGCTGAAGTGCAGTAAAGACATCTATCTCCAACTTTTAAAATAAGACCTTTTGGCTTCTACTCTGTGGTAGTGACAATACCTGTTCAATGGGACTCAAGACAAGTTTGCAAGCATTGAGGAATTTAATCTGTCAAGTTGTAAGTGGCATTTACATTACCTGTAGATGTGTTCATTCAGTTTGTGCCGGAGATTAGAAAACAGTAAAAGCTGGTAGGGAAAAAAAAAATTGTCACTTCTGACCGACTTTGGCATGTGGAGGCAAGTC